>NW_022630999.1:31440747-32040747 GCF_010015895.1 Lontra canadensis
TTTTTTTTTTTTTTTTAAGATTTTATTTATTTATTTGACACACAAAGAGAGATCACAAGTAGGCAGAGAGGCAGGCAGAGACGGGTGGGGGGGGGAAGCAGGCTCCCTGCTGAGCAGAGAGCCCGATGCAGGACAGGATCCCAGGACCCCAAGATCATGACCTGAGCCGAAGGCAGAGGCTTAACCCACGGAGCCACCTAGGCACTCCCCTTGGAGGATTCTTAATAAATGTGTGCACAACCCATATAAGCCAGGCATCAGGAAACGTTATTATTAGTGCAGGCATTGACTCCAGTTACCAACATAGAGCTCCAGTGAGGTGGGCCAGAGCATATAGGAGACCGGTTTGTCTGGGGATTTTAGGGCTAAGGAACTGGAAGCTAATGCATGCTGAAAGTCCCGTTTTTCTCCTTTTCTGAAATTACAAACCTGATCTGAGTGTCAAATTCAAAAGTCCAAAACAGGTACCATCCTTCCCAGGCAGAGGATAACAAAGGCAAAGAAAAAAGAGCCTAAGATTTGGTCCCCGAGCTTAGCGTTCAGCTGCCCCAGGCTGCCCGACTGAGACCTTTGCAGTGATTCAGATAGCTGCCTCTAACCCCGTCTGAAATCCCCACCAATAAAGAGAGGAACCGAGGCTAGTGTCATGGGATTGTGACCTTTGCAGTTGCCCTGTGCTCAGAAACACCCTACACGTGGTTTAACATACTGCTGTTCTCTTGAAGTTATTAACAACTTGAACGAAAGGCCCGCATTTTCAGTTTGCACCGCGCCTTGCATGTTATTATGTCTAATCTTGAGCAGCACAGAAACAAAGGAAGCCAGAATCGCTTGCAAGCTATTCTGACATGCATATTAAACTACCATAATATTTTGGTACATTAATTTATGTCTGAAACACAAAATAATTAAATACATTATTATTTAGAGCAGAAATGAGCAAACATTTCTACAACCTAAACCACAAGGTGCTGCAACTTTTAATGTCTTTAAACAAAAGCCATCTCTCACGACTGTAGTGAGGTACAAAAATCCTAGAGTTCGTGCAATCTGTATTCAAAACACTGTCTCTGGAGGAAGGGCAACCAAGGTAGGAGACAGGCAAAAATGATAAAGAAGAACGATAACACTCTCACCACTGGAATACTCTTTGTAGCTAGACCTCAAACATGTTGATTTATCCAAGACAGATCACTTTTCTGAAACCCAAAATGTATTTGATAGGTAAAGGGTGGGCAAAAGGAGTGAAAGGGGTCAAAAGGTACAAACTTGCAGTTGGAAAAGAAATCAGTCAGGAAATGTAATGCACAGAATGTTTGGTCTTAATGATTCTGCATTGCCTACCTAAAAGTTGCTTAGAGGGGCACCTGGGTGGTTCAGTGGGGTAAGCCTCTGCCTTCAGCTCAGGTCATGATCCCAGGGTTCTATGATCAAGCCCCGCATCGGGCTCTGCTCGGCAGGGAGCCTGCTTCCCCCTCTCTCTCTGCCTGCCTTTCTGCCTACTTGTGATCTCTGTCTAGTAAATAAATAAAATCTTTAAAAAAAAAAAAAAGTAGCTTAGAGAGTGGACCTTAAAAGTTCTCATCACAAGAAAAAAAAAATTTGTTAAGTATGTGTGGTGAGGGATGTCAACTAGACTTAATGTAGTGATCATTTTACAATAGATACAAATATTAAATTATGTTGTATGCCTAAAACTAGTATAATGTTCTGTGTCAATTATATCTCACTTATATCTCAATTTTATATAGATGCCTAGATAGATATAGGTACAGATATCTATACATATATAGCTATATAATTGTTTTTTCTTCAAGAATGGGTATTAACTCATAGAAGAAATTGTATTTTTATTTTTATAAATAATCTTGTTCTTCATTTATTCAACTATTTGTTACATGAAGCAAAGCACTCTGCTAGGTTCAAGACAAAATATAGCTTGATATCCATTGTGGAAGCTTGACTTAGAATATAGATATGTACAAAATGCTGGATCTCCTACAAGGGTGGTGGTCTGTGAGAACCAGCTATTAGAATATGTATTTATCTACCTCAAGTCCTTTCATATACTCCCAGTACAGAAAGTTGAATTTAAAAAAAACAAAATTTTTGAATAAAGCCAACTCATATGTAGATCTTGGTATAAATGTCACTTGCTAGGAGAGGCCTTCCTTGTTTTTTTTGAAACCAAATCAGGTCTCTCTTGTTATTCTCTCTAAGGACATCTGTTGTTTAACATTATAGCATTTAAAAAATTTTTTTATTGCAGCTTTTGTGTATTTAGTTATTTGATGTTTCTTTCCTATATTAAATTGTAAGCTTCTTAAGGGAAAGAACCAAACTTCCCTTATTCTCTAGTGTATGCCAAGCATTTAGCATGATTCCTAAGAACACAGTAAATGTCTCATAAATATAAATTGAATTAAAAAAAAAAAAAAAGCATGAGAATCCCTGCCCTGTTTTCAAAGTGGCATCAAGTGCAAAGACTCTAAGTTGTGAACAAACGTGGCGGGTTTGAGGACCAGAAAGAAAGGCCGGTATGCCTGCAACACAGTGAGTAAAGGCTTATGGGTAAGAGAGAAGCAATGAAGTCTGTGAAGGGCACCAGATCCATGTCAAGTAAGGGCCTGTAGGCCAGGGTAGGAAATTAAATGCGATGGGAAACCATTGGAAAGTTTTTAAGTTGCTGAGAGATACGCTGAAATGACATGCATATTATAATACCATAATATTTTGGTACATTCATTTAAGTCTGAAACACAAAATAATACAATATTATTTTAGAGCAGAAAGGGGCAAACATTTCTACAAATGGCCAGATAGTAAATACTGTAAGCGTTGCAGACCATATGGTCTCTGCCACAGCTCCTCAACTCTCATTGTAGTGCAAAAGTAGCCAAAGACAAAACTTACACTAATACATGTTGCTGTGTTCCAACAAAGCTCTATACAAAAAAACAAGCAGCAGGCCAGATTTGGTTCGCCAGCCTTAGTTTGCCAATCCCTGAACTAGGAGAACATGGGACCGTTTGCAGCTACTTCAAAAGGGATGCCTATTAAAAATACGGATTCTTGTGCCCTCCACCAGGCACACTGAACCTAAATGTCTGGATCTGAAGCTGAGGAGTCAGTGCTTATTAGCAAGTTGCCTTAGAGAATTGTGTGTGTAATTAGGTTGAGAGCCACTGTTCTAGAAACCCAATCCATTCCCCTCAGACTAGAGGACTGAAAAATGTAACTGATCGGCCTGCAGAAGCACTTTCGGTGTAGATGGGCTAATATTGGGACATTCTGCATTCAGCTAAGGGCAAGAGGCAGGTTGTAAGAACTGGCCAATAACCTGGAACAGAGCGTGCCAGGAGGCTATACTGCAGAGCGTATTGTAGTAGCAAGGGAGAACGCTCTGCTTAGATAAGGCTGAGATCAGCCCTCCCTTTGAGCTCCCTGGTTTTAATTATTGATGCTAAAAATACATTTCCCTTAATTGTTTTGTGAAAATAAGTTAAATAAAGAATAAAGCTGTTCCATACATGCACAGGCAAACATTACACTCTTTTCACATAAACACTGGGATGATTCCTCAGAGTGTTCCTTTTCAAATTTGGTTGCAAAATAACACCCACAGAATGTATTTCCAACCACAAAATACTGTGACAGTAAGCAGACAGCACAAGAGAGCCTGTTATGCTTTATAGATTGCAATGATTATATTGCGGGAGCAGTTGATGCATTTGTTGGTGTTCATTCTATTTCACATTTGCATTTAAATTCCTGTGGAACAAAGATAAGATAAAGAGGGAAACAAATGATGCTTATTTGTTGTCGTATTGAACTTCTATTATAAGTATTGCTTTAAAAGAGGGTGAAGCTTTGCAAGAAAGCATTCCACGTGTTCTCTACAAAACATCAGATACATATTCAATCATCAACTAGAAATATGCAGGAAAACATATCCCTAGGGCCTTAATAAAAATCATAAATCAATAAGGAATAACCCAAAATGTGGTTGACTTCAAGGGGCAAATGAAGTACTCAAACTCTCTTTGACATGTTCATCCATGTTTTATTGATACATAAGAATTATAGAACTACATTTGAGTTTTAAAACACTATCCTTTTTATTGTAGGCTTTCTTTTAAAGCATGGCTTGATATTCACAAGTTTCCTCTTTCAAATAATATGTGTATCCACAGCATGATTCTTTGATGAATTTATGCAGATCAGTTCTACATCCAAGGTAATACTTTCTGCTCCTCCAAGCTATCTGTTTTGTTGGGATCCATGGGGGGAAAAAAATCTCTTTGTAGAGTTTAATTGTTCATCCTAGTAAGTGGATGTTGGATTCCTCTATCTACACAAGAAACACACCTGCCTCCCCTTATGATGTGTTTGCCATAATGAAACTCAAAAGAATGAGAAAATGCCACCTCTTTCTTCCAAGTTGCTAAGTGGCATATCAGTTCACTGATTATCTATTAATTTAAACATCACACTCAGGGCGCCTGGGTGGCTCAGTGGGTTAAGCTGCTGCCTTCGGCTCAGGTCATGATCTCAGGGTCCTGGGATCGAGTCCCGCATCGGGCTCTCTGCTCAGTAGGGAGCCTGCTTCCCTCTTTCTCTCTGCCTGCCTCTCTGTCTACTTGTGATCTCTCTCTGTCAAATAAATAAGTAAAATCTTTAAATAAATAAATAAATAAATATCACACTCATTTCTATAAATATGCCTGATAAAAATAACAATCAATTGTTCAATGACAACAGTTAATTATATGAATGTATTTGAACTCGTAACAAAAGTTTCTCTGATTTTTCCATGCTTTACAGTACATTTCCCAAAGAAAACATTAGTCAAGACTTTTCTGGATATTGGTTGGGAGAGTCTGGGAGTTCTTTCTCAAAAGTGGGGGGAGGGGGTCTGATGACCACTCTTCATAAGAAAATTCAATGGGATCATCAAATCAGGAGAATAATGTCTAAGAACCACTACTTTGCTTATTTCCATTCTTTGATCTTTGAAGACATACTGGCATATTGGAAGTTCTGGGAAATTCTGTAGGAAAGACAGGTATGAAGCTTTGTTTTTCCAAATTGTTCAGAGAATATATTTTTTAAATCTAACACCTGGCATTGGAATGTGTATTCCCAGGAAAACCCTGGTCTAAGTCGTAACTAGTAACTATCAGTAAGTACTTTCTTCTATTTTTATTATGCTTCTTTTATAGCTCCTCATGCTATAAGGGATGTTATATGTTTCTTAGTATACATTTTGGGCATGTTTATTCATTTGTCATTCATTCAGCAAATATATAATGAACTTCTCTGTGTCGGGGGCTGTTGGGTGCTGAGAATACATCAGTTCAATAGTATATTTTAATTTTGTTTTCAAAATATATGATAACAGTTGCTAATATAAATAATACATTGTATTTTAAAATCAAAGTATCACAGTACACCAAATTCAGAATATTTTAGAATCTTCACAGTTCAGAAAAATGCAAAACAATAGATATTTTTCCATGTATGTCATTAGGGCACCTTGATCGGAGCAAGTACCTTATTTACTGTCGTGATTCTCCCTGGAATACTGACAATGATGCATTTAAATAACCCATAGTTATGAGATTTAGAATCAGAAGCAAAGAAACGCAAAAGCATTAAATCTAGCCTCTTGCTTTAGCTAAATTTCTATGATCTAAACCAGTTCCATCAAATGTTTTGAAAATCAGATCATAAGCAAAATTATATAAGCTGCCTATCGTAGAATGTGAATGCAGAATTGCAGAAACCTGGCCCGTTTTTTCCAATTGTAAGGTGAGTTGGGTTAGAAAACCTATTTTTAGAAATAGTAAGCATTTTGAAAGTTCAGAGCAGCTTCACGCTATAGATTTGAATAATAGCCCATGGAAAAAAATAATTCTGATTCTCATTCCTAGGTATCCGGTGCCACTTCAGTCCTGTTTCTAGAGATGAAAGAGACTACTAAGTTAGCTTGGTCCAGGGTTTTTGTCACAAACTGCACATCTTATTAATTATTCCTTTCATTTGCTGGTAAGGAAACCCAGTTCAAACTAGCTTAAGTAAAGAAGAAAAACAGCAATAATAAAACTAATAAATACATGCCAAGAGATGTTTAGGAGATGTTGTCTCACTTTACCTCAGAGAGTAGGCGTACAATTTGCTTCAGGTTTAACTGGCTTCAATGGTACAGAGCATGTCATTGGGACCTCGTGTGTGTGTCTGTGTCTCTCTCTCTGTTTTGGCATGGCTCTCAGACACTCCCCTCCACCTGCTGATTCCCAGCAGCTGCAGGCTTACAAAAGCCTTGCAACTAGAAAATCCAACAGGAAGAGCCATCTCTTTTTAGTGATTCTCATAATTGACTCTCACTGGGCTGTCCTGACTCATTTGCTTATGCTGCAACCAGTCACAGTGATCAAGAGAGTAGAACGATCTGACAGACCAGGCTCAGGAGATGTTTCTATTCCTGGAGTTGGCACAGACCGATAGTGAATGACAGGGAGTGGGGCAGGTGTGGTTTTCCCACAAGGATATTGAGGCACAGCTACCAAAAGAAGGGAGAATTGATGCGAGGCAGGCAAAATCAACAGGTACCCATTATATTATTTTCAAATGGGCATTTAAATAGAAAGATAAAGTATCAAAGAAAAAGAGGGAATTTCTCATTGGAGGGTCCTGGGAATGGGGAAAGAGCCCAGAGAACGGATTATTCATCCATACCTCACAGCTCTTGAGGGAAGCTGACCATCTGTTCTGGTTTTCCTGGGATGATCCTGGTTTGCCAGCATAACTATTAATAGCACCCACTTTTCCTTGTGAAACTGTTCTGCTTTGCTTGTTGAAATTTAGGGTTGCTCGATCCTGGGGAATTTTGGAGATCTATTACTGTCCGTCAAACACAGTTGTAAAACTCTTGATCTTCACCAACGTATTCATTCTAATAAATCTCTGTTTCATCTGAATAACACAAAGCTCTCGCAATAGTTTAACTCTGATTATTCTCTTTCATTTTACTCATTTCTTATGCAAAATGAAACATTATTAGTATAATTTTATACAATTAATAATTGTGTAGAGTTACCCACATTTGACAAATTCTGTTTTCATTATTGCTTCTTGAATCCCGATCTTTCCCCTGAGATAAATTTTCATTTCCCTAAACTATTCCTTTGGAACCCCGCGACTTAAAGGGGGGGGGGTCCCTGGACCAACATCCTCAGCATTACCTTAGGGCTTGTCAGGAACACAGAATCTGGGGCTCACTGAATCAGATTCTGTGGTTTAATAAGACCTCCTGATGATTTTTTATACCCATTAAAGTTAGAGAAACCTGATTTTAGGACAGTGATTCTCCACACTGGCTGGGCATTTGAGTCTCCTAGGTGGCTTGAAAACTTATGTATCACTATACATATTTAGACATGGAGATTTGTAGACCCTAAGGCCCTTCCTCTGACAACTAAATTAGGATCTTTGAGCACAGACCCACTGTCTAAGAGGTCCTTTATTTAAGAGCAACTGGTGACAGACTCATTTTTGTTTTTTTGAAAAGTACTTATTATTCGTTACTGAATAATAGTTTAGCCAATTATACATTTCTAGATTGGCATTTATTTTTCCTCAGTGATTTAAGGTTTTAAAAGATCTTTACTCTTTTCTGGCTTCAATCGTTGTTTCTGGGAAACCTGTTGAAAATAAACCCTTTTTCCTTTGTAGGCAATCTGAGTTTTTAATTTCTAGTTGCTTCCAAGATCTTCTCAGATTGTACAACTTTACTCTATTGCGGCTACTTGTGTAATTCTTACTTATTGTTACATTTAGGATTTGTTGTGTTTTCTTATCCAGAGGATTTGTGTCGTTCATCATTTTTGAAAAATTCTTAGGCATGCTATTGTCCCATATTCTATTCATTCTCTTTTCTCGTGGAGAGTTAGTTAGACTTATGCAAAGCATTTGTATTTTATCTTCCTATGTGTCTCTTATGCTCTCATATTTTGATCTTCTTGTCTGTCTCTTTAGCATTCAGGATAAATTCTTTATATCTTCCAATTCTAATATGTTACTGAACATATGCACTGAGTTTTTGTTTTGATGCTTTTATTTTTTCACTTTTTTGAATTTCTATTTAGAATACTTCATTTCTAGGAGTTCTTTTTATAATCTGACTTGTCTTTCTTATATAGTATCTTTTTCTTGCTCATTATATCAATTCTTTAAAAAATAGTTAAACATAGTTATGTAACAATCTGAATCTCATAATTCCAATATCTAGAGCTTTTTCTGTTGTTCTTGCTGATTACTGCTCATGGACACCTGTTTTCCTGTTCATTTTGCAGTTTTAGAGAGCAGCTTGTGTTCGCTGGAATTAATCTGTGGATGTTTTGTGAGGCCATAGTGGAGGGTGCATTCCATCTTTGTAGAGACATCCTATCCTTGTAGAGAAACTTGTGTTGGCTTCTGACAAGTTCTATAAAATACAACCAAGTCATGACCACTTTGAATTTGTGTCTTGGGGTTTCCTGATATACGCTGGTTATGTAAATTTTGAATCCCAAATTTGCCCAAGGCCAGGCCTGTGGTGATGAATTTTTCAGAAGGTCCTTATTTTTCATCTAGAATTCATCATTAGATAAACCAATTCTCTCGCCTGTTTCTTTGCTGACTGGTGAATTCTTCTCCACTCTTTCCCTGAGGGGAAGCACCCCAGTTTCAAGTCATTCGTGCTGTTAATAAGTAAAGTGAAGCTCAGAGTCTGACTTGCTCAGGGCCACACAGCACCTGGGAGGCAGACAGGAAAAAAGAACACAGATCTTCTCATAGTCCAATCATTTTCTCTCCAACAAAACAAGCTACAAAAATAGTAATGCCTTCTTCTAATAAGAAGGGCTTCACCTTTGCCTCCAGTTGGACAAGTAACAGCAAGATTCAGTTTTTTCTCATGGTTAAGTTTGATGAATTGTAGAAATAGGTTACTTAGATATATTTTAAGAATCATAAGAACATAAAAAAGTCATATGGGATATGACTTACAGTCCACACTTTTCAGTATTTTGTCTTTTATAGTAGCACCAAGGGACATTGGTGTGACATGATGATAGTTGCCCTCCATGATATTGTCCTCAAAGGGGGCATCCCTAACTGGGAAAGATCTATCATCCAAGAATTTCTCTAAACCCTTCTTGAACTCTCATTATATTTTTGGTTTGTACAACCTTAAGGCATGGCTTTATATGGAACCGATCTTATACTAGTCAGGACATAGACTAAATAACCCTGAGGTCCTTTTAAAATATGTTTTTAAGTATCATAAATCTTGTTGTGTAAGTACACTCTGCACGCGGAGGGTATATAGTAGAGTGATGTAAAGCTTGGACTCGGAAGTCAAATGGGCTATGTTCCAATACAGGCTTTCTCCTTGTATCCTAGCTGTGTGACCTTGGGCAAAATCTTTTCCTATTCTGAATCTGTTTCCCCTTCTGGACATGGGCAATAATTCTAGGGTTACCATAGGGTTATGTTGGAAAATGAGTGAGATAAATGCATATAAAATTATCCATCCTAAGGCTTGTGGTAAATGGTCAAATGAAACTATTCTTACTGGAAACATGGATATTTTTATTATTGTTAGTGGATGAATATTAACTTTATTATGGTCACAAATGTCACCAAAAAGTGCAAGGATCCCATTTCATATTTTTAAAACCAAATATCTGGATAGTGAGGGACAGAATAAGATATGAGCAGGATAAAGTCAATACTTATCCCCTCAAGCTATTTAGATTTTTATGGGTGCCAGCAGGCACCATATATAAATCACTGACCTTTCAGAAGACAATCATTAGAATGTGTTCGGATGTGCTATTGTGGGAGTCTTGTATTTTGAAAAAGAGAGATATCAACTAACCAAATAAATAAGGTCATTTGCATTTCCATCCCAGATTTTACTCATATATAAATTGACTCTATATTTGGTTATTGAGTTCCCTCAATTATCTTATTATTACTTTTTTTTTTTTTGCCCCAAATAAAACAAAACAAAAAGCATGTGGTATGTAATAGCTGTAATGTTAATAAAATTGAACCGTTTACCCTGGAAAATGGCCTCTCCATTCTTTCTTAAATGTCTCGGTCTGCCCCGACATTTACTTTGCACTAGTAACAACACTCAATTTTCATTGACATTATCTTCTAAATACAATCAGATCAAAAATCGCCAACATCATTCTCATTCCTCTCCTGCAAGCAGATAATACAGGACAGGGTCTCGCTGATAACTTCCGCTTCAGTAACCTCTGATTCCACTACTTGAAATGTTCTGTGTGCTTTTCCATTGGACCAGAGTCAGAGGTATTCGTGTAAAACAGGTGATTCCCATCAGCAAAGATGCAAGACGTGACATTTGCCATTAATTGGACTTTCCTCCTGCTGGGTGCAGAGATTCTGTGAATCTAGGTCCCTGAGGCTGACTTGTACTAACTGGAGCCTGCACCAGCAGGCCTTTCCCAGGCACATGTTTTTCATTTTCTCCAGGGGCTTGTGCTCAAACGTATAGGTTGGAAGGAATTGAAGTGGAACTTTTAAGAAACGGTAGTGAGCATTTAGGATGTTCTAACTGAGTTCACATAAGTGTTGACTGTATGTTGAGACACTTTCAATTGCAAACTAAGTCTACTTAGGTTTGCTCACAAATATTGGGAATTGTTCTTTAAACCTTACCATCTGAGTGACCTTCAGCAGGTGACGTAACTTCTCTAAACGTCAGTTGCCTCATCTATAAAATGGGAATAAAATATTAATTTTTTTTTTTTTTTAGAATTACTCAAGAGTTAAATGAAATCATTCCAGTATGTCACTTCAAAGGTCTGGCACATTTCATAGATGCATGTGTATATATTTGTGATATTAATCTTAATGTTAACCTATACTAGTTTATTCCCACAAATGGTCTGAGATCTCCATTCCTCAACTTATATCTGGAAAGCAAAGTGGTCATTTGAAGACATGACTTTAAATTCAGTCCAGTGCTTGATATGCCCAGATATTTGGAGGGAAAAAAAAAAAACCCAATATTAAATAATCTAGATAATTTCTCAATTTAGGGTAGAATAAATTCTATGTTAGGTTTTCTTTTATGCATTTAGGGTAGCCAACCATCCGGGTTTGCTGTGATCAAAGGAATTTCTGGGAAGTGGCATTTTCAGTGTGAACATCAGGACAGTTCCAGACAAAGTGGATGAGTTAGCTACCTTAGATTTTATAACCCCTAGTAAAAACCATAAAGCACTCAAATCTGATGAGTTTTAAACAATATGTAATGGTGTAAATTTACCAAATCCTTCAGTGCTGAGGGAAGGGCAAAGAGAGGAGGCGTATAACCTGACAGCTGCTTTTAGCTTCAAAAATAACTAGATGCCAAACTAAAATGGTGACAATAAAAGATCTCCAAGTCAGGAGGTAAATGGTTTCTGGATTGGTTCAATAATTCCACAGTGTCTTTGAGGCCTGGAGAATCTTTGCATTGGTGTCGGCCATGTTTTCTCCTAGAGTCACATTCAGCTTCATCTTCAAGCATCTCACTCTCCCATGACGTTAACCAAACCAGGAAGAGCAAACATGGGGGTGGGGTGACCTCAAGCATTTTCTTTTTTGTCTCCAGGGAGTAGAATTATTTCTGAATCCAACCCAGCTTGGTTTCTCTTCTATTTCCTTACACATAGCTGGGCCATCTACTCACCCATCAGTCAATCAAAATTAAGCAAGTACATGGAATTACTAGATAGTTAGATAAAACATAAGTATATCACAGGGCTGAGGGAGGGGCCAGCCTTCTCTGAGCACCTTTCAGCATGAGCAAGAGTGGGATCTGTGAGGAAGAATGGAGGGAGATTGGAGAAACAACTGAAGGCTATTGAGTAGGTAATCAATGGTATTTACCATGGGCTGGGAAGAGGGGGGAGGCTATCTCTCTAATATCCCCTCCTTTTTAAAATTTTTTTTTTAAATCAGCCATTTATCCCACTGATTTGAGTAATTCGCGCTGTTGATTTCCCAGGTACCTGAGGAATATAGCAGATGTGCCACCATCTAATGGTGGTATGGATCATAAAGCCCAGAGAATTCTTGTGAAACCTGTAGATATGTCTCAGTTTCTCTGTCATTTAAGATATGGCCAGCTGCCTTCTAAACTGGAAGAGTCTAACCAAGGAAAATACAGTAAGGAACTCTCCATTCTGAAGTTTATTTCTTGCCTGCAAACCAAATAAGATATTGATCTTTCTTCTCAGGAGAAAGTCTTTCATTGGAACTTTGATGCACCAATTCTCGTGGCGAAGTCCCCAACATAGAAAATATGATCTGTTTCTTTCACCTTCAAAAGTCTTTCTCAACTCCCTGGGTCACTGTCTTTATGTGAGCTGAATGTTTACACTTTTCCCTCCTTCTTGGGGCTAAGCATGAGAGTTCAAGGTCACTGAAGCAAATCTTCCTTAGCTTCACCAAGACCAGTTCATGAAAAAACAGAACTGCGGCTCTCGTGTAAATGATGAAACTCTTGCTTACTGAGACTTGCCTTGTGCTGTCAAGGTTTGTTGTCTCATTCATACCCCTTATGTCTCTTATGAGGGTGTTATAAGGTTTCATTAACTAATGATTATGGTGTTTAATACATTTTAGAAATGTTCCACAAACGTTAAGTGCTATTACTCCTTGGGTCATTCCCCATTTGCATTAATACGACACTGAGTATCATCCATGCACTCTAATGGGGGAGTAGGTCCCCTGAGCATTGCCTGCTTCTTAGAAATGGAAAAAAATGCCAGTTGCAGAGTAAGGTTTAATTTTCCTTTTTGTTTTTAGATGATTTTTAAAACCTTTCTGAGAGACCTTGAGTGAGAATGATCTGGAAAACAGTGACTTTTAGTGGTAAAGGCCTAATGTATAAAATATTTGATTAGGAGTTAAAGAATAAATTAGCAGACATATGGCCCTGCCTTTTAACTGAGCATACATTTAACATAGCCATAAACTACTCCTTCCATTTGGAATCCCCACACTGAATTTAAGAAACAGAAACAGTGGGAATATTTCCAGGAAATCCAGTATGATTTTGATAGGATTCTACCTGCCATGGTTCTCAACATTTTCGTGATTCTCTGTGGTGCATTTCTCTCTATATTTCTATAGCTGTTTGTGGTATCTATCTGTGTTCAGATGCACAGTGGGTAGTTTGTTTGGCTATGGAAAAAAAGAGTCATCTGCTTTAAAATTATACTGTTTTTAGGTTGTGGGGGAAGTCCTTAATACGAAATAAGGAATTAGAAAATCTTCATTTAATTGGTTTGGTGAATATAGCTTTCAGTCAAAAGAAATACGGGAATGTCTCTTGCCTAAGACATACAACACATAAAGAAGAGGGAGCACATCAAACTGATTTGTTCTATCCCCTGAAGACAGTAAGTGGGGGACACATAAAGAAAGTGAAAGACACGAATTCACATTAGATGGCACAAAGAAGCGGTTTCAACAAAGCTTTGAGCATCCTACTCACAAATATTCTATAGGGTGATTTTTTTTCTGATATGCTGCCCTCACTACTTCATCTCCTTCCTTTAAACTGTGGTCACGCATCACACCTGCTGAGCTTTCTCACTTCCCACTCCAACGTATTGCAAAGTCAGCTTCGCACCAGCCCTAGTTTGTTGGGGATAGGGGGGCAGTGTGGTGGGGGTTGGGGGGGACTGGAGGGGGTGGCAGTGAGCACCGGTAATTAAGCATCATGGTTTAAACTATAGCTTTCAAAAGAGGAACATTCTTAGACGAACCAGTGGTTGTAGGTCATAGGCTGCGCTTTCCTTGCTAATAATTGCAAAATCTATTGTGGTCCCCTCTGAGCTTTTTTTTAATAAAAGACTATTAAAACTGAATAAAAGCTTAATAAGTAGATTAGTTAGAACAATAGTCCTCAGGAGAATGTTTTGATTCTGAGTATAGCTGCTAAAGATAACCCTAAATGCAATCAGGTTTAGCTCCCTGCATGTGTGAAAGGAAGGTAATACCCTCAGAGATTTTGCCAACAGATGACATTATTTTTTAAGTGTCTCTTTCTACATTTAAATTAGTCTTTCCTCTGGGCACTGGCAACAAAACCTTTGTTAAGAATCACCAGAGAAACAGAGCTCTGAATAAATGCTCAGTGGAAAATTATTTTTGAGAATTTGGTTTTAGATGTTTCACATCAAAAAGATGGATGCCAGTGCATCCAAAAGGGAGTACTTTGTGATCCTTCTCTGTCCTCTTTGTAATTTTAAGGATCAAAACTCCCAAGGTGGCCAGAGATAAGGACAAAGGAAATGGTGCAATTTTACTAAACATATACACGTTATAAAGGGCAATGTGATCCAATGTCAACCATGTTGTATCCACAGCCTGTGTACTCTTCATGTCAGTTTATTAATTTCATTCTCTTTGGCCAGATATATTTATATTTCCTCTCTCCTCTCTCTCCCTCTCTCTCTCTTTTTCACTCTTTCTCCCTCCCCCCACCCTTCCCATCCCCCCCCACCCTTGTCTCTGTCTCACAACAATTTTCTCCCTATGCTAAAAGACCTCTATAACACTCAGGAAAGTTGATACCTAGACTTGATTATTCAAATTACAATGTATATTACTACTCAGGTATGTTCTTCAGACAAGATACCACAGTTAAAACTCGTGATTTTTTATTAGCTCCTATGACATGCACATTCAGAGGGAGTTTGCCTTCTAGTTTCCATCTCCACCTGTCCACTTCTTCCTTGAGATGGATCTTCTTTTAGATTTTCCTGTCAGTCACCTCCAAGTTGCGCACGCTATCCTCAAGAGCCTGCTGGGCAGCTCCATCATGTGCCAGAGAAGCCCTCGGGTGTTCTGTTTCTCCATCCTTCTCTGTCACATGTCTTTTCACGTTCATCCCAATACATTGTTGCCTCCAGAACCATTATGTTCACTCAGAGCTTAGTCTCTCTTTGCATAGGAGAGACTGTGAAAACTAGCCGTCTTGACCATGAAAGTTTAGGAAGTCCTCTGTCACCAAATTAAGTAACAGGATGCTCATTTGTCTGTCAACACCCAGCCAGATGTGACAGTAAGTGTGGAATCTTTAACAGATTTTCTTTTCTTCCATCTTTTCAGTTAAGCCTTTGCCCTCAGTTATAAAAATGTAGGGAGTATAGATGCAAGACATCACTAATGTGATTTGGTTTCACACACATACTCCACCCTGTAGCCCTGTAATGGTGACTGGTAGACTTTTGCTTTGTAAAGATAATGTGAGCTAACATAAAATTTATTTTGAGACTATGCTATTATTTTATAATAGCTTTGAAATAATTGGAGAAGCATTTAAGAGTCCACCAGCCAAAGAGTAAGCTCATATTTATTAAGCATAGTCCTAAAACTGGTTGGGAATTAGTCTTTCTATTTTACAAAGAAAGAATTTCATTCTCATGTTTTGACATTTTTTTCAAGCCAGATAAAGTCAGAGTCATCTGGAGAGCTTTCTAGAACTACACAGACTGGGTACCATCCCAAGCCTTCTCATCAACAACCTGGCTGATGCCTCAGCTAGTATATATTTTTAAATTTCCATAAATGATTCTGACATCCAGCCAGATTTAACAACCATGGACCTGTCATATATTATGTTGAGATTTTAATGTATGTTTTGTGAACTCCAAGTGTGTATGTGTCTCTGTGTGTGTGTGTGTGTGTGTATGTATCTCCTTTACTTATACCCATTATCATATCATGTTAATTCCTTTAGGATATCTATACTATATATTATATATAATCTATACCTATAGATACACATTCCCAGAAATATTATAGGCCACAAATATTTCCCTAAAAATTATTCACAATTTCTGAATGATTTACTCTGCCTATAATAGGTTACAACCTCTCTTCCTGAAGTATGTACATGTTAATGGTCATGATAATTATCTTTTATTGAGCTCACTCTATGCACAGTGTGCCAAGAGAGATGTTTTTCATCCATTATCTCATTTAATCCTCACAATAAACCTGTGAAACTAGTGCTTGCGTTTTTGCTCTAATGCAACATATACATTCTTTAAAAATCTTGTCTAGTGCAAAATTATGCACAAAAAAATATGATTTACATTAATCTAGGTTGAGGCTGACCATTCAAAGGCTTATACAAACTTGGTAACCAGCACATCAACAAGAAAATGACAATCCTAAAAAATTGCAGCACTTAGCAGGGTATTATTAAATTTCTAATTTGTGTGTGTATACATGTATGTATATGTGTGTGTCTATGTATGTTTACCTTTAATAAAAAATTTAAAGGCAAATTGATTAAAGGATATGAAAGGTAAAGACTGCTGAGCTCTGGAAATAAGAGCAAAATACACAAGCATCAGGGAGAACCATACAGTAAGTCCTTCCAAGACAGAACACAGTCAAAATGAGCCAAAGAAAGAATGTGGGGTGAGTGGAAGTCAGGGAGTTGCTTCTGCCTTCTTCTCTGACGTGTTGCATTCAAACTTGTTTCTCCTTCTCTGTTGTTATTTCGAACACAAAACAGTAAGGTGCTGGGGAAAATTATGTATTAACTGATGAAATTCTGAATTGTACTGGCACGACTCTCTGATTTGCCAATGGCCTATCACCTGATACAGAATAATGAAACACCTATTGTAGATACAAGATCATAGTACCACCCACGTCCCGCTGGTAGGGAAATTTTCATTTCTGGATATCGGGTATTCTTGGAAAGGTGGTGTTTCACTCCCCCTGCCCTTCTCTTTCCTACTCTGTATTTCTGGCATTGAGAATACCTACATTCATGAAAGTCTCATTTAGGAAGAGTGTGATCCTTGCAAAGACAGGGATGTGCAGTTGTATTTGCCATTAGGCAACTGTGTAGAAATTAAAAGAGATACATGTTTAACACAATTATAAAGCTATACAAAGGCTTTCTCTTATTCTGAGATGTCATAACTTTGATCTCTACTGGGCTTTTTCAGTTGGTCACATGTTGTCTCAGTGTTTACCTTATTTGATGTTCAGTATGGCCCTGTTAAAGCCATTAGAGGAAACAATGAAATGTGACCAAACCAGAGAGGAAGACAAACCATAACAGTCTCTCTCTCTTTTTTTTTTTTTAAGATTTTATTTATTTATTTGACAGAGAGAGAGAGAGATCACAAGTACGCAGAGTGGCAGGCAGAGAGGGGAGGTAGAAGTAGCCTCTCTGCTGGGAGAGGAGCAGGGAGCCCTATGTGGGGCTTGATCCCAGGACCCTGGGATCATGACCTGAGCCAAAGGCAGTCACTTAATGACTGAGCACCCTGGCACCCCCTAGACTGTTAATCTCAGGAAACAAACTGAGGGTTCCTAGGGGGGATGGGGATGGGCCGGATAGGGTGGCTGGGTGATTCGACATTGGAGAGTGTATGTGGATTGTATAAGACCAATGAATCACAGACCTGTACCCCTGAAACAAATAATAAATTATATGTAAATGGGAAAAAAAAGAAAAGAAAAGAAAAACCGTTAGGGGAGGTGGCACTAAGTCTATGTTATAGATGTAACAACCGAAGCCCAGAGAAGTATTGCATGAATTAAGAGTGACTGAGCCCTGCTTCTTCCATGAGCCTCTTTCCCTCAACCCTGATTCCAGTATCTGTGGCATTCCACTGCTGAGAAGCAGATATACGTTTTCAATTCTAATTAAGAAAACTGACAGCACGCTTTCCTGCAGGAATAATACTATGACTTGGCATTCTTGAAATGACTTATTATTACTAAAGATAAAGTGTTGTGGTTTTAAAAGGACTCTGTACTTGGACCTGCTTAGTTTCAGACAAGATGGATTGGTGGTTTAAAATATGAGCTTTGGATTCAGGAAGACTTGGGTTCATATCCTACTTCTACTTTCTTAGTGATTTGATTCTTTGTCTGACTTCGTCACCCTGATCTATAAAATGGAAATAATAACTTTTCCAGATAGAGTTGTTATAAGGAACAAATATAATACATAGGTTAAATATATAGATACCACAGAGCCCTGAGTTAGTGTCTGATTCATAGTAACTATTATTATTAGAATGTCCCTTTAGAAAAATAGATGATAAAGTCCAAATGGCACACTTATAGAACTTAAAAGTGAAAATCTTTTCGTAAGGTAAAGAATATCTTTATGTTTCATGTGTATATGTGTAAATTATCAAACTAAATTATCGGCCAAACTGTGTAAAATGAAATCTTTGTCCTATGTACTAAATTTCCCAGGAATCATGTGCATGTGTCTGTGTAAGCCACATGCATGTCTATAGCATCCATCATTTATAAACTCTCTAATAAAAAAACTATAAAGAAATGAGAGAACTTAAAATCAATGACAAAAATACAACTCGTATTAATTTTTCTTACCCCCTTTGCATAAAAATATCTAAAATAGCTACACTGTAAGGTATATTCATCAAAGTAATGAGATAGAGAATAAAAAGCAGGTGGGAAAAAAATAGGCTGTGAATATATCAACCAGAAGGAACATAAGTGCTTACATTGAACTTCAGTGTTAAACTCTGAATTTCTCAGTGTATTTATTAAGGTCTTGGTACTTATATAGTTTTTTTTGTCAGTTTTCATTTTTATCAAAATGGGTTTAGGGGTTAGAAAAATATAGAAGTTACTCAAGAAGACAAAAGTCTTCCAGCTATCAAATTCTAAGGTGTATTTTTCACACCCAGCTTTTTTTTTAGATAAGGGATATGAACTGATGGCATAGGCAATATTCTCCATGGCCTTCTTGATAACAAAGACTCAAGTGGGTTTTACATGCCCATATAATGTCCTTTGATAAAAGCCAAAAACATGGCATTAAGAATTTCATTCTGTACAGATTCATTCCCCTTACAAAAAACTGAGGTCCAAGCCCATGACCTTACAGCCATGTAACTTCAAGTGCTAGAGATGTGAATGGAATATTTATCCCACAGGCAAGCTTTCTTTCTTCTTCTTCTTCTTCTTCTTTTTTAAGCTTTTATTTATTTGTTTGTTAGACAGAGAGAGAGAGAGAGAACACGAGCAGGGGGAGCGGCAGGCAGAGCAGGCAGAGGGAGAAGTAGGAACTACTTCTACCTCGCTGAGCAAGGAGCCCAGTGTGGGACTCTGGGATCCCAGGACCCTGGGATCATGACCTGAACCAAAGGCAGCCACTTAACCAACCGAGCCACCCAGGCGTCCCCACAGGCAATCTTTCTGACCCATCATTTCTCTCCACAAGGCTTTCAGGAGAAACTTGGAAGGAAATAACTGCAGGCACTGCAGTCTGAAGAAAGTTTGCATCGTGATATCCTCTCTTAGTTACTGAGAGTAAATCTGTATGATCTGAAAATCAAACCAGGTGCTAATATGTTTGATTCTGAAGTGAAAATTTATCTTTACGGATGTGAATACGGGTATACAGGCAGGCACATATTTCTCCCAGGAAGGGACTTTAGATAGACTACTGACCCAAGTACCCAAGAATATAAATAATTAGAATAATAGCATGACAGAAACTTTGTTGAGGAAGGTTACTGAAGAGCAAGCCAAATATTGGGCAAAGCAGAAGGAAAGATGTGATGATTTGCTTAACTCTTATCATCAGAAGAGTTATGCTGCTTTCTTCTTTTTTTTTTTTAAAGATTTTATGTATTTATTCGACAGACAGAGATCACAAGTAAGTAGACAGAGAGGCAGACAGAGAGAAAGGAGGAAGCAGGCACCCTGCTGAGCAGAGAGCCCGATGCGGGGCTCGATCCCAGGACCCTGGGATCATGACCTAAGCCGAAGGCAGAGGCTTAACCCACTGAGCCACCCAGGTGCCCCTTATGCTGCTTTCTCAAGAGATACCAAGCCTCCTTTCCCAACCCCTCAATGCCCAACACACAGAATTCTAACATATACTCTACACTGTCTGCAAGACTTGGTATAGAGAGCATTAAATAGCCATGTCTGTTATGACTCAGGTATAGCTGTGTGACCACTGGGTAGGTGCCATTGATCACATGGCTGCTTCAGTACCGATACCCATGGGTAGGCTCAATAAAATAATTAAGTTGTATTTTATTACTTAATGTCTTGTATGTTTTGGGTGGCGGAAAATATCTATTTTTTTTTTTTTGGTACTGTTTTGATTTTGCGATGTGTGTATACCATTTTCCTAATAAGGGAAAATGAAGTTATGCCAATTTTAGATTAAAATATGGTTCCCGTTAACCCTTTCACTTGGCCCCTATGCCAAAACAAATTTTCTCACTACTGATTGAGGGAAATGCTGGTCCTCATGGCTGCCTACTGGGGAAGTTCTCTGAAATATAGACTGTCTTGGCCAAGCCCCTGACAGTTTTTCCTTCACCTAAGAGGTACTGAGCACACATTAGGTACACTGTATTTCACGTCCTTGGGATTACTGGCAAGAATGCGATGGGCAGGCTTCAGCGTTTAGCGTAAAAGATGCTTGTGGATGCATTAGAATATAATATTCAATCGTTAGAAAGGAAAATTCAAATCATAGTTCAAATACTGTCTTCTAGGTCGGTGGTCTCCGAAACGCAGTGAAGTTGAGAGAGACTCCAATTCAATCTGCAGCTTCTATTAAATTTGACCCCTAGAGACACCTTCCTGCAAATACCTTATTTATTTATTTATTTTTTTAGTGTAGAACAATTCATATAACATACATCCTTCTACTGACCTGTCCCTTTGAACCCTGCAGGCACTTGACAACTGATGAATAAAATAATAATGTGTGCTCCTGGGCCTACTGCAGACCCTTTTGTGTCTATAAAAGCTCTCAATTTTTCCGACATATGGGAGAGGATACAACATGGAGAGAAGCTGTGTAGAATAACTGAGATAGCATGGTCTAAGCCCCAGGGGCCCTAATGACATTGTATCCACAGAGCAAAGTTAGAATGTTCTGTAATGATGTCATTAGACTCTCGAAAAAGCTAACTTATTGCTGAGTAGAATTTCTATATTACATTCCCTTTAAAAGAGGAATAAACTCCAGGATGTGTGGTTGTGTGTGGATATTGACATTGAGTCTCTGAGCCTCCAGTCACTCTGCTGAAGCCATCTGACCTTCCTGCATGCAGTTTAGTCAACTCAGCTGCCCTTTTGATGGAGACAAATGAATTTCCAGAATTATGCAGGTGAAGTCACCTGGGGTCAAAAACTGATTATTCAGTTGTGCCATCACCTTTGTTCTACCTTGGCATCTTTGAACATTCATTCTGTAGGTCTTCACCTCTGATTTGGTGTCCCACAATGTTTATTCCTATGAAAGTACGTATGCAGACAGAGACCCACAACTGACGCTTCTAACGCATTCAAAACCTTTCCCATGGAGCCAGACTCCCAAAACAGACAGTCCAAAGCATTTATTTGAAAAGCAGAATTAGAGTTGGGTGGGTGGGTGGGGGGAAGAAAAGGCAAGACATTGAAAATGTGAGACCCAGGTTCTGCTACTTATTGACCCTGTGACTCAGGGCGAGTTGTATCATCTCTGTATGACTCAATGTCCTCACCTGTGAAGTGGGGGCATTAACAGAACCTCTCTCTTGGGATGAATGAAGTGAGATAGATACATAAAACTCTTAGGAAGTACTCAGGAAGTGATAGCAGCATTGATCAGAGCAGGGCCAGCAGTAACGGTATCTGGGTTTTTTCATCAGAGGAGTATCAGTTAACAGAAATGTAATCTTCCTAAACCTAGAATTTAGATTGTGTTTATGTACTAGCTGGTCACACTGTCAGCACTGCAGCTTTTATAAATGTCTCCCTATCAAAACACTGCAATCTTTATGTTGTTGAGCTCTGTTTAAGCTCTGGCCCCAGACAGCTCCAAATTTGCATTCCCCGCATTTGCATTCTGTATTTCACTGTCTCCAAAAAGGAATGCAAGAAAGTAAATCTTCAACTTAGAACACCTATTCTGTCAAACTGACGTGCTGTCCAATGAATGGTGGAAAGAAAGGAACACATCACCCCACTAACATGTAAGCTCTCTGAAAATATCAAGTAAGCCCAATGCCAATATGATATAATGAGATTTTTTTCTAAAGCGATGTTGTAGTCTAACGAGATTGGCATGGTTTATTAATGGCCTGTGCTTCTTTTGAAATGGGAAGATAATGTATCTTGTTTCCTGTTGTTTGCTGTGACACACAAAGACTTTTGCATACCTGCTGGTATTTAAATAAACCTGAGGAGGTAGAATTTGACAGTAAATTGCCACATGAGGCTCAGAAAAAGAGAAAGGAATCTAAGTTCAGACAATTGTAGTCCTATCTTTCCATTAACAATATTTGGTTCTAAACTCACATATCCACAGCACATCTTTGCACCATGTGTTTGATCTGTACCTTGGAGAATCATGTCTGAATGTTCTACTACATGCCATTGCTATGTCTGAGTGTCACTAGCATTGCCTCAATTTAATGATGGCCTCCCTGGGATTGAAGATGACTCATGTTTACAGAATCTTAGGATGTTTTCTTGAGCACAGTTTAAGGACTTTAGGTGAGAGACAGTTTGGAATCCTATAGTTGTTAAGGGGATAAGAATCTCAGTTCTAATACTTAGAATTTGATTTTCCTTCAGAGAATGTATATTTCTATTGATATAACTGGGAAAACATTAGTACCTAGCTCAAAGGGAGTAAATGAGATCTAGCCCATGTTCATTACTTGGTAAGTGGTGGCTGTTGTTTCATTAAGTCAGAAAGTCACATTCTCATATAGAAAATACAAGACAAATATTGTTATGATCCAGGCAAATACCTGTACAAGAAAGTTTTCTTCCCTCTATGTTTCCCTCTTGTCCCAGTGGTTGTATACTTCTTAGGTCATCTGGGGAATATAGAAATGTCAGAGATCAGGCTAACTTTCCAAAAACTTTGAAGTATTTACTGACCCCGTGATACTTGACAATAATTTGAAATAGGCAATGTGAAATTTCAAGCAAATTCAAGAAGCCAGTTTCAAAAAAAAAATCCTATCATCTAAGCCCTATATCCCTGCATCAACTTGTTATAGCTATTTACATGGCACTTTTTTTTCTACATATGGTCAATTTTTTCCAGAATATGATTGTAACAAGTATCACCATTTTAGTGATAGGTCTAGTCTACCAATCTTTGATTATATTGTTTCTACCTCCGTTATCTTCCGCTTAAACTTCAGTCTTTTTCTTTTTAATCCAGATTTTTTCCTTTGAATTTAAATATCTTTATTCACTCAGTAACACCCTTTCCCACTCATTCTCCTCTGCATAGTGCTAAACATTTTACCTTATAAATCATCCCTCAAAAATAAAAACTAGCAGACATGGCTCCTGGTTTACTTAGATATATACAGTGTAGGTTAAAAAGGGAAACTCAACACGCCGGTATTTTATATTATTTCTTATGCCTGGTACTCAGGAGGATTTGACAAACTAAGTGAACTTGAGAATGTGTACAAAGCAATATAGTAAGTGTAAAATTATTCCATTGTATGTAGGATACATACATTCATGTCTGCCTAGAAGGAACAGGATCATTGTTGAAGATTATCAGTCAGGGAAGGCTTCCTGGAAAAATGGCAAATAATTCCACTTGAGAAGCTGAAAAGGGACCTTTGAGATGACAGATTTTATGCAAAATAACTGCTCCCTGCAGGCTTATTCTGCATTCACATCCCATAAAGAACACGTTTTCGGTAATCTACTGTATCCTCCGCTGTAACAATGCTTCATAGAATTAAAAATACATTTTCCTCACTCCTGAAATGCCCTTGAAGAAGTTGAGATTATACTAGGCCTTTTTATGTATTTAATGCTTTTTGTCATCAAGAAAAAGTCAAACTAATTAAACTATGTGAGAACAGAGTACCTGAAAATGACCTCTTAGCATCAGCTGTTTTCTGTAGGTAATTCTCTCAACTAAGTGTATGCATGTTGTACAGTGAGGGCACCAGGCAGTCAGTGGCCTTTCCCCTGGTGCTCTGTCAAACTCTTCCACTTGCCTTTCAGCATGCAGAGGACAAAGAAATGTCATCAAATCTCTTACTCAGCTCCTAGAGTAAAACTGTTTAACAATATTCCAGTGTTTCCAGATATCTCAAGATATCCGTTTATGATATATGAAATGATTCCCTAAATATAGTTTATTTTAATTGTTCTTAATAATAAGTAAAACTTTACAAAAACCTATAGTTTTACAAAAACAAAAAAATTACATTTACTTTATGTTAATGAAGATATCATTTATTACATCACACAGATCTTTATGAAGTTCTGCAAGAAAACACTTCTCATGACTTAGTACCGGAATAGATAGATTAAAAAATTATGAAATAATTACTACTTGTGTGACTAATAGTATATTTTGTTTCTATTGGTTGATAGGCAAATCAGACTTAAACTTTTGCTCCCCTCCAGCAAAATCTATAGATATTTATCACAAATATTCTGTGTACTAACCTTATCCCTCTTTTCTTCATATTTCCCAACTCTTATTCACCACCTAAAAAGCTTCATTATTTTTTAAAATTTACTTTTCAACACAAAGCCTTATGGGACGCATCAATTTTCTTAGACCAGACAGCTACAAAATATGGTTTAAAATATAATTACTAAAGAAAACACTGTAAATCTACTGATTGATAATAACAGAGATTTTAAGATAAATTTGAATAGAATATGGTTAAAATGATTAATCTCCCTTCCCAAATTTAACTGATCCAAGCTACTACATTGTCTATAATACAGAACAGGAAATAGTCTGCTTGTTTATCAGCAGGCACTTTGTTCAATAAATTGATGTACTAATGCAGTAAAATAATATGTGACTATTAAAATCATGATGTAGAACAACATTTACAAATATAGAATAGTATTTGTGATATGTTATAAAATGTAAAATTGCAGGCTACAAAATAGTCTGTTTAGGACTGTTCATGTTATGGCCAAGAATAGCTTTCAACTCATGCACATAACAGAAAACACATATATACCCACAAAAGATTAGAAATATATGAAATAAAATTATGACCATCTCCAAACAGTGACATTTTGTAGTTTTTTGTGTGTGTGTTCTAAATTTTCTACAAAGAACATGTGTTATGTTTTTCATCAGGGTATTGTATTTGTCTTAAAAAGCCAGATATAAAACATTTATTATTATCACATATGGCAGATAAGTCCTGCTTCTCAAAAAAAGTCATAAAAAAAGGATTCCTATATACTCAGTGCAGAGCCTTTTTCACTTCAGTGGCGATGGTATGGTTTCTGGAGATTGGTAGACTCTGTCATTCTTTTTGTTCTTCTGTCTTTCCCCAGTCTGTGTTTCTGTAGTAACACTTGCCACCTCAAAGTCCGTTCCTTTGTTTAGTAATCTTTGCTTCCACACCCAACTATGCATTAAGCCTGCATCTCATTTGAGGGAAAAGATGATTCACATTTTTAGCATTCCTTAAATGTCTATGGAGTAAGTATATGAGTGACTGAGTGAAAGTAAGAAAAGTAGAAACTCTTGCTGCCAGTCAGACTAGGATAACAGCAGACAAGACACCTTCTTTCACAGCCAATTTTCTTGCCTGACTTTGTCTGTATAATTGCTTCAAATCTGTATTTCCTTTACCTATCTAGCTTCAGCCTAAATGTTGAATATTGTATTTTCCCTCAAAGAATGTCAATAAAGATTTTACTTTTTTTTCAATTACTGTTGCAGGGAATGTTTCCCTTTAGGAAAACTAAAATTTAATAACTTTTCTTCAGCAAAGTTGACAATCTCTTTATTCTCGCCATGATGACTGTAGTCAATCAGTAGTCAGTTGGAAGCCAAGCTGAACATAAAGTGATTAAAAGAAAACCAAAACACAAATGCACCCTCTTGAAAACCTAATCACATTATGAAGCTCTAAGCGTGAGTTATGAGGTAGCTGTGGCTGGCTGGGTTTTGATGAAGTACCTATAATTTCCTATCAGCTGCCACAAGACTATTTCCTATAGCCTTTCTGACTTCTAAGTTTAAAATATGATTTACCCTGTTATCATCTACTTATACAGTCTTCAAGATCTACCTAGGAAAAAATGGTATTAGTAATATGTTAAACTGCATTGCTAGAAGATACTTACTTTTCCACATTCATATGGTGAAATTCAAGTGATAAAAATAAAATAGGCAATTCATTAGATTTCAAAGCTCTGGTTGTTAAAATAAAAACATTTTCTCAATTCAGGAATCCAGGCATGAATTTATATGTTATCAGCAAGTACTATAAATATACTTCTTTTGAAAATATGTACATGATTTTTATTCAGTTTAGATTAGGAGTAATTAGACTTATTTAAGGTTAAGGGGTTATGATCACATAACTAATTCCAGTATTATATTCACAATTCAACTCTGAACCAGTTTTCTCTATTGATGCTGAATGTAAGTTTTTATTTTAGAAAGGATCCTTTAATAGAGAAACCTGAGAAACTAGTTTCTTAGGCTGTTTTCCTGAAATGTGACATTAGAAATTGATAGTCTCTGACATTGTAAGCAGTTTAGGTTTTTATTCTAGGTCAGTATTCTACAGAAAGAATCTGATTTTATTGATGACAACTCTGAAGTGTAGTCTCTGTCTCCACGTGTAGCAAAAGGAAGCGCAACCTTTTTGCAGTGGTCATTTAGGGTAATCTGGGATCTTTGATGGAATAAACAGCATTTATCGTTTATGCTTCATCATGGCAGCAGCTCTTTTTAAAAGTCATCTCTTTTCATTGGTCAAGACTGACTTTATTTTTAAGTGAACACAGATTTTATAACCACCTGGTTAAATATCAGAAGTCTGTCTCTGCATGGCCTTTGTCTTCTCCTTGTAATTCCTCAAGACACAGGCTTTGGAGAGAGTATCCTCCCGGCTACGAGGACTCTCCTTCTCAGTGCTCCCCTAGACTTTGCAGCCTAATTATTTAATTAATCACTCTATTCCTTCAACCAGTATTGAACCTGTTTTACAATGGGTATAGTACTTGGCACTGGGAATGGTGTTGAAGAAAGAAGTGATCCCTACCTTTAGAAGGCTTGCAGATGTATAGAGAAAACCAGAACAAATAGTTTTAAGGGAGAAAAAAAATATATGAGGAAGGCTAATAGGTGAAAATAAAACTCCCTGTGAAAATTATTATGTAGGGATAAATCTGAAGGATAAGTAGGAATTCAGCAAAAGAGTTGGGAAAGAGTTTTCCAGGCAAAGAGGAGTTATCAAGATCTGAGACAACTAAGAGAGTGGTGGCTTCAAAAACCAAAAAAGTCATGGGCAAGAAGAAGAGCAGAAATGAAATGGAGAAATCATGGGAGGGTGAGAGACCAGGAAGACCTCTAAGTTATAGTTCAGATGCTATGTTAAGGACAGAGAAAGAGATTAAGCATATGCACAGGACATGGAGTAAACACAGTTCAGGAAACCCAGGGTGGGGAAAGCCGGAGGACAGGCAGGAGCTATTTAGGATGCTGTAGCTGCTGAAACTGCATAAGGACAGTGGCCTGGGGCCATCCTGGGGAAGCACAATAGCACAGGTGCCAGTAATGCTTAGGAGGCCCACATGGCAGGACTTTGGGATCCGATTATGAGTCCAGCCATCACCCTTGTCATTCTGAATTAAAATGACTTACTTTGCTCTCTCACCTATAAAACCATGAGTCTTGTACAGGCAGTTTTTAATAAATTGAGAACTGAACTCTGCTTGACATGTTTTAGGTGCTTTGCACACATTCAGTAATAAATCTTAATTGATTCTATGTTACGTAAACTGTCTTGGAATGATGTTATTATGTTCATACCTCTAGAAAAATTTCACTAAAATCATAACCCAAAGAAGTTGTGTTTTCAGACTCATAACTCTAGACAACAAACTGATGGTCACCAGAGGAAAGGCGAGTAGGGGGTTGGGGGAAATAGGTGATGGGGATTAAGGAGTGCACTTGCGATGAGCACTAATGTTTAGAGTTGTTGAATCCCTATACTGTACACCCAAAACTAATAGAACACCAGATGCTCTGGAATTAAAATTAAAAAAACAAAAAACAAAAAACCCAGGAACAAAACAGAACAAAAATTTGTAATTAAAGTTGCTAACTATGCCATGTGTTTTTTTCAGATTAAATATTCTATTTTTATATTTTAAAACAATAATGAAGTTAAACTTAGAAACAAGTATTTTTACCCTATAATTTCACACACTTATGAATTGCTGGGTAAGCTCCCTAAACCCACAGTCCAAATTACACTTCCAACAGTGTTGTTTGAATTATTTCAGAACTCTTCTATGATACACAAACACACACATATGCACGTTTTTCTTCTTTTCTTTAATAAAAGGTGATTATGCATTACATAGACTTCTACAACTTTCTTTTTTCTAATAACATAACATGGATATCTTCCCATTTAGGAAATGTTACCTAGCTCATTTCCTTTAACAGGTGCAGCTTGTCCACAGATGCAAGCCAGAAGGGTTTACTATTCCCCCATTAGTGGGCATTTATAATTGTATCTATTTCATTCACCATTATAAACAAAGCCAAAATGGACATCTTTGTACAGATACTTAATTACTACAGGATAAAAGTCTAGAATTAGACTGTAGATCAAAGGATGTATATGTGTATTTATAAGTATGTATAAATGTATGTATGTATTTATAGGTATGTGTATATACTGTCAAATTGCCTTACAGACAGTTTGTACTAATGTATTCTACCACCAATGGTGTAGGAATAGAGGTGTCCTTTGCTTTTTGAAAGTTCGCATTATGCTGCTTTGCTTTTATAAAACACCTGCCTTAGTATCTTTTTTCGCTAACTAAAAGAAATCCGAAGACGATTTTGCCTTTACCAAAAAAAAAAAAAAAAAGGCAAGATGCGAAAATAGGGTTCCGTGTTTGTTTTGCAGTACATCATTATAGAGGCTGCGGGTATCCTGAGCAGCAACGGTGATGCTGCCAAACTCCTTCCCCCAAAATTACACTCAGCATCTCAGCATCAAGCTGCCATAGCTTTGAACAGTGTCTGTGAGCATCTGTGCTTTCATTTTGTGCATCCGTTAGCAAGATGTGTCCTAAGGTATCAGAAAAGCCTATGAGAGGTAATTTTTTGGGTCTGTGAATGCTCAAAATTTCTGCCATATAAATTAATGATAACGGCTTCTTACATTACGCATTTTGACTTATGAAAGTCTTCATAGGTATGCTGTCCTTCCGGATAACAGGGAAACCTACACCCACATCCCCACCCAAACTGGCCAAGATGAAGGAGAGATATTTTCAACTCTTCCAATTTTGAAGTACGTCTAGGTGATTTCCTAGGCTTTATTTCCAAAGCACTTATTTACTCATTAGCTATGTCCTTACTGCCCTTCGGGAATCCAAACCTTGTCTTAGGGAGTGTGTGTGTGTGTGTGTGTGTGTGTGTGTGTGCTGTTTATGTCAAGAGAGAAAGAGCACACACAAAAAGAGAATTTTTCCCTAAAGCCTATTGTTATGGGTACAAAATGCTTTGTCACTTCTCTGTGGTTAATAATTATAAACAATTTTGAGAACTTTTTGTTGGATTTTGGCAAACTCTTTACTTTGAGATAGGCATTTCTCTTGCTCCAGAATGTTGATGGTGCTTATACATGGTGATTCTTTATTGACGATTTGTGTTGATATATACAGATTTTGAGCTGGCATGGAGATCGTAGCAGCCATGTAATTCTGTTTCCCTGGGAGAACTCTCTCTGGAGCGGGAGCACTGATTCCAGGCCTCAGTGGCTGAGAGATAAGTGATCCCCATAGCCCTTTAGGCAGAGTGTGTGTGGAAGTATCAGAGAAGTTGGGGACCCTGGGCATAACAGCAAGATGTATGAACTTAGATACTGATAAAATGTAATCAAATTCTTTGTTCAGAGCTTGCTTTGGAGAGAACCATCTTACCATGGTTTGCCCTTTGTTGTTTTATCAGTAGGCAGACAAATAAACAACAAAGGGGAAAAAAGTAGTACCTGTTTTTCCCATATGGAACCTTCCAAATGAATTATATAGGGCCCTATATTCCCTATTACTATTGAAATACATAACATCTTTCTAATGTGTTGGATGTTTGTTAGTATAGTCTTTTGTGCTCATGGATAGTAATAATAGCAACTACACCTGTTTCTTTCGTAGCAGTTGTCATGATCTGTATTAATTGTGTATATTTGTGTGGTTGAATATTTATTGCCCATCTCTGTCAGTACTCTCTGACAGGTGGGACTACGTCCTCTCACTCACTTAACATCAGAGACAGGGAAGTCAAGAAAATAGACCTTGCCTTGGCTGCCCTCTTTTTACTACCTTGTCCTAGTTGCTAAAAGGAAAGATGGTCCCTATGAGTCATCTGACTTCCTGGTTGCACAAATATCACTAATCTCTTAGAAGAACACTGTTCATGTGAAATAGAATAATGCCCATTATGTTTATCATTAAAAACTAGAGTGTGTTGTTGTTGTTATATAAATATCTGTTTGACTGTAATGGAGTCCCAAAAGCTGCTGATAATTTGGTTTATGTGAGGAAATAAACACAACCAGCATTAGAAATAACATTGTCATTTTCTGCATGCCCCCAATAGAATGGTTTCCTGAGATAGGGAAAACGGTATTTGTCAGACATGAAATTTATGTTCCTATGAAAGGGGCACCTGACATTATAATGAAACTCACAAAAGCATGCAAGGAGGTCTGGAAGAAAACAAAATGTTCCAAAGTGTAGAAATAATTGGTGGAATCATAATAATGCTAATTTTAATAACAATCAATCTATGAATGGCCTGCCAGCTTCACTCTCTACCACATTGTACTCTTATTTATGATGATTCTAATGTAATTGGAAGTATTTTTAAATTAAAAAGGCCTGTAGTACTTGGATAAAAGAAATTCCTTTTGGGTGGCTGGGTCACCATTGTGTCTGCCTATGGCTTCCCAAGCTTTTGAAAAGGACACAACACACACTGTGTGGCTCTGACAGTAGGACAAACCAGAGGGTCTACTGCAGCTGTCAAGGAGATCAACAATGTCAGTTCATGTTCTGCAGTTATAATTTAGTAAAAAGATCCTGATCAACACTCATTTATTTTGATGAGGAATAGCACAAAGTGAACAACGAAGCCTCTCTGGTGAGGTCTTGAACACTGGATTCTTCTCCAGAAGACAGATGGCCTAAACCCTGCTATCTGTCCCAGTTGGTGATGGTCTTCCCAGATGATGCCACCTGGCTCTGGAGTCTCTATGGGTATGCCCGGGAAGAGTCTTTGTCTAGGGACTGGCACAGAGGAGAAGGCTTTTGAAATCAGGAAACTTCCAGCTCATTCCCTGTACCCTCAGCCTCAAAAGTGCATCAGTAATTATCACTGACATGTCATTCATACTTAAGCTGGGAGAATGAGTCTGCAACAAATAAAGAAATCTTGTACCTTTAAAATAGAGCTTAGGTAATATTTAAGAAAACATTCCTCAACACAAATACTCTTGTCCATTGTTCCACTCTCGCAAGGTGAAAACGAATGGAAGAATTTAGTTAGAATATTTTATTATAAGAATAAAGCATGTTACATGCTATTGTAGGAACATTGTATATTTCCTTTGATCACCAAAAGTACTTTCCCCATTAATAATAAGATAAGTAGTAATAGTTATTGTAACTGTCATAAGACTACCCATTTTAATTGAGCACTGTTATGCTGAACCATCTTCACATACATTCTCTTAGTTAATTCATGAAAGTTTTGTTAATTAAAATATCCAGGTTCTATTAATATCACCATAGTATACATAAAATAAGCTGAGTCATATAGACTAGAGCCATTAGCTCAAGAGATAGATGGCTTGTAAGTAGAGAGGTCAAATTGGGACCCAAATGAGATCTTAGGAAATCTGTATCTTCAGCTCTCCTGCTGATACTCAGTGCCATCTTAGTGGTTCCTATCCTAAGCTCACATTTTAAAAACACACTCTTTGAAACCTCAGGTGGAATCATTAGCCTTCAAGAGCTAAGCCCTCCTTTTCATTACTGTCCAACTTCGCAGTTTCAGAAACCAACTTTAAAAGAAAGTTGTGGAATGTTTACACTATTGAATATAAATTATATTTTTGAAAAGTGACTCAAATGTATAGTTTAACAAGAAAAAAATTGAAACCATCTGGGAAGAGTATCAGTTATTTCTTCTTTTTATGGCCACATACCCCAAATCTGCAATGCCAACGTAAACTCTGTCATTCTGTTTTTATACCTCAAGTACATGCACTTCTGGGTTTTTACATTCCACCTTGAATCAAGCAAGCAAACAAGCAAGCAATATGCTCTTCCTCTCTCTCCTTTCTCGCTCTCTCTTTAATTTACTTTTTCCTAGAGAATCCCTGAGATGATCTTTTAAATACCATTGGGAGGAAATGCATTTTCAATATCTCAGCGGTCGGTACTGCCAGTTCAAGAATTCATGTCAGTAATTCTTTTTCAAAGAATTTTCATTCCCACCTTAAACTTATGGGCTGCTACCTGGTCCCAATGCTTACAAAAGTCTTGTGAAAACATAAAAGCCTTTTTTAAGTTGAAATTTTCATCATGGTTTAATTCTAAACATCAACCAAAAAATATGTGGTTGAGGTCATTTATAATAGGTAATCTGTAATGATACATAGTAGTCTGTGATAGGTGATAAAAAATAAAAATAAAAACAAAAACCTGTGTCCCTATTGCCAACTACAGGGTATAGCTACCTTTCCAAAAGTGATGAAAGGGTATAGAAGGAATGGAGAACCGTGTCTGGGTAAGAACGCCCATCAGGTGTTTCAACAGAGAGTTAGGACTGGTTGCTGGCACGTAGAAGCAGATAATATCAGCTGGTGGGATGAGGTAAGCTGAGTTCAAATCTAGCATGGCCATCAATAGTAGGATTACCTTGAGCGAGTCACTTACCAGCTTTTTTGCATCAATTTCCTCCTCTGTGAAACAGGAATAATAAATGTATGTTTCTCATACAATTGATGTAAAGATTCAACAAAATAATGCATTAAAGCATTTGGAATAGTGCCTAACCCATAATAAAACTTGGGGTTTATTGGTCACTTCCTAGTGTTTTCCACAATCCACTTATCCATCCCATGACAAATGTTGTCTTTATAAGGACACATTGAGTATATGAATGTGGAAAGGGTAGGCAACTCCTTATTAAACGCTTAAGGAATGCAACTTCATGCTTTAATGGGCCCCAAAAAAGGTTTTATGTAGACCTTTATGACTTTTCTTATCCTTAATGTTTTAGATTAGAGATGGAAAAGTCTGCTATCTTGGATGAATAATGATGCATGTCTTTATGACTTAAGTGTTTAAAGGAGCTGCAGCACATTTGTTAAGATTTATTTCCTCTCAGGCATCTATTTCGTAGCCCAAAGGTTGCTGTGTGTTTATGTGAAGGGCCTATTTTCACCAGGTAGTGTCTGCACACCAGTCACTTTGATTGAGCGAGGGCTTTAAAAAGGGAAACATGTTTACAGAGGACAAAGGGAGGCAAGTCTTAGCATAAGTGGGACTTGATGAGTTTCTATGGTAACCTCATTCAGTATTACAAGGGCCAATCTCATGGGATAAGATGATGTTCAAAGATACGTGTTCTGGAATTTTCTTGATGGTCAACCTAACTATTAAGATTAAGAAAAAAAGTAAAACTGATCTATCACTAAAGCTTGGGTGGAATGCTGGAACCATTAAAGGAGCTGATGCTTTAGATATTGAAGAGTAGGGAACCTTAGAAGTGAAGCCTATCACATGTTGGTACATGGGTGAGCCCTCAGCTTAGGAGACCCACTCCACTTTTACCAAGCCCCTGTTGACATTCTGGGGGAAAGAGATAAAGTCATAGTCCAGAATAATCCCAGTCTCATCACCAGACTCCTACTTACTGAATACCTATTGTCAGATTTCTCAGAACAAACACATTGCCAGACGTGTTAACAAAAAGGACACCTAGAGCATAGGGGCTGTTCTATCTCTGCTTTAATTTTATCGTTTGGCATTTTGCTACTGAGCTAGTGACGCGTTCTCTGCTAACCTCAGAGAAAAGTGTACTACACGGTACCGAGAAACGAAGTTTGATTTCTTCAAGTCAGTCACTTTAGATCAAATGGCACATATATAACATTTAATTTATTTACATGGTTAGAGCATGTGGGCATATGTAACCAATGTATTTATTCGTTTTAACTGTCAGTACATTTCTAAAAAATTGTGCATGTGCAGAAAGGTTAGAGGGACCACTGTTTTCTGAAAGAAAAAGAAAAGGCCTGATTGCCATCATAAAGTAGGGAAACGATGAAATGGAAGCATTGGCAAGCGAGTACATTTATTCTCCAACTTACTTATCAGGGGAAAACTCTTTTCTCCATTTACCTAGTATTTTCATTTTGTTCTATCTTCACATTGACTGACATGTGATTTTGTTCACTAACCATGCTAGCACTGAGGTTGAGAGTTCACAGACGTTTTAGTTAAGGTATTTAAAAAGAAATTCTAGATGATCAAGATACTTTCCCTTTAAGACTTAAAAACACTAAACCACTTTAGCCAATTACACACTTTTTGTAATAGCAGAATTTGGTACAGCAAAAATCTGTGAGAATTTTCCTCCTGCTTCTCCCCCTCTCCTTTCCTTTTTTTTTTTTTTTTTTTCAAATGGTACATTTTGGGATGTGTAAGAAAACACTAGAATAAACAAGTAAGCCAAGAAAAAAAAATCACTTGAAAATCATCTGCAGTCTTACTGTTTAGCAAGAATCACTATTGACATCATGAGATATGCTTCCAAGGCTTTCTTCACAATTACATGTAATAAAAAATTAAAATAATAATAATAAAAAAAATGTTTATATAACACGTTGTTCTGGGCACTGTAAAAAATGTTTTATATTTAATCTTCCAAAGAGCCCCATGAAATAGCTACAGTATTACTATCATCCCTCATGGATAGAGAAACTGAAACAGAGATAGGTCAGGTGACTTTCACAAGGTTATAAATGCAGTGAGAGAGGGGGAGAACCAGGACTCACCCTCAGACAACCTGGTTCGCCATTACCTCTCCTAGTCACCCTGTTACACGGCTTCTCAGTGTATGTATTTTGGAAAAAAAGAAAAATGGCTTCATATTTTACTTACTGTGTTAGGTTTTTTTTCACTTAACGTATTGTGAACTTCCCTTATGTAGTCTTCTACTATATCATTTTTTGTGATTCTCCTTGTGACTCCATCTAAAAGGGTGTGTGATAATGTTTTTAAGTGATCCCTCATTGTTGGGCACATAGATGGTATCACATCCCAGAAAGTTGTCTAATTGAGGAATTTCTGTCTTGATCCTGGAAACACTAGTGTTTCAACTAACTCATGTACCAACTTTGTTTGAAAAACAAAACAGATTGTATGTTGCAAGACAGAGCTGCTGGCAAAATACTCCATCGTGTCAGATTTATACAAACCCATCTCCTGTGTATTGCACCATGTCCTAGAAAACTGAAAACCATGAAAACAAGTGCTCATATTTTAAGGGACTCAATGACAGCTGATAAAATATTGCATTTTCTGTAGCAGTTTTTACATAAAGCTTCCACCTTAAAGAAATGGATTTGATGGGACTAGGTGGCAATTTTTTAACACAAGCAGTGACAAAATAAACACCATCTGTTAGTATTGACTTATTCCACAGCATTCTCATGCTGGGTGATTTTATTTCACTTTTTTCAGAAATGGTTAATGACACATCTGGTAGTCAGCGAAGGTACACTTTGGGTGATTAAATGTGGTCATAAGTTTACACAAAATGCTAACAGAACATTCTTTCCCTTTCTACTATAACCAATGGGACACGTCTGAGTCCCTAGCTAGTTACTCATTTTAAAGCGTGTGCAGAATTATCTAGTTGGCAGTAGTTAAACTTTTGGAACCATGTTGTGTTATTCGGGGTCCTCTGAGAAGCAGACACGAAGACAGGATTAGATATACCAAGGATGTGGGTGCGGGGGGACACCTGTGAAGGCTTGGGAAGGATTGGGAAGGAGAGCCCCAGACTGCAACATGTTCTATAGAAGTGTCAGGTAGGACAATGAAGAGTCCAAGGGCCAAAGTCACCCATGAGAGCTTCCCTGCATCCCACAGATATGGACTTGACTTAGTTTCTCCACTGTGCTCGGTCATTGGCTCAGAGCAGCCCTCAGGAATCCTGGCCTCCACGTGGATACAGTGGTGGGTCCAAAGGGAACAGCTATTGTAGCTCTCAGCCACCCCTGTTCCCAAAGCAGGAGACTTGAGGGGCACATTTTCATGGTCACCACAAATACCTCCATAGGCGATGACAAAGAGGGTTGAGATGAACACTGCATTCATTGATCTCTGTAGGTCTTTTAAAAAAGGAAACAGAATATTTTAAATGATCTCTCCTCCCGCAGTGTCTCCACCGGTCTCCAGCAGAAGGTTAGTGTAGTTGGAGAAGTGAGCCCTGTTTTGATTAAATTCTGTTGGCCTCTGGAAAGAGAAGAATGCTTAACTCAGCTCTTACCTATTCATATGCTCTTAAAAGCTCTCAAGGGTTCTACTGCTGCTGCTACTAATTTTCATTCTGTGGAAAGTGTTCCTGAGGTGGGACGTAATTCTTGGCCAGTGAATCTGGGAACCCCACCTCCTATTTGAATGGGAAACTCATCTGGGCATAGGAGAAAGAGAATTTAGGAACGAATACGTGCTTTCCAATCGTTCAAATCTCAAAATGTGTTTTGAGGGGCAGGAGTTAAAAATGAGAGCTGCAATATGTGGTCACTTTCTGTGTGCCAGGCCTCTGTATTGTCATGCTTCTCAGTCTTCACAGTGTCCTGAGGGAAGTGGGCTCAGGTTTTTGTTTGCGTTGTTGGGTTGGTTTCTTTGTTTGCAACAGATGAGGAAAGTGAAGTTTAGACAGCGCTGGCAACTTTTCCTTGGCGCGCAACTACAAAGGACAGATCAAAGGTTTAAACTTGTTCTTCCTCTGCTTTTCCTGAGTTGGTACTCAGAGTAGGTTTGTTAAAGAGTTTCTGGATCCTGGTGGTTCTTTTACTGTACTGGTTTGGGAAAGATTTCTACTGATAACTGTCTTCTGATATGCCTGCTAAATTATCAGTTGCTATCTTAGGGGTGTGGCTGTGACTTTGGTCAGTTCTCTGGGCTTCAGTTTTTTTTGTTTTTTTGTTTTTTCTTTCAACCTCCAAAGAAAGGAGGTTATACTAAATGGTGCTTACCAAATGTTAGCCACCTCCAGAACCACGATTTTTGCCACATCTGTGACACCACTTTTCATTTATTTGCTTGATTTTTATTTAAATCAATTCCTACCTTTTAACTTAGATGTAGTTAAAATGAAAACATTACATCACTACTTAGAATGGAACACCAGAATAACAAGTAGGATTTTAGGTATAAATACAATTTTTAAATATTTTATGTATATAAATATATATGTAAATATAGACATAAATATATGGCACGTATATAAATATGCACATGGATATAACATAAGGTGTATGTAGGGAATGAAAGGTTTTTAAAAAATGCTAGCAGAAAACCGCTTTCTCTTTAATGTCATTAGAAAGGTTGATGGAAAATTGAAAACAAGTTATTTCTAGTGAGAATGCTATTTGATACTTTTTCACACCTAATATCATTTCATGGGTGGCCAGGGCTCTACACGTTGGGATGCACTGGAAAAAATTATCTATTCCATATCTGTTCAATCCCATGCACTTCTGATTTCTGTTCTCCCCCACCTTCACCTACCTGTGGCGTATCATTTCTCCTCATCTTTTCAATTGCAAAATTTGTAAGAACTATTGGTCCTATGACTGCAGATATGCTCTCCCTGTATCTTGACTCACAAATGGAAAAACTAAGACACAGAACAGATAAGAACATTCCCTTCTTTTTCTTCTGGAAGGGTTCAAGAGTAGGAAGTAGACAGAGCCCAACAGGCAAGGCGGGAGGCAAGCCCCACTGTGCCTTCCACCAGCGGACCTTTTACTCAGGAGGATGAGTTTAAAGTGAATAGTGGGAACGACCATGGAGCTGAGAACAGGGACCAAGAGTTTTCTGTTGTATCGCATTTCTCTAATCCTGTTATGCTGCCCCAACCCTCAGTAACTCCCCCACCAGTTATTAACCCTTTACTCTATTTCATCTTATGGTTTTTAGAAAGAACATGGGCATTGCAATCGAAGAGAACATGATTCAAACCCCAAGTCCCCCACATCTAGGCAGAGAGGCAATAGTTCCTGGTGAATGGGAGAACTGGGGGTCTCCAGGGGAGGTCTCTGGGGAGATGAGAGGGGCAGAGTCCCATAGGCAGAGGAAAGATTAGAGGCTGAGGCACCCCAGCCCTGGTGTCCAACCAGTTGTCCCCAAGACATTGTTCTTGCTATAGGTATGTGATATGCAATGACTGATCTTTCCTAACTTCTAACTCTTGGGGATCGGAAATCTGAAATAGCACCATTTGGGAGAGAGGAATACCTCTTTCTTCACACTCTGCCTTTCTTTTCAATCCAACTCTCTGCCTTCCTGATTCACCACTTAGTAACTCTACCTTCTGTGTTACTTCACCAGCCTGTAATGCCACTACCTGAAATTATCTCATTTATGCATGCATCTACTTGCTTACTGCTGTTCCTGCCTTGCTAGATTGCAGGCTTCTGATGACGAACTTTATCTGCCCTGTTCACAGCCTGTCCTCAGAATCTACACCGTGTTTGGCACATAGTGTTAGGTCAATAAGTATTTATTGAAAAGTCAAATGGATTGGTTTGAGGCAATTGTCCCCATTCGCTCTTACTTGGTGAATTAGTTCCTAATTTTGGCTATGCACTACCATCACCTGGGGCTTTGTTGCAAACACAGTTTCTAGATCATCACCCTTGAATAGTCTGATTCCGTTTGTCTCAGGTAAAGCTTAGGAATCTGTATTTTTAAATAACATCTCAGTGACTGGACACAGCCAGTGCCTGGACCAATATATGGGAATTACTCCCATGGGGACTTTTACTGAAGGCAGAACTTCATTGTCAGCATCACCTAAACCACATTTCCTGAGTTGCAAGCAATTAATTATGTATCCATGATTTTTAAAATATATACCTCAAAGGCTTATCCAGTTTGTGTATGTGTTTCCGGCAGAAACAATTGTATTAATTCATAGCCGGTTTGAGATAAGGTAGGAAGACCAGCTATCCAGGCAGGTGGCTTCTCCCCAAGAAAAAGATCAATTAGGTTAACAGAGAAAATGGTGAATTTCTGAGAGTTTGTCCAAATGGCCTTGGGCTTTCTTTTAGAATGGCATCGATACACCGCAGCTTTGTGGCAGATAGACTGTAGTGTGGCATACTCACGGTGGGCTGGGAATGAGGCCAGTGCGGGATCTTCCATCAGTCCCCTGAAGGGCTGCTTGTATCCAGGTGGCAGTATAGAGTAGAAACTGAGAGCCTGTGCTTTAGAGTGAGACAGGCCTGGTCTGAATTGCAGAATGACTACTGATTAAACTGTGATATAGGGCATTTTACATAGCCTTTGTGAGGCTCGGCTCTTTCAGCTGCAATTAGGGATAATATTGTCTGACTCCTGGGTTTGTAATGAGTTGTCAGGACAGGACACATTTTGTGTAGATGGTGATCGATAACTGCAAATATTGTAACCTCTGGGAAGGTTAATTCAGATCATCCCATTGCCAGAAATTGCCCTACCAAGTCTCCAAGGTCTGAGAAATCTTGTCCCCCCTGGTCAAGAGGGGGATCAGCCAAAGGTCTTTGATTGGGTGGTGGAAAAAGTGAGAATAATGAGACTTTAATGTTAAAAAAAAATTCCTCTGCCAAATTTCATTTGACATTGGCTCTATTAAGTTAGTATTTTAGTAAAGAAATTTTTAAATACGTGATTTTCCTGAAACACAGTTTGGGTTCCCAGAAGCAAAAGTTGGGCTTGATCCAGATGACTTCCAAAACTAACCTCTTAGGGAATGGTTTCAGCGGGTAAACTGAGGAATTGTTCCTGGGGGACCAGGTAACTGTCACATGCCAACAACTGAGGCTCCTCCACCTAACTCTCATCTGCCTTCTGAGAAACTTTTAGGCAAAACTGATGTTGATTAATGCAAGGGTTATTAAGCACAAGTCGGGGGGGAGGGATCTGGGGTGAATGGTGAATGCGGATGATTCCATTCGCAGCTGCAAAACCAATAAGCAGATAGACTCCAATGCCTTTAGTCTGATTCTATCTCAGAGTGTACTGACTAGCATGTACAGAACGTGGTAGCAGTGTTATCATCGCCATATGTGACAGCTAGTCACTTAGGGGAATATCCTTTACCCCAGGTTCCTGTTCCCCAAAGATTTAGCTTCAGGAGGAATTCAAGGAGCCCGGCATAATCATTCCTTTTAACTTTTAAAAATAACTTAAGTCATGGAAACAGAACAGACTAATTAGCTGAATGAACTTTTTACATCCCATTAACTGAAGATTTTTTAGACAGGCACTATAAACCTCACGTGAAGATTTCAGTATTATCAGAGATCTACCAAACCATCCCCCTTCTAAATCGATACGTTCCCAGAGTTCCCTTTGTTTATTCCACCCCCTCTGCACATGATCGACTCAGTTTCTCATACCAAACGAGCCCCCTCCACATCCTGCAGGCAGTGGGGCCCACAGTAGGATAGTTGGTGAGCAAGGGTTCTCAGCTGTGGTGCCCATTGACATCACCTGAGATCTTTACAAACCCCTGGTGCTGGTTAATTGGTTGGGGGCGTGGCCTGGGGCTCAGGCTTTTAAAAGCTGTAAAAAAAAGGCCGTGCTTCTTTTGCACAACGCACTCTGGTTCCAGAAGCCCTGCATGAGAGAGGAGTATCCCTTTCCCCAAGTCTAGAGGTGACTCGGTTTTATTTTCTGTCCCTAACTTTGACGGTCATGCCCCTGACTTTTTTTTTTTTTTTTTTTTTTTTTGACAGAGAGAGATCACAAGTAGTCAGAGAGGCAGGCAGAGAGAGAGAGAGGAAGGGAAGCAGGCTCCCCACTGAGCAGAGAGCCTGATGCGGGGCTTGATCCCAGGACCCTAAGACCATGACCTGAGCCGAAGGCAGAGGCCTAACCCACTGAGCCACCCAGGTGCCCCGCCCCTGACTATTTTTATATGACAGTTAACACAGTCTTGTTTTTATGGGATGAGCCATCATGATGCGTTTATTCACTCTGTCATTGCTCTGCTGCCTTGGTATGCTGTGCTGTAAGTGAGCTTAGTGGTGGTGGTCTTATTTGGTGCAGACGGAGCTTGCTAATCATTTTGGTGGTAGCCCATACTTTTGAGGATTGGGTCGCTTTTTAATTTCTAGGTGTGTGTGAATAGCTCTCAGGAGTTGTGATAAGTGCAGGAAGTGAAACTTAGTATGGAATTTCTCTGAGACTGGACTGGGTGATCGCTGTGCTCATCAGAATGGATTTTAATGTTTACATGGAGGAAAAAAATCTCATCACTGTCATTACAAGTAGATAATTAGCCCGTTCTTACACAAAAGAACAGCAAACAGCCACCGAACTTATTTCTATTGATTTTCCAGTCAGGCTTCATCGAAGAGCCAGAAATTTGGATATATCCTGTATATTTATTGTAAAGTATTCATGTACTCTTGCTTTTGTTGTCATTTCCCAAAGGGATACACAATTCTCTGGAACTTTATTGCTGTTTTGTGGACACAAAACCCCAGTCGTTTTTGTTTTGTTTTTTACGATTTTATTTATTTTGGCAAGAGAGAACTAGAATAAGAGCCAGCACAAGTTGTGGGGGAGGAGCAGAGGTCAGAAGCAGGCTCCCCACTGAGCAGGGAGCCCCATGCAGGACTTGACCCCAGGACCATGGGATCATGACCTGAGCCAAAGGCAGACCCCTAACCGACTGAGCCACCCAGGCACCCTCAAAACCCCAGTCTTTAGCCATAGTCAGTCACAGAACAGAATTTTCCAGTGTGAGGGCGGTATATACCACAGGTGGGACACAGTGATTTAGGTATAGCCTCTGAGGTGGATCCCAGAGAGGGGACGAATATTTGATTTTTAAAAGCCAGATAGTAAGGATATTATGTTTTGCAGGTCATGCAGCCTCTGGAACTATTCAGTTCAGCCATTTTAACAGGAAGCCAAATGTCGACAACACGATACAGCCCAAGAAGTAATAGCTATGTCTCCAAATAAGGCTTTCTGTATGGACACCGAGATTGGAGTTTCACTTCATTTTTACATGTCATTAAATGGTATTCTTATTCTGATATTTTTCCCGGCTTTTTAAAAAGATAAAATTAACTCTCAGCTTACCGTTGGTACAGAAACAATTGCTGGGCCAGGTTGCGACTCCTGCCTGAGAATCCTGTGTGTGTTGATAGACTTGAATGCATCTCCAAAACCTGTGAACTTCAGTTTTTAACTCTGAGGATTCATGTTGGTCTCTGGATCAGAAGGGCCATTTAGCCAGAATTTAACCACATTGCGTTGAATCCCTTACATTTTATTTTCCTAACCCGACTTTTATTTATGTCTAGTTAAATGAATGATGTGTTTAGAACAGTGATTAAAAAATGACTTACAGAAAGATACCAAGGATCCCGCTGACACATGAAATGGCAACAATCATGAGCTGTGTATTGAAGGGTTAGTTTTGGGGAAGTTGCTATCTAGGTTTGACTATCTGAGTGGCCTTTTTTTTCTTTTTTGAGGAATATCTGTGTTTCTGGAGGGGGAGAAAAACCAATTAAACAAACAAATTCCCCATCCACCTACTCACATCAGAGCCAGCCGAGCTACGAAAACCAAAAGAAAATAAGGTTAAAACTTGAGATGACTGTTGAAATACACAGAGCAAGAGTGGTTTAATTGCCTCCCTTAATCATCTGTGGAAGAATACAATATAATCTCATGTCATTTCTTACCACCTCTCCTATCTTAACGTTTTCATGCCTCCCATGTTCATGCTGTACCAACAGGAGCTGACTTACTCATCTGTATCCAAAATGGTGACCCTCCTTTTGCTTTACATGAAAGTGCTCCATAAATGTTTAAACAAGGCAACAGAAATAAGAAAACAGATGGGGCGAAGATTGTGCGGTACTGTTTTGAAGGAGAGTGGATTAAACGTTCGAAGCTAAAATGATGACTTGATATGTGATGACAAATGTTTCCATCAATGCAAAGGCCTTGCTTACACTTAGTACCACCGTCTCCTCTTGCTGCCTCCCTGGGCTCTTCCCTGGCTTCTCACCTCCTTGCCTTCCTTTCTCACTCAGCTGCTGGTCAGATCTTAAGTGAGTCAGCCTGTGGCTGTCCTGCTTCGGGAACTGGGAAGCTCATCACTGCAGCGGGGGTGAGGGGAACCATCCACACTGTGTAAGCCTGTGAGCCAACGAGGCCTTTCAGTGTGGTCCCCTGCCATTCTGGGGCCTCCGCTCAGGCTCCCACCTCATGCCAGCCCCTTGACCTTCCTTCATTTTCTCATCTTAGCCTGTTTCTTGCAAGCAGTGAGGCTTAAGGCAGAGACGACGCTGCTCGCACCAGCTCAGTTTCTCACCCTCCATACGACTGACGTTTTGATCAGATAATTCTGTTAGAGGAGGCTGACCTACTGGATGTTTAGCCATTCTGGGCTTGACTCACTTAGATGCTAGGAGTGCTGCGTCCCCTGCCCCCTAGAACAAACAGTGCCTCTAGATGGTGCCAGATGTCTCCCCACTTGAGAAACTCGGCTCTACTGGGGCTTTGTCCTTTTCACCTCTGAGAGCTCAGCATCCATTGTGCTTGGACAGCTGCCCCCACTCCTACTTCCAAAAGTCCTCTCATGTGATACTTTGAGTCCATGCTTTGCCTTGCAAGTGCTCGTCCCCAAGCTTAATGGCTCTCTGTATGTTCGAAGAGAAGCTCCTTGAAGCCACGTTCATTCACTCATGGCCTTAACAGTAGCACTTGCCAGTGCCTGGCACATTGCTGTATGTCTGTAAATAGCATTTGAATCCACAAAGTGAAATTTTCATTCTATAATCATATGTGCCTAGTACTGTGGTAGCACAAGCACTGTCCCTAGCTGCGAGCATTTGGGTGGTTTCACACAGAAAAAGCTTTGGGCGCCTGGGTGGCTCAGTGGTTAAAGCCTCTGCCTTCAGCTCAGGTCATGATCTCAGGGTCCTGGGATCAAACCCCGCATCGGGCTCTCTGCTCAGCAGGGAGCCTGTTTCCTTCCCCCTCTTTCTCTCTGCCTACTTGTGATCTCTGTCCCAAAAAATAAATAAATAAATAAATCTTAGAAAAAACTTTAAGCTCTGAATAGCCCACCAAATTCTCTCAGTGATTAAATTGCGGTCCTATTTCAGGTACAAATAAGTGCTCTGGTCTTTGCCTTATTGGTGACATGAAAATACAACTAACTCCAAATGCCATAGAGGGGAATTTCTCCTTCTCCCTTTTCCTCATTCTAGGAGCTGTTCTTCTACCCGGAGCTGATTAACCTGGACAAATAGTCTTTAGATGCAGTAATTTAACCTCAAAAGCTGCTCTTCTTAATATTCCTTTTACAATTACCCTGTCCCTCTGCCCCCAGGTGTTGCTGTTTTGGGTAGTTTTGTTTTGTTTTGCTTTACCTTTAAGATTATCTCTCAAGTATTGCATTTTTCTGATACAGTGACTTCTGACGACCTTATCATTTTTATCTCCCATATTCCAACAAACCCAGCCCACTCTATGGTGTGTTTTCCTGTTTTGAAGGACATAACATTTCCCAACCAGACCATGGTATCTCTCTTCATCAGGCTTTGGCTGCACTCCTCCCTGTGTTAGAACATTTTCATCCATAGCTTTCCCTAGAAACAATTTTCTTTGATTTCCGGGATTAATTGCCTGTCTTTGCCACCCATCTACCTAGTCCCTGATCTTCTAAGTGTCTTTGTGCTTCAAACACTACACCTGCAGTCCCCTGTTCACTGGCCTACCCCCATCCCGCATTGCTTGGAAATGCATAGTGGGAGGAATAGAGAAGAACTTCCATAAATGTTTTTTAAAGGAATGAAATACCTTAAAAATGTAAATTCCCTGAAACTGAGAATCCAATCTATTGTTAGCTAGTTACAAAAGATGAAATGTAGTGAAAAAAATATATACATGGTTACTAAGGTGACAGTCCTGAGAATTGAAGATGTTTCAATACAGGGATGCCAAATAAAAGTGAGGTTCTTCAAATCAAAACTCAAAATGTTGACAGAGGCTCAGTACACTGGCATACTGTGTTGAGTAGGATTGTGAGGTCTCACCAAGCTCATTGAAAAGAGATCCATCAGTAAAATGTACTGTGAACACTAAGCAGGGATGGCTACAGGTATCACATCCAAAGTCTAAAGAGGTAACTAAAAAGAAAAATCCTAACAAAAGTTCGGCCTATTTTACCTTGTTTAAATCAGAGAATCCTCTACTTCAAGAGACCTTCTATGAAATCCCTGAATCTAATCACTGTATTTTACAGATGAAGCTGCTAAGGTTTATAAAATCAGTATGCTGAGCAGGTCTCCACAATAGAAGAGAGAGAACTAGAACAATGCCCTGCCTGATTATCTTTCTAAGAATTCTGAACCCTGCTGAGTTCATGGGGCAACATTCCTGTGGCATGACTTGCAGTTTAAGAGGCTTCTGGATCTTCTATCCCTCTGCCAGGGGTGGAGAGAGCCCCAGACTAACAGCTAGTAATAATGTAGCAGTGATTTGTTTAGTATCAACTATGAGCCAGGCTTGTGCTAAACACTTGCTATGCAGTGTCTTCCTCACCAACCCCCCAGTGCTAGGTGGTAGGAATAACTATCCGCAAAGTACAAATGGGAAACCTGAGGCTTGACAGATGAACTTGGGGAAATGATACAGCTGAAAATGGAGAGAGCTGGATTTAACCCTGTCTGGCTCCAAATTCGCTTCTCTAAATGCATTAATACCCTGGGGTTGTGGGGGGACTTTTATATAGCACATTTGAGGACATCTTGAGTTCTTCAGACCTCTTCACAGACACGATAAATCATAGAAACAGAATGAAATTTGCAAAGACAGTTTATCTAAAAAGATATAAAGAGTACTTGACTCAGAAAATTTATAAAATCCCCTTGCTCCCTTAATAGGGAAATCAGATGAAACGTGGACCACAGTACTTAAGCCTTTTAAATATAGGAATGTGGAACTGGAAGCTATAGATGACCTATGCTAAGATAAAAACAATAAAATAAAAAGCGCCAGCCTGCCCTGGGGACTTACTACATGCTAGGGGCTGGGTGAAGTGTTTCAGAAACAGAATGGCTCGAATCCCCACAACCCCAGAGCAGGCTCTGTATGTTCTGAATGCGCACTGTAAAACCCGAAAAACCATTCCCAGACACTCTGACCTTCATGGCAGCTTGGGGTGTAGGGCGGTACGGAGGCTCTGCTTCTGAGGTGATGAATATTCTCCCATTTATTGTTGTGAATGCAGAAGCTTAGTGGTTAGTTCAGGCTTCGTGTCACTAGAAAAGGACTGAGCTGGGATCTGAACACAGAGCATCCTACCTCCGAGGTCTACCTCTTTACCGTTCTCGTGCACTGATATGCGTATCAGCAAGCATCCGGGCTCAGGGCAGAGAACAGGCTGATTGAATCGGTGTGGCCATGCTTGCCTGGCTGATGTGAAACCAGGCTTCAGAGGTGACACAAAGCCAGCCATTAATGATTTGATACTATTAGTCGTAGATTGTCACTAGCACAATTCAGCCCATCTTGAGGGGATAGGTTTTCAAAGCAAAATAAACAGATTTCATTTGAATATGTATTGATTCTATATTTAGTGCCATTATCCTGCATCCTAGTACAGCTTGCCTTGGAAAAATAAAATCGCTCTTCAGAAATGTACTTGGTTCAGCAAGAGCACACACGTGCGGTCCTTCCCTGTCTTTAAACAAAACAAAACAACAAAATCCGGTAAGTTGGGGGGAGGGGGAACTCGAGGGAAAATAATAGGAATTAATTTATTTCAAAAAAACAGCAGGAGTTAGGCAGGTAAATTATGTTACAAGGACAGAATAGCCACATGAGGAGTGTGACCAGTAACACTTCCTAAATGACAGCTGCTGGAGAAATGGGGCAGGTCTATGGAAAATGTAATATTTGTGTTCTAGCTATTACATCTTTTTCTCAACCATTACACCCTCCCCCCTTGGAGGATGTGGGATTTTTGCATAAGTTGCAAATTCGTGGTTCAGTGCAGCCCCTTTTTGACTTGGCTGAAGCTATGTGAACATGAAGTTAGGAATACATTCGAAAGGTAAACCATAAAATAGCAGCATTATCATGATTTTTTTATGCCCGTTTCAAATTACTGTGCATGAAATTAGCATATGGTAGCAATTACTCTTTAACTCTGCGTAGCTTCTGAAGCTTCAGTGAGAAGGAAAAATAACATAGATTCCTGACAAATCCTGTTTGAGACCATTGGCTTTGGAATCGGGCCAACTTTGGAGTTGTTGCTCACAAAGCACTGGTGAGATCTTGGGCGAGTCACTTACACGCTGGTTCTATGTCCTCCTTTGGAAAAGTGAAATGATCAGTCCTCCCCTCCTTCACTGTTATAAGGATTCACTGAATCGATGTGTAATAAAGTGTTTGGCAAAGTGCCGGAGTCCTAGTTAGGAGGACACTTAATTGTAGCTTTCATCATTCCTGCATTGTCGTATTCTCTGCCTTGCCCTGGGAAAGGATCTGCCTGCATCACTGTATAAATATTTTCTTATTTTAATGAATTGTGCAATAAACTTGAACTATACTAAAAATAAATATTTCTTTAAATGTTATTACTTCCAAGTCCCTTTTTAAGAGCATACTTGCTTTGGCAAATAAAGGTATATCCTGCTTTCATCAAATGACCAGGCTTATGCAATTTGAGGAATTTTCACACCATTTTGAACACTGCAACAGTGAAAGAAAACTATAAAGTGTGTTCCCTGCCTTTGGAGAGATCTGGGGAAGGCTTACTGACTCTTTTTATGCAGAAGAGGAACCACCCCGAAATAGCAAAGGAAGGCTTAATGCACCTGATACAGCGTGCTGATTGAACTATTAAATGAGCAAATGCTATTCACTCTTCCCACCCATTCATTCAGCCACACAAATGAAATAAATACCAACCACACTTCCATGTGTGGGTGACTAAACCCATACATGAGATAAGGAAGAATGGAAGGGCTTGGGTTTGAGTATTCTGTCTTTGCTTGGAAAGTTCTGCCTTCTCATTCCTTCCATGTCCTTTCTTGACAGAGTACATCTCCACCTGGCCAACATACTTGTTTATACATTGATGTTCTCATTTGGGTCTTGCTTCTCTCCATGAGGCCATGCCCCTCATTGAATTTCACTTTGTTTTAATGAAGAAAGGGCTGGTTTTGCCACAATGTGAATCCTTTTAAGCGTAAATGTTTTTCCAAGAACTGCTGTTCTTACTTCCTTCAAAGGTCTTATTTGTGCTTTCTCACTCACTTCAGCTCCGTTTGCCTGGTTCTCTCTCTTGTAGTCATGGCCAAACACGCACATATACCCACATTCATAAAGCCCTTTTAGCCTGCTTTCTCGTAACGTCAGATCATGTCCCAGAATTGCTTTGGCTCCAATTAGTCCAGAAACTTCCAATCCGAAGCCATGTGTAATACATGCCGCGTGACACCATAAAGAGTATATGGCGTTAAGAACACATTAAATCTTGATTTAAGCAGTAAGTAAATTGGGTGTGGTTCTTCTTCTCTAACTCAACAAAACCTTATCCTAGGATTACTTTATATCGTTTGGAAAAGTTTTCATTTTTCCCCTCCAAGACACTTAAAGTAGAACCCCACAAGTAGTACAATGGATTGGTTCCTAGTTCCATTGACTTACTATTTTTAGGAAAGTTTTCAACAACTTAGGTCTTTGTGGTATAGCAAACAGTGTTTTTTTGGACTAATAGAGGAAGGTGAAAAAGAAGTGTGAGTTTGCTCTTCTCCCTCCAAAATTTGTTTTGCTTTTTCTTGGTACTGTTGTTATTCGTTCCCTCTCTCCAGCCCCTTCTCTTGGTCAGAACAGGCAGAAGGAATAGAGCAGGAGACTGAAGGAACCGTACTACAGTAAGAGAAGAGCTTGATTAAAGGCGAAAAATTATTTCAAGGCAGTTCTGAATTTGGTTCCTTTAGAGAAATTTGTCGTAGAAATTGGCTGTGGAGCTAGCCTTTCTGGGCTTACTCTGCTTGAAGTTTTTATTCCCTCAGTCGAGCGTGGCCATGATGGGGCGCATGGAGAGCTAGAGGGAGGGAGGGTGCACCTGCCATAGTTGGCCTACAGTGGGCAGCGTGTTCATCCTTTGGGTCTCATCTGTATTTTGGGTCCCTGTCTTGACAAAGGACCCCTATTTGTTACAGATAATTCTTCTGGGTACAACCTTACCCAACTTTGATTGTACTTTAAAAATCTTATCTTTTTAGAGAACTATAATCTGAGGACATCCTGCCCAGTAGGAGCAATTCCTCCAATGAATTCATTTAATACAAAACCCATAATACAAAAATGAGTACTTTGTGTGAAGTCCTTCCTTGTGGGGAAAAGTAAATGCCTCTCATAAAGGAATGTCCCACCCTCGCCTCTCACTGCAATTAGCGAGATAAAATATATTCGAACAGAAGAGTTAATACCAATATTGGATATAGAAACACCAGTGACACAGAGGGGTCATAGAGGAAGAGGGCTATGCAGGACAGAAAAAATCAAGGGAAAAGGAGGCTTTGAATAAAAATGGCAGAGAGTAATGGAGTTGCAGTAACTTTGTGTGAATTAGCTGGTCTTGTTTCTTGCCACTGTGTCAGAGATAAAAGAATCAAGCTTTCTTACTTGTGTAGCTTAAATTTTTTGTACAGTATCTCTGGGCTAGAATTCCTAATGTTGGGAGAAATGTGATGTCTTCTAAGCTTTCCTCCCAGAATGCACCTGAGGTGGAAGAAGAGGGCTCAGGTTTGGTAGAACGGAATGGAGGCAGATGGAGTTTGGGTGTCTTGTTGGCTTATTTGGAGCCCGTTCTGTGGCATGCATTATTGGTGGTGGAGCTTGAATACCTTGCAGTTGGTAAAAGTCACTGTCAAGAAACCATATGTTAGTTTGAGTTGGCAGAAACACTGGAGGAAGAAAACATCTTATCATGCTGACTACCTTGTACTTTCTGTGTATCAGAATGTGAAACGTGATAAACTTGAACTTAATTTCTTAGCAGAAATATTTAAAGGGAAAACTTTGCTTCTGCAATAACTCTTGGAGCAGTCATGGCTATCACGTTCCTGTGGCATATGAGTGGAACTCTTCAGAGTTAAACTAGGTGATCCTCTAATACCAATAAAAAATTAGCTAGTGGATGAACACATATTTGAATGAAACAGAATAATACCTCATCTTATAACTAATTTTCAAATGTAGAATAATTGATAGAAATCATATATCTATATTCTATTTTATTCCTGCTGATTGATCTGGATGGAACTTGAGAATATTTTTATTTGATTACTTTTGACTACTACTGGCACCTTCCTACCATTTGCTCATCTCTTTATTTTAGTTTTGAATTTGAGGCTAAGGAGTCTAAACAGCAAAGCTTTGTGTTTATTGGTTGTGATGGGGAGGGGGAGGATGGCTTTCTCTCTCTCTTTTTTTTTTTTTTTTTAAGATTTTATGTATTTATTTATTTATTTATTTTTTACAAAGAGAGAGATCACAAGTAGGGGGAGAGGCAGGCAGAGAGAGAAGGAAAAGCAGGCTCCCCGCTGAGCAGAGAGCCCAAGGCAGGGCTCTATTCCAGGACCCTGAGATCATGACCTGAGCCAAAGGCAGAGGCTTAACCCACTGAGCCACCCAGGCACCCCGAGGACGGCTTTTTCTAACACAAGGTTAGAATTCATCCTGCCCAGGGTAGTATACCGATTGCATCTTCTGTTCTATGCTGAGCAGTGATTTAGACTCTAATACATAGAGGCATTATTAAAAACACACCGAAATTAATAGCATGCATTGTCCATGATAAACTTTGAGAAAACCTAGAACCCAGTACTTGATCCCTACCCAGAATCTTGGGCATTTTAACTGCTATATTCCATTCTATCCCAAGCCTTGCATGTGGAGGTCCAAACCAGACTGAAGATGCGTATGACCATCAGAATAATGGATCTCTTCAGAGCACTCGAAGACATCATAGTCTTGCTAAGTCTTGAAGTCACTCTAGTTTGTAGATACTCCCCATCATGCAGAGAAATGGCATTCAGAGACCGAACAAAAGGCCAAATACGAGCTACAATTTAACAAAATGGAAAGGAATGGGTGATGCTGACCGTTTTCGGGGCCAGCCATTTTCTGCCCAGTGGATATGATCAGGACTTTCTTGTGTCTTAATAAACTTGAAATCATTGTTGAGATACAGTCTAAGGTTGGGAAGATAAACGTTTTCTTTCAAGTTCTGATTGTTCTTGATGGTTCATGGTTGCCTAAGGTATAGGTATCATCAGAAGGTTAGGATGTCATTCTACAGGGATTGAGTGAAAAGGTCACAATGAAGAGTACTTCCTGCCATGGCAGGGAAGGGGCAGAAGTAATGTATTTTACAGACCTACTTACTATGTATGGATACACCATAGTGCCAAAACGATTGCATACGCACTTGGAGTTGTGAGGTCATTGCAAGAATGAAATTGCACTGTACAGGTGGCAGATACTTGCTAATTGTTCATCAGCCCATTGTTCCTTTTGCTCTTGGGCAGACAACTGAACTACAACTTGAGCCTCTCTGGAAGTTAGGTGTAGTCATGTGTCTGAGTTCTGGACTATAATGTGTGGGAAAAATGTGATGTCTTGCATCACCATTTCCAGATGTGGAAAATCTTTGTACATATGATCCCCTTTCTATTTCTCCATGCACGGGTGAAAGGAATGGAGAGGACCTAGAAGAGCCTGCAGCCACAAGAAGGAGCCTGAGTCCGTGAAAGGCTGTGTGGATCTGAGGCCTGCCTTTCGCCTGGAACCTGTAGTGTCCTGCAGTGAACAAGAAATACACCTTGTGCGGTGCCATGTAATTGGAATCATTTGCCAGCATTGACTAATACTACTGATGTCAGAACTTTTTATAAAATGCAAAGCACAATGGAAATAGAAATGAAAATACAAAAAAGCAAAAGACTGTTCCCTTTTCATACATATTCCACATATTTCTATCGGCTAAGAAACCTCCCCAAAGCATTCTTTGCCTTACATTCAATGGGAAAATTGAGCACTTCCCTCCCTTGATGAGTCAAGCCTGTGCTTCAAAAGGTCTCTCCGGGGGCAACTGGGTGCCTAGGTTGGTTAAGCAACTGCCTTCGGCTCAGGTAATGATCCTGGAGTCCCAGGATCAAGTTCCACATCTGGCTCCTTGCTCAGCAGGGAGTCTGCTTCTCCTGCTGACCTTTCTCTCTCTCATTCTCTCTCTCTCAAGTTAATAAATAAAATATTAAAAAAAAAAATCTTAAAAAAAAAAATCAGTCCTCTCTGATGGTGAGGGTATCAGCATTTGAATCCAAGTGCAGCACCCCCCACATACATACTGAACCCGAGCTCTGGAGGAGACCTTGGGAGTGACCAGAAGTGGACAATTGTCTACTCCCTCCTGCCTACATCCCCTTGACCACATTGGCTTCCTGTTTGTACTTTCTGTCTCTTCCAGTGTGGGTTTGTGGTGTGGCCTCCTGACCCCCAGGAGACCTGATCTTCTATCACTTTCTCCCCAGCTCTTCTCTACTTAGGTTTTTTTTTTTTTTTTAAGATTTTATTTATTTGTTTGACAGACAGAGATCACAAGTAGGCAGAGAGGCAAGCAGAGAGAGAGAGAGGAAGGAAAGCAGGCTCCCTGCTGAGCAGAGAGCCTGATGCAGGGCTGGATCCCAGGACCCTGGGATCATAAAGGCAGAGGCTTTAACCCACTGAGCCACACAGGCACCCCTACTTAGGTTTTTATAAAACCTTTTTTTTCCTTTTCTAAGCATAAATTTTTGGTATCAAATTTGAATTTCATTTCATGCAGTCCTTCCAATGCATCCAGGACAGTTTGGATTCTAAATGTGTTGTGTCTTCCCTGACAGCTGGGTATTCATTGTGGAGTACAAATACATGCTTAGCTCTCATGTCCACACACTTATAAATAGAACAGAGTGGAGTGGAAGTAAGATGTGGTAGCTGCTCATGAAGTTAGTCCCATGGGTACACGCTTGTTCTTGCAACAGGGCAGCCAGAACAAATGGGAAAAGGACACATAGGACACATTCTTTATTTGACTCTGCATAGACCTCCATCATTCTCTGCTCTGTGCAGACCCATTTTCCCTGATTCCCAGTTCACATGGAAGAGTATCACTACTGACACACTGAAGGTTTACATCATCTTTGAGAAATTGGCTCTGACTTTTAGAAATAGTTCAAGGTAATAGAGCAAATGACCAAGAGAGGGAACGGATAAAGGCACTCTACACTTGGTCAGGTGTCCACAGCTGGTCCAATCTCAAGCCAAGAAACCCAAGTTAGGTTGTAAAAGTCTCTGGCATCCCATACCCATGGATAAGTTAAGGGGAGTCTAATTGAATCAGGCACAACCCCCTAAGCGTCTACCACAGTGGTAGAAATGAATGGTAGAAGGACATAGATAGGTGAAAGAAGGAAGAAAAAGAAATGAAGAAACAGAATTTAACTCTTTTTGAACCTGAGATTCAGAAGAACTTGTTTATGTGTGTGTATATATATATATGTGTATACACACACACACATACGTGCACACACACACTCACAGACTTATAGCCCAAACTTGGTGAGAGACTAAAGCATAAGTCGTAGGGAGGGAAAAGAGGGCAGATTTTAAAGAAACTTGTCAAGGTTAATAAATCTGTACTAACCTAAGGACATTTGGAAACCATCAGAAGATTTTTAAGCAGAAGAGTGACAGTCAAACTTGTGTCTTGTATAAATCACCTGGCAGACATGTGGAAAATGGATTGGGGAGGACGACCATCTGTGAGACAGGGAGACTAGTGAACAAACTTTTGCAGGGCACTAGGAGAAAGATGATGGAGACATAAACTAAAACAGAAGTACTAATAATATAGCTACCAATTGTTTATGAATTCAACAAAGAGCTATTAACATTCTTAGGTGCTATGCACTGTGCTAGTTATCTTACACAGATCAATTTATTCAGTTAGAAAGGGCTTATGATATCAAGTGCTGGTATTATAGATGGAAAAGCTGAGGCTTAGAGATGAGTTACCTTCCCACAAAGTTCTCTCAGCCAATAAATGGCAAAAAACAAACAAACAAACAAAAAAACCCCAAAAACAAAACAAACAAAACAACAACAGAAAAATAAAACACATTAAAACGCAAGTTCCTTCAACAGAATTCAATAACTTTAACCACTATCCCAATGGCAATAGCTATAAAGAGGAGATACAGTTCAGGAAAATGGAGGGTGTATATATATAATTATCCAGACTAGACAGTAGACCAGTTTCTGAGACTGAGAAGAATGCACAGAGCTAACAACCACATTTCGAGCCTGGGGTGGTGTCTGGGAGAGTAGATGCTGAAGGTCTGAGTTTTATACATATTTGAAAAAGGTTTTTCCACATTCATCCCAGTTGATGGATCACCTAAGAGTCCGTCATTTTGCAACATTGCTCGCTGTAGACCCTTGCCCTTCCATCTTCTGTGGTTAGTCCTTCTTTCCATCCTTCTTGGCTTGGGCCCCTCCGGCAATGTTTCCAGCCCTGTTCTTTAGAATCCTGTTAGTTGCTTTGTGCCCTGATCTTTCACCATACCTATGTCAGCCACTTTCTGGGGAATCAAACCCAGCTGCCCGTTTACCCTCTGCCAACTCCTGGAAAACCACGGAGTGGTGCCTGTAAATATCACTTGTGACTAATGTTCTCACTCCCCCTTCTCCTGTGCCTCTTCCCCCATTCTCCCTCCCCTCCTGTTCTGCACCTTGGCCTAACCAGCCACTTGCTCTTTGCAGGGTGACTTTGCCACTGACTTTGGGTATCAAGGTCCTGCAGGCTGAGGTCTCTCAAGTTAGTTGCCCCACCTCCACCTGTCTTTCCATTCCTTCCCATTCTCCTCTCTCCACTGAGATTTCAGAAAAAGAAGCGGTTTCTTTTCTTGCCACCAGTGAGTTTTGTTCTATCAGTTGTGTGCAAATTATTTTCAGTGCATTGTTTAAAATGTGTGCATGAATCCAATTTTAAAATTCTTACCTCTATAAAAAAGGTGGGTTTTTTTTTTGTTGTTGTTGTTGTTGGTTTTTTTGTTTGTTTGTTTGGTTGTTTTTTTTTTTTTTTAACACAACTTTCACCATCCTTCAGTAAGCCACAAGCAAGGCCAATGGACGGAGTGGGTGAAACTGCAGTCAACTAGATTTTAGCCCTTAAATGATACTTTCCCTCCCCATTTCTATCTATGTCTTAGTGAATTACTGGACAGAAAAAAAAAAAGTTAACAAGTAAAAAACAAGCAAGCATCATTAATATATCAAACTATGTTTTTTAGTAGATACTACGAACAAATGTTAAGATGCCACCATTCATTAAGATTTTTTTAATAAGGTGAAGAGGAGGGGGGAATTAAATGCATGAATGCAAATTGAGTCCCAGTTTCAGAAATGTGAATATGAAAATGTGGGAACGAGTTGTATCATCTAAGGAAGGCAATACAGTAAGTTTTCACCCTAAGATTATACCTCTTTACCTAGCACTTGTTTTTATGCCTAACTTGGTCAGTTCATAAAATTCCTATTCAGAGCACTGTGTTCTCTTTCAAAAATTTTGCTTTATTCTTTGTTTAAGAGAGCAGAAGTATTTGAGACCCACAATACTTCTTTCTGTCCTAGGTTAGGAATTGGTTTTGTGATGTCTTAGCTCAGTAATCTTAATCCGTTACATAAACAGAGCTTCAGTGAAGATTGAAATACCACAAGGAAAGAAAAGCCCATGACTGAGGAAGCTTTTTTGAATATGGAATAAAACATGAATCTAGACATGAGCAAATGAGAACACATTTTTCAGTGTTCTACCCCAGTAGGAGTTTAGTGGAAAAAACAATTTACTTGCTCTAAAATGACAAAATATTTCTTTCAGCAAATACCCATATGTAGCATGTACATGTTTCTCTTATTAAATGATAAAATCACTCTAGCTCTGGGTTTTAGTGTTTTCTTGCTAGAAGCATTTGATTGCACAAATTAAGCCTAAGACACCGTCTGGACAAAGTACATTCCTGCCTCACAGGCTCATAGTTGCTTTGTGTATATACGTACATGTGTTTGTATATGAATACGTTTTAATGGCATTTTGAAAAGAATGCAATAGTGTTTGTATTTTTCAGCTAACACGCCATTCCCATGTTTTACTCCCATTCCCTGGTCCTCCCTTTGGGTTTCCGTGTCGGAGCTGGCTGAGACAGCTCTAGTTACAGCTTCCTTTTGGACTTGGTTTGCACTATCTTCCTGGTGAATCATTTTAGCAGTTTGGGCATAGGGTACTGATCTCAGGTAACAAAAACACAGGCACACACATACATGTATACACGGAAGCACAGGCACATGTGCACCTCCCCACATGCAAATAAGCATGGATATCTGTGTACCCATGTGCACATGTACACGTGCAATATGTACATTTGTGCCTGTGCATACTTGCATGCTTATGTGTGCATACACGCGCTCTCTCTCTCTCTCTCTCTCTCTCTCTATATATATATATATACACTTGAACACACCTACAGGTACACTCTGTATGCATACATATAAGCAAATGCATGCCTATGCGCACACATATACATATATGCACTCATAGATTGGACACCCTGCCCAGACATTTCCCACCTCAAATTTTTTCCTTTGCTCCCATTTTTCAATTCCCATTTTCCCCAATCTTGAGACGCTTGATGTTATGATCTAGCTCACCATTGCTGAGAATATGAAATTTCCCCTGACAAAGCCTGGATTTGTCTTTTTGCAGGATCATTGAACAGTCCTGTGTACCAGGTATGGACGTTTTCATAACCTGACTCAGTGGAAGAAACATCAAATTATTGAAGCTTAACCCTCAAGAAACGAGGGTCGCCTTGGCCTTGCCTCCCAGCTGGGGCTGTCCATGTTGTAATAAGTGAGGGACATGGGACTGAGAGCTTCACACTGTCTTCTCCTTTATAACTGGGTTGTAATCACATGGACGGATTTCCACGTTTTCGAATGCTTTTCTGCCATCACTTCCTTGTGCAGGATCTTGGTGGTTCATGTTCCAGCACTCCCCCAGTGCTCCAGTGTTCTTTGCATTAGATGGAGAAGAGAGATTTTTGAAGTTGTTTCTGCTGCTAGGCATGAAATATCATGGATCGGGGAGTGGCTTTATTACTCCTCGAGGATCTTGTCTCTGCCCTGTTCTGCTTTTGTTTCATACGTTGAGAAAGGGCATCTCCGGGTCTGATCTCTGCTAAGTATGTGGAAAAAATGGGGAAACATGAACAAGAGGAGGATTGTCTCCTAGCTGAATTACCAAGTCCTTTGAATCTTTCCTTTCTTCTTTCAGGCAGAGTTGGGCTTCCTGAGCCTGTGAGCTCAGGGTTCTGAGATCTGTCCCTGTGCAGCCCAACAAGCCACTGCAGGGCATGCCCTCAAGAATTGCCGAGTGAGAGGAGCTTGTGTAACAAAGTGACACAATGGGAATACGCTTATTAGGATTTCATAGCCAGACAAAGGAAACTTCGGCCAGTTCAAATCCCGTAAGATTCGTGGATTGTTCTCCCTGTCTTCTGCCCACCACCCTCCATGTTTAGATGCTGTCCCAGAGTTCATGCCACTGGGGTTGCCTCTCCAGCCTACATGGGAGACCTACACTCCACACCCTGTCACTGTTCTCCATCCCCCATGGGTGGGCCTGGGAACACAACGTAAATGGGGCTTCCAAATGGTAGCTCAAAAAGGCCTGCAGTAGTGATGTATGTAATTATAAACTTTTTACCCTTGTTCCTGATCGCTAAATAGCATACTCTTTATTGTTACTAGACTTTGAGTACTTACTTCATGCTCATTGTAAGGATGTTGTGACAGGCTTCTAAGGATGCCAACATAGCCCCTGACCTCAAAGATCTCATGATCCTGGAAGGAAGAGACCAGAAAATTAATATTACGGAGAATTTGTATAGAAATAGATGGATAATGATGGGGGAGGCTAGGGAAATGATACCAGGAAGATAGCTGGCTTGGCAATATGGCCCCAAGGAGATTATATCTTAGGAGAAAGCAAAGGTTCATTAATGTAGATGGGATGAGAGGTCCAAGCAAAGAAAAAACAAATGTGGGTGTGAGTGTGCATATTGTACATATATATGGTGCATATGGTATGTGTGTATCTATGTATATATGATATTGTATGTGTGTGTGTGTCTGTGTGTGTTGACCACCTGTTTCGTTGAGGATTTTTCAAGAAGTCTGCATCTGGAGATGGATAACGCATACTACTTGTGGAGGACAAGGTGGAGAAGGGGCTTAGAGAGCCATGACAACCCATTTAAATCCAAAATGAGCCATTGAAGGATTTAAAGCAGTAGAATTAAAATGTCATTTTCAGTGTTTTGACCCCTAGGGTGTTTCGAAGTTATGATTATGAACATAGATATTTTTGACAGAATTGTACCAAGACTGATGAATATTTACTGAGAATACTTCCTAGGGATGATATGATTAAGCCAATTTAATTTCTCAATCAATTTGCTATACCTTTCCATACAGTACTCATTTAGCCAGAGTAAATGATGGGGTCAGATCCTCTTTGGTGTCAAAATGACAGAGAAGAACAATTCAAAGTAGTTAAAAAAAAAAAAAAAAAACAATCAAACAAACAACAAAACAAAACAGTGGTGAGGTCAAAACTTCCCTTTTTGGGTTCTCATTTTATATAGGTCATGCAAGCTGCTAAATACAGAATATATACCTGCCACATTCTAGTATTTGTTTGTGACACAGAAGGGATCCACTTTAGTTTGGGGATTCAGTTATTTTAGAATGCTTCCATTACTGGAGGAATTTTTAATTTTCTAATTCCCTCTGAAGTTACTGAACATGTTTAAATGGGACTTTTAAGAGGGACAGTGGAAGTCTAAAGATTAGGCACACTGGGCTTGCTGTCATAACACCAAAAGAAGTGGAGCTTAGAGGGAAGGTCTGATCCTTCCAGCTGCTGTACACACCCACAGCCAGCTGCCAGCGTGTGCTAGGAGCCCTTCAAGGCCACTGAGGAACATGGTCTCCCATTCATCCCAAATCCCAGCCCGGGAACACGGGGACACGGAGAGGTCCTTTGTAGTCAAAACAGTGGCTCCTGTCATGAAGACTTGAGAACAAGTCACCTGAGGGTTGATGATGACTGGGAAACTGTATTTTGAAGGATCCCAAGATATCTCTTTAACATTCATGCTTTTTCAGCAATCTGCTAGTCTGTCGACTTCTGCTTTCATCTCCTTGAATACCACCCGGTTCTCATTGTTGTGCCATGTCTGTGAAATATACATCACTCCCCTGCCTTTCATCTGAGAGTTTATTACCTAGACACAAGTGTTCATCAGCAATGGGTTAACGTCAGTTGCAATGAACAGCAGTTTCACTCATTGACTTCTATTGTTAATATTTACCTAACTTTCAGATTGTGGCCTTTGGGTAGGGAGATCAATGGAATGCAGAATGAGCCAAGGTCAAGAAGCTCAGATAGTTACTTCTTTCCTTTTTTTTTTTTTTTCTTAAAAAATTGTATTTTATTTATGTTTTTCATTAATGAAATGAGTTGAATGGCTTCTAGTTAAACTGACAAAAGTGAAGTGGAAAGTTCTGTTTTATCTAAGTCTTAGCAATCCAAATGGAGACTAAGTCCTAGAATCTGAAAGCTGGATGAACTCAACTTTCTGACGCAAACCATTACTGTATCTGTAATATAAAAGTCTGGGGGAAAAGAAATCAATTTTAAGTCTTTTACATTTCCTTTATTTTCAAGTGAGTGAAATTTACATAAAGCCATCTTCATTCAAATTTTGTACATTTTCCAACACTACTAGGACCACACTAACCTGCTTCCTTTAATTTGACCATCAGTTCACTATTTTAAGAGCTTTGTCCTTAACTATAAACTGACCCCTCCTACATCCTCAGTTTTAAAATCTTAAAGTGAGATGACTTAGAAATAGGTTGAAGATAATCTTGGATATCCTAAAATAACCCAAGAGTTGTAACTGAATGATTCCTTTGGCACAATCTTCATACCCTGAATTTTTTGCCTCTTCGAATGCTTAATTTTCACTACCATGATAGTGTTTATACCATCTATCTTTTTAGAGATTTCATTAATGTCTAAAATAGGAAGATATTTTTCTGCTCCTTGAGGAAACCATATTTTCCCTTTCTGGTTGAGAGGATTTCAAGCAAAGGAAAGCGTATGATCTTTGGACTGCTCTCTCAGGATCAAAGCTGCATCATTGACAGACTTGTGCCCTTGAGCTTACTACTCTGAGCCTCAGTTTCTGAATCTGCTAAATGGGGATTAAAATATGCAAAGACTGTCATCGCCGGGAGACAAAAACTCGCAGGATTTTAGCACTGGTAATTTGCAAAGGAGTTTTAAGTTTAAATAGGTGATTTCTGAAGCTTTTGCTCTTCTGAAATTGTGAATATCCATGATCCATGTATGAATGTGATTTTAGACATCCTATAGAAGTGATTTCCTGAATCAAAGGGGGACAGTTCCTTTCATATAACTAGGAGAATTTCAACTCTCTTTGCAAAGTGAGGATCCAGAAAGCCATCATCCATTGGTCTGAGTATATTTTATTTTCTTATATGTCCTCATAATCCATCCTTCTCTCTGTCCTGGTAGAACTCGTCCAGCTCCAAAGACCTCACCTGAAGCCATGTGGTGTAAAGGAAACATTTGGGGCTTATTGTCTGACAAATTGGGTCCTGTTGCTGGACCACTCTCAGAAGAGCTGCTGACCGGGGCAAGTCACAGCTTCTCTGTGGCTCAGTGTCTGCATCTCTCAAACAGGGCAATCACCTCTGTCTTCTCTGCCTTACCAGAAATAATGTCTGTTAAAGTGCTTTGAAAAATCTCCTGGGATGAACAAATCCCAGATGAGCCATTGGTACTAATGAAAAGCCCAGAGCCTGCCTAACCCTTGGAGACTAAAAGGGGTTAAAGTCAAATATGTAATTCAAAGGTGAGTGAGGTTTGATACCTGAATTATTTTATCCATTGTATGGTAAAAAGAATATGGGTTTTCAGGTCATATCATAGATCAGGATTCATACAAATTAGAGAGAAACCAATTTCCCAACAAAACAAGGCAAGCTCCAGTGAAAGTCTAGTGTGAATCAATAGTTTGATTTGATTTTTTTTTCTTCTTTTCTTCAAAATTTACCAGTTTTGTGACCTTTGGCCTTTCACTCATCTGTGAGCTTCAGTTTCCTCACAGGCACACCAGTGATACTGTTTTGCCAGTTTTCAGTTTTTATGTGTGCATTAGAGACCAAATCTGTAAAAACAAAAACACACAAAAAGCAAAACAAAAACCAAACAAACAAAAAGCAAAATCCTGGAGACCCCCAGGGCCCAAAACACCAAAACAGTGTTGACTCTTGTTTCTAGTTTTTACATTTCTTAAACTCAACTAGATTTCAAACTCCCTTCTTGTTACAAATTGTTTCTTGAGGTAGTCACAGGTATGTAAATAAAGGAAGGATAAAAAGCATTCTACGCAAAAAGGCAAGGACAGGTTGAAAATGTAAAACTAGAAGAGATGAAAGAAATTATTTGTCAGGTAGGAGATCCCATTCCTAATCACACTTGCACCATCCTTCAAGGTGAATTTGAGAATGGAAACACTTTTTGAGATGAATTAGCCTACACGCTTGTGACATTCCTGCTGGACCAAGTTCTGTTCTCGAGTCCATACCCTTGGTCTCAATGACTTTTCACAAAGGACCAGAGAGAAAAAGCAGCTCTTTGGTGACAAGGATGGAGATTTTTAGACAGCACTGAGATCTAAGAAGAGTTGCTCAATGTTGTAGCTCAAAGGCTCCTGACCTACAGAGGGGTGCCTTGAGCAGCTTGAACTTCCACTGGGAGAGAGTGTGTTTCTCAGGAGGTGAAAGGCGAAATGAATGTTTAAAGAACTGAAAATGAGGCAGAATGACAGACAAGAAGGAGTCTGCATTGTGGATGACATCTGGGCATAGGGCAAATGGCAATAAGGAAGTAAAAAATGCATAACCAGAGTATTTGCGATTAAGTACACAAAAGATGGTCTTTCCAGTGACTTAGCAGATCCTCTAGAAAGGCCATTCTCAACCAGGGGGTGATTTTGCCCCCAGAGGACTTTGGTAGTGTCTGCAGACAGTGCTGGCATCTAATGGATGGAATCCAGGGACACTGGTAAGCATCCTGGGATACCCAGGACAGCCCTGCCCCCAACAAAGAACTGCCCCCCCCCAAGATGTCAAGGGTGCCCAGAAAGGGTGCCCAGATTTAGAAAACTTGGTCCACAAAGCGCTCTCCAAACTGGGTTCCAATGGCATGCCACAGGATAAAAACACTTTTAGCGGGGTGGGGCAAAGAAAGGTGTTTGAGGAAGGGAGGTTGTGTATCCCAGTGAATTCAGGAAGATCCCTGACAAACAAATGCAAATTGATTTCTTGGCTACGGAATGGGAATGCTTCCTAGTAATAAAAGGAAAGCGTTGTCAAAGCCAGTTTTCCAAGAAAAAACTTTAGTAGGTTGCCAGTGTTCCACAAAACATATTATGTGAAACACAAATCACTTTTCCATATTAATGACTTATTAGTGACTTATGCCATGGTGTTTATTTGAAAAAAAAAAAAAAAAGTAAACTTGTTGACCTTAAATTGTTTCACACACACACACACACACACACACACACACACATAAAACCTAGCCAGGCATATAGGGGGAAAAATGTGAGGTCACAGAAGATTGCATCCTGACAGTGTACTTTATTTGATGGTTGAGGTCGTGACAAAACAAAAGAATGTTCTAGTCCATAGCTGCTTCATAGCATCTCTAGTAGTAAGAAAGACAAAGTCTAACGCCGCATCAATATGCCAGGATGTTAATACAGCCTTTCCCCTAGTAAGCACTCAATACATTTGTTGAACTGAATTTATTGTTGATACTTAAGTGATTCTCCCCACTCGTGTTTATAAGTAAGTAGTTAGAGCAGATGCTCACATCTGATTACTTTGTTTTGTAAAAGGATTCTATTCACTTGCACTTTTTCTCTGAAACACCACATGCATTTATTTTAGTGCATCTCTTTTTAAGAAGTATTCAAAAGGGGACGAGATGAATGTGTGCTCCCTGGATGAACACTGGGCGATAATTTACATGGAGGTGTTGGGCTGAGAGTGGAGCTTCTGAATGAAAGTAGAAGCCCAGAAAAAAAGAAGGGGACAACTTATCATTGTTCACAGACGATATCGAAGCTCTAAGTTCCCTTAGTTACTTGAATGTAGCATGTGTTACGCCAAAGACATTCTGGAATGAACTTGATGCAGAAGAGCAGGTAGGGTGTGTGCTGTGTTGGAATGGAATCTTCAGTAATCTGTTACAAATGGCAATTTATTAGGAAATAGGCATGTGTATTTAGCATAATAAATCCCCGAATTCTAGTAGCCCAATTACTTAATTTTCTAGGAGAAAACTTCTATCTCCTCTCTTTTGATCCTGCTTACCATAGTATTAAAAGATTAAAAGCCTTAGGACCTTTTGTCCTTCAGTCATTCATTAGCCTGATGTTATACCTAATCCCTATTTCCATTTGCAGAAAAGTCAGTTAGTATAATCAGCTATCATTATTTAGCAGGTTTTTAAAAAGGTAATACATCACTTGAAAAGAACAATGAAAAAAAATATGAGTGGCTTCCTTTTGTATCAAACACAACTAGCAACCTTATGTATTAGTTTTTTCTGTTGCTGCCATAACAGATTATCACAGGTAGGGACTTAACACAAATTTATTATCTTGCAGTTCTGTAGGTTGGAAGTCTGGTACGAGTTGGGCTGGGCTGAAATCCAAGTGTCAGTAGGGTTGTGTTCCTTTCTGGAGGTTCTAGAGAAAACTCAGCCCTTTGCCCTTTCCAGACTGCCTGCACTGTGGGGTTCATGGCTCTCTCCTCTGTCTTCAAAGATAGCAGTGCAGTGTCTCTCTGACCCTGCTCCCGTTGTCCTATTTCCCTCTGACCACAACCAGGAAATTTCTCCATTTATTAGGGATTCATCGATTAGATTGAATCCCTCTAGGTAATGCAGGATAATCTCCCCATCTCCGTGTCCTCAGTCTTCATCACATCTGCAAAGCCCCTTTTGCCACGGAAGGTAACATTCAGAAATTCTAGGAATTAAGACATGGACATCTTTGGGAATTTATTATTATGTCTACCATGATTTATTTCCTCCTCTCCAATATGATTTGAGAGAAATTCCAAATGATTCGCAAAAATCAGGAACTCATATTTCAAAGTGTATTTAAAACATGAGTCATTACTTCCTCAGCTTTAAAATTAAATTAACCCAGACACGAAATCCTCAGCTTCATTTTTTTTTTTCTGTTCATGCTATAGAAATAAAATTCCCAAAGATACTGAGTAGGATTTGTCCCAGGAATAGAGATAAATAGAAGTCGGTGGAACATCTCCCCTATCAACTTCCAGCTCTGAATACCCAGGTGTCACCCCATAGCTTGTGTGTCTAGCTCAGTGAAGCCCAGCTGTGTCATTTCTGCCTTCCCTCAGGCACTGAATCCTACAAGCAGACAATTACTGGTGTCAGCAAGCATGTGGCTACGGCTGGCTGCATGATTAGCTGTTAATATTTGGTAAAAGGAATCATTTGAACCCCATCAGTGTACCCATTGGAGATAAACTCTCCTTGAGCATATCAAGCCAGGCGTTCTAAGCGAAAGATGTTGTGGCCAGAATAAAGTATTGCTCATTTTCCCTGAAAGCTGTGGAATGGACCCTTGTTCATTCATGGGTACTTGTAGATTGAAAAGGAGGAGAAGGGGCATGTCCGGAAGATGAAAATCCTCAACTTTTTATCTAATTTCTTAAAAATGTTTCTACTTGGACCTTAGATCACTTTCTCCTGAATTACAGAAAATATACATTTCCATTATGACTAGTCTTGGAGAAATGAGGCAATTTATTGGTAATGAGAGTGTGATAAGGCAGCCAACTACAAAAACCCTCTTGGAGCTAGAATGGTAGCATTCGATTTCTTTCTCCTTGAAGGACTTTAGCACTGTAATCACTGGATCTGTCATTAAATACACATGAGGTTGTGTGTTGAGTAAATATGACTCTATTGGCATGCTTTTTAAAAATTACGGCATTTTTGTAGTCAGTGGCTTATAAACTACATTTTGCTGTCCCACTCTTGGCTCAGGCCAACTGAGCAAAGAAAAGCATTTGAAAGTGAGGCTTGGCCTAAGGAATATGCTGGTTTTATAAAAAGATCCTTGTATCTGTGGCTTTCCTTATATTCAGCATGAAATCCAGATGCCCTGCATGACTGGGCTCCCACATGCTCGTCTCCTGCCACTCTCTGCCTTGATCCCTAGTTCTGTGGTCACACTGGGTTTCTTTCTGTTTCTGGAAAGTGCAAGAGTTCTCCAGTCTCTGGATCTTTGTACTTGCCACTCTTGCCTGCAAAACTCTTCTTCCTCTCCTGCTTCACTCATAAATGTTCTTCACACAGCCGCCAGAGGGCGCGTGTTACTGTCTAAATGGTCCCAGCTCCCTCGCAGCCTTCCAAAGGCCACCCACCTCACTGGTCTTTACAGGACCTCAAAGACCCTCCACCATCTGGCCTCAGTTGCTTCTATGACCTCCTCTTTTTGCCACTCTCTCTTGATCACACTTACATTTTTCCACGTCCCTCAAATAGGCTGATTTTTCCACATCCCTCAAATATTCTCCCATCTCTAGACCTCTGCCTTTGCTGTGCCTTATCTTAATGGTCTTCCCCTAGGTATATGCAAGGTTCTCTCCCTCACCTCCCTCATTACTACTGTTTTTCAGGTTCTAAAACAAGCATTTAATAAGTGCTCAGTATCTGCTGAATGAATGAGTGCAGAAAAAGCAAACATCACTTGTTCATGGAGCCCTTTACTGACAGCCCTATTTTTGAAACCACCTGCATTCTACAACTCATCACCTTGCTTATTTCCTTGATAACATGTATCCTACATATTCGGGAGTTTTGTGTCTCCCTTAAAAAAAAAAAAAAAAAAGTTAGCTCATAGGAGCAGGGACCACAACTAACTATTTCATTGCTGTCTTTAGCACTTGGTACAGTAATGCCACATCATTGGGATCTGATACTTATTTGAAAAGGTCTGAAAGAAAACAAGACTTTATTTACCAAAATTGGATACATAACCCACCACCCAAGAATTTGAATATGATGTAAAAGTCCGTGTCTGGGGAGGCCGTAAATTTCAGTGTTAATACTGCTGGAGGTATAAGTGTGTGAATTCTGCCGCCCTTTTGACTTTGTGCCATTGGCAGCACCTGCTTGATCAGAAGGGAATTTCAGGAGTCCTTTGTAATTTACCCCCGAGAGTTGTTGCAGTAAGACCAGAGATAGGTTTCTTTCTTCCTGTCCATTCTTGCTTTGTCTCACTGCCTCTTCCATCAGTAAATATGAGTATAAATACCAGGTTCTTCACTTAGCACACCCGTCCATCTTCAGTGTGACCTACCTTCCTCTCCAGCAGCAGTCCTGCCAATTGAAAAAGACTCTGAGGGTAAGATAGTTTTTCCATTCACTTGCTGCGTGACTTTGCGCAAGTTTCTTAATCTCCCTGAATCTCATCCTACATGAAGCAGGATTCTTTTAAATAAATAAATAAATAAATAAATAAAAAACTCTGGGGTGCCTGGGTGGCTCAGAAAATTCAGCATCTGACTCTTGATTTTGGCTCAGGTCATGATCTCAGGGTCCTGAGATCTGGCCCACATCAGTCTCTGTGCTCAGCGTGGAGTCTGCTTGAGACTCTCTCTCCCTCTGCCCCTCCCCCCACTCACTCTCACTTGCTCACTCAAATAAAATAAATGAATCTTTAAAAAAAACAAAAAAACAAAACAAAACAAAAAAACAAAAACCTCTACTCCCTAAGGTTCTCATTAGTTCATGTAATAAGTATTTTATGGAACAGCTGTTATGGTCCAGGCATTACCCAAATGCTAGAGGAAGAGTGATGTGGGAGGCAAACAAGATGCCTTTCTTCAGGTAGCTTTCGGTCTCTTGGGGGTTGACAGACAGGAAAGTAGGAAGGAGAGAAGAAATTTGGTAAGATATTTCCAGTGAGTGAGAAGTATTTTGGGAGGAAAACAAAAACAAAAACCCAGAGTGATGGAACAGAAAAGAGGTGTACCCACAGGAGAGAAAGGAACAACTTAAGGTGGAATTATCAGGGAAGGCTTCCCTTTGTACTGGGACCTAAATGCCGAGAAGAATCAGAGACACAAAGATCCAACGGAGTAATGTTCCATCCAAGGTAACAGTGAGGTATGTGTGTGTTGGGGGAGAGCTAACTGACCACAGGTCAAGGGCACTAACAACTGTACTTCCTTGGAAGCCTGTATGAATCAGAAGCAGCTCTGAAGGTCTTCTCTGGCAATCTTTCAGTAATTCCGTTTTCATCATTCCGGCATGTCAATTTGTTCTCCTAGTGAATTCTGACTGGTGACTGTATTATGCCTCATGCTAAATGGTTGTTAATTACCAGCAATGTTGTGGATTTTGCAGGCTAAGCACCTCTGGTACCTGTGCATGGTTTTATCTGTGCAAACACCGCTGTCTGTCTGTCCAACTCCCACCCTTCCTCCTGGCATTCCTGTGGTAGCTGCACGATGAGCTCTTCTCAAATGCAAATCGGACCCATTGTTCCCTACTGGCACATTTTTGCTTGGCCTCCCAGGACCTCTAGTGGTCCAGGACCTTCTTTTTGTGCCTCATTTACCTTTCTAAGTACCTCTCTTACCTCTGCTTACCAGCCCCCCCCTCCCCCAATGCCTTCCTTTCCTCCAGGGAAGCCTTGCTCTTTTCCTTCATGCTATAGTTTTGCCTGAAATGCCCTTCGTCCACCCAATGTCACTCCTCTGCTTCTTCCTGACTCAAGTTCACCACCTTTAAGCCCCAGCCTAAGGCCTCCCCACAGGCTAGGAGCTGTGTTCCCTGTCTATGCCCATCACCCTCTCTAGGGATGTGCCTCCCCAGGTGCCGTGCAGCCTCTGTCTGTATCAAAATGATTCTCCGTTGTCATTGCTGCCTGTCTAGCCACCCAGCTCCACTGCTAGCTGATGGGAGCCGGCAGTAGGACTGTGAGGTCCCTCTCTTAATCCCCAAGGCCAGACACACTGCATGGCACAGAGCAAGTATACTAGGGAAGCTTCCTTTTTATTTAAAAGGTGCCTTTACATCACACGCCTCTGAAAAAAGTGGTACATTAACTCCTCATTGCTTGACGTCTAGTTGCATGATCTACAATCAAAAAGCTGCTTTGATGAGCCCAGTATTTAGAAGTAATACAGAGAGACTTCTTTCCTTACCTTGCCCTTTCTTTCCTTTTTTTCTTCCTTTTTTGAAAAAAAGAGTCATTTCAAATTCTAAACTCTCTGCCAATACCGCGCCTTTCCTTCCGTGGGCTTGCTGATGACCAGAGATGCCTCTAACAGTCTCAAACTCCCCTAGCTTCAGTGTTATCCTGTAGAATTGATTGCGTTGAATTTCTGCTGTTAGTCATTAATTGAAAGCATATGTCTTCATGATGGGTTAATAAATATGTTTTATTGCAGAAATCCCAGCTGTGCAAATGCAAAATTTGTATGTTTTAAATTTTAAATTGTTGGCCCAAAATGAAGCTTCGAATGCTCCCCAAAGTCAAGCTCGCAGACTCACAAATAAATCAAGTCATTTCTTGACATTGCTTTTTGTGTATCTTGCTGGGCCCCCCATAGGCATCTGCTGAGTCCCCCCTGAACCAAAGAGTAGGTCGTAGATCTGTAATTTATTTACTGGAGTGGGGGAAGTGGAGAGGATCCCAACTCTTGTCATATAGATACATGCTTGTTCAGAGCCACCTGAATTCTGCGACTTTTCGGCGTTGCTGGACTCGATTTGAGCTCGGATTCCTCTAGCAGGTCATGAGAACCTTGTGGACCACTGAATGGTGCTGGATACTCACTTTTCATGAGGAGCTTGTTTTGAGTCTGTGGGCCTGCACTTAGCTTATCTGGGCTGGACTCAGGGGCCATGTCGACATTCTGGCTCCAGGTAGCGTGCCAGGTAACAGTCTTAAACCGAGCTGACTTGGAAAGAAGACTGAGTTGACTCATGGGATTAGGGCCAGTGCTATGATGCAAGCCTTCTGCGCACACTGTTTCTATTCCTATCATTCTTTTCCTCCACTCGATTTCATCTCCCACCCCTCCTTTTTGGCAAGGTTTATCTCCAGAAGGGTGAGGATGATGAAGTCAAGCTGCCTCACTTTATTTAATCAAGAACTGTCAGCCCTGCTTGTTTAGAAGCATTGGATGAGGCCTCTTAATTTTAAATGGAGTGGCCGAGCGAAAAATGTGCTCCATTTTGTGTTTTATCTACAGCCTAGAAGCCTGGAGCTCTACTGGCCTGAGCACCACCAGCATCCCCAACAAAAATGAGCCCCAGTTCCATTTCTGGGACAGTTAGGTGGAAACCACAAGGGCTCCTGGGAATGCCCAGCCCCTTCAACTGGGGAGGAGATCCCAATAAAATCGATGCAACCAAGGCCGGGCTGGCTGTATGAGAGAGCCAGGCAGTTTCCAGGAAGAGACGCTTGTCATGTTGGAATGTAGACATTATCAACAAAACAAATGCTTCCCACTTCAACACATACCTCAATTTGGCAGCATCTTTTCGGGGACAACTCCACTTTGTTTTGTTTACTTTTTTGTTACCTCCCTTTGTGCTTTAACTGAACATCCTTGTCAATGCTGCACACTCGCCCATCTGCAAAAGCATCATTGAAAGAAAACTAGGTGCCATTCTCTACCTCTAAGTAGCCTCTAGGTATTCCTGAAAGACCACTTCCTCTCCCATGTTGGCTCCTTGTCGAGGTGTTGATGTCGTAGCATTTTGAACGCTGACTTCCAAGCCCCTTAACTCTCTAATTTCACTTATTTCTAAAACATAAAGGCCTATTATTATTAACTTTTTATCACGGAGCTAAAGTTTAGTTTTTGCATGTGAATAGGCCACTATTCTCCTTCCTGTATTAGAAGCTGCCTTTTAAAGCTCTTGTGTTCTATTAAAATAACAATATCAAATTATGTAAATGTGCTAATTGCTTTATTGAAATTAATACCCTTATTTAGCAAGTTAAATCTTGCAAAATGGCCATTTTTATTAAAAATTATGGAAGTGTGCTGCCTGTTTAAAGGCTAATGTAATTGGGTGAACCCCACAACTGGGAAATGTCAATTAATGGGAGATTGTTAAATAATATTGTTTAAACAATCAATTTTCTCCTGTAGATTGGAAGATGGTCCTGGTAAAGTAATAATGACTGTCTAAGGCCTAAGGGAAGGTTTATGAGTATTTTGTTCTGCCTTGTTATTGAATCTGTTATATTTTCTTTTCAGTTTGTCAAAACTAGGTTCTGTTTAGTAATAGAAATTTCAATTTAGCAGTTTATAGGAAATTATACTCACACTATTTCTCCTCTATGAAGGTCATTTCCTGGTTGACAATGAATGGCCGCATGGCCCTTCTGCCACCATGCTGTGGGCACCTGTAGAAATATTTGAAGATATTTTATTCCCATCCCCTTTTTTGGGAGACAGTTTGCCTTTAGAAAAGGATTTTGAGATTATAAAGACCTCTCTCTGCTCTTGAAACATTGCATTCTATCAGGAAAATAAGAAGTATTCCTATCATGGGTCTTAATTTCTTAGCTTCTCCACCCTTGGAAATAACTCCATCTGTGAAACAACCTAAAAATCCATTGTCTTCTCAATAGCCTTCAACTGGAACTGCTGGTGGCTCATTCTTACAGTGTCAGTGTTCTCATTGGAGCATACTAGTGGAACCTATTTATGAAAATATCTTGTGGTTTCCAAATAGTTGTAGGAAAGGGAATTTTTGGTCACTTATGCAATTTACAGAATTGAGGTCAACTGAGGATGTTAGGATAGTTCTGACTGAGGCTGTGAAGACAAATGTAGGAGTAATACTCTCCATCTCTAAGCTCATTTCTTACCGCATATTGTTTGTGAGTCATTGGCTTTGAACACCAGAAGACAGTTACATTTCAGTTTCTCTGTAAACACCTGTTCTTACTGTCATCCAACAAATTTAAAGTAATCATTATAGGTGGTGGATTATGAATACATTTCCAGGACTTTTTGTGACAACGAGCGAGATAAAGTGTTTCTTTATCATACAATATGGCATGCTCTCCACTCTCCTTCCCACCCCACTCCCCCACCAAACTAGGACCAAACTATCAGAGTTTAATCTATTTAAATTTTCCTTATTCATGTTAGATATGTTTTCAATTTGTCCATGGACTTCTATGACCAATACTAAAAGTACTGAACTTACCAATCTAATTGTTGGTGAACAAAAGCTGATTTCTTTTTTTTTAATTTGCTGGAAACAGAAATTAACATACTAAGTTCTATCTTAACAGACTGAATTCCCATTTTCCCCCTGAGGAATTTACCAAACTAGCAGTTGCATTTATCCTCTACTAAATATATGCAATATGAACTACAGAATAATAAGCATACCAATATACTGGGATTCTTAACAGTTTCAAGAGAAAGCTTCTCACAGAAAAATGTCTAAGTTACAAGGTATTCCATACACCGTTGAAATACAGCCTGGCGACCATTTAGTTTCACTCTGATTTCTACATCCTTTCAAGGATTCTTTAGACAGAAATACCCATAGTTCCGATGTCCAAAGGCTACGTGCATGTAGTTAATTGCCTTACTGGAAGGTGCAAATAATCTCTCACTTCTGATAGCAGAATACCAGATGAAAATCCATGCCAGTTGCCTAAAATGGGTTTTTATCCTTGAGACTTTTTTTTTTTTTTTGGCCAGTTCTACTGGGAAGAGTTCATTTTTTAGCTGTATCAATAGAATTTTGCACGAAATGAAAGATGTTTGCCACTGTTAGTTTCATGCGTTCCATGGAGCTGAAATTTGTTGGCACCTGCTGAGTGAGATTTTTCTGGTCTGTGCTCCAACATTTTTTTTTTCTAGTGCATGATCATTTATCCAGATTTTTGAGATCTAAAGCAGGTATTCTTTGATCTTGAGCTTACCTTGAACTTCCTAGTGACTGAACCAACTCAGATTCTCAGCCCTCTAGACCTTCAGAAAGTAATCGTATTGGTAGCTTAATTTCTTTCATGACAAAAACATTTTTTAAAAAATTTTAACTGTTTTTTGAAGATAGGTCATTTTGCTTCTGCTTTTCTAGAATGTTTGGTATAATTGAATCTCTTCATGGACTCTGGGTGATCCATAAAGCATCCATATCTGAGATCTTTTTTCAGATTGTTAGGGCTATTTTCTTGTCTCCTAAATGGTCCCAAACTACTGCTTTTGAGCTCTTAAATTATTTTATTTTATTTTACATAATGTTGCTTTCTCATTGTGTTGCTTTCATGGTATTACCTTATCACAGTGCCTAGTGAATAGTAGGTGCTCATAAAATATTTAGTGAATAAATGATTGTCACTTTTCACTTCTGTGGTAGTCCATCTGGTTGCACGCATATGGTTATATTTCTTTTAATTGTCTACTTGTGATTTGTTTAGGTTTTGGAAATCTAATAGCCATATACATGACAAATTGATGTACAAGTCAAGATTTAACTCACCTGAGGGATAAAACGTCATCAGGGGCTTGAACGTTGTGGCATCTGTTTGTACTGCCGAGAGGTCACCTTGAAAATGCTTCCTGATGTGGAACTGGCCTCTGAATCCGCAGAATTGTGAAGTAGTTGGATTCCAGATAGCTGAGGTGTTTTGTATTTAGCTTTCCTTTAGATGGTCATTACTAGCACCTAGGAGGATGGCCAGAGCCCAATATATAAAAATCACTAGGCCATTATGCTGTTTGTGCTTATTTTAATTAGATTTCTTCTAGTTTTTTGTGTTTTTTGTTTGTTTGTTTTTTATTTTTTTTATTTTTTATTTTTTTATTTTTAAAAGGAAATTATTCTCTTTTTTTTTTTAAAGATTTTATTTATTTATTTGACAGACAGATCACAAGTAGGCAGAAAGGCAGGCAGAGAGAGAGAAGGGAGGAAGCAGGCTCCCCGCTGAGCAGAGAGCCCGATGCGGGGCTCGATCCCAGGACCCTGGGATCATGACCTGAGCCGAAGGCAGAGGCTTTAACCCACTAAGTCACCCAGGAGCCCCTGTTTGTTTGTTTTTTAAGCTGTCCAAGGAGAAATGTGTCCCCTGTGAATGTAATGTCTATTATGTAAAACTTAAGTGCATCTGAGTGTTTGGAAAGTGTAAAATTTACACTTAGGGCCCAGTTTGGTCAATGTGATGAGATTTAAGATCAATTAGAGAGGGGAGAAAGTACCAAACGCCATATTTTTAAGAAGACTTAAAAAGATAATTTTTTTTTTCTTGCTGTCAAATGGTTGACCGTTTGATTTTTTTGCATTTCAGTTGAGCTTTTAGAGTTTGCCGGTCAGAGCCACTTCTGCCATGTACTGTGTCCCGGCTGGAAGTGTTGAGAGGACAAGAAAATTTCTCATTAGTGACATGTGGTGACGGTTCACTTCATTGTGCACAGACGATTTTCTGACAGAGATAGATGACATGGTTCAAGTTTCCAAGAAAATGTTATTCCATCATGGAATGGAGAAGTTCGGAGCCAATCTTTCTGGTCTACAAACAGGCTGTAGGTGCACTGTGTCTGACAGACTGATAGAGAAACGTGGAGCCTTGAAACCGAAGATGCTTTCCTTGTTCATTTTTGGTTATAGATAACTGAACACACGAACACTACCATGTTTTCACGGTTTGCCACGTAGTGAAATGTGTAGGATACACTGTCCTGAGTGCAATCTCTTCATTCCTTTGCGTTTTGGGATGCTGGATTCTTATTTTCCCAGCAAAAAGTATTTTTTCTGGAGCAGAAAGGGAAGGCCAAATAATTTTCTCTGTATTCTTTTTTTTTTTTTTTTAAGATTTTATTTATTTATTTGACTGATCACAAGTAGGCAGAAAGGCAGGCAGGGGGGTAGGGAGAAGCAGAGAGTCCGATGCTGAGCAGAGAGCCTGATGCAGGGCTGGATCCCAGGACCCTGAGATCATGACCTTAGCCCAAGGCAGAGGCTCAACCCACTGAACCACCCAGCGCCCCTCCCTGTATTCTTTAACACCAGCATCTTCTCAATTTGATTCCTCAAACTGGTGTGCAGAAGTCCCAGAAAGGCATATTCCTAAGTGGTTAGGAACATCTCTTGGTTAACACCATCCCCCCTCCGCTCCGCCCAGCCCTCAGGGACAGGTAAATCTCCACACTCCCTTGTCAGGAGTGCCCAGTTTCTGTTTGGAGATAAAAATCAGGAAAGGAAGATTTAGGCAAAGCCTGTCAGTTGATTCTATCCTTCCAGCCACATGGTTATGGGACCTAAGCTGGACCAATCAGAAAGGCTCTTAGGACTCCTAATTCCAACTCTGAGATGGAGCAGCTCAGAGTGGGAGTCCGTGGGGTATAACGATGTAAGGACAGAAACTGTTGCTTACAGTTGGAGCTGCTAAGAGAGAAGCCAGCCTGAAAATGAAGGGAGACCTCAAAAAGGGTAGAGATAAAGAATCTCAAAGAAGTGTAAGCTGAGTTCTAAGCCTTTAAATTAAACCATCCCTGAAGCCTGCCTTATTTCCAGACTTTCTGGTATTATAACCCAATATTTTGCCCTTAAGTTTTCCATTGCTTGCAATCAAAAGATACTAACGGGTAAAACTACACAATCACCCCCCCCCCTTTTTTAATCACTTGATGCTACTCTAAAACTGCAAGCCGTATGAATGAAATATAAGATCAAGATGGTTAGTTCTGATAGAATCTCTAGTCAACACTGTGCTGGTAAATGGTTAACAGCCTCTGGGGGCGAGAGTGGGGGCTGGCGTGTAGCATTTAGGGATTTGATTTTCAGGGTGTAAACATTCTCACCATGGCCAATGTCAAGCTTTAAATGTGATGCTGAATGTGGAATTTAGAAGAGATACTAACTGGCTCTCACAAGCCTGTAATAGTAACAGCATACCACTACCTCTGTTCAGAAGCTGCTGTTTTAAATATGAGAAAACTAGGATCCAAAGAAGTCCAGAGGCTTTCCTGAAATGACATGGAGAAGGTAGACCTGAGTCAAAGTGTCTGTCCCCAGATTTCTGAAATCTTGTTCCTAGTAATATGCTGATGATCTGGTTTGTTTATGTTTACACATACAGCTGCGAATGCAAGCACATTTATTCCTTTCAAACAGGCCCCTAGTTGTCTGCTTAAGACCGGAAAATGATGCAAATTTACATGAAGTTGATATTTCAGACTTTGCTGTCCGTTTGATAAAGAAGAATCCCATTGTGTCATAAGGGAGATGCTTAACACTCAGTTGACATGATCTCAGCAGAACAGGCAGGGAAGAAGCCCTCTTTCCATTTTATATATGAGGAAATTAAGGTTCAGAGAGGTAGAAACTTGTCCAAGATCACATCTCATAGGTAGTAAGGGGCAGAGTGGGAACTTGACCCCAGGTTTGTCTGACTTCAAACATCATTTAGTCTGCCCCACATTTGGTGTATTGTTCTGGAGAGATCATGTTTCCAGGATGTGCTCATGGGCTTTGGGGATTTTCCGTAACTTAGGAAACACTTGGAGGGAACAAATTACGATACTAACCAAAACACAGATGGAAGCAAGGATCTGAGCAGGGCATGGACAGCATGCATGGCTTCTCTGGGGTTCCGGTCATAGTTCTTCTTAATTTCCTTTTCATGCAACCCATCACCTCATCTTTGAGATTTGGCAGAGCTAACTTGTGAGGACTCACACGAGAAGACCCATGGCTTGTCTCTATGGCCTTTCTATGAAATGGAATGAGAAATATCCACTCACTTCTAGAAATAAATGGGAGTAATTGGCAGCTAGTTAAAATGTAAAAAGCAAAAGGATTGCTTATTATAGATGTCAATAATTATAGTTAATAATGAGGCTATTTGAGGAAAAGAATGTTCTGTTTGATCCTCCCATCCTTCTCGCATCAAACAGATACCGCTCCTACAATTTCCATGGCTTCTCAGTGTGCTCTGCCTGCATTATTCGCAGTGACTCTGCAGCTTTCAGGAATGTGGTATGAATTATTTAAGTGCGATGATTAGCATAATCTGTACTGCACCCTTAAGAATACGGGGGCAATTAAACACTGAGCTTGACCTACTGCCCTCTTTTGTAGGGAGGAGAAGGATCCACACAGCAGAGGTGATAGCAAAAATCAATTCTGTTCATTCTCCCTCTCCCCCTCTCCCTCCCTCCCTTCAGCTCTTTCTCCACATTGTACACACCCAATTTTTATCCTGCAAAACTGGTGGAAGACTGATTAACTTTGCTTCAGTCTACATGGCATTTAGACAGTCTGAATGAACATTGAAAATGCTAGTCAGATAGTGTCTCCAAGCATCTAAGCATCTGGGTGTCTAGTGAGGTATAGACGAATTAGCCAAGTATATCCACTCTGCCTCCGGCTCTTCTTGGAGTCCTGGGAAGATGACAAATGGCTGTAGGTAAGGAAAGAAATAACAGAAAACAATTAGTGCTATTACAGTCGTACCGTGGAATGTAAGGCAGCTATATCCAAGGTGATTGAAAATTGTGATCCAGTTTGCTATAATATTTATACTAATTCTGACCCACTCATTATGGGTTAGATTCTCAAAATGTACAGCTAAACAAATTACATGGGGTGCCCAAGGCCATTTCGGTATTTCAAAAAGCCAAAGAGAAGGTAGTACCCTTCTTGGTACAAGCTAACATGTAAAATTTCTCTTGGTTAGAAAATGGATACTGAATGAATGCAGTTCAGTAAACAAAAACTTTAATAAGTAGAAATACATAGGAGATTTTTTTCAAAGAAGAGTTGGGCTTCATGTGGGAACTTTTGACCGAAAAATGTCCATGAGCTGTCCCTAACCTGTTCACCAGTTATCCCCGGGTACCTAAGGAAGCGTGATTCGGTGGTGAGTTGTGGACTGCCCTCACGGTGCTTCTATCTGGTGGGGAAAGAGAGAAAATATAAATTGTTATGTAAGTGAGATGCATGTTAGGAAATGAACTTAGAAATAACCACTTCTGCTTCTAACCGAAAGGTGTTTGAACACAGAAGAGCCATCTACCTGTAGTCTGTGATTTTTATAGGAAGCAAGAATGCAACACATTTATAGGTAGAAAAAAATGTTTTTTCAAATCCTCTTACCACTAAAAAAAAAAAAAAAAAAAATCCTCTATCACTCATTTCTTTGAGTTAAAATGTTTAGGGTGTCAGGAAAAGATGTTATCTACTCAGAGAACATGGCAAGCCGTGACAAAACCTTTAGAATTCTTCTTGAGTCTGCTGTATTGGCAGCCAGTCACCTAGAACTTCTGTAGACCCAGGGTGTGGGCCAGAACCCCTGGAGGTGTGACACCGGAGGGCCTTAGGAGGGGAAGGAGCCCCGAAATACACCCTGCCAAGTGAGGCTGCCCCAGAGGGATCCCGAGGAATGCTATTGAAATCTGAAGGCCTGGAGGCTGAAAGACTTGCCAAAAGGAAGGAGGAGGTCCTTAGAGGGGGTGCGGAGTGGCCCCACTAGCCAATTCCAGTGAGGATGCTTGCCTTCCCCAGCCACAGACAACCAGGGCCCCGGCTGCAGAGAATTGCCAGCCTCCCCCCACTGAACGGTAGCGAAAGTGAAGCCGAGTTTATGAGATTTGCCTAAGGCCACAGAATCCATCCGCATTACACCTGGGATTAAGATTCAAATCTTTCTGCCTTCCAGAAAGACAACTCCTGTCGCTCCCAATCATGTCCTATTTTTAAGTTCATTAGTTAACCTCTGGGTACTTAGCCAGTACGTCAAAGCATTTTAAATGGACAAGTCTAAAGTGATCGTCCTCTCGTTCGTTCGTTGCCCGCCTCATCTCTGAGCCCCTGCAAAGCCTCTGTGCTTCCTACGGAGGCAGTCTGCTCATCAACAAGTTTCCCTGGGAGGCGGGAAGCTTCTCTCCTCTGATCAGAACATGCCTGTCACAGAGCGCCAGCGGCTACTGAACAGGGCCTGCTCGAAAGGGCCGCTGCCCTAGCCTGGGAGTCCAAAAATCTGTCTTTTGGCAGAGGCTTAACTATTTGGCTGCTGCTTCGGAGGGTCCATGCTGGTACCTCCCAGGAAGAGAGAACCCAGCTGGGAAGTTGCCAGTTCCAGGCAATCTTCTCCTTCATTTCAACTCAACAAATATTTAATGTGCTCCTGCTGAGGGGTCCAGTCCTGTGGAGTCTGCAGCCCTCTGGGGGTCTGCAATCATGATGGGGAGTCCAGACACGGAAGCAGGAGGCAGCCAGATGATACACGGCGGCTCCGTGTAATTAAGAGCTCGGCAGTCATGGCTGCAGGAATTAAGGGACCGGTTAGGCCACTGGATGTAGCTCGGCTCTTGCAAAAAAAAAAAACCCACTGGCAGCAGTTAGCAGAGATCCAGAGAAAGTGTCCCCACCCTGTCAGGGTTCTCTCTGTTCCTTAAAGACACAAGCGAAGTGTAAGACGACATCGGACCTCGGCTAAAGGGAGACTTCCTAAGAAGATTAGGACCCCTCTGATGCAGAAGTTTCTTTTCCAGGTAGTCTTATGGGGGCACTGAGCTGATCCAGAGCCCTCTGGGGCCAGGGGGAGGGCAAGGGAGCCCCAGCAGTCCTGGCTGCTGTTAATAAATCCTTCTACTCGGAACACCTGGCTTCCGTTTGCTTCTTGCCTGCCCCGGGGACTTGCACGATTTTGTTGATACTATTTGGCATCTGTGAGCAACCCCAGGATGCCTGGCTCTCTAGTCCGGGCCTGGGTGGCAGTGGATTCCGAGCCCAGAAGGCTGGTTGCTGCGTGTGACTGCTCACGGTCCGGCAGGATATAGGCATGGTGGGAGCTTCTGGCTCGGTGAAATGCTAGCGGTGCATATAATAAAGTACTGTTAGGAGCTCTGAGAACACGCAGTGGTATGCTGGGTTTGAGTTCATGTTGTGTCAGGCTGACGTCTTCACACTTTTGATACGGTCTTGCTTCCTAGAAGAGACGTCCTGAGCTAGGTGACTGGGTTTTAGAAGACATGTCCCAACTCTAAATAATCATCAGTGACCTGACTTGCCGCATGTCTTTCCCCCACTATAAAATGGTAATTCCCATGACGGCACTGAAAACATGTGCGGTCTTTCTCATTGTGTCTTGAATGGACTTGCATGAATTAAGTGCTCAGGAAAATAGCTGTTAAAGGGATTATATTAATTTGCTAGCTCTGCCATAACAAAATACCGCAGGCTAGGGGGCTTCAACAACAGAAATTCATCTTATCACAATTCTGGAGGCTTAAAGTCCAAGACCAAGCTGTTGGCAGGTTTGACGTCTCCTGAGGCCTCTGTCCTTGCCTTGTGGATGGCTGCGTTATCACTGCGTCCTCATGTGGCCCTATCCTCTGTGTGCCCATCTCTGGGGTGTGTGTCTGTGTGTGGGCATGCATGCAGATTTTCTCTTCTCATAGGGACACCCGTAAGATTGGATTAGGGGCCACCCTAATGGCTTCATTTTAACTTAATCACCTATTTAAGGGCCCCATTTCCAATTACAGTCACATCCTATGGTATTGGAGGTTAGAACTTCGACAGAGGAATTTGAAGACCCAGTTCAGAAAGCAAGGACAAATGCCATAAACAGGGTGAAGTATATCACAGAAAATTGGTTCATGTTCAAGTGGAGAAATTGGAGAATAATGTCCATAAAAACTATGTTAAAATGGGTTAGGGTTATTCCTTGTGATAATCCCACTGTCCCTCATCTGTTCGCTTGAATAGAAAGAGAGCGTGGCATTACAGCCAGCAGGCCAAGAGTGCTGTTCCAGCTTGGCTGGGTCATAGATGATCTCTGTAACTTGGGACCAGTCATTCTATTTCCGGGCCCCGGTTCTTTGAGGAAGAGCTTGGAATCATTGCACCCCTCTGTGATGCTGTGGAAAGCAGACCAGAATAGAAAGACTCCTTCTGGCTATTCCACTGGGCTAAGAGCAAAACCTTCAGTGATTCTCTTTCTGAAAGGCTTGTGGAGAGAAAACAGGCACCACAAAGTATATCCTCCTTTTTCCTTAGTGGGAATCCAGGTATATGCAAGTCAGAGTCTTGGAGAAGCAGAAGTCTCTGCCTCAGGATGGGTCCTAAGTCACAATTTGAAGCAACTTTAAGCAACTTCCGAAATCGGAGAAAGCCTGCTCGTGTTCCAGATGTCCACCTTGGTGACCGGGCACAGCCCTTTACTGCCTTGCATCTTTTCTTCCTATGTTGGTGACACTTGACTTTGGGGGATATGGTGGTTGGGGCAGCAGGAAAAGGCCTTAGTTCTACAGTTAAACGTTTGTCCCTTTTCCAACTCTACCCCAAAGCTCAGAGTTGGTAACTGATAAAACAACATGAAGGACCACTTTCCACCCCGTTCCACTGACATTTCCTGTGCATTTCTTTTTCCAGTGCTTAATTAGGACATTATCTTGACCCATGAAATGACAAACTAGAAACATATGGAATGTTCTCTCTCCCTCCCTCCAGTGTCGTCCCTGGGCAAAGTACAGCAAGTAATTTCTTATCACCCTCTCCTACCCATGTCTCCTGGAAACAGTTGTTCCCTTTAGCAAGTCAGAAATTGCTAGGATGCTATTGAGAGTACAGTCCTGGGATGATTAACAGATACAAGAGCTCCTAAAGCTTTCATTAGTGAGGCGTGCTGGTCTGGAAGCCTGTCGCCTTGCTCACCGTACTCCATAGGCAGGGTCGGAGCTGACTTTGTTTGGGTTTGTGGATATTCTCTCATTTTCATTTGCCTAAGAAATCACCTCTCGGAATCAACAATGCCTTTCCAAATCCATATCTTTGCCTTTCCAGTCAGTGCCTTCTCTTCATTTAGTCAATGACATAGGACTACAGAAATCGGGATGCAGAAACGCTTGCAAATAATTGTGATTTCAGAAATTCAGGGCCATTTGCATTTCAGTGTGAGACAGCAGCTTCTGAAATAGGCCGAATGGAGCTTGAGGAACCCTGCACACCCCCACCTGAGAGAGGGCCTCTCCTGTCTGCTCTTGGATTGTGCAGTCAATTGACATTTTGTTGACTCTCCTTCCCTTCAATCTCCCTTTCTATATAACTTCAATTCTCCTTCTGCTAGGATTTCCCGTTTCTAGTCCCAGTGGCTTTATACCTCAGCTCAGCCAATCTTTGAGAAACAATGTTTTGCGTCTCTCTTATTTCTTTTCCATTCCATGTCCTACTTGATCCCTATCTTACCTGTGCAAACACAATTGGGATACTGCCATGATAAGAACCACCCTTTAGTCTCCATTACTGGGCCTAGGGATTCACAAAAGATACCCGATAGAGTTTAAACAGAAGTTGATTCTGTGTCCTTATCCTTAATCTTGGAGAAAAAAAAGCACAGTCTTGATTTTTCTCTGAGTGAGAAAATGCATCCCTAACCTGTTTCTTAATTCCTTCTTGATGATGTCTCCTTCCACCTCCATACTCTGACCTCGTCAACCTCCTTCACCTCCTTCACCTCCTCCACTCACTGGGCACCAGCCACACAGCCTCCTTTCGACCCTGCAGACATACCAGGCTCTTTCCCATCTCAGAACCTTGGCACTTGTTTCTTCTTTCTGGCACACTCCTTCCCAATGACTCTGGTGCATCCTCCTCCCCAGTCTGAGAAGCTCAACGTGAGCTTCTTGAAGAAATCTTCCCGGACCACCCTAGGCGCAACGATGTCACCATCTCCACCACATCCTTCTCTATTTCATTGTGATATTCTACATTCTCCTTAACTTTCTTACTATCAAAGGTAAGAGCCATGTATGTTAGGATTTGCCATCATGGCCTCTTCTTTTTTTTTTTTTCCTCCACCTTCTTTACCTAAACCTGTCACAGATGAGATAATCAACAAATATTTGTTGAATGAATAGATTCAGAAGAGGAGTGTAAGGAAGGACGTAAGGAAGGATGGACTGGAGTGGAATATACATGAATGATCTGGAAAAGGAAACCTGAAGAAATTGCCCTGTTGGTTGAGGAGTTAGCCCTGAGGTTCCTGGTTCTTCAGAAGTGGCCAGTCATGATGTGTTTCTGAGAGGAGGCCTTGTCACAGCCAGCCTGCTTCCGACAGCCCGGCTGCACAGGAGATGCCAGTGCTGCCCGCTCCCTGCTCACAGCATCCTTTGTCCTGTCTAGACTCTGTCTCCTCAGGTTCAACGTCCTGAGAGCATTATCATTACTTCTGGCCCAGCGGCAACATTTGCCTTCTCAACCACCTTGTCATTGCTCTCAGTGCCCATCTTCTCATCGTCTCCGAAGGAAAAGAGCCAGATCTCACTGACGCTTTGCTGTCTTTTGTCCCTCATTCTCAACAGATCAGAAAGGTGTTGTGTTACTTTACACAGTCATGTGTTCAGTCAGCACCGCAGTTATTCCTAGCCACTGTGCTGAGCCTATAAACAAACAGGACCTCCCCCTTCCCCGGGTCCCCCTGGAACACTGTCTCCTTTTTATGTTTTAAAATGGATGAGAAAACAGGGAAGGAGCGCCACTCTCTGGGGCCAGGCCCTCTTCACATGGAGCTCACCTTCCCTCAGCGACAACGTCTTCGCCATATCTTGCATATCATCACTGCACTCCTCATCCGCAGCAGCAATCAATCATTCTCCCTCCTCTTCAGGAACGAACTTCATTTGGGATCCAGAGACTTCTTCTGCTGAGCCTCTCAAACTTCCTTAGTCAGCTATCGCTCTCATTTATCCCTATGTTTCTCTAAGAATTCTTTCTCAGCCAAGCCACTTGCCTCACTGTCCCTTTAAACTTTGTTCTTACTCCTGTAATACCTGGCATGGAATTTAGATTTGGATGAAACCTTAAAAATCATTTGGCCTAACAGTTTCATAGTATTAAAAAGAAAATGAGTTACCAGGCTTAAAGGCAGAAAGCTAGTCCTACAAACATGACTCCCTGACTTTGAAGATGCTCTACACAGCATATTCCCACATGGGCTCACGAGGTGCATGTCCACGTGGCTAGTGCATTAGCAGTGACTATCAGAGCCCAAATAAAATTCCCATCACAAGTGGGGACTGAACAGGGAGGTTTTCTCCAGGGACTTGGGGAAAGACGATGCTTGTAAGAAAGGGGAAAAGAGAAAGCAGGCTAAAGAGAGGCGTGCTGGCAAATGTGACCTTTGTTGTCCTGCTCATCCACATTTGCCATGTGGCTCGCAGAATAGGACACGCATTCTGAGCCACTAAATCTTTAGCAATCCATATTCTTGAGCTCATCTCAACACTGAAGGAGAAACACTGCAAGCATGGTTGCTTTTCCTTTTCAGTACAGGGCCTGGGTGTACCCTTACTGGGGGGACAGCTGAGACCAGAGTTTTAAAGTCCAATAATCGTTGACTAATGGTGCCTCAGTGGTAGTTCCAATATGCCCATTAATGTTTCATGTCTCCTCCCATGAAACCAGATCAAAAAGCTTTAAAGCTGCTGGGCCCCTACCACTTGCAGAAGGAAACCTGGAGACTCAGGGTCTCAGAAAGTGGGACAGCACGAGCCCATCGACTGGCTGGGCAAGACCTTGTTTAATAAAAAGACAAGGAGGAGGCATCGTTCTCAAAATGCACCGTGTTGCACAGACCATGATTCATAAGTGGTGTGTAAGGTAACTATCTAGACTGACAAAAAGGCTAGCAAAAAAATAAATAAAAGAAAGCAGGCTTTTCTTTTTCTCCTCTGTGTTTGAAACCTTCCCATTAAGAGAACACAATATGCAATGGCAAACAGGGATCAGCCTCATTAGGGAGAAAGAAAATTGTTTGAAATAAACCTCAAAGAGAAAGAAAAAAGCTGTCATTTTCTTTAAGGACACTATTATGTTCTTATTGACAAGACAAAAGAGTAATAAAGTTAAATTAGAGCAACTATAAGCTTGATAGCTGGGTTGGAGGAAAATAGAACAACCTTTGCTATTCAAAAAATAAAGAAAGAAAGAAAAAGAAAAAGGAAGAAAGAGTAGATGTTTTAATCAGCCTCTACTGAAGCAATGATGACTGACCTTACCCCTCATTGAGAGCATTCTTGAGTCTGTTCCAGGGGCAAAATTCTTAGCTCACTGATACAATCTAGGAATTTTAAAACTAGAGGTGGGCTTGAATCATCATGATGTTGGAATATCTTATAATGGGAAGAAGTGATGTCCAAAGCAGTTTGGTGACTTGCCCATGCTCACCCAGCTTTTGAATTTCAAGGTCACGTTCTAGAAATCAGCAGAAACTGAAACTTACTGTCTCCAGACCTAGAATGAGTTAATCAGTCGTAGTGGGAAGGGATCATGCTGAAAAGAAATTCATGGAGATTATTTTGAAATCAATCCAGAAGTGTAGCTGGGGATTCTGAGTATACCTGTGAAGTCCTTGAGAATTGAGGGTCCCAAGTTTCTCTTCCTTATCCGAATGAGGTACAGGGCAGTAGAAGAAATGGAGTCAGGAGAGCCCCATCTATCCTTCCTGCTGTACCTTAGCAACAGTCAACGCCTCCCACCTCTCCTGGTTGGATCAGAAGCAATGCCTCCCTGGCCCCTTTTTGAAAAGAATGAAGCAAGACGACCCTGCTAGCCATGAGCAAGCTCTGAGACACTCCAGCTGGGCAATGAGAGAGACCAGACACCTTGGAAGTGACAAGCTCTCCCTTGTAATATATAGTAGGAGTTCAGAACAAGAAAATGCAATAATTTCTTAAGTACTTTGGGCCATTTTCCTCTGCTGCTTCCCTTCCCGAGAAGTCTGGACACCTTTTTATTTGGAAAGGTGCATTGTGACATTTTCTATCATTCCCTCCACCTATTAATAGCTCTGGCTGCCCCAGGTGCTCATTTTCAAGACGCCCTCAGAGAAGGGGGACTTCTGGCAGCCGCGCTGCAGCTGACAGCTTTGGGGAAATGGCAGGTTTTAATTGATGTATTGTGAGCACCGTGCTTTCTCTATCTCTCTCTTTAGAAAAATGTGATGGGTTTAGTATCCTCCTAGGACCTATAGATTTTAATATGTCAATTATTCCCCTGTTACTGGAACTAGTATGTTTGCGGCTGACTGATGGTCTTCCAGGTAGCTTTTTGTCTCCTTGTGACACGAAGAGCCGGTGTCAACATCACCTGTCTCTCTTTGAATAACCTCTCTAGACAGGAAACAGCCAGCAAGCCCTGTAAAGATCCTCATCAGGACAGCAAGTCCCACAAACACTTCTCAAATGAGATGCCTGCCATTGGTTAATAATTACAGTGAAATGAGGTTGGAAAGCAAGGCTAGAAAGCAGGAATGTGAAATACCCCAATTTTCCATTTTAAAATAGTCCTGGTTGCGGGTCTCTGGCTCCCACTGAGGGAGACAACTGTTCCCAGGCCAGCACTTCCATGGGGATTGGCTGCAGAAGTCATCCCATATGATCCTGGCTTGTGGCCAGCTCTGTGAAGGCATCAGACTATTTCCGCAGAGTCTCAGAGAGGGCTGGCTCCACCATCATTCTGCCCAGTGAGGCCACTGCCTCTGTGTCCACTTCTCTGCAGAGTTCCATCCTAATCCCGAAACTCTTCTTCCAATATGAAGTGTGTGTGTGTGTGTGTGTGTGTGTGTGTGTGTTGGGGTGGGGTGCATTGTGGTTACTTGCTTACTCAGTTTCCCTAGGCATTCTAATAGACCTTAAAAAGAAACCTGCTCCATTGAGGTATAACTCACACACCATAGAATTCACCCGTGAAAAATCTACAGTTCTGACTTTTTATCAAATACATGGAGTTCTATGTCTGTCCATTGACATCCTCCACTTTCACAACATTTCCATCATCCAGAAATGCCCTACTGCCCGTTTGCTCCTAATCTCTGCCCTATTCCCAACCCTAAGCCACCACTGATCGATCTTTTTATCTCTAGTAACATGCCTTTTCTGGGCATTTCTTACTAGTGGAATTAGACAATATGTACTATGATGTTCTTAAAATCCACCCGTTTTGTACATGTATCAGTAATTTGTTCCTTTTTTATTGCTGAAGAACATTCCATTGATGTGGACATACCACATTTACTTTATCCACCAAGTGATGGATGTCTGGATTTTTTTCCAGTTTGGGGCTATCACGATCTTAGGAACATTCACATAACTTTCTTGGCATGGACCTGTGTTTCTAAGTTCTTAACTACCACCTACTAGGTGCTAACATGCCCCGCAAGATTATACTAATCCCTTTCAACGCATTATTTTGAGACTTTACAACTGGTGAGAGTGGAATTTTAATTGGGAAAACAAGGCTTATGAAGAAACAACTCATTTAAACAAATGTATCTGGGGCCAAAATTCAAGCCCAGGGTCTTTGCCCTATGCCAGGTAGTCTCACTGACAGAGAAGCAGGCGTCTGGGCTCCATTGCCATCCCCCACAGCAAGTTCCATTGCCCTCCCCCTTCTAGCCATAACAAAAGTCCCCAGTGTGGCCACTTTAAATGGATTTGAGGTTTGCTGATCTGCCCTAGGATTCTTTCATGTAGAAATATTCTCTTCTAAATTACAGCAGCCCCAGAGGTCACTTCCGACCCAATTTTCACATTGATACCTAGGTCAGTGCAAATGTATTAATTATCTGCCTTATGCTTAGCACCAGGGTAGGCACTGTAAGGATGCAAACAACCGTGGTCCCCTGAGGGCAGTGCAATGGAAAGACAAGATTCATACGCATGTGCACATCTCAATTACATAGCACCGGCTACAAATGTCCTGAGAACTTTGATTATTTAAAAACTTGTGCTAATACCCAGGCCACTTAGAATTCACATGGCACCTGCCTCTTTCCTTTTCAAGTTATGTGGACACTGTGGAGCTAAATTACTATTATAGAGAGCCGGACTCTACACAATGTAGGAGCTACAGAGAAGATATTCTGTGGAAACATAAAAATGTTAACATTGTTTAAGGCAGTTTATTTTTCATGTTTCCCAGGTAGGAACTGGGTAATGTCATTTTCTCCAGAAATACATACATACGTCTCCTAAATCTTGATGAAGACCTACAGTGTTCCAGGTACAGAGTGCAAAACATGCAGCCTCAATGGGGAGCAAAATAGAGTTCCCTGACCTCCTAGAGCTCACACACTTGGGGATAAGATGAATGCTCTCTGCTAAAAATTTCTGTCCCCTGAAATCCATATGTTGAAGCCCTAATCCCCAATGCAATGGTATTTGAAGGTGAGGTCTTTGGGAAGTCATTAGGTTTGGATGAGGTGATGAGTATGGAGATCCCACAATGGGATTAGTGCACTGAGACCAGACCTCCACGCTCTCCCCACCACATGAGGACACAGTGGGAAGGTGTTCATCTACCAAGCAGGAAAAGGGTCTTCCTTAGAACACGACTATGCTGGCACCCTGACCTCAGACTTCAAGCCTCCAGAATGGTGAGAAATGAATGTCGGTTATTGAAGCCCCCCAGTGTATGGTATCATGGCAGCCAAAGCGGACCAAGACAGCAGATAACAAACAAATACAGAAGTCATCGAGGCTGTGGAAAGAGCTACAAAAAAGAGGATGTCTGGAGGAGTTTGATACATCTGTCAGGGGCAGGAGGCAGTGGTCTCATGCCCAGATCCGCATCAAACCAAAACCTTACCAAGGAAAACAAAAAGTCCGAACACAAGATCTCAAGCCACTGTGTACAGGAAGCATTAGCAGGGGGCATGTGATATATCCCAGTGACTCCGAATATGAGGCTGGCAGGAGAGATGGAAAGAAAGATACATTCAAAAACGTAAAACCCTTCCTTCTGTATCTTTTTTAAATATTCTGCAAATCTTCTATAAAGATTGGCAATTTCTCTATCAAGCATGGGTAACCTAATGTATCAATTCTCCATTTTTCCTGCCCAACTTAGTGATAACACATCTTCCATTAACCTATGCTGAAAGAGCCATTTCTATTCTAAGAATCTATTTATGTGCTCCTATGACTCTCTTAAAGATATGCCCCTGGGTTGTAATACCTCAAGCTTATACCCAGCTGAAATGTGAATCCTTTTGCCAAATTTTAGTAACATCTGTTGGGCCTTTTCTGAGTCATTTCATCATGGGAGCCTGGGGATGACTTCTCTGTGGGGTAAGAAAAATACCCTTCCTTTCAACTGAGGGTACTAAAGCTGAAAGTGCTTTTTGGTTACTTGCCATCGATTTGGCCTTCAATATCAACAGTATCCTATGCCTTTTATTTTCAATTATTTCATGAATTAGCAAAACAACAGGTAACCCCAGTTCTGAAATTTCTTTTAATGAGTGTATGTTCCTGTCCTTGTCTCTGCTTTTTATAATCTTCAGTGAGACTGCTTTTATTTCAGCTCCTTTCTATATATTTTCAGTCCTTTCCACAATTCCTTATGAAGCTTTTCTAATTCTCAGTACTTTCCAGTTGTCAGAAGCCTTTAGTTACAGGATCATTTTTACTTAAAGATTCTAGGATGAAAGTCTAGTTTTACCTTTCATAATCTTCACATCTTATCAAACTGGCTTTTTGAAAAATTGCTACCCTGTAGTATTTCCTACAGAAAAATTAGTTGTTCATTTTTCTCCCAATTGACTGTAGTCATTAACAAAAATAATTCCCATTGGTCTCCTGTTTTTCTTTAATTCTCTTCTCTCATAAAAAGGGTATATAAAATTCTCCCTACCCCACACTGAGGTTAAATTATTTTATGATACATGTTGAAAAGCTTTTATAATTCCACTAAGTTTTACTGACCTACATTCAAGGTGTTGATGTGTAAAGAAATTTCTCCATCTGTAAGGGCTTCTGGATTTTCATTTAAAAAAGAACAATTCACATGTTTATCTATGTATCTTCATTTTTTAAAAGGAACCAAGCAATGATATTGATTTCATTCCATCTCTATTGGAATAATTGAGTATCACTTTTACTGGGAACAGTAGAGAAACTGAGACAAAAGTGAAAACAAGTTATTTAGGACAAACACTGTAGAAGGTGTTACATGAAGAACCAATGGAAATAAAGTGATAAATAAGACTTGAGTCTTGCTCTAGAAGACTTACACTTGAGGAGGTTAGGGAAAAAGATGTTCATAATAATAACAAGAAGAAGATGAACTTAAGGAAGTAAAAGTTCAAGGGAAAGAGGGTGCTTCTGTGGGCTGAGTGTTTCCAGGAATCCTGTGCTGAGTCTTGTGACCAACATCTCCCAGGTCAGCTTGAGAAGAGGAGAAGCACAGTTAAATCAGCCAATGACTGCACACTCACATTTGATGTCTGTGTTTTTGAATGAGTGTTTTGTTTTGTTTTTTACTCCAAATCTCTGCACTATGTATATTAATCAATAAGGAGACACCCCCCCCCCCCGCCTTTTTTGAGGAAAGAAATTTGGGGAGGAATTTGAGATCTAGAACTGGCTTGATCCCTACTACATTGCCATTCAGATGAAGTCAACATTATAATAATCTCTCCTTTGCTTTGATCGGGTGTATTAGACTTTGTCAAAAATAATGGAAATTATTTTTTAAGCTGAAAAGGCATACAGGGGCTAATTGCAGTGTTGGTTCATTATTCAGGAGGAAAGTTATTAGCCTACCTGGAGAATTCTAACAAAGGAAAAAGAGAGCCAAGCGACAAGTAGAATTGAATGGTAAACTGGGTATCAAGCCACTAGCAGAGGAAGTGGCCAGAACAGATGCTCAGTGAATACAATTTTCCATCCTTCTTCCCCTGCTCCCACCCCATGACGATTTAGTCCTATGCTCTTGGGTGCTTCCGTTGGTGTTGAGATACACATGTGAGTTAGAATGTTGTGGGCTCCTGGGCCACCCACACTCAGGGTACTCAATTCTCAGAGCCGCCGTGTTTCTCCTTGAACTTGATGTGCTAAAGAATTTAGGATGAGAATGTTGGCTTTGTGATCCTGCAGTGGTCCTTTTCTTTTGACCTGGCCTTTTTCCGAAGTTTTGAGCCTGAATATAAAGGGGAGGAGTCCAAGTGTGGTATGTGGCTGCTGGGATGATTGATAAGCCATAGAGGCAGTTTATCCGAAATGGCCAATTGAAACCTTGAAAATAGACTGTAACAATAGTAAATCACCTACACTTTCATTCTCTCTCTAGACCTTTGGGAGCTTCTTAAAATATTAAACTCATTAAACAGCCTGGAGGCTTTTTTTTTTTTTTTTAAAGTAAAAATGGTGTGGGTGGCTGATTAAATATTATGGGAGATTCTGACTCCCTCCCCCGCCCCAAAATATGTCTGCACTGGTACTTTCTTTTCAGGGGGGAGATACAATTCCTCCTTTCATGATACAGCTCCTTAGAATGTTCCTAAGAACTTGAGATATAATATTTTCTGATACAATTATATCCTATTTCACTAGCGTATCAGGAAATACGCCTTCAGAAGGTCTCGGAGAAAATTTATAGGCTAGGACAACAGCACGTATCATCAGGAAAACTTAACTTGAATATGATATGAGGAAAGGCTTCCCTAAAGAAGTGAACTGATTTCTAGAAGGTTACCAGAGGAAGGGATTGGGGGGAGGGAGGGAGAGAAGTTGTATATGTGAACTGGGAAGGAAAATCGCATGTTTCAGGACCTGGAAGGAGGACAGAGTTGCTGGGGCAGAAGGAGGGAGCAGGAGAGAGGAGTGGAACACTGAGAAGTGGACAGGGAACAGATCCTAGGAGGGTTCCTGGACCAGGAACCTGGTCCTGAAAGGGGTATAAACTCTATCCTCAGAAAAATGGAAGCCAGTGAAGGATTTTTAAGAAGGGGATATAAGAATCAGATTTGTTTTTAAAAGATCATTTTACCTGCCATGCAGATGAGGGATTAGAGAAGCAAGAGTGATATTGAGAGAATCAACAGTAATTTGTTGAATTGGGCAAAATGCCATGATGATAGAAAACAACATGATGGTTTGTCTTTGCCCCTCGGAAGCTTGCAGTCTGGTAAGGGAGCAGACATTTGTACCCAGGACTATTACAGTGCCATATGTGATGTGTCGTGGAATTCTGCAAGATCAAGTGAGAAGAGGAAGAGGTCACCCTTAGCAGAAACAGGGAAATATCTTCTTACATGTTGAGCAGGATCCAAAGTCTCGAGTGACCTGAGATTTGTCTTACTTTGGTTTGTGCCCGCTAGTTGTTATTTTTTAGTTACAACTGGTTTCAGGATGAGAAAATATTATAAAAATAGCATTTCTACCTTTTCTGGTTTTGTTTCTTTAAAGCCACAAATGCACAAGCATGTTATATTCTGTTTCACATTCTCTGCCAGGCAAGATAGAAATCATTGTTTGTTTGTTTGTTATTAATCTCTTTTTAGGAAAAAATAAGTGAAATCCTCATTTCTTGCTCCAGGTCATCTCTCAGTCTAATCAGGAAGGGCTTAGAGATAAAGTTCTCTTTTTGGAGAACACACTGCTGCTGAGTCAACAGCTGGGATGTAGAGGCGCACACTAATGTCTGTGCAAATGAACAAAGACGGGATGACTTTATCCTGAGAAATCTAGAATGGGTTGCAATTAGAAAGACATATGCATGGTTCTCCTACAGCTCTTGGGGCCCCTTCTTGATGCACCATTCTGAAACACAAATATAAGACTTTATGACTGTCCATACCTACATATGGCTCAGTTTTAATAGGATGACCCTTCAACTGCTCTGATTGTGATGCAAAAGCTATCGAGGGCCACTGGTGAATCTCTTTTGAAGAGAAATAGTCCGGGTTATATTGACATCATGAGAAAGAAAATGCTTGTTGGCCATGTAGAGAGGTATTAGGCGGGCTCTAGCCCATGATTTCACATTGGTTCGACTCTCAGCTCCATCTTTTTGTGGGCTTAGGGAAGTCACTGAAGCTCTCTGAGTGTCTTTGGAAAAATAAGAGAGTTAAGCTGACTGATCACTCAGGTACATTGCAAACTTAGTTCCAGATATAGATTTCCATCCTGGAGAACTGCGAACTGATTTTTCAGAAGGTTCTTTAGCCTCAGGATACTGACAAGTATTTAGTTATATGGGTCTATACACAAGCCAGTGTCTCCTTCATACTGATGTCAGAAAACAAACAAACCCAAAAAAACCCTCCTTTAGAGCTCTATTGGAAAAACATATTTTGGGCCAAGTGAATGAGTGGCTGGCTATTTGACTATAAATTTCCAATGTCCTGATTGCTTCTAAGATTGAAGAAATGGCATATCTGGCCTAAGAAATTGTCTCCTATAAGCTTGAATTCTTAGAACACAGCTAGAAAATTTTGTTCCATTTGAGATGATGCAGCTTAAGGACGCTGACAAATATGAAGCAAAGAAAGGTGATAAAGATCAAGAAAAATCTGACCATTGCTAGATGAGGAATAGTTGTTTAAAACTAGCTTGGTTTGGTCTTTACAAGACTCAAGGACACATTACGGCTGTCTCAAATATTGTGAAGAACTATCAGCAGAAGAGAAATGAGACTTTTCTGGCTCTGCCTTTCCTGATAGACCTGGGGTAAATCGATTGAAATTGTAGGGAGTGTCATTTGTGCTTGGCGTTAAAGATGAAACTTCAGACAAGAGTATCTAACCAAGAATGGAATGGAATCTATTCCTCCTTGTGTGTGGAGTCATCAGGAAGAGACTGACTTGTAATGACAGTGAAAGCAATGGGGGAGGCATTTTTGCATATGTGACCTCAATACTCAAAACAGTCCTTTGAGGTTGACTCGTTCCCATAGCACAGATAGAGGAAGCAAGGTACCGTATGGTTAAGCCACTTGACTAAATCCAATGAGTAGCTGACAAAGCTGGGTTTGAACCTACTCGGTCCAGTTATAGATTCTGCAGGCTTAACTGTGCTGCTGTATTGCTCTAGGCATCACACAGAGAGGTTGTGGATGAATTTCTGCCCTGAATTTCCAGGATGGTCTTTGAAGATACCACCAATGGCAGTGCATTTTGTGGTGCCTCACCTAGGCAGATGAGTGGTGGTGCAAAACACATGCACAGTTCCTACCCACATGCCTAGTTGGTCATTCTGCGGTAGCTGTGCCCAGGCATCCTTTTGCCTTCCCTACATGATCTGGCATTGAGGTTCATTGTTTCTTGGGTGAAATTTTTTTTTTTTTTTTTTTTTTTTTTGGTCTGAGATCCTGATGTCATCAGTGTACTCCATTTTAGTAGCCATGCCATGACATCTTTAAAAATAAAATCACGAAAAAAATGTCCAAAAACATTGCAAGAATGAAAGCTCTTCTTTCTGAGTAGAAGGGCTACAATTAGATCTTTCTTCCAAACATAATGGATAGCTGTTCATTCTTTTCTCCATCAGAAATAGCACCTTGTGTGAATGTTGGACAGAGATCTTGACTTCATCAGCCCTTTGCCCATTAGGAAACACAATGAGAAATGGAGAGTCCTTTCCAGCACAGGGAAAGAAAATCCCTTTCGAACCTGATAAGATCTATCTAAAGGTGACTGACCAACCAGGAGCACTGACCCCATTTCATATACAGGTGCTTTAAAATAACTTGACAACAGGTAGTTAAAATGTAAGTATGCCGTGCTGTCAATCACACTCCGTCCTTCTGGATTTGAACGCTTGTTTTACTTGAGGGAAGATGATATTTGAACATTTTGTGGCATCCATCAACAAGAATGTGCACATGGTTTCAAATAAGGGTTTTCAGCCTTCTGAAACCAATTACTTCTGCCTAAGTGGAAATGCCAAAGCAGCGATGTGTCAGCAACTAAGAGAATAATTTAGAAGAATAATAATAAATACAGGCAATGATGCTGTGAAACAACAGAAATCGTACACACGTACAACACATGCACATATGCACAAACCTTTTAAAGAGGTATTTCAAAAAGTCTGTGTCAAACAATGTTAAGCCAGAGCGATGCAGAAATGTCAGACACATTACATGGGCAGGACGTGCGGTTGGCATTTGGCTGCCAGCGGGGGAGGCGTCCTCCTGCCACTAATTCCTCAGGAACCTCATGCTGAGTGTGTCTACAGGGAAGGGAGAAAAAAAGGGAGGAGGGGAGAGCAGCTATTGCCTATTATGTTCTTCCTTCGCAGCTGGAGAAGGCCTCAGCTGCGTCGGGCTGGGACTGCTGGTGATTTTCTGTAGTTAGAGGGGAACACAAAAGGAAGAGCTTCCCTTGCCCAGCCTGTGCCAATGGTGAGCCAGCCACTCCTGGTCATCAATGCGGCCGGCACAACTGAATGCCAGCCAGGCCGCCTCTCATGGAGACTTGCCAGCGCCTCACCTCAGAAAGTGAGTTTTGTGTATGGGAAGGTTGTGTCTCTGGGTAAGGATGACTAAGGTGCATGCAGGGGGGGCTTGACCAGGACCTTTCCTAATCAACAGTACCGGTGGAGCATTTACTTGGACCTTCCAATGAGTATCTAGGAAGAAGTGGGGGACTTGGCAATGACCCTGGTTTTGCTCTGCAGCGCCCAGAGTGGCTGTGAGTCCTTGTCACTGAGTGTAATTAATACTTCCCAGCAGGCTGTCGATTGGAAATATTTTTCTGCTGCCCTCATGATGGCTGCCAGGTATTTCACCAGAAAAATACTCTGTGAAATAGTTATAAAATGGGATTTATTAACTGTAAACATCTGTTAAGTCAAGCGTCTTGTGTCTGTTGCCGAAATGCTCTTTCAAGTTACTCTCTATACATCTGTCACATTTTTTCACCCTTCAGAGACCTATTTGTGATAGTTCTCTGCACACTGATCGGTTTTACCCTTGATTGTGGCTCTGTGTTAAGACATTTTTTAAAATAGGCAAAAGGAAGGGTGGCGAAATGATTCATTCTGTTAATTGAACTTCAAAACGTGGCTTATTCCTGTGACCTGTATCTGATATTTAGTATGCTGAACAGATTTTTAAGAAACTCCTGGTGTCTTTGCTGCAGGTGGCCAGGTTTGTTGACAAATCTTCAGGTGCTCCGTTTGCCTTCAAAGGGCATGCTGTTGTCATGTCAATTTAAATGGAGTATTAAAAATCCCTTGCATTTTAGGGTAACGTATGTTTTACGAAGTGCATTTACTTCTCTTATCCTAAGTATTTGAATTGATCTCATTTTACCACATCCATCCTGTGTGTTAGGTATTAGAAATTGCCATGATGTCCATTTTTAAAATGAAGAAACCAATGGCAAAGTACTCGTGCAAGGTCATCAACTAGTAAGTGAACATGTTGGTATTTCAACCCACTCTACATCTCAAGCTTTTGTTTCCTTATATGTATGGCCTACAGGTGGTATAGACACAACCACACAAGAATAGGTTCTTACTTGCGTATTGTTCTTTTTTTTTTTTTAAGATTTTATTTATTTATTTGACAGAGAGATCACAAGTAGACAGAGAGGGAGGCGGAGAGAGAAGAGGGAGCAGGCTCCCTGCTGAGCAGAGAGCCTGACGCGGGACTCGATCCCAGGGCCCTGAGATCATGACCCGAGCCGAAGGCAGCGGCTTAACCCACTGAGCCACCCAGGCGCCCCTCGTATTGTTCTTTTATATATGTGTATACATTTGCCATTTTCCTCCCCCACCCTTCCTTTTCATCCTTCAGACCATGGCAGGAATAGTTGTGAAGTAGAATAAGTTCAAAATGAGCATAGCTCGCATTTTTACAAAACATGTACATATCCTCGGTCTCCTAGATTTAGCGGTCTCAAGATGACACAAGTATCCTCTCATTTAAGAAAAAAAAATCAATGAAGCTGAAAAAGGGTTAGTATTACCTCTTGTGAGTCAAGGCAAAACAAAGGGATGACTCTATAATGGTGTAGTTCCACTCAGATTTATTTGAGTAGTAGAGATGGGGGGAGGCAGGGAAAAGAGTCCAACGTCCTTTAAATTATCGCACATCAATTACCTCAGCCTTTGAAAACAAGGACGTGTGTCCCCAGAAGCTAAGGAGGGCAGATGCCCTCATGAAGAGCCTGTGACATCTGTCTCTTCAGACAACAGATAACCTTAGTGCTCCCTCAGGAATCAACCAAAGACCTTGAGAACCAAAAACATCTCAACAAGAGCCGAAGGCAAACTTCAAAGGCTACTTAGATAAGCCTCAAATGATTCAGGAGAATACAATCCTCTCTTCTCAGTCTTATCCCTCTTTTTACCCCCAACCAAGGCCCTCCCTCCCAACATCCACATCCAGTGTCCAACCGTGTGTGTCTATTGGTTCTTGATGAGAACATAGGCATGACAGACTCCCAGGAAAGCATACGAAGCACCTCTCTCCAGGTTCACCTAGTATGCATGGCACTACTTTCTTCGTATCAGAAAGACAGCAAGGGATTTTCTGTTATCCTTTCCAAGACAGTTTTCATATTCTCCAGCCTTCTTTTTAGATCACTTAGCAACGTGTTGGTTACTTTCTAAAGAAGATGAATGCCCTCCCACCTCAGCCGTGGTCTACATTCACGCTCTTATCAAAACACATGGGCAGAAATGATGCACAATATCACTAGAGTTTGCATTGTGGGGGTTCTGTTGTAGTCATTATTTTTTGAAGTTATTTGGAAAATCTCTTGAGAAATAGGTGGAGGGTGGATTCATAAAACCTTGAAATGTCAGAGCTGGAAGGCAGTGTAAATTACGTGTGGTCCAATTGTCTCATTATAATGATGAGAAATTGAGTCCCAGGGAGGTTGAGAATTGTCCCAGTTTATCATTGGAATGACATGTTACATATTTCCCATTTGTCCTTCACATTGCCCTGTACCCTTTAAGACCTTGCTCTCTGTCCTGAAAAATGACTATGTGGGCTGCATCAACGGGTGCCCTTGTCCTCTAGCTGCCCACTGGCTTACTCAATGGCAGGAGATCAGAGGGCAGAGGAAGAGGAGGCCAGGGCACGGATTACCAGCTTCCTCTTTGTCCTGATGCCCGATGCTGGCTATTTGCCTGTCTTAGGGACACATGCCTTCTCAGGTTGCCTTCTCCGGACAGTTCTGTCTTTCTGGATTCCTCCAGTCCTTCCCTTTCCTTGCCCCTGCAGGACTACCAATGGCAACTTCTCTATCTTGCTAGCCCTGGAGCATTGTGTCATCCCTTCTGGCTTCCCAAACCCTGACCACAACTTTTTAAAACGAGCCCGTAATAAACTCTCCTCACATTACCCAGTTAGGTGCCATCTGCTTCCATGCTGTGACCTTGACTAGTCCAGCAACATCTCCAGCTAAAACTACAGCCTTGCTGGTTCTCCATCTCCATAGCCCTACTCTAAGTCTGTCTACCATAAGTTTTGTTTTTTTTATTTACTATGGATAACTTAATACTTTGTGTAAGTACATCTTTTATAAATATGTAATGCTTTTCATAGTAGCAATAGGATGTAATACTTAAAAATACAAGTTCAAATCCTGGTTCTGCCCCTTACTGTTGCTTAACCTCTTTGTGTCTCAGTATCCTCTTTCCTAACTGAAAGGTTATGGTGAAGATAAAGACACCAGTGCACTCAGAGAACTTAGCACATATAAGCTGGTTTAGTAGTAAACGTTCATGCACACCCCACACATGGCAAGTGTTCCATAAATGTTCACTTTTTTTTTTAAGATTTTTAAAAATTTATAAGAGAGCACAAGCAGGGGGAGCAGCAGAGGGAGGGGGAGAAGCATCAGGGAGCCTGATGCAGGGCTTGATCCCAAGGTCCTGGGATCATGATCTGAGCCGAAGGCACACGCTTAACCAATTGAACTACCCAGATGCCCCTAAATGTTAGCTTTTTATTAGCATTTATGAGCCATTAGGACTCCCATCCTACCTGTAGAAACATTCATTAGGGCTTTGGTTCAGTAAATGGAAAAAATTGCAGATTTTTCTGATCCTTGCATGGTGTCATAAAATTTCCTGAGGATAGAGTCATCAGTACCCAAGACCTGAAGAGTGATGAGGAAGTGGGGAGGTGCAGATCTGTGGAGGTGTGAGTCACGGGGATGCGAGGACAGATAGAACAGGAATGCAGACAGCACTGTGATGGGCAAGACTGGATGTGCACGGAAGCTTTAGTTCTGCCTGGGAGGGACATGAATTGGCAGTGTAGGAGTCTAGTTCCTGACTGGCTGACCTGGGAGGAGACCGTGGAATGTGTTGCTTGAGATTACAGCCATGAGCCTGTAGTAAGTAAGAATAGTAAGCTAGGAGCCAGTTTCCAAAAGTACTACTGAACCCCCACCTAGAGACTGGATTTCTTTAGTTTTAGAGTGTCAAATAAAGCATTGTGTTCCTATTAAAAAACAATAACAACAACAACAAAAACAAAAAAAACCTGTTTTTCATATACTTATTCTTCATTTTGAATTACTGGTGAATATTCAGAGATGAGAAATCAGTAATACTCGAACTTTATTGTCCTGGGGACTAGCTAGGGATGTTTCGACAGCAGAGTTCGACCGTCCTACACTACTGGTTCCAGTAGAAAATGTCACATAGCTCTTTGTCGATTAAAACACCATCTGATAAATTTTACCCTCAGTGGCTTTACTCTTTGTCTCTCCAAGAGTGTGGTAAATTATGACTTCTTTTACCTAGATCTAGTGCTTTTCTTCTATCTACCTACAGCCCTGTGACATGCCTCTGAAAGAAAAAGAAATTAAGTCATCCCATCTCCTGTTGCTCAGGACAGTGACAACTCTCTGTCATCACTTGATGTTGGACAAGGAAAGAATTTAATACACTGCTGGAGGCCTTGGGAACGTAGAAGGATGTCCCTGGTGCTGGATAGCCTTTGTGAGTTAGACTTGCTGTGAACATCCGACTGCTGGCAGCCCGGGCTTCTCCCACTTGCTTCCTTTCTCCCTGTTTTCTCTTTTACTTGTCTTGTCATTTTGATGTCTGGCCCAGAAGGTAATTGCCCCTAGAGTCAACAACCTGTTTGAGTTTCGGTAGCCATGACTGGGGGTCCACATGTAAATAAATGAGTGTCCCGCCCAGCTAGCTTCTTGTCGCTCTCTCCACACTGCAATGCCTGCCCCTCTACCCAAAAGTTACCGTCGAATACCCCTGTAACACAAATGTCCAGAACTATCTATGACTAAGATAGTGAGTGACTGCGTCTTTCCTTCTACGTTCCATTTTACCTCTGTTAAGTCATTTTGAAAATGTGCCCTCTCCGTGAGGCCTATCCTGAACACGCTTTTGAAAAGTAAAAGTCACCCTTTCTCCCACTCACCTTCCCTCACTCTGAAACCCCATCACCCTGATGATTTTTGTTTTACTTTGTTATGTTTTTCATGACACTTAGGAGTTTCTAACCTACTATGTAATGCTTTATTTTGATATTATTTCTTTGTCCCACTAACGCACAAGTTCCACCGGGGCAGGAAACCTGATCTGCTCGTTCATTGATAGATCCCCTGGACCCCGAGTGATGCCTGGTATAAGGCAGGCTGTCTGCCAGTATTTTGCACAATGAATAAAAAAGTGTCGTAAAGAACTTTAGTGGCCTACATTTCTGCAAATTTCTTAACTTCGCATAAAGGCCCAGTGCTGTGTTTCTCCACCTTGAGGAATATAGCCTGCTATTAGGAAAACTCACTGAAAGTGTATTCTATGGAAATTACCATATCCGTGCAAAAGAAAAGTTTGTCTTTGTAATTGATAAAAATCTAACTTTAGCTTTAGATTATTAACAAATTAAGAACTCAAGATTCAAATCACCACGTGGCGTATGACCCCACCAGTTCCTCAGCAGACAGCTGGGGACCTGTGGCCCTAATGCAAAGAATCAGCGTCCATCCCAGGTGCGCTATAGGGAAGCTGGACTTTCCCACTTAGGTTCCGGGGCTTCCCAACAGCTCTTCCAAGCTTGGGGACTTGTCATTCCCCCTCCCACCATAGAGGCGTCCTACAAATATCTTCGAGTCATTGAGCCAGGAACAGAAGCACAAAGAGAGTGCTAGAACGGCCATGTCCCGCAATATCACTGATGGGAAAAGTTTGATCAACTTTGAACCCTCAGTATGCTTGCACCACTGGACTAGGAGTGTCACAGGAACCTGCTCCTCTGTTGGAAGGAATTAGGCAGATACCCAAGGACTGCCTAACTTGGGGCTACCCTGAGGTACATGTTGTTCTGGATTCTCAGATGGCTTTCTGGAAGAGAACCAAAGTGACGAATTTTCAGTCTGTCACGCTCACTCACACATGCACATGCGTGCATACACAGATCTAAGATATCCTACAAATGAACAAACCATCTGACCAGCTCTTCTGGAGGAAAAAGATCCCCTCCTGCCACATCCCCAGACAACCTTATTATACTCTTAGGTGTGAGTAAAACATGAGAACTTAGCTGCATCTAAGCATGTTTTTTTCATCTGCATATAGCATTGGAGTTTATCAGACAGAAGAAATTACATGAAAGATGAAAAGGAATGAGTAATGTCCCTGATGGCCAATCATCTTCCCAGAGAGTTGCTGGATTCCCTCTCCTCTTTCCTGCATCCATTTATTTTTTCCTCTCTAGGACTTCCTATGACTTAAGTGAGTGCCCCCAAAATGCAGAGCTCCGATTGCCACCGTGCAGTGGCGAGGTTAGGGATGAAAAGCCAATTTTAGATACTTCCTGCTATTGATCTCCATTTATCAGAAAGGTTTTTGCTGTGTTGGTTCACTGCTGTGCTTAGGCAAAGGTTTCTACGGATTTACTGCCACAACTTATTCAATCTGTTATAAAGTAGCATCAGCGTTCAGGGTGCCGCTCTCCTTTCTTTGACCCAGTTTTAAAAACCTTCAACTAAAGGTGCTTCATTAAGTTTACAGAGAGGTTACAAAGCGATTAGAATTCTTCCTACCATTGCTACCGCAAGAATTACCTTAAGGAGTCTACATTTTACCCACCAAAAGCTGTTGTCTTTGGGTCTGAAGAATGACTGCCATACAAGATATTTTATCAAAATCCAGTGGAAGTATCGGACATTTTTTTTTCTTCCTCCCTTTATCCCTTTTTGATGATAACCGATTATCTAGCTTATAAATTCCACATTTACACTTTCTCTTTGACCTGTCTTCTTGCAGAGCGATTCCAGAAACCAGGATGGTGGCCCCAAGGCAGACACTGTTAAATATTGGCACTCAACATTACAAAGTATGTATTCCGACTCTCTCTTCGAAGACAGCCCATGCAATGCTTACTGCCTAGGCAAAAATATGGTCCAAGCAAGTGAATGCTTGAAATGCTCTTTTAAAAAATTCTTCTTTGAGGGGGTGCCTGGGTGGCTTAGTGGGTTAAAGCCTCTGCCTTTGGCTTGGGTCATGATCCCAGGGTCCTGGGATCTAGCCCCGCATCCACATCATCTGGCTCTCTGCTCAGCGGGGAGCCTGCTTCCCCCACCCCCCACCCCACCTGTCTCTCTGCCTACTTGTGATCTCTGTCTGTCAAATACATAAATAAAATCTTTTTTTAAAAAAATTCTTCTTTAGATAGATTGGTTTGTGTTCTAACCTGTCTGTTAGGTTTATTTCTTGCCTACCCAGACCACAGAAAGCACAACTTTGACCAACAAGCTCTTCCTGGTTCCCAAGTCTGTGCTATTCTGTTCTTTGCATTCGATTCTGTATGCTGAGAGTTTGAAATTGCAGAAGCTCCCCAGAGATTGGCAAATGTCAAGTATCTTCAGGCATAGCAAGTGGCTGAGATAGTGAGGTACTGCCTGCCAAATGGGGATTGTGTTGTTATTATCATGTTTCTAGTGGGATGGTGAGGAGAAGAAAACCAAGAAGAAGGAAGGCTCGCGTGGGCACAGACACCTTACCTTTAGGTGCTCAGCGCCATGTTGCCGTGACTGAAGTCATGCTAACAGTGCTTTTAGGGGCAGTTTACTACCTCTGTTACCACCCACGCCTTGGATAAATGACAAATGGTAGTGGATACTTTTAACTTTACATTTATGTTAATAACTAGAATTCTTCTCCCACGTAGGATGAACTTCTCCTTACTTGAAATTGTCTGCTTACTTTAATTAAGACTTCACCAATTTTCCAACTTGTTGAGCTTGACGAAGAGTAATTTACTGCTTCTCTTCCCCTTTTCTTTCTTTCTCTCTTTTTGACTTTCTCATCCTTGTCAGGCAAAGAAGGCGACGAACAACTGACAGTGTGTCGTTAATCAGGTCTTTCCTCGGGGAGAAGCCTCTTGATCAGTGAGAGTCAGAATTTCCAAGCCAGTCTTGCTGATGGTCCATGTTGTGTCTCTTTATCCTGGCTTCTCAGCATAGGTGTTGTTAGATAGAGTTCAGCCAAGAGGGAGATGCTAGAAAGTTCTCAACTTGACTTTCCAGCTCCAGCAAAAAAGCAAACGGTATATAGTGCTGTGGTTAAAATCGAGGGACTGCGGAGTTGTCCTTCCTCTCCTTCTTCTACCCTGATTTTATCCTACAGGCTGCTGCTGGTCAAGTCTCTGTCCGATTTCTCCCCTCCGGGGAAATTTTCAGTGACCCCGCCCCATGCCACCCACAATTAAGTAAGGTTCCTCTGCCCCGCTCTCACGGCACCATCTGTTTTTTCCATCGCAGAGCTTCTTAGATCCTATTTAAATTAATTTAGCGATTTAATTTAAAATGTCTAGATTGTCAGTTCTCCAAGGAGCGAGATGCTGTCTTACTCATTGTCAGATTCCATTCCTTCCCCTGGCAAGGAGTAGCTTCTCGAGGAGTAAACCTCTGTTGGCTGTGATTTTGTGAGCCTGACGATCTGAAGCTGGAAAGAGTGTGCTCTCTTTCCTTTGTGTTTCTGTCAGCCCATCGAGACACATGTGGCAAATTTGCCTGCCCTTTTAGATCTAAGGAGAGCACTTTCTTAGGTGGAACAGGGACACTTGGAGACTCTGGGCCATGAGGATTTCCTCTTCGCCTTCTTCATCCTACCACCCTCATGCAGAGAAGATGAGGGCCAAGATGCATATGTATGATCTCTGGATGAATGTGCCTTCTCCACCTGCCCGCGGGGAGCTCTCCCACGAGTCTTCCCTCCACCAGCCGCACTTCTCTGCTCTGATGGATGGAGCTGACCGGGCAAATTGCTATGCTGATGAACCGCTCAGCTACCTGCGCAAATGTTCCAGAGAGATCTCCGGGGATAAACCACATTTTAGAGACGGATTCATCCACAGCCTGGGGTGAGCCTTTTTGCCCTCAGCTAGTCGAGTATGGCGGGGCTAAGGAAGATGAAAGGACTATGGTATCAGTGCTCACTTTTTAGCAACCCCAGCGCCTGTCCTTGGGCTGGTGAGAAGCCTTTACTGCATTTTTCACTTTTCCCAGAAAGTTATTCAAATTGAGACCTAGAGGTCTGGGTGTCACTGTACTCATTGAAAGAGGGAAACCAAGAAGCTGAACTGAAAGCACTTAAAGGAAGGATACATTACCTTAAAATATGCAGATGGAAAACTGACATTATTGTCAATGTCAGAAGTCACCTTTCTGAATAAACAACCACCTCTGGGCAAATGTGGGGATGTGTTTCTTTCCATTTACAAATGACTGAGTATGCAGATGTATACTCAGGAGGGGGAGTGGAGCCCTGAATGCAGGGTTGCCTTCTTTCATCTATCCCTAATGAGGAACACGCAGAAATCTGTCAAGAAAGGCATCACGGGCTGATTTGTGCCTTCTGAATAGAGGGGATTTCAGTGGTAAATCTGCCAGCTGGTTTTGTGCCTGAGTATTACATCAGTCTCTTGTATGATCTTGCATCCTGTGTAAAATGCAATATTTTGGCCTAATGGGCAGGATTAGCAAGAGCTGGGAAGCCATAAATGAAAGTTTCTTGTTTCTAGAGAGCAAGTTAGAGCTTTTATATTATCTGCCGCAGAGCTTGGTGAATTTAAATGTATCTCTTGGGCTTTGGTAATATTCGTGTTAATGTCAAAATTGATCCCATTGTTATTGAGATGTGTGGGTTTTCAGGCCAAAGACACACAGTGCCTGTTGCCAGGGCTGATGAATATCTGTGTGGGATATTTTCCTTCCAACCTTTTCCCAGAACTGAGTGAGGTTATCACTGGGGCCTGCTACTGAGTTCTGTTTGTGGGCCTGGATTTTTCTGTAATTCACTCATAAATGTAATTGACATTCACTGACTACCTATTGTGTGCAAGGCACTTTGTTCTACTCTGGGGACATAACAGTGAGCAACATGATCTGGGCTCTTCTCCCAGAGGATCTCTACCTAGGTATGGAGATGAACAATAAACTAAACAAGCAGGAAGATTGTGATTGTACATTGATCTAGTGCTATGGAGGGAAAGAGCAAGAAAAGAAGAGAGGGAATTATGGAGAGGAATATCACTAACTCTCTTGGTGATGAAACAGTGTTTAATCTGAGACGGAAGGGATGAAGCCAAGCCAGTCTTGGAAATAAAGAGAGAAAGAGCTTTTGAGCCGAAGCAATTACTATGTGCAAAGATCCTAACCTGGGGAAGAATCCGACATGTTTGAAAAATTAAACGGAGACAAGCATGTCTAGGGCAAAACAAGGAGGCTGAGTGGGAGGAGATGGAATTAAAGAGGTTTTTTGCAGAGAACACATAGAGGGCCTTGCAGCCATGCTAAGGAGTTGACTATTTCATGCTATAATAGTTGCTATATTATATATATACATATATATATAATATATACATATATTATATATATTATATATATGAATATATATAATATATGCATATATTATATATATATTATATATGTTGACTATTTCATGCTATAATAGTTGACTATTTATGGCAGTTGGAAGCCATGAAAGGTAGTTTTTGCGTTCAGTTTCTATTTTTATGTATTTTTTAAAAAATAACAAATGTGACAAGGTTGTAAAGAGATTGGAAACTTTATAATTGCTGATGGGAATGTAAGGTAGTGTTGCTCTGGAGAAGACAGTGTGGCGGTACCTCAAAAACTTCAAAGTAGAATGACCATCTGATGCAGTGATTCCCCTTCTGAGTATGTTCCCCAAAGAACTGAAAGGAAGGACCCCGATATTTGGACACCAGCAACATTATACACAATAGACAAAAGGGGAAAATAAACCCATTGTGCCCCAACAGATGCATACATAAGCAAAATGCAGCATATACACACAATGGGATGTTATCTAGCCTTAAAAAGGTTGGAAATTCTACCACATGCCTCAACACGGTGAACCTGGAAGACCTTTGTGCTAAGTGATATAAGCCAGATGCAAAAACAAATATTAGAGGACCCCGCACTTACAAGGTACCTACAGCAGTCAAGTTCCTAGAGACTGAAAGTAGAATGATGGTTGCCAGGAGCTGGGAGAAGCAGAATGGGGAGTTCGTGCTTAATGGAGACAGAGTTTCCATTTGGGAAAATGAGAAAGTTCTTGAAGATGAATGGTGGGTGGTGGCAAAACAATGTGAATTTACATAATGCCACCAAACTGTATACTTACTGGTTAAAATGGGTAATGTTATGTCTATTTTACCACCAAAACAAACAAACAAACAAAAAAAACTACCAAAAAAAAGCAGTTCCCACTATTTTATGCTAGATAGAAAGGAAGCAAGAGACCAGTAAGGCAGGCAGACAGGAGGCTCTTGCTCTAGTTCCATGTGAAGGCAATGGTGGGCTAGGGGTAACAGGGAAGCAGAGGCGCTTTGGGTCTGAGACCCATCTTGAAGGGAAAAGCTACAGGATATTGATGGATAACATCACCGCTCTTTGTAGTTAGAATACACTTGGAGCCTTTAGAACACACTTACGGGGGTAAAGACTGGCAAAACCCCTTTGACTGGCAGATGTGTTTAAACTTGACATCTTGGTGCATGACAGGGAGAGCTTTATTTTTAAACTCTTCAGTAGTCTTGGATGGAATATGGGAGCTATTGCTGTTGACGTGTGACTATTTGCCTGCTCTGTCATCTAGCAGTCATATGCTCTGTGTGAGCACGCTTTGTCTTTGTGATTTGCAGTGATAACTAGCGTGTGGCTGGAGTGGTTCATCCTCTTCCTTATTAGTAATGCATGTCTTCCATTAGCATCTGCAACTAACTGCTCCCTTTCCCCTGTGCAGTGTTGACATTCACTGTAATGATTTATTATCCAAGCTAAATAACCCTCAATATGAAACAACAAACATGCCTATGTTTGTGTTTTCCATTTGTTTTGTTTTCTCTTTCTTGCTTCCGCATAAGTAGGTAGTTCTTTATGTGATAATTATGCGGTACAGAAACAAGCAGTTGGAAAGCCCACGAGAAAGGTTAAGAATGTTGATAAGGTTTATTTTTTAAAAAAATTATTAAAATCCACCCAATTTTAGTGGCATCTCACACGACTGCCTTAGAATTTGAAAGGTAACTAGATTATTAAGAAAATGTTTGTTATGAGCAGACACTCCATGTAAGACTTAATGATCTATGGAAGGGCCACATTTGGGCTTCTTGTGGAACCTCCAAAGCCCATAGGAGTGTCATTTTATTTGTTTGAGATGTTGCCAAAATGGTCTGAACCATGAGGTTACAATGTGGTAGAGAGTTGTGTCTGGGTCCAGAACTCTGCAGTCCAGCTGCCTGACTTGCATCCCAGCAAAGCCCCTGACTGGCTCTGTGGCCTTAGATGATTTACTTAATCTTCCCAAACCTCACTGGCCTCATCTACAAAATGGGAATCATAGTTACACCTATCTCAGGAGGTCCTTGTGACAATTAAGTAGGATAATAAATGTAAGGCTCTTGGGGCACCTGGGTGGCTCAGTCAGTTAAGCCTCTGACTCTTGGTTTTCGCTTGGGTGGTGATCTCGTGGTCGTGGGATTGAGCTCCGTGCCCAAGCTCCACACTCAGCATGGAGTCCGCTTCAAATTCTTTTTCCCTTTCCCTCCCCCTCTGGCCTTCCCTGCTCACATGTACGTGCTCTCTTTCTCTCAAATAAGTTAAAAAAAAAAATTAAAAAAATAAAAGCTCTTGGAACAGTTCCCAACTTAGAAAACATGCTCAGTAAATGTTAGTTGTTACCATCAGTGAACCACAAATTATATTGCCATGAAAATACATTATGTATGAAAATAAATGTATGTAAAGGCATCATATAGTCAGATAAAGAGAGAGATATATACACACTGAAGTCACTTTTGTGTGAACATGTATATACGACAGTGAAATTAACAGGCAGAGTGATGATAGTTTATGGAGTGCTTGGTATCCATGATAAATTTGAGTAGTATTTTATACTGTACAAATGAGATGCAAAATCTTGATCCATAACAAGTTTGATGTTCAACAAAGGCATATCCTCACCCTCCTCTGGTCATTCTGTTTCTTACTAAATTTATATTGTCCATTTTAATCATTGTAGAACCTCCCCCCCAAACATCAGCTTGAACACAGGAGACTGTTCACTGGCTAATGACAATTCCCATATCTTAACATCACAGACAACTGATTGCATTATATTTCATCCAGTTAAAGTTACCTTACCTGGCTTACTACGGCAGTTTTGTTTTGTAAAGAAAAAGAAATGCTAATTTTTTTGTTGAGTTGCAGCTTAAAAACCTAAGCAGGTTATTCTTGCCGCAGGCTTTTCCCCAATAGAAAATTGTTATTGATGTTTTGTAAGTATCACATTCCATTCAAAGGTAAAAGGCTGCTTCCACTTGCCATTTTTCTAGTGATTTTTTTTCTACCCTGTGTCTGCAAGTCAACACTCCTGGGCTCAATTAAAATATGTATTTAGCCACTGGATTTGCAGAGAGATGATCTAACTTGAATACTAATTCCTGGGCTATTGCCTATGAATACAAGGATGGTACACATTGAGGGATGGCTTTCAAGACAATGGCCAGTGAGCCCAGGACACCTGGCAATGATCACAGCTCAGTACAGGTGTACAGTTGGATTCTGATGAATTATGCGGCAAATAGTTTTGCTCATTAAAATCACAATTTGATGGAGCTCATGTCCTCCTGAAAAATTCAAAACCACCAACACTATGCCCCTGCTCACCTTCCTCGTGCCTAGCAATCCCCAAAGACAGACATGAGTTTTTCCCAACCTCTGCTCTTAAGACCTGATATATAGCATCGTGATAGCAACTACTATTTATGGAGTTCTTACTATGTTTCAGTCCTCAGCCCCTGGCTGGGAACGGAATGAGGACCAAAGGCAGGCATAGTCCCTGCCACACACAGCTGCCATTCTAGGGACTAGGAAGGATGTGATGTCGTCATGGGAATTCCTGAAGCTTTCCTCTGAGGAAGGGCAAACTGAACAGAACAGTGAAGGCTCAGTGACTAGGAAAGAACATCTCAGGCCAGAGAAGCAAGGTACTTTGGCTGGGTGACAAGTGGGCGCATGGCCAGGTAAACAATGGGGTGAAGTCCTGGGTGGCTAAAGCCAGGGAAAGCCAAGTCCAAAGTAATTCTCGAGAAGTGATCAGGACGAGTTTACCTAGGATATGGTAGGAGTTTCATCTTGACTTTTCAAACCAACTCTAGTACAAAAGTGGGTTCTAAGTATACCATTTTTCCCAGTGCCTCAGAACATTACAGCTTAAAGTGGTGAAATAGGGGTGCCCAGGTGGCTCAGTGGTTTAGCCTCTGCCTTCCGCTCAGGTCGTGATCCCAGGGTCCTGGGATTAAGCCCCACATTGGGCTCTCTGCTCAGCAGGGAGCCTGCTTCCTTCTCTCTCTGCCTGCCTCTCTGCCTACTTGTGATCTCTGTCAAATAAATAAATAAAATCTTAAAAAAATAAATAAATAAAGTGGTGAAATAACATCATTCCTTAGCTGGGAAGTGACAGGTGGAAGATTGAAACCCAGAACCTGAGTTTATGAACCAGCATCTTGTGCTTCATCTCTAGGGTGCATCCCTCACACTTTCAAGGAGTTTGACTCCGCATTGTCATCCATTGCCAATATGGTCTTGTAGAGTCTCTGACTTAAGGTTGGCATTGGTTTGGTTTGCATAAAAAGAATCCAAGCTAACTGCTGGCAGGCTCAAGAGGGAACACCAATGAACTCTGGCACAGCTCTTGTCACCTTTATCCCAAATCTGAGGTCTCTAGGCCTCAGGTAGAGGTGTAGAAATGAGGGCTTGAATGTTTTTTTGGTCACACTGGGCAATGCCATGGCTGAGAGAGGATGGCATAGTTTTTTCAGCTGGTACCAAGTCATGATTCCAAAAGAATTCTTTTTTTTTAAAGATTTTATTTAGTTATTTGACAGACAGAGATCACAAGCATGCAGAGAGGCAGGCAGAGAGAGAGAGGAAGGGAAGCATGCTCCCTGCTGAGCAGAGAGCCCGACGTGGGGCTCGATCCCAGGACCCTGAGACCATGACCTGAGCCGAAGGCAGAGGCTTAACACACTGAGCCACCCAGGCGCCCCCCAAAAGAATTTTTTTTAAAGATTTTATTTATTTCCTTATTTGACAGACAGAGATCACAAGTAGGCAGAGAGGCAGACAGGGGAGGGGGAAGCAGGCTTCCCGCCTAGCAAAGAGCCAGACGTGGGGCTTGACCCCAGGACCATGGGATCATGACCCGGGCCGAAGGCAGAGGCTTAACCCACTGAGCCACCCAGGCACCCCGATTCCAAAAGAATATAAAGGGGGCAAACACAGTATTATATTTAAAAATAGTTTCAAGGTATTTAAGGAATAAAAATCATCCCCTGGTCTTTAATAGACGACCAGGAAAGGAGAAGAGAGGGAAAGGGGGAGGAGAAACACAGATACATTATAAGCCCACTTCAGTCTGTCTGTGTCTCTAACTTTTGCTTTGAAGCTAAACACTTGACAGATGAACCCAGCACTAAAGAAAATGCCCTTTTTTTATGCAGCAAAGCTTGGTAATTGCTGCAGAAAGATACTTAGTGGCTCATAATATTCATATAATCAGATTAGTTCTGAATCCTACCTCAGCGGAGGATGTTGGAATAATCCAATTCGTGCCTGTTTACCTTGTCTGTGTGAGAACTTCTTTCTCCCAATCATTTTTTCCTTTCTGTTGGCCTCAGTGGGTGCTCTCAACAAAGCTACTCCAGTAACTGAGAAGTCAATTACTAGACGAGAAAAAAAGAAAAAGAGAAGATGTAAATGTTCAAAGAGGTTTGGGGTTTTGTTTTTGTGTTTGCTTTTTTGTTTGTTTGTTTGTTTTTTGTTTTGGTTTGGTTTTTGTTTTCGTTTGTTTGTCTTGCTTTCTTGGTAACAGTTGAAACAACCCTGAGGCTCTCAACCTATGCTACTAAAATTTTGTTGGGCGGTTAACATCTCAATCCATGGACAACTGCCTCATGACCAATCCTCTCTGAGCTTTGAACATATGGCTATGTCGGATGGCTTCGCTGATTTCACCAGGGAGAGTTTTGTAAGATCTCTATTTGAGGGAGCAGCCACTACACAGATGAGTGATACACTCCTGGAATTAATTATAGCTTGCCAAGTTGGAGGATTGATTCATTCTAAGTCCAGAGCCAAAAACTCATCTTAAAGCTGGCATGTTTCTGCTTATCTAGGTCCAGCGCCCCTTACAGTCCCCCGAAACCCACTGTCATTTGTGCTCTGCTTTTAATAGTGGACTTTGTACTGGGAAAGTCCTTAGTTTGAAATTTACTTTCTAATCATAAATGCCTAAATGTAGTGGAGGCCATACATTGCCAGAGACTGATAATTAAGAACAATTTTACCCTGCAACTCCAGGCTTCCTCTTTGCTGTGAAGGCCTCCTTTCTTCCTGAAATGAGAGTGGCATTTCAGCCATCTGGCATAGGCTGCTGTCAATAAAGGAATCCAATCACTTTTACCCACATTATAACGCATGAATAATGAGCTTGGTCTTTATAAATAAATATGTGCTCCCTGAAATATAGGAGTGGCCTCCAGCATTTCTGATCTTTCCTCAAAGAAATAATACTTGAACAAATAATATATCAAGAAAACAACCTAATAATTCCTGGAATCTAATGGGAGAAAACAGCATGGATTACTGGTGGTAGCAGCCTGTCAGTCTTGGAAATCTACCTAAAGGCTTGTCAACTGTGTGAAGTTTTCTTCTTACCAATGTCTCACTATCAGCACAGCTCATTTATGGCTTGATGAGTTGCCTTCCCCACCCCCCCACCCCCCACCGCAAGGCACCATGGCTCTCTACTCTTGTGGAAGTAAATCCTAATGGGTGTTCTCCTAGCTTTCCCTGGGGAAAGGGTACAGGGCAACTTCTCTCATTCAGTGTTAGGTCTTTGAAGACTGACGTTTTCAGTTACCTACTAGACCTGGTATTTTCTTTGAAAAAACAAAACAAAACAAAACTTCCCAAATATCAGACCCACTCTTCTACAGGTCCTAATACCAAAAGTCCCTATCAGTAATTTGCTTTGAATAGATAGCCAGTGCACCAAGTGTCATCACCTCCTATAGCCAGGTTTGAATGTTAAATAGTAGAAGGAATAAAACTATTCTCCATTTTCTGTATGTTTAGCCTCTTGGAAACAACTCACAAGTCTTTTATTTTGGAAGCATATTTTACAGAGAAGAAGACTTCCTAAATATGATTTGATTTTTTTTTCTTCCCTTCAGAGAAAAAGGATTTAAAAACTTTTTGCTTGTAGCCTCCAGAAATGGCTCAGCCAAACCGTCAAAATATCCCCACACTGAGAGAAGATGCTGTATTGTTTCAGAGTCCAGATCTGCCTCTTGTGATAAAGAGATTTAAGTCCTCACTATTCACCCACTGCAAGCCAATCTGAGCCATGGAATATATTGAAATGATAGAATGCTTTCAAGTTTAGCATTTTTTTGTGTGTGCTCTATGGTTGGAAATTCTGTTGGAGAAATATGGTTGGACTATTTTGACAATTTTTAACCTGCTTAAATTGGATTTTTTAAAGTGCACAAATTGATGTTCTGCCTACTTGGAAAATGTTTTAAAGATACCAAGACTTCAAAGAAAAACAGTGAGAGTAAATCAGATGCAAGCATCCCTGTATCCATCCTAGCAAAATTAGTTTAGGATTTCCTAGGGCAATGCTAAATTAGAATGATTCTCAGGCGTCAGGGCAAGTACCACTGGTAATCATCTTTTTTTTTTTTTTTTTTTTTTTTTTTTAATGGGGGGAGCGTTGTTGGCTGAGGAAAAAAAAGATATTTTCACATCTTGTGGGAATCACTAAATGACATCAACTTCATAGACCTTTTTCAAGGATGCGATTGAGAATGCTTAGTGTCCCTGGTATTGTCATGGCATATTGTGTCAGTTTCTGGTCCATTGGAATTTGGGGTGTCAGGTAGCCTTTCTTACCCTCCCTATTCTTCCCTGCCTTCCCATTTGGTCATCAGATACTTTTCTCTTTCTTACTGCAGGAGAAATTAGGTCTCAAAAGCAACAACATGTATTAGCCACGATATCAGCTCCAGAAGCTGAAAGCATTTTTTAAAATGAAGCCAGAGAGATGGAGTGATCTGCTTGATAATAAAGCTTAGCTTTAATGCCAGCTCCATGCTGTTACAGCATATTACTAAACAGCAAGAAATGTGGCACAGATGTTGTGGCGGCCATATTTTACACCATCCAAAAGGTCATGTCGCTTGTTATTACATTCAGAATCAATATTAAGTGAGCGTTCCAAATTTCAGCTGTCAGTTGAATTTATTGCTGCAAACCAAAGCTGAAGGTTTCTCGACTGTGATTCAAGCAAGCTAACAAATTAACTAATCTAAGGGCATGCTTAGAAGAAGCAGGTGACCCACATGCCAACAGAAGCTGGGTTCTTACAGAGCTGCGGGAAAGGCTGCCCCACTTGCCAATCAGAACAATTGTCAACTTGATATTTTAAAAAAGAGAGGGAAGGAAGGTTGGTTGATTCTCAGGTGGATGAAATATGATGAGGGCAGCTTCTTTAGATGAAGTGTGATATATACATATCTGTCTGACAGTGCTCAGTATAGACATACCTTGGAGATAACTTGACTTTCATTACCAGAAATTTTGGGTACCTAAGTTTACTCATAGTCTTCTTTAGATGTAGTTGGAGAAACACCAAAGCAGGTGCTAACTGGGCTATATTTTCATCTTGTCACTTACCGTCTCAGTAGCTGTATGAGGGACCATCTTTCTCAGCTACAATCAGCTCTAGAAAAAATACAAAAATACCTTACAGATGGACATCCATTTAATTAGTACATGAACAGCCCTGATTGCTTAATGTGGTTTTTGAAAGGGAATTGGGAAGTCACAATTTCCTGAGAAGAAACTCTAGGTAGTATCCAATCACTGGATCAAGAGGGGTATAAAAAGTTTCCAAAATGGTGTGTCAATATATTCTGCATGGAATGGTGGGTGAGAAAATGAAGGACTATCAGCTGCAGTCTACAAGCCTGTGAGTCTGTATACCCCTGATTTTTTCTGCAATGAATGACTTCTAAAACCTATCTTTAACACCGTATCTCTATGGTAGTCTCTCCAGTACATCCAAAGAGTGAATGAATGTTGCCCAATTAGCAAGTGGTCCAGAGGACACGCTGGGGCTTTTGCTCAGTGTGAGACCTCCTAAGGTCTTCTCACCAGGAAAAGTGATCAGGATACCAGATTGTGTGGTCCCTCAGCAGATGGAATTTCTATCCTAAGAATGTCCAGGTCTTTCCGGAAACTCTCCTGAGATTTGGGATACATTGGTGAGTTTCCAAACTGCTGGTAACTCAGAACTAGGTTTAACTAAATCCCTCAGATGTGTCCTTGATAAAAGTGTTTTCACTTCTGGATATTTTCTCTTATCCTTCCTTCTGTTACAAATGCAAGTAATGATTTTTAATTGACTTTACTAAGAGTGTTTAGAAAAAAAAATCTGTAATTCTAGTAAATAAGTACTTCAGTCAAGGACTATTCATTATTCAAGATTCAATAAACATTTTTTGAGTACCTACTCTGGGCACATTCTATGTTCAGTGCTGTGGAATAAAAAGATAAACACGACATGGTCCCTATTCTCAGGGACTGGGAGAGAAACAGGTGTATCAGAGTAAGTATAATGCAGTATAGCAGTATACAGTTTAAAACTCTGTTACCTTTTGAACCAGGGGGTTTATTTCTAGGAATTTATCCAAAGAAACAGTGTTCAGATTTATGTTTAAATGTCTATTAGTTACTTTATGGTGACGTAGTTAAGTAAGTGCTCAGTGACTATCGAATAAACATCATGAACTATTTATAAGAGCAAAAATGGGAAATTCTAATGTGCAACAGAGAGAATTAGTTAAACATATCTACAAATTAAAAGATTTTGAAGAAATTTTGTATTTTGTAAGAATAGTTAATGGCATAGAAAATATTTTTCTAAATACATTGTTAAACAAAAACAGCTTACCAAGGAATGTATATAATATGCTCCTAGTTTTGTGAAAAGAGAACAAACACACACACACACACACACACACACACACACACACACACACACAAGAGAAGCCTTTTTATCCTATATGGACCAAACCAAGTGACTGATGGTTTAACTAAAACAGTAAAGCAAAGAGTGGGGAGAAAAAAAATCACCCTATACATAAGCTAAAAATTTAAAACCTAGAAAAGTTTGTGTTTTTTTTTTTTTTTTCCCCCCCACTGATCTTAAGGAGGACGGCCAAACTTTTTCTTAGAGTGTGGAACTGTTCATTACATAGACCACTCCCATTACTCAGCATGTATAATTCCTATTTGGGTTCTTCAAAATAAAGTGGAAATTAAAAGACTTGCAAAGAAGTCTGAATCCTGAATCCTTCTAGATGTTTACATATTCCACATCAATTTTCTTCAGTTGTAGCCATACCTAATTTGACAATATTGTTTGGAGCAATTTGCATGCATGGAGTTTTTTCAAAGCAAAGAACTTAAGAAAACACTCTGTGTTAACACCATTTTATAGGTTCATGCTATATTTAACTGAATTGTGAAATTAGATTAAAATGCAACTGGCATAAATAGGTTTGGGACAAACACAATTTGTAGGCACAAAAGGGGAGAAAGTTATTAAAACAACCTACAAGTTGCATGCTCTGGGTATCCTGGTAGTTTTACAGAGGGGAGAAGAGTATAGGCGGATCCAGCCTGTCAACTTTAAGGTCATTAGGGGAGCTCCAGGTTGGCCCCTTAGCAGGGAGAGAGAGACTGAAAAAACAGCTACCACAATGTGAATAGTGTGTCTCTCCAGAAGCAGAAATTCTTTTTCTCCATTTCTGTATTATTCAAAGTCTTTACAATGAATAACTATATTTCATAAGCAGACAAATTACTCATTAAATTAATTACTTTTTAATATTAAAAATGGGGGTGCCTGGGTGGCTCAGTGGGTTAAAGCCTCTGCCTTCCGCTCAGGTGATCCCAGGGTTCTGGGATCGATCCCTGCTTTGGGCTCTCCGCTCGGTGGGGAGCCTGCTTCCCCTTCTCTCTCTGCCTGCCTCTCTGCCTACTTGTGAGCTCTGTCCAATAAATAAACTAAAAAAATCTTTAAAAATATCTTAAAAATGAAAGGTAAATGTGCTTATGTTTATATGACATAAAGGGTGTTTGAGAGGCAATATGACAAGTTTTGTTAGCAGCACTGTCTTTTCAGTTGGGCTTCCAGGCTTTGAATCTGAACTCTGCCACTTTTTACATGTGCTACTTCAAGAAGGTTCACTTTAAGCCCTCTCTAGTGCCCCACTTTATTTAGTTGCAACATAGAGATAGCAGTAATAGAATCCAACATCCAGGATTGCATGAAGATCAGATAAAGTGTACCAAGATTTTAGAAGAGTGCTTGACATAGAGGAAGCACTTAAACATTAGTTTGGTCTTGTTTTAGTCTTATTTTCCTATGTCATCAAGGGGCTCAATTTCTAAACTGTGAACCGAGGCTGAGCTTTGCGTATCATTCAAGAAAAAATCAAACTAAGTGAATGATTGAGAGTATATGTATGTTTGTCTTGATGTTGTACGGTAGGGATTGGCACATGGGCCAAATCTGACCTACTGCCTATTTTTATAAATAAATTTTTCCTGGAACACAGCCACACTCTTCATTGACTTATTGTCTGTGGCCCTTTCCAAGCTGTAATAAACAGTCGAGTGGTTGTAGCACAGACCACATAGACAGCAGAAGCTGAAATATTTACTATCTAGCTTTTTACAGAAAAAGTTTGCCCACCCCTGCTGTAGGGAATCCACTGAGGGTAGTATCTTTGTAGGCTGGAGTAAAAAGAGAAGACTTTGTAAACTAGAAAGGGGCAGGTAAATGAGGATACTCAGATGGGTACTTCTATCACGTGTGTGAGGAGTCAGCTGAAACCAGGAAGTGTTTGCATGGAAGACTAGTGTTCAGAAGAAGAGAAAAAAAGTTTGGCTGATTTACAGACCTGTACCCCTGGGGCTAATAATACATTATATGTTCATAAAAAATAAAAATAAATAAAAACAAAAGGAAAAAAAAATATTTGGCTGAATTGAGGAGGACCCACGCAAAGATCTTTGTCCACAACAACAAAGGTGTTTAGGCCTAGTGTGTTGGGCAACAGGGAGCCAGGACAGGCTGTTGAGCAGGACAAACATATGCATAATATGGCTCATAGGAGATGATCTGCCCATGGGGTGTGTGCAGGGACTGCAGAGGGTAAACCTGTCATGGGAGAGTAAGTGCCTGTGAGAATAACAGGTTGATGAGGAAATTAGGTCTCCTTGAGAGTGGTGGTGGGAGGGAATAGCAAATGAAGTTTCACATAGTTCTTTGATCCTTATAAGAACTCACTCCCCCGTTCTCACGAAGAAAACATTGTGGGTTTCTTCTCAAGCAATAAGCTCGGTAGTATAGAGTGAACAGCAGAATTTATCAACATTAGCAGAATAACATAATCTTTTCCTACAAAAGGAATTAAAATCATAATTCCAAAATGGGAGACTTAATCTGGATAAAAATGTAGATTAGGCTCACCATGCCTTTCTTTAAAAGTCATGTATATGCATGTGTGCAGACTGCCCGAGCCATAGTCTAGGGAAACAAGATGAAAACCATCTTATTCCATGTGAATTCTGTGATGGCAAATCCAGGTACTTACCTGGCCAGGTATCAACATCTAATCTGACTTGCACTCGGTTTAGCCCTCGGCCAAGGGTTTCGACCGTGTTAACGTGTATCGAGCTGTCACCCAGAGCTTAGGGTATATTTAGAGACTTTTATTGTTGTACAGAATATCGTAGTGGTAATGAGGTGGTAAGAAGAAAATTTTCATCCTAAATGTAAAGTGAAAACAATGCATCCAGCACACAACCTTTGAAATGCCAAGTAGCCCTGCAGGGGTAGGCAGCAACATGACCCACTGGCTGGAGGGGGTTTTGTGCTGCATCTCAGAGGCCCTCTGTTAATTACAAAGGCTTCATTGACAAAAGGTCTTTAGCAATTCAGAACCAAGAAACAGACCAATGGGAGAGATGATGTTAGAAGATATTTAATACCCTACCAACCAAAAACCTCTCCAGAATTCAATAGGTGGGTGGGACAAGAGAGGTGGACCTGATCCTGAGTACCCTAGATTGTACATGGTGAGATCTTGAGTGTGCGTTCTTGGTATCCAAAATTCCCAAGATTGGGTGGGCAATTGTGCTGCGATCTCTTGTGAAAAGTGACAACGTTTGACTTCCTATTGTCTATATATGGTGACTTTACTAGGACCAACTCTCCTGTTGTAGTCCTGGTACCAGGAGACTTAAAACAACATAAGGTAGGGCAGAATTACTTGAATATATGAGTTTTAGGAGGTCTATTAGTCACTGCCTTCCTGTTGATATTGGGATCAGGTAACACACTAGGACAAATGGGGCTTAGAGAGACCGGGTTTCTGGAATGCTTTATAAGCTGTGGCATTACAAAGATCTACAGTTGCTGCTCACAAAATCTATTTCGCTCCTGGCACAACTCTTGAGAAGGCCATATCCAACTGGAGCTGGGGCCACAGGGGAGGGAGGGAGAAAGGAAAGAAACATAGCCCGCTTTATACTTTGCCATGGAAGATTGGGAGCCACCTGTTAGTGTCTCAGAGAGGCGGGGGCCAAGCTACTGGGAAGCCATAGGATCATCTCAAATATCCCAGATTTATCGAGATAAGGGAGAATTTCCCAAATCCTGATACAAGCACCAGGGACAATACTCCAGGGGAATAGTTGGGTCACACACTCGGCATTATTACACTGAATCACATAGGAGCAGTGTTTGGTGTTCACACTCTTAGAATCTTCTTCTTTATCTCAAGGAGAAAACTTCCATTTGATACTAGTATGACTTCATAATAGAGTCAATCCTTATTATTCATGGATTTCATATTTGTCAATTTGCATCCTCCCTAAAATGTGTTGGTGACCCCCAAATCAGTACTCATGGCACTTGGATCATTACTCAGGGACATGTGCAGAGCAGCGAATTATCAGAGTCCCCACTCTGCCTTCTTGTTGCAGTTCTCATGAAGTTAAACAGTGTCCTTTGATGGTCCATTCAGTGACAGGTTTTCCACACTTTGTGCTTTTTGTTGATAATCCTGCTGTTTAAAATGGCCCTTGAGTGCAGTGCTGGAGGGCTATCTAGCAATCCAAATCACAAGAAGGCCGGAATGTGCCTTATGGAGGAAGTGTGTCAAGTGGGCTTTGTTTAGACAGGAGTTACAGTGTTGTTGGCCAAGAGCTCAATGTTAATGAATCAACACTATCAATTAAATAAGAGGTTTTTAGGCTGAAGCATACATAAAACCAAGTTATTTGTTGATAGGTTGATGAAAATTTGGTGGCCAGCGACTCCCTAGGAACCTAAGCCTGTATTTCTTGGAGGAACAATGGTTCAGCATTCCCTAGCCCGGTATTCATGGTGACTTTATAAAACCTAACTACCACAAATCATGACAATTGTACTTATAATTAGCTGGCAATAGCATTTTGTACGATTCTGTAAATGCTTCTGTTTCCACTTGTTTTTCATACCCTGTATTTGTTTTTGCTCTTACCTTCTATTTACGACATAAATACTAACGTAAATTTTCCCTGTGTTATAAACTAGAGATACAGGTTTTCGTTCCTTGGATAAATTCAAGGGAAATAACTAAGTTAATTTAAAGAAGAAATACTCCATAAATGATACTATGTACTAGGAAATATGGTAGTAAATATACACCCAAAAACAAGACATGAAGGAAGCAGGCACAAAGGAATTTCTGGGACCCTAGAATTGGAGAAAGCATTGATTCTACACCTTTCCTACTTACTGCCTCCTCAGAATCCAGTTCTGGAGTTGACAGCAAACTGAACAAAGGTACTGGAACATGGCTCCCTGGAAATGCAAAGAGTGAATGAAAGGGACTCAGTAAGTGCTGGCCAGTCTAAATTCAAGTTGAGGCTTCAACGATCTCGAAAGCATTTATGAAGATCATAGATGAAGAGTTTTCTGTATTGGTTCTAAGGTTCCTTATAATTAATAGCAGACTTCTGAATTACTGTTAATAATACAGTTCACCAGGCTTGGCCTTTAATTGGCCAATGGCCCAAACAAGCTGGTTCTCCCACGTGCAGCTCTGGGAAGGGAGTAACCCCACACCACACCTTAGTAAGACACTGAGATCATTTCCAAGTTCAGCTCTTTGCAGCACATGGTTGTGTAACTTGCTTTATCGTAAATGCAAGAGAAAGGAGGCTTTTAGCACTTGGAGCAAAAGATGTAAAAACAAAAAAAAGTACAAGGGAGCAGTCAAATTGAAATGAGAGCAATTAAAGAGACAAAAAGTCCCCTTAGCTGCCTTTTGGGTACTTTTTTGATCTTTTCACCAAGGAATTAGTAGCTTTTAATTTTCCCCACCTCAGCTTAAAATACTGCTGGCGGAAAAGAAATGAACATTATGGGAGGGCTGCTTTGGATTAAAAAGCAAATGTAGGTGAGTCAATCAAGCAGCTGTCAGACGCCATGAACACAGGGTCTGCTCACCTAGCTCACTGGCCAGCTTTGTGCGGGACAACAAAAGTCCCCAATTCAGAAACAGTTGTCTTCACCATAGTTCTAATCAGATGCATGTCTGTACTTGGCTTGACTTTTCTTAGCATCACCGAACTTGTAGCTTCTACTTACTAGGGGGAAGGTGACTGCTGAATTTTCAAAGCATGTAGAAGGACAATGCTTTTGAAATAGAATGTAAGCTCAGGTTCTCTGAGCTCCATGGGAGACAAAACACTGATCACTCCAACTGCAAACCAGAAGGTTCTTTTCCTCTCACTTTCTCCTGTTTATCCTCATTCCTCCAAGACCGTTGTGTTCACCAGCATGCACCCAGATCAGCTCACCCAGGAAGTCCAAGGGAAGGGTCATACAGGTCTGGGAGGTGGTGGGAGCCAGGTCCAGGGCTGTGCAGGACAAGGCTGAGACGTGTTTGTGGATGACCACTGTATGCTGCAGGGAAGGCTCATGCGGCACTGGTAGCAGCTGACACTGCAGGGAGCCCAAGCACGTCATTTCAGAAGGAAGGGTTTCTGAACTCTATTTGAACAAGCCCTCTACAACTCCACTTCCAATCCCCAGGAAATTCATTAAAACAGTTGGATGCCATGGCAGCATGTGCTTAAGATAGAGAGGAATTGTAGCACTCTTCAGCTCCATCAATGCCAAGGCAGTTCCCTCCATCCATTAGCCCAGCCTCTTCCTCTACCCTGACCTGCCAGAGATGCTTCTGGCCTCCTGAGAACTAGCACAGGCATGGTTCCAATCCACCATGTTGTTTCTAACATTACAAAAATGTCAGCCAATGTATGAAGGGTTTTTTGTTTTGCTTTGTTTTGTTTGTTTTTTTGTTTTTCCTTACCAGCAGATCCCTGGCCCTGGTGAGAAATCACACAGATTGAGCAAGGCCTTAGTCAGGCTAGTGGGTACAGTGATACATCTGGCATCTAATGAATAACACTGTGCGTGAATGGTGAGAGGAGGGAATTCCGGGAATTCTGGGGGTAAGGGAGTAAACCACAAGGTGAAGTTTACTGCCCTTAGATTGTAACTTCGAAGAGTTTTTTGCAACCAAATTCAGGATTAATTTAATAGAGAACAGCTGACCAGAACCTCAACAGTGTCATAGTGAGAACAGTAATTGTAAGAATAGACCTAAGAATCACTGTCTATTTCAAATTCTGGCTCTAACGCTTCTTAACTTTGAGCCTTTGGACAAAATTACATAATCTCTGAAGCCTCCATTTCCCCTTCTGTAAAATGGGGTGGGGTGGGGGAGATAATGGCAACTCGAAAGATTTGCTTATTCTGGGAGGCCTTGTTTTGGTAAAGAGATAAATAATTTGTGAGTATGATTGACACAGAACCTCACAGAATGCAGTGGAAGCTCAGGGCTTGCTGTTTCCTTTCCACCCCATCCTCTCCTTTTCCCTTCTCTTCCTGTGGTTAGATCATTTGAAGTAGGAATTGTGGTTTTCACAGAAATCACTCACCCTTCCCATTTTAGGCTAGATCATATCCCAAAGTAATGCCAACTTTATGGATATAGTCCCTGACCAAAAGTTGGCATAGTTCTTGTCTTACAGAGTTTATATTCCTACCTGGTACCCTCTGCTTACTTGCTTTTAACCTTCTCCAGCATGAGCAGTTAAATGAGTTTTGGGTACCAGCAAAATATAAAACTATGTTTTTCTCTCAGCCAACCAGTGAATAGAAGATTGCACACATTTGCATTTGTCACTGTAATTCTTTTGTTCCAAAAAGGGGTGAAAAGAAGGTCAAAAGGGATGTCATACATTGGAAGGAAATATCAAAATGTGTACCAGCCTCTTTAGAATATCCCACGAAATTGAGAGTTTGTATTATTTGGGTTTTAATTCAAGATATGGAATCTAAAATATCAGGGACAAATGATTTGTGACTCCTACTCCATCTATTCAGCTCCCAACTATTTTAATAAATCTAGGAATTCATCTATATCCTGTTAAATTAAGGTTTTTCCATTTTGAAGGAAATAGTACCAAATTGATAAAGTCTTTTGAATTATTCTCTCTAAATATACTTAATCTCCATTAATGCCAGCCTGCATGGTATTTTGAGCCAATCTGAATGAACAGGAAAATTTTTCATGTATCTAATTCTTTAAAAAGACAGCATTTCTTCCCCATACCCTCCAACTATACAGTCTGCTGAGAAATGTGGGTTTAGAGATTTTCTGTACATCCAGAGTTTCTCTCTGCTGTCTCCTGGTCTCCTGTCTCAGCCGACCCTCATCTCTGGATATCATGTGAAATGGTTTACTGTGGTCCCTGAAATTTCTTTATTTTTCCTAATTTTCCTCAGTGCCCTGGTAAAATAAATCAACAATTTCTTAACATGCATTTCATGTGGGGAAGTCATTGAAGGGAGCTCCTTTCTTTCCTTTTGTTTTTCCTTGTTGATGTGGCTGATGAAACAATGTGCATTTCAATTCCCAGGCTCCCCGGATTCAGACCTAGACAGTAGCTAACACACAATTGATTTCCAGCCCTGCAGGAAAAGGGGAAGCTGTAGAGAAGGCAGATGGATTGATCGCTGAGATACAGGCCCTGTGGGATGCTTCTATATCATCCACGTCCTGAATGTATGAACAGCCCTCTCATCCATGGGAAAATCCCCAGGAGAGTCACTTCATAGGGTTCAAATAGAAATTTAATTTGCAGGTGTGCTACCCACATTCACCCTCTTCAGATATGTCCCGCCATACCAAACTGCCAAACTTACAAATTCAGACTTGAGAAATAGGCAAATCCAAGGTAGAAACATCAAACAATGGTTCTACAACAGCATTAGTCAAGGGATTATAAACCCAAATATCCACGAGTACCAGGCAGACAGGTGGGAGACAGTAAATGCTGAAGTACTGTTATCTTTGCCTCACTGTAACACCTGTCTACTTACTTTCGTAGTGGGCATGCTAGGGGGGCGCCTGGGTAGCTCAGGCAGTAAAGTGTCCAATTCTTGATTTCAGTTCAGGTCGTGATCTGAGGGTGGTGAGATCAAGCCCTGCATGATCTGTGCACTGTGCACAGTGTGCACTCAGTGTGGAGTCTGCTTGGCTTTCTCTCTCTCTCTCTCTCCCTCTGCCCCTACCCCTGCTTGCTCTCTCTCTCTCTCTCTTACTTTCACTCGTTCTCTCTCTCTTTCTCTCAAATAAATAAATCTTTAAAAAAAATTTTTTTTTAAGTCACACCAGGGGTAAGGGAAATATAATAGCCAAACAAAACATATTCATGGGTCATTTTGGCCCACATTTTTTTTTTTTTCTGTCCCTAATGCCTTGACCAAATGCCATGCTTAAAAGTTCAAATTGTAGCTTGGAGAACTAGACCCTAACTTCTTAGGTCTAAGCTCAATGGAAAGCTTTTGCTTACCTTATTACACGAAATGATCTCCCTTAATAATGACAGCAACTGAACTTCACCTGGCTTCAGCAAAAATTAAAGGGAAATACATTGCTTTATACGACAGGGAAATTCCAGTGAAAAGCATGGCTGGATGCAGATGCTCAAATCGTTTAAGACAGACTCTCTCCATCTCTTGGTTCTTCTCTTGTTTTCTGTTGGCATGATTTTTAGAAAGATTCCATTTACACTACAAGGTAAGTCCCGCTAGGTCCAAGCTTACATATCTACCTGCAGTAACAACCGAGACAGATTGTAGTAGAGTTTCCCTTTCCACCTGGATACCAGCAACAATGTCCTAAGATGGAATCTCATTGGAATAATTTGGGACATAGATTCTTCCCTGAACCAATCACTGTGGCCAGGAGAAAAGAATACACACATTGGCCAAAAGGTGACGTCTCTTCAGTGAACCTCCTGGCCTGGCAATGAGGAGGGGAAGCTGGAGACAGTGCTCCGAAAGGAGACAAGGGGAACTTGGCAGGCTAAAACTGTAGGTATGGATCGTGCTTCCCCTGCATGTTCTGCTCAGAGCTTGTCTCCACCCACAAGGCTTAGCCTGGGGCTTCAGGGTTTGGAATTTGTAGATCCATGTCTTAGAGTCCCTGAACCTACCAGAAGGCACATACTAGGGAGTAGTATAATTCCTAGTGACTCAAATGCCAAAAGTTAACCTCTTCCTTGTCTCAATTTTCTCCACTCACAGCACAGAGATGATTATTCCCAGGGGCAAATAGGGAGCATCTTCTATTCAAGGTTCTGAATGGTGTTCTAGTGAGAGGTGAGATTCCTTGTACAGGAGGGTCTGGGAGACTAGAAGGGGCAGATCACAGGTCAGCCCTGTCTCAACCACAGCAGCTCTTTTGTCAGTCTTACATTTTCAAGTTTTGCATACCAATTTTTTAAAAAGCCATCGGCGCTGTTTTTTCACTGAAAGTCACTTAGCAAGTAATGATTTTACTGCTGAGTATTCATATGATTACAAGTTACAGGACTTAATTTAACTTCAGAAAAAACAAGGAAAGAAAGAAAGAAAATATATTGACTGAGATGATAGGATAGAAAAGTTCAAGAAGGGCTGATTCCCAGGGTTCCTATTTTGGATTGCTTCCGTTCAGGATCAGTTCCATTCTTTGACTCCATGTGAAAGGAAGATGTATACCTATCATGCTTCCCCTTCTGACTTTGTTTAGAATCTGTCTCTCTTCCAAGGCAGCTCCAGGCATTCATCTTGCCTTCTGGCATTCTCAATAAGGAAAAAGCCTCTCTTTCTCCAATAGTTGCAAGAAACACCCCATCATTAAGTCTTTTTCGACCTATGTGACCCAGCTTTCATGGCACGCCTATTTGTAACTTCTATGTCCAAAGGAATCCTGTGCTCTGTTTGGCCATGCTGGACTCACATGCCCACCTGTGCACCTGGGAATGGAGGCAATGCTTGCAAACCAGTGGGTCCAGGGTATGGGAGAGATGGGAAAAAGGGAAGCCAGGGGATTGTTAGTGGAAGGTGGTAGGCAAGAATGTATACCAGCACTGTAATGGATGGAGCTGGAGCCATAGACCTTTAATTTCAAATGAAGACTTGAATATATGGTGTTGCTTCCCTTTTGTTATGGATATGCCTTCAAAGTGGTAGCTTGTATGTTAACCTTCTTTTGAATTCTTTTTATTCTCCCATGACAAGTATGAGAACATAAATAATCTGTGGTGGGTACATGGTCTGTGGAGATTTCCAAAAAGATTTCCAAAAATGGGTTCTATTTTGCCCAAAGAACACGTAAGTGTTCTTCACTACACTGAGAAAATGCAGATATGGAAGATGACAGATAATGGATTCAGATCCTGGTCACTATTGTGTATCTTTGTGGAACCTTGAGCCAATGCTTTGCTCCAGGTTTCTCCTTTATAGGATTTTGTAAGGATAAATTGAAGCTGTATGTGTGTGTGTGTGTGTGTGTGTGTGTGTGTGTGTGTGTATAAAATACACACATGTATATATATAGATATATCCATATATATGTGACTTGGTATAGTGCCTAGCTCATGGGAAGTATTGCTCTTCTCTTTTTCAAGTGATATACCCCTCAGGAACCTTTTAAATAAAAAGTTCCTGGGACACCTGGGTGGCTCAGATGGTTAAGCATCTGCTTTCAGCTCAGGTCATGATCCCTGCATCCTGGGATGGAGTCCCACATCAACATCCCTGCTCAAGGAGCCTGCTTCTCCCTCTGCCTGGCATTCCCCTGCTTGTGCCTGTGCTTTCTCTCTCTCTCTCTGACAAATAAAGAAAATATTTAAGAAATTGAAAATTCCTTAAAATATGTGAACCCTAGATTAAATTACTGTTAAAATATTTCCTAGATTAAATCTATTTCATCAAGAAAAAGACACCTGACTGATTCATTGTGATGGAAGTGTTACTAGTAATTGTTGAACCATCAACAGAGAAATATCAAACAAGATCTTGAACATCAGGGAAATATTTAGATCTTCTGAGTCAAAATAGTTCATTACAGAAAAGATCATCAAATACACTTTGCTTATAGATCGTATATTAAGGTGATGGTAGCTATGGTAGCAAAAAAGTTTGGATCCCCCTCGTAGCTTAACTTAGAAGAATGGTGTACATTATTTTCATCACAGTCCAATGGATTATTCAGGAAGCCAAACTCCTTCTCGTTGGCTGGTCTGCCCCACTTGGATCATCAGCACCCTCTCTATTCAATAGTGGGAAATACCACAGTTTCTTGATCAATGAGCCGTCACTTCCTCTCTCTTTATATTAATAGTTATGTAACCCTACTTGGAGGCAAGTCGAGCTGACTAATGGAGTCCTAGGAACAACTCTTGACAATGGAAGGGGAGGCAAAACCTAGATCCTACGGCCCTGTACAACAGCACAGCCCATGATTTTGTGAGCATCTCGAGGAAAGTGCTATGGCTCATTGAATATTGCATCCTTCTTGCCCAGCATAACACCTGGTACATAAATGTTTCCTGACTGAGGAAAGGAATTAATGAAACAAACTGGCAAATAATCAAGAGAGGCCTTAAAAATAATTCCTAGGCAAATAATCACAAGCATTTGAAATCCATATTTTCCTTGTCCTGTTCTCCATCCTACCTTACATTTGGAGATAAAAGAGGATTCCTGGGAACAAGAACTTCCCAGGGCAGAAAGCCAGAACCAGTTGTAGGTCAGTAACTGTTTTACCTTCTTCCTGACTCTGGGCCTTTCCATAAAGCGAAGCCCACCTCATTCTCTGTTTTGTGAAAGAGGAGCCAGAAGTAACCCTGAGCAGGTGGAAAGAGCAGATTGCAGTGCTTCTCCTCTGGACAGCCCAGCCAATTCTGGCTGCCCCTGGCCATGGGTCTGTCATTTTCCAGGTTGGTTGGACATTTTGAATGTCTTGTTATTAATGATTATTTTAGCATTCTCATAAACTAATTTGAGTTGTCCTTGTTCCTTTTCAATTAGGTTGTTCCGATTCCAGCCAACTACCTTAAAAATAAACCATTTTAGTGTGTGCTTTCAGTTGTTTTTTCAGGGCCGACAATGTTCTTTGCCTATTGGGCAGTTTCGAGAAGTAGTTAAGAATACGCTCTCTGCTGTCAGACTGCCTTAGTTCAAATCTTGGCTCAGCTACTACCAGAAGGGTAAAATAGGGCTTTAATAATAGTTCCTATTCTAAAAGGTTATTCTATTAGAAAAAAGTACTTAGCACAGTGCCCAAGACATAATATGTCCTTAATAAGTGTTAACCAGTATTATTTTATTATAATTATCTAGGTATTCATACTTGAACATTTTTAAAAGGGGACTAGATCCTATTATAGTTTACAGATAAAAGAAATAACATCCTGGAAGTTCAGTTTCTCATTGCCTGGTTTCTTGATTTAACCTCTATCTCAGCTCTTTGAGTGTATTTTTTTGTTATTAACAGACAAAATAAAAAGAGGACTTTCTTTTTTTTTTTTTTTTAAGATATGATGAAGCCATGCCCTGGCTTTGATTCCTGCACGGAGCCTCCATTCATGTCAGTGCGATTTCTCTGCATGGATTGATGGCAGAATACAGTCTGTTTCGAAGACTGTTTAAAGCAGGGCACAAAAGAAATCACACTGGCAGGGTCCACAGCTGGCAAAATGGGAGAGACTAAGCCGGCGAAAGAAGCTGTTAATACAGACCAGAAAATTTTTAGGCTAAAAAAAGGAACATACCCACTGAAAGTCTGAAAGCAAAAAGTTTTATTTGGGTAAGGCGATGTTCGACGCTGCATGATTCCGACTTAGAAAATGCACACGCTTGCCTTCTCCAACTGCCAGAACATCATTTTTTAACACAGAGGAACCAAAATAGAGAGAGGAATAATGGGCTTTCAGACAGTCCCTGCCCAAAAGCAAACCTAGAAACATAAATGCCTAAGAGCCTGGACCTGTTGGCGTGTAAAAGAGGGGGTTCCTGTAACCCCTCTATCTCAGAGCTGATCTCCCGCTAACTCTGACCATCCCACGGGAAGCAATATAAGCAACATTTCTAGTACAGTTGTCAAGAGACGGTACTGAGGTTCCAAGTCACTTATCAGCGCTCCTTTCTCTGTTCTTCTCACCAGATCCCCGCAAAGACCTTTCTGCCCAAAGCCCCCAAGTGACAGTCCACCCATCAGACAAACATTGTCTAAAAACACATGGCTTCCTCCATCCAACACTTTCCATATTGAACGTGCGTCTCCGCCACTGGTGGAGCAGACACCCCGCAATCACAGTGATTCTCCCTTTTTTGTAATCAGTGAAAAATAGAACTTCGCCTTTCATTTTTCACTCCAACCCCTGGAATAGGACTCAAAATTTCATGGCCAGTCACGTCTCTGCCAAAAGTTCTTATTTCTCTGTGTCTGTGCTTTATCAGTAACTGCCCACAAGGATGCATTTGGCTTGTAGTATAGACCCCAAGTGTGTAAGCGTAGCCTGTCTGATATCCTTACATTGTATCTAGCAAAGCGTAGGTCTTTATTAAAAGTTCTCTAGTGAAACATCATCTGTCATACCTGTTTTTGCATAATCTTTATCTTTAGTATGTTCTATACTAAAAACATGGATTATATCATCTATGTATGCATGTGCATGTATTTTTATACATCTGTGTATTTTATGTATAAAGTGATACACACCCTACCTATGGAAATATTCCACAGAATATGACAATAATGATTGTATAGCACACAGGGGAAGCAAATGGAACCCTAAAGATGACCAATAATTCCCCAAATTTGCAACTCAGAATCAGGAAGAAAGTCATAGTGTTTATTTCAACCCTCCTATACTATTTAAGGGAGCGAGACTATTTTTTTGTGACCTATACAGTGCTTAAGAAAATTGGGGATTGCTGGCCTACAATTAAAAACAAAACAAACCTCGAGATTGTCACTTCCTTACCTGGCAGTTTTCCTTTGAGGAGAAAACTGACATGGTGTGACTGACATGATGACATCATTAGAGCGCACCCCGACCAGCTGAATGAGTAGAGAGGCAGCCACGGACTTCTGACTCGAAGGTCATGATGTGTCTCATGAAGGCACAGCATGGTGGCCCATGTCGGAAGGACACTCTGCTCTGCCACCAATTCCCCGGCGTTCCTCATGACACAGGTGCAGAGAGGAGTTTGGAATGCGTCCCAACTAGAAGCATACATCAGGAGAGGAGACGGTTCGTGTGCGGCTCCGGAGGGTTGCTCGAGACTTGAAGACAACATGTTCTGTCTACCTCGCTGACTCTAATAGCTCCTTGGGAGCCACAAAGAGCAGTTGTCTACATCCTTAAGTTTAGGGATTTCCTCCAGAGCTAGTGTTTCACTCAATAGAACATAATGCCTCCCTCCGAGTGGTTAGCAGAGGTCATAGGGATCTGCCAGGAGGTCTGCAGTGCCTTTTGTTTTTTTAAAGGTGATTCATTTTTACCCCCATGAGGTATCCTTCTGTTAACAGGCATTTACATGATAATAGTGATGTCAACATGTGTGGTGGTACAAAAAGAGTTTTGTTGTATGTTGAGTAACGTTTTCACAGTTTCTGCAGGAGACTTCTCCTCTGAGGTTACTATCCCTGATTGAGTTTTCCAATTCGTCTCCTCCTTTCTTTTGCCAGTCCTGCTGCACAGAAAGCAGGCAGGGAAAGAAAACCATTGCTTTTTACGCACTCACTTTTCCTGGATTCTCCAGGATGCGCAGCAAATATGCATTGCTATGGGCTTTTAGAAATAGGCTGGGGGGAGGGTTTCTCCTTGTTGTTAAAACCTTTCTGCTACTTTGCTCTGCATAGGTAGAATTAAATCCTGGTCTGGAATTACATATTCTTAATTTCCCTTCCGAGGGGCTGTAGTGCAATCTAGGCTTCGAGATCAAGACAACAGTTCGTTGTACCTCTTCCTACTGTATGATTTTGGGCAAATTGTTTAGTCTCTGAGGCTCTGTTTTCTCATCTATAAAATGGGGGTTATAATAGTAAGTTTCATAAACTGGTTCAGAAAATTAAGGGAGAAGAGGACAAGCACCGTATAACCATATGTAATAGAGTGTGGCAAATGTTTAATAAGTACTTATTATTATTTTTCAACTTTTACCTCTTCTTAGCCATTCTTTCTCTTCCTTTCTCTTTGTTCAAAGCATGTGTAAATAGTTTTTTTTGTCTGAAATCACGGTTTCTTCTTAAAAAAAAAAAGATTTTTTGAGTGAGAGAAAGCACGAGTGAACAGGGGGAGGGGTAGAGGTAGAGGGACAGGGATAGAATCTCAAGCAGACTCCCCACTGAGTGCAGAGCCTGATGCAGGGCTCAATCCCACAACCCTGAGATCATGGCCTGAGCTGAATCTAAAGTCACCACCTAGGCGTCCCAAAGCATAATTTATTCTTAAGAAACATCAAGAGGTCAGTAAATGTGACCAGCTAGAGACTGCAAAGTATAATAATAACATTACTTTCTATTAGTCTTCAGTTTCACTTCTGTATCCACCTCTCTGTTCGCTTGGAGAAAAATATTAGAAAAATGTTAATAAGCCCTAAATTTGAGAAATAAGAATAGAAAAGTGATAGACAGTGAGGAATATCGCTTAAGGCTTCTCTCCCCAACAATTATTATTCCTGAATATTTAAAATCTATTTCTATCCACTTATTTAATTGAGGAATATATTACAGTAGATGTGTCACCCACCAGTCCACTCAGAACCCAGATAAAATCTAAAGCTGCTTCTACAAACACACATTATACAATAGCTACAAGGGGCACATGTTTGCCAAATAAAACACTCGCTTGAGAAAAACAAACATTTTCTTTGGGCATGACAAATCACACATGTTTATTTCAAATGTGTTTCTTCTGCTGGGGAACCTCAAAGGGAAATAAAGTTGGTTTGGTCCTCGCAGCTTGAGAGGAAGAGGTTAGCTATTCCGAGGTCCGAGTCTTCAGTGATTCCTTGAATAGGAAAATGGAGGGGGGGATTACATTTGGAATGAATCCTTGTCAACATGCGTTTTCTATGTTCTTGGTTAAACGTGAATCAGTAAGTGTTTAATTCCTTCTATGTTAGAGGTACTGAGGTTGATAGGAGTGTATATAGCAGGGGTCAAATTAGTGAACAAAGAGAAAGCTCTGGAAGAGTTAGAAGGAAAGAGAAATAGGGTAACCATCCCATAGAGAGGTTTCACATGAAAGACGACTAGGAACTAGATCCATGGCACAAATGGAAACACTAAGGAAAAGAGAAAAGTTGGAAGGTTCACAGGAAGAAAATTGGCGAGGAAAGGAGACATTACAGCAAAGCCATGGCAATGGGAATTTAAAAAGCAAGTGTGCTAAATGCAGTGTGGTATCCTGGATTGAATCCTGGGACAGGAAAAAAAAAAAAAAAAAAAACTAGTGAAGTCTAGAGTTGCATTCCTGGGAATGTGCCAGTGTTCGTGTCTTATTTTTGACAAATGGACCATGATGATCTACAATGTTGATGATGGGGCCTGGGTAAAGGGCACGTGAGAACTCACTGGATTATCTTTGTAACTTTTCTACAATCTGAAACTCATCCAAAATAGTGTATTTTGTAAAAGAAAACCAAGGGTGAGAGATATTGAGTAGAGCAGTACATTAAGCTGACCTGGGGTTTGGGGAGGTGGGGAGATGGACAGGAAGGCTGGTGCCGTATCAGTGGGGACTGGAATGCTGGGCTGTGCAATCTTCATCCTGGTACAGATGGCCAAGTTAGAAAGCTCTTTTGAAGGAAACCATTCCGGGGGAAGATAATATTTTATGTTTGTTTTTCCCCCTAAGACTCTGAGAATGCAGTGATAGTGGCAAATAAAATCACATCTATCTTTCAAGGGAATTGAGGCTTATGAGTGGATTTGAGAAGAGAAGTCAAGGGAGAAACCCACATGGAGTTGGCGTTTGATGGTGCAGGGGAGTGACCCTGAGAACAGTCCTCCATGGACTGTCCTTCAACAGAAATCCACAGTGAGGTGTTACAAGGGAGGGGGAAGAGCCTTGAAGGCGACAGAAAAAGGAGGTCCAGGAGCCAAGGGAACAGGCATGAGGCTGCATGGCTCCAGAAGTCGAGGGAGAAGAGGATTGCAAGGTGAATGTGGACAATACTGTTAAATGCATCAACATTCAGCAAGTGAATGGGAGCCATACAGATGTCCCTAGGGAGGTAAATAATAGTCATCAAGATAGCCATGTCACTGAAGTGATGAAGACAAAAGCCAGATTTTTTTTTCTTTGAGAAGAGAAGAAATAAATGCAAAATGCACATTCCACCTTTATACGAAATTATTCTCTAGAGAGAGAGAAATAAGATGTCAAATAATGGATGCCTCTGTATGAGGAAGAAAGCATTTCATTGTTGTCTTAGTTGATTGTTATTCTTAAAGATTTTGGGAAGAAGACTTTTTTTGGGAAAGGAGAAAGGAAGGAGGAGATGCTACAGATGCTAGAGAAGGTAACAGAAAGGAAAGAGTGTCCTTTAGGAGCTAGAAAAAAAAATAGAAACAAGGTCAACTGTACAGGCATTTGCTTTGTCTCAACCAACACCACCACCATTTCTCATCCAGAGGCATGATAGCCTCTAATTGCATCCATTCACATCTACTTTATGACCCATCCCCATGTATTCACAAGTTCAACTGGAATCTTATGGGATACCTCTCCCCCTCCGTAAACACTTTACATCGTTTTTCTTTGGATATAGATCAAAATCCTACCAGGGGCTGTCTCTCCACTTTATCTCACACCATCCCCTCTCCTCTTCTCTGCTTCCAACCATACTGGCTTACTTCTCACTGCTTGAAAACACTATGATTTCCTCTTCGGCAGAGCCTTTGTAACATGTACATAGTGCTTACTCTGCCTTGCCCTTCTCTTTTGTCTTAATCCCAGCATCCTATAGGTCTCATCTCAGTTATCAATACCCAGGTGAGGCCTAAGCTAATTCTCCCATTTATACACTCCTATAGCATCTCCTTTTGTATAAAAGCATAACTTGCAGTTCATTCAGCCTCTGTGTGTCTATGTGTACACACGTCCACATATACCTGCATGCAGAATTGAGTCATGTCTGTCTCCCCACCCCCCCCCCCCCCCGTTAAGTTGGAAGTAGCTCAAGGCTGTTGGTATGCCATGCTTTCTCAAGTCATTCCCCATGGCCTGCAAATAGCATCCAGAACATGGAAGTTGCCCCTCTTTTAGAAGTTGCTACTAAGACGGGTTGTCCAAGTTCAGGTGTTTCTGTGGTATCGTTGCAATTACCCTCTCAAGCCATCTTTCAAGGTCCTGATGCAGCTTGATGCATCAGCCATATCCTCCTCAAGGTTAATTTTTTTTTATCTCGTTCTTTTGTCATTCATTCTATCAGGATAGTATTTGCCAATAGGAGACATAAATTCCACTGCCTACAGAAAGCAAACAAGGATCCGCTCTCTGGTTTGTCACAATTTCCTATTAAATAGGACATTTCTATAACTTCTGTTACGGTGCTAATGAGGTGGGTATGGGAGGAAAATCTCTACTTGTTAATCTTAGCCTGACATTGACAAGCGTTTGACCATTTTGCCATGGTGGGACTTAGCAATGGTTGATATGCAGAAATACGTTCTCAGTGTTGTCAGGCCTCCTGATTTTTGAGCCAAATTCAGCCTAGAACCCTCTAGTGAGACACATGGGTATGTGGGAGGTGTCACTTGACCGCTAGAATCCTGACCTCCTTCTTCTTAGGGCATCCTGCTTAAAGCTTCCTTGCATTAACTAGGACCCTTTTTAAATGGCATCCCCGTTAATGAGCAGAAATATTTGTCCCTTTTAGCTGAACAGCTCATAGAAGCAATTAGCATTTAGGGAATTTCTTGTTTAGAAATAATGCCTGTATCAAATTATCCATTATGGACTACTTTGAAACTGGAGGATAGATGCTCATTTTTCCCTGGGATAGCACCTGCAAACATTTCTGGCAATGGGGCTTACAGCAGCTTTATTGTGAGTTGTCATATTTCCTTCATGATATGAGAGAACAGTGGGTAAATAGAAACCCCTCTAACATGAGCATTTTCTGAGGAAGGAGATTACATTCCTTTCAAACTGCTATTTACCTGTCATTTCAGATCTGAAGGTTGAGTATGTTTCGCATGTGATAATTAATTCTCTCATTGCCTTCAAGATCGCTGCCTTTTGGCCACTGTCTGGGAAACGAAGAGTGATGCCATGTGTCAAAAATGAGGACTGTGTCAGAAAAGGGAAGGAGAAGAAACTTCCTGCTGACTGACAGCCACAGGGGGGAAAAGTCTTCTCTATTAGTTGAGAGGAAAACATGGATGCCATGAAATGAAACGTGTTTCTGACTCCACAAATGCTGCATTTCCTTGCTAGGGTTCATTCTGATCAATGGGTGGTTCTAACACCATTTTTATAAGACAGATATTTGATCATATGGGTAACAGCAGTAAAAGATCATGTTTATTAAATTCCAGGGACTGTGCAGCGTATTTTTTTCCTAAGATTTTATTTATTTGAGAGAAAGAATGAGAGAGGGAGAGCGAAAGAGCATGCGAGGGGGGATGGCCAGAGGGAGAAGCAGACTCCCTACTGAGCAGGGAGCCCAATGAGGGACTTGCTCCTGGGACTCCAGGATCAAGACCTGAGCCAAAGGCAGTTGCTTAACCAGCTGAGCCGCCCAGGTGCCCCAAAGGGACTGTGTAAAGTCGTTCCGTGATTTCATTGATTCCTCCTGACAGCCCTATTTACTGATGAGAGGATTGATGTTGAGATTCAGTTAAATGCCTGAGTTTAGGGGCGCCTGGGTGGCTCAGTGGGTTAGGCCTCTGCCTTTGGCTCAGGTCATGATCTCAGGGTCCTGGGATTGAGCCCCACATCGGGCTCTCTGCTCGGCAGAAAGCCTGCTTCCCCTTCTCTCTCTCTGCCTGCCTCTCCACCTACTTGCGATCTCTGTCAAATAAATAAATAAAATCTTAAATAAATAAATAAATGCCTGAGTTTATTGAGCTAGAAAAGAGGAGTGCTAGGGTTTGAATGCAGGCAGGCTAACTCTAGGACCAGAGCCTCACCACTACCACCCCCCATAGATGCTATCTTCTCCATCACCTCTCTCAAGACCTGTTGCTACAAGCCCCATCTTCCTCAGCGTTCTGTAACTTACAGATGGTAAGTGGGTCACTCCTTTGAAAAGCCCCTTGTTAACAACAAAGAAACCACTGCCAGGCACCTGCTCCCAGCACAGATCTGTGTGGCACAGAGTGAATGTTCTGGTGGTTTAGGGCGCTGTCCTCATGTTCCGAAAGAGGAAACAGGATGAGAGCTTCAAACCACGTAGCACAGAACCAGGCACCGAATGCGTCCTTTTACAAAAGAAGCCAACAAGGGCCACTGCAGACCAGGGAGAGGCTTTGCCCACATGGCGGACGCTCTCAGGTGGGTGGTCAGGAAGCTTGACCCAGGTCAGGAGGGAGCCCAGAAAGGGAGGGAGTCAGGACAGGGCCATTAGTTTTCTGGGGGGTCCGCAGACTCTGCACTTCTGCCTGGGGCCAGCCCTGCTTCAAAGTGAAACTTCCACAGCAAAACTAAATAAAGGAAAGAAAAGCCAAACAGAACAAATTCCCATTTAGTCAGCTTTTACTGTCCTCGGAGGCTCTGTGTTTATGCTAGATCTTAATTATGCTGCTTGTCAAAGACACACTAAACTCCACTGTGGTTGAAGGAGCTTTTTTATCTTTTTATCTCTACAGTCAGAAAAGGACTTAGTATGCTGAACCCTACCCTTGATGAGCTTCAAACCTGGAATAAAAGAACGTTTCTCTCTCTCCTTCCCAGTTGTCCCCACCTCTGCCTGCCATCCATGAACACCTAATGAGGCGGCTTTGGCAGTCTTATGAATAGGCAGAGCCTGGGTGGCCTTGGACAAAACTGGGGAAGTCCATGGGGGCTGCACGAGCGTCCCCTGTACAGGCCCCCATGAGGGGGTCCCAGAGTCCAGACCCCATGCGTCTGTCCTCCACACTGCCCTCCCCAGTGCTCATAACCCAGACCTCCTGGGGAGGTACTCACCTGTACCCTTCCCTTGGTGCAAGAGTGGGGGGCATTCCGCTGGGCAGGTTCAAGGCAGTATTGGGGAGATTCCTTGAGATGTTGGATGTACTCGGTGTGCCTTAAATGGCTGAATCGCACAGGGACGTAAACCCTTTCCAACCCTGTTGTACTCCTTCAGATTAAATCAAGGAGAATGTCTGCAGTGTTCTTATCATCTTCCTTTCTTTTCTCTGTATCTCTTTTTACCTTTACTTTCTATTCGTGGCAGGTGATGCTTGTTTTACATTTCTTGTGATAAAAAAAATGTTCTTTTTCAATCGATGCATGTAGGGAAAAAATTAGATTTAAGATCTACTTAAAAAGTGAATCTCAAGAAAAAGTAAGTAAAGGGGAGAACACAATAAGGCAAAGACTGTGAGAATACAGGAAGGACTACCTTTTGACAAAAGTGGTGATCAGGAGGCCCTGAGTCATGCCTTGCTCTAGCTCACTGTGAACTGATCTGTATCGTTTAGGCAAATCCCTTCTTACACGTGTGTATTCTGAGGGAAAGTCAAAAACTGTGCCACATCCTTAACATTAATGAAGCAGTCGGGCAACAAGTTGATTCTAAAGGCAGAATCAAAAAGACGATCTCTGGAGCAGCTACCTCCATCCCCCGTCCATAGGCTGTCGTAGTCCGTAGATTACTGTCATCTGTGATAACCGTGGTGTGTTGGTTATCAAACTTCTGGAAGATTTTGGCTTCTTTGGTTTTGTTTTGTTTTGTTTTTGTTTTGGTTTTGGTTTTGGTTTTTTACCAAAATTGAGATGCTTGGGCCCCACCCCTGGAAGTTCTATTTCAGTGGGTCTGGAGTGGGGCGGACGTATGTGCATTTTAATAACTATCCCAGATGACAGATGAGCACTCTCAATTTAGAATTTCCATGGATGGAATTTGGTCAGTGTTGGAACCCATTGTCATGTGTAGACCGAAGTGAGAAAACACATGTAACTACATTTTTGTAAACAGACAGCCTTCCAGTGTTGAGAGGAGTGACATACCATTGTAAGAGGAATGACAACATCACTGCTTCTAATACTAAATAAAAAATAATAAATGTCCAAATTACGCAGCCTGTGTCCAGCAAACTCCTAAGTAGCTTGTCAATATCTTTGGCCCCTCAAGACCCCAAGACTGTTTTTGGGAAGTTGAGGTGATTATATTTACCCATACGAGGGTAACACATCCAACTGGACAATCCACAGAGGTCCCTCCTTTCTGCGTAACGCGTACGTGTTTCTATGCCCAAAGTAATCTCTTAAAAACTTGTTCTTACGGAATGCCACTGATGTCATAGAAGATCTATGCCAGTTCCCGTTCGAAGCCAGTGTTGAGTCAGGTTTTGCCTCCCCTACATCCCCCTCCTAGGAGCTTGACAGCCTTTCTCCTCCCTGAGCCTGACAAATCTGTTTACCTTCTGGTCTCTGAGAAAACCAGTGGGGTTTGTCATGGAACACCTAAGTCCAGAACGTGCGATGATTCATTTCTAATCACCGACATTATCCAGGTGACTTGCTCGAGCCTGGCTTACACAGAGTTTCCTTTCAGTGTAGACGTTTCATAACTAGCATTATCCTGCCATACCCAGAGCCTTGTGAAAATATTTTCAACAGTTAACAAGCAGAGCCTGCAGTTATAATCGCTCATTAGGGCTGCATGTTAGTTTTCAAGTCTTGCAGCACACATAATCTGCTCCTTGATTTCCATTGAATTTCGGTTCTGTTGGGCATCAGCACAGGAATGTTGGCAGCCCCGTGGGCTTTGCCAAGGGCTGCTATCTTTATGTGTGTTTTCTACAAGGCAGTACTGACTGGAAAATAACACGCCCACCCTATTTGCGTCTCTAGTCACTCTTTGGAGGTCCTTTCAATCATTGCAGGGACTTCTTGATCCCCTAGTGAACGAATTCCTTCAGGGACCAAGTTAATTTTAGAAGATGCTGTGAAAGTTATATCCAGTAGTCCCAGTAGATGAATAGGCTGATTTCTAGAGTTTATTAGATCTTCCTTTATTCCAGACCTTACTTCTGTGTGTCTCAAAACCACTGCCTGGAAAAACAATGCTCTAATTCCAGATGATCAGGTTTCAAATAAAGAATTTTAAGCAACTAAGTACAGCACTTTTTATTTCCTCTACATTTTAAAAGTCCTGCATTTGGGGAAAAATATTCTGTTCCCCAAGTCAGTGGGCCAAATATTACAGGAACAGAATATTTTTAGCATTTTCTTATTTTGTAAAGAAATGATTGCAGCTACTGTGAAGGAGTTTTTTGGGGTTTTTGTTTGTTTCTTGGTGGCTTGTTATGTAATAAAAGATGATGTTTATTCATCTCTCAGTCAATAAGTTAGTGCCTGGAATGTGCCTGGCAGGGTGTTATGCCTTGAAAGTACAACAGTATAGAAGACCTGTTTCATTTCCTAATGGAACAGACCGTGAGGAATGCGAGTCTTCTATACAGGTAAATACAGTGGAGCAAAATGAGTGGCACGAAGAGAACTAGGAACAGTAGGTGGAGGGATAGAGAGAAAGGAGCTGAGACAAAGACCTGACAGATCAATGAGATCCTTTGTTGGGGGGACACCCAAGAAGAGTTGGTATTGAAACTGAGGGACAGAGAACCAGAGATCCAGGAAAGGGAGAGTGGAGTGAGGCAGATTGGAATCATAAAGTGGTAGGGGCCAGGGGTGGGGTGGGGTTGTGTCTTAAGAGATGATTATGAATTTGGCTCATATTTGAGATTGTTTACATAGACTGCTAGGGACACGATGCTTGGGTAGATTGACCTAGCTTAGCGGGGGCAGGGGGAGCTCACAAATAGGGCAAGAGTGAGAATAATTAAGTTGGAGAGGAAAGCCCCAGGAAGTGTCAGAGCCTTCATTGTTTAAGACCCTGGAGACCTCAATGAGGAGCATGAGTCAAGACTAATCATATCTTCACACTTAATGCATTTCTTCCAAAACATTTCTTGACCTTCCATGACTCATCCATGAAAATACCTTTTTCTATGGGTTACTGGGATCGTTAAATGAGATGATGATGTGGAATAACCACCTGAGAGCTGAGGCTGGCAAAACAACTTATTTTGACTATAATCACTGAATCCTTCCAGTTCCTTAAAATGTGTGGTTTTCTTAAGAACAAATTGAGCTTTAGACTTTCCCCTTTGGGCATCTCAAAATACTTGTTGGGGCATGCCCCACAAGTTCCTTACAGCTTGAGATAATTAAACCAGTTATGTAGCGGGCAGTGCATACATTGTTTGAAACGTCTAATGGTTGGCTTCTGTATTGCATCTTCTGATCATTGAAATGGATTCTTGTTGATCAGAGCGATCAAGCACTCGTGATGGTTTGTGCAAGTGTAGATGCATTGTAGTGCAGCTAGTCAACCTTTATTTATTTATTTATTTATTGTTTTTTTCACTATGAGAGTAGCCCTTATTTCCTAGGATGCCAAGTATTAACTTGCATGAGTCCTGGGAAGGCATATTAACCCTGTGTATTAAAAAAAAAATCAAATGAATACCAACTGCAGGCATGTACCACCGGAGACCTGAATACAGACAATGCTAAGTACCTGACAGTAGGAGGCATTGGGAAGAGCCACAAGCATAGACATGAAAGGCAGCAAATCAGTCATTGCCCCAAATCACTAGTTTGTTCTTAACAAATTTTCTCCCTCTTAGACCATCAGGATCAAATCTGCCTTCCTGGGTCAGGTTTCTTCAAGGTGGTCATCAAAGACTAGAGGACGCCCTATTGCTCCTAGCATTGTGGTCTGGCACCTAGAATTCTACCCATGGGGGTCCTCCAGGGAGGAATGACCTCCTAAGCATATTCAGCTCTGTCTTCCCTTGCCTTACTGGTTTTCTGTGTGTTTCAACAGATAAATATTTGGTAGATTTTGATGAATGTGAGGCTTAAAAAAAGTGTTAGGAATCTTGCCGGAGTCAACCAGGAAGAGTCTTTCATAGAGACAGAAATGAGTCAGTGGTAGATTTCCCACTTTCCACTTTTCCTTATTTCCAGGAACAGCTCTGCTTTCTGGGCTAATATCAGACCATGAAAGAGGACACACCAAACCTGTAGAGCTCCTATGGAAATCCAAATTTTTATTACTCAGACAAAGATCTGATACTTCGGGGTTTGTGGAAATATTATTTAGAACAGAGGCATAAGTACTTAGGATTCAGAGACTAAACCTCATCTTTCCTTTTTCTGTTTCTTCTTCCTTCCCTCTTTAATTTTTAAAATTTTACTTGCCATTTCTCTTTATGAAGGTATGATTTACATACCAAAAAATTCACCCACTGTACATGTACAGTTTAATGATTTTTTAGTAAATTTATACAGTTAAGCAGTCATCCCCCAAATCCAGTTTTAGAGCACTTCCACTGTAGCAGAAATTTCCTTCATGCCTGCCCAATTTATTTTTAATTAGCATACAAAACCTCTTCCAAAACTGGCTGATAGATACTATTCTTTTATTTGAAAACCAAGGAAGCATGTTTTGTAATATCTTATTCTAAAAACTGTATTTAAATTTATTTATATTTTTTAGTTTCTATTATGCTATTATAATTTCTGTGGCATGAGAAGAAAGAGACAGGAGAAAACGATGGTCTTTTAGAGCTGCGAAGTCTGGTTTGCAGAGCTGTTCCTTTCACCATAGCTTGATGTTCCACACTGAGACTTAATGAAATGGAGCTTGTTACTGGCAGCAGGAAGAAGAACCTATTTCTTGGGTTATACAGGTCTTAAGTTAATAAGCCTTTAGTTGCCAGGTAATTGGAACAGTACTGATAATCTCAGCTCCTTGTTGACCATATTCTAGGCTGTTTTCTTTAAATGCATTATTTCATTTAACTTTTACCCTGGGCTCTCTCCCTTTAAAAAGATTAGGGAAACTGAGGTTCAGAGAAATGATATGCATTTTTCGAAGTCATTCCACAGTAAGTGGCAAAGCCAGAAATCAGACCAAAGTCTCTCTTGGCTCCTGCTCCCCTCCTCTTTAAAAGTTGCACTTTATCCCATCTCTGGACAAATGAATCAAGGGACAGTCTCGTTGTTGGAACTCTGCTTCTATTGCCAGGAAAGAAAAATTCAAAACATATGGCTCTAGGGGAAAAGTAAGCTAGCATCATACTTAACCACCCCAAAATTATGGGAATTAAGGAATGATTTCAGGCAAGAATGCTTATGGCCTTGGAATTTCTGAGACATCGTCTTTTGAACTATGCACTGTGTGAGGCTGAGTGAGAGGATGAGTCTGTGTTTGGACAAGCTGCTGCTTGACTCACCTTTGGTGATTCTCCATCTGGGAATGAACTTCACCAATCTGTGGTAATGTTTGGGAAAGCATCATGACTTGGTGGCTTGAATAAACTCGGAGTAGGTCATTATTATATGCCAACTTTGAAGGTGTAAGAGGGACATTGTCTACAATGATCTCCTTCAGCTAACTCCTCAGTGTCTCATTCGTTTGCCACCTAGCAGATAAACATTGCCTTGTATTAGATTGTTTTCATGCATGTGTGTTTTATCATCTATCCCTGTGGTTCTTTCAAATTTGGTTAGGCACAACAGTCATGGGAGCCACTTATTAAAATAGGTTTCTTGTCTCCTGAGAAGTCTTTGATACAGTCATCTTGACCAAAGGCTCAGATATTTGAATTTTTATAAGGCTTTCCTCGGATTCTTGGAATGGACCATATTTGGGGTTTGCTGGTCTTTAAAACTGTAGCTTTGTAAGGGCATTTTTTTTCCTAATATCTGGCTGGGTGCTTGGAATAAAGTTCAGTAGCTATTTGTTGATCAAAGGAGGGAATGGATGAGTGCTGTAAGTTTCCTGAGGTCAGTGATGATGCAACTTATCTCCCACAATGCTAGTAAAGAGCAATCAATCACGATTTATGGATTGATTAGCTTTGAATCTCTGTCTTCTCCTATGCCTCTGCTCAGCTCTAGGGAGATGGCCATGAAGCCTCTTGAAGTCTTTGTGTTCTGAGAAGCCTGATGCCTCTTTAGTGAGGTGAGGTGTTGGGGCAGCATCCAGGAACTGACCTGAGTACTTTCACGGGTTCACTTCTCCTAGAAACCTGAGGAGAAAACCAATTCCCACATTTTGCAAGTTTATTTTGCTTTAGTACAATGAATAATTGTCCTGAGGGGACTAGATGGCATCAGAGAGTATTAATCTTAGATTTTCATTTCCTGTAAAATAACTTTCCACTTATTACATTCAGTGAGAATACTTTAGGTTTCAGGAAATATGCATATTTTATCACAGACAGTCCTAAGTGTGCTCCCAAATATATCTGAAACTCTGGTGTTTAGAAGGGCAGGTGCAGGCAATTGAGTGAGCGGGAGGAGGCCTGCTCAGGCTGTGAGAGGGCTGGCGAGACAGGTAGGACCCACTCACAGCCAGCACATCGTTGCCTAACTTCAGTCTCCTTGAGCTCCCAAAATTGTTTTTCGATAGGAAAATAGCAAAACTAAAAATGACAGTAATGATCATTATGAACGGGCTAGCGTTTTTCAAAGAGCTACGTTGCAGGCGTTATACTAAGCTCTTCATGTACCACACTCTTCAGTGGATCATTTATGAGAATCCAATGGAGTTGAGTAGTAAATGACACACGTGAGCCTCTCCACTAAGACTAAGCTTGAGACAAAAAGAAGTATTTTGTTCATAGAACTGAAACTAAGTCCAGGGGTAGTTCTGGGATAGTTGGATTTCTGAGGCTCACACCATATCCCAGGACCTTTCTTTTCCCTGTGGGCTTTTTCTGTAGTGATCAAGATCGACCCCATCAACTCCAGCTTATATGGTCTGAAGATCAATTTCCTGCAGAATCAGAGAAGTCCATGAGACCGCCCGCACTTCTGACACCCATTGCCAAGTTCAAGGGACCCCAAGATCACCATCAGTTTTGATAATTTGCCAGAAGGACTCACAGAACTCATTGAAAGCTACTAAACTGATAGTTATGGTTTATTACAGTGGAAGGATACAGACTAGAGTTATGGGAAGAGACTCATGGAACAGAGTCTAGAAAAATTCAAGTAGCAGAGTGTCTAGTTGTGCTCCTTCAATACAGTCATGGACAGAATTGACTTTTCCTAGCAACAGTGTGTGACAATACATACAGCGTGAGACAATACACACAGAGTGCCAGCCAGGAAAACCTCTCCCAAGCCCTGGTGTCCAGAGTTTTTACAGGGACTCAGTCACAGAGACACAGTTGACCATCTTTAGTTTCTAGTCTCTCCAGAGGTCAACCTGATCCACACAGTTCAGAGTTCCCACCGTAAATCGCGTTTTTAGACTATCCTTTATAGCCCAATGCTGCCAGGTGAACAGAGATGCTAATAAGGCAGAGCATTCCCAGGACTTAGAGATTACCCCTCTGGAGCCAGAGCAAAGGCCGGATGGACTTCTTTTTGTACTACACAATTCCCCAACTTTTCCAAAAACAGCCCTGGCCTCCAGTGTGGTCCTGGGTCCATCCTTAAACCAATCATTCTGGCATGGAGAGGAAATATGCCGCCTGGCTTCGCCTGGGGGCAGGACTATTCAGCAGGCCCACTACGTAAAGGAGGGAGGAGGAGTGTTGGTCCTCCAAGAATGTTGGACATTGATCAAGCTCTTTTCAAAAGTAAATAAAAGGATGAAAGTCTGTGTTCAGTTATAAAAGGACTCCACACAGTAAATAAAACACCCAGTTCCTTTTTTTTAAAAAATATTTTATTTATTTATTTGACAGAGAGAGAGAGAGAGATACAGCGAGAGAGGGAACACAAGCAGGGGGAGTGGGAGAGGGAGAAGCAGGCTTCCTGCAATGCAGGGAGCCCGATGCGGGGCTCGATCCCAGGACCTCGGGATCATGACCCGAGCCAAAGGCAGCTGCTTAAGGACTGAGCCACCCAGCCGCCCCACCCAGTTCCTTTTATTTTAAGATTTTTTTTTTTAAGATTTTATTTATTTATTTGACAGACAGAGATCACAAGTAGGCAGAGAGAGAGAGAGGTTCCGAAGCAGGCTCCCTGCAGAGCAGAGAGCCCGATGCGGGGGTGGGGGGGGGGCTCGATTCCAGGTCCCTGGGATCATGACCTGAGCTGAAGGCAGAGGCTTTAACCCACTGAGCCACCCAGGCGCCCCCTTTTATTTTGATTTAAGTGGAAGTCATTAGCAAGTCCATGGGAAAATGAACTGAAGGTGACTTAGTAAATGTAGCTTTTTAAAGAGACAGAGCCTCTTAAAATATGACATGTGGGACTTAAGAAAGAGGCTGACTAGTAACGTGTCACTGAGGAGGCTCTGTAGTAATTGCTCGTGCAGTCTCCCACCAGGAATGAGTTGTCTGTCTCATTTCCCTGGAGCAATATGAAAACGCCCTAGTGCTGTGGTTCCCAAGCTTGTCATATGTTGGAATCTTCTGGGGAACTTTTAAAAATTCTAATGCCCAGGTCACACCTGACACTAGGGAAATCAGAATGGCTGGAAAAGGGATCTAGTGATCTCTGTTTTTGTAAGGATCCCTGAGGATTTCCATGAGCAGCACTTTGGAAACTACTGTCCCAGAGTGTTAAAACAACACAAACTCTACTTCTGAACACTAGCTTCCGGTATGGCCCAATCACCAGTCAGAAAAACTGCTTCTGAGAGTCAGCAGCTTGTAGGGCAAAACCCGGGTTGGCCAGGTCTGGGTTTAAGTCTGACTTTATGTTCACTAAGTGTTGGTTCTCGAGCAGGTGTCTTAGCCTCTGTATGGTTCGGTTTCCCCATCTGTGAGGAACCTCAGCTCCAGGGAACATCTGAAAGAAATAGAGGAAGTGTTTGGCATAGCAAATGTCACTTCTTTTCCTTCCACTGTCACATTTTTGGTCAGAGAGAGTCCCCTAGTCTTTTTTTTTTTTTTTTTTTTCCTCCTGGTTTTTAGACGCTGTAACTTTGTGTTGTTGTTTGGTTTGGTTTTTAACATGTCTACGTAAGGTTTTTTGGTTCTGTTTTGTTTTGTTTTTAATTCTATCTCAGTCAGTAATGCAAAGATTTGAGGTTTTCTTTGTTGTTAAATATATTTGTTCCCTTAAGTATTGAATCCCAACAGGGGGTGCTCCTTTCAGTGACTTCTCTAAGCAAGACGTATTAAGTATCTATGACAATATTTCATCAATCCTAAAATGCATTCACTTGCAAAATAACTCACTGCTACTTTATGTAAGAATAAGAGAGGAAAAACCTTTGCCAATGACACTCTAACATGCCGTCAGTTCCAAGAGGAATTCCTATTTCATAAACGTTAAAATGAACAAGGAAATGTACATCCTGGAGTTGGTGAGATGCGGTTTTCTCCTGGAGCTCAGGCGTTGAGACACAGAGCTATACACACTCCAGATTCAGTTGTCAAGGCCAAGAAGGACTAAAACCCACAGATGGCTTCAATCTTCCCTCTCCTGAGAAGAGAGTTGATTTCCAGTTTGATGAGAAAATTCTTTTTTATGGCTCTTTTAGATCATTTAATGTCATTCACTGATCACTGTTTCACCTTTGAGAAATACAGTGCCCTGTTCAAATGGTCCCCATTTTTAAATCACATTTCTTTAAACACGTCCAGTTTTAAATGGCTGTACATCAACCCACGCATGGATGGGAGAGTGAAAATGGCTCATTATTTCAGCAGATCACATAAGCCATGATACAGGAAGGCAGGAGGCAGGAAGTTAGAGGGAATTCAATTTGATGATCACATGATCTTTCTTTCTCAAACCTCCCCATTCAACAGAAGATCTTATGTTGTGATCCCAAATGGGTCAAAATACAAGCTTGGAAAATTTTATTTGAAAAGAGCCCTTTGCTTTTACATATATATAGATATACATATATATAGATAGATAGATATAGATATATGTAATTATATATATGATACATATACATATTTATATATATAAGATAAATGTAATATATAATTAAATATATATACATATTTAATACAGATATGTCCATTTCTCAATCCTTACATTAAAGCCTGCTTGCCCAGGAATGCACCTACGTTTATACATTTCTTTTCTTATGTAGCTGACTAAGTATGTCCCTGAGGAAAGGCAAGGTGATTGGAGTGATTTGGGGACAGGTGACTAATCAGTGATTCTGACTCAACCTGTTGAAATGAAATCTTTGTATTTAGTTTGGGAAGTTAATTTTTTGATGATGGAAAAATATTGTGGGGGAAAAAAATCACAGAAAAAAGAGCACAAAACAAAAATAATAGCCACTTCGATTCCAAATGAGAATCCTACTAATAGCAACTTGGTACACCATGCTGGGGCCCAGCTCCAGCCACCAGAGCTTTTCTTTTAAAGGTAAGCAATTTAGAGAATGACTCTACTCCACTGTGTGGTAGGAGGATGGGTGCCAAAGTTAGATCTTTAAGGAAATAATCTTATTAGCCCCTCTTATTAAGGAAGCCTCTGCAGTGTGTAGACTTTGAACCTTCCTGATAAAAAGTAGGTCTTGTCAAACAGCTCACAGCTCCTAGTGAAAAGGTTGAACTTTGTTGGTTTAGATCATCAAATCCAAATGCAAACATGTTTCTAAGCTTCTGTTTGCATACTCTGGGAGAAAAAAAGACTTTCTCATTTTCTCTGACTCCAAGGAGATGGCATCTCCCACCGAAATTACTAAATCGCTATGTTAATGGCATGCACAGAAAGGCAAAATTTTCCTGCAGAATCTGAAATTTAAAGCTTCCTGTTGTCATTGTTTGGGACCTTTTATTTGACTCTTTATTTATTTTTTTCTTTTTTCTCTTAACGGACCCTGGTCCTTGAGTTTCCCAACCATTACATTTCCGAGCTGACCCTGTCTGAAGTTGTAAGGCTGAGATTTTGACAGCTTTGTCATTTTCATAGCTGTGAGGGTTGATGTCAAGCTTACAGGATTATTGCTCTCCACGAAGACTTCACTACGTAATCAAGTGGAAGGTCAGGAAGATAGGCAAAAAAACAAAACAAAACAAAACTCTAATTAAATCAGGAAGGGCTGACTTGTGCCTATAAAAAAATTTAAAAAATAAAAATCTTCCAATTTCATGCTTGGATCCAAGTGCAACAATTGGCCGCAGTCAGGGGCCTCACTTGCTGTGATGGACAACAAAAAATTGCCATTTAAGTGAGCGGCTCCTTGAAGAAATAGCTTCTACTGTGCTATAAGGCTCTTCTCAAATCAAATTAAAGAAAGGCAGGGTAACACATAGCTTGATTAGAGGAATAGAAGGGGGAGAGCAAGCTCTTGACTGGCATCTGCTGCTTTTGCTCTAAAGACATGTGGCTTCTGGGTACTGGCCCAGTAGGTAATACAAGTGGACAGTAGTAGTGCCCAAATAGAATTAAAGGAAAGCACAAGACCTATTCTCCAGCAAACAAAATTGGGAAGAGCCTGACCACAAATTTTTGCATAAAGGCTCACTGCAATAAGGAACCAAGCACCTCATGGGATTCCCGAACTACTTTAATCCATTTTAGCTCAGCACATCCTACCTGAGACCTGCTATGTGCCAGACATTAGCTTGACACTAATGGTTCAACAAAGTCATTGGCAGGAGCATCACAGCTGGGGGGGACAGGTGAGCAAATACTAGGAATATATGACAGTAAATATAATGATAGGGCAATACTAATAACTTCTTAAAATTAAAAAAAACTTCTTAAGCCTACTATGTGCCATTCACGGTTCTAAGTGCTTTACAGGGGACTACTCGTTAAATAAAGGTTAGACTATGAGGCCTGGAGCACAAAGGACATGAAAATCCCCTGAAAGATGGTGTCTGAATCGGTTTCGAAGGAAGTATAGGAATTATATGCTATTCTGGAGAAATACAGGAATGAAAGAAAACCCTTGCTAAATAGAGAAAAGGCCTGAAGTATGCACCTTAAGATATCATCCAAGAAATAGGGTATTCCTCCTGCAGCATAAAATGAGAGGCAGGTGGTGGGGAAAGAGCTGAAGACATTAGAACAGAATGAGGGCTTTGTCCTATAAGTGATGGAACCAGCAGAGAATTTGTAAGTAGGGATGATGTTCAGATTTCTATATTAGAAAATCACCCTAAGATCTGGAATCGCTCCTGTCCCTATTGAAGTAAGAGCAGTGCAGGTTGGCTCTGGGGCTGTCCACCTCTTCCCCTGCCTGAGGCACTTGTGTGGAGCTCTCAGGGATCAGATACCCGGACATTCCATTTGTTGATTAAAAATGAAAGGAATCAAGATCTTCATTTATTGGTGAATCCTGCCCATGGAAACATAATACTTCTGTATCAAATCTGATTCTTAGAAAGCACCGCCTTCTTCAAGCAGCAACCTGAGTGTATACCACTGACTGACTATCTGTGGGAATGACACCCCTTGGACAGTTGGCTGGAAATCACATTAACTCCCACCTGCCTTTCCACTGGGCTGTGTGTGAGGCCATCTGTGTCTCATAGGTCACGGAAAACCATCATGCTGAGAGATGTCTATCTTTGATGGCCAGTAGCATGACTGACTAACAGGGCAAAGGACAAAGGTGGTGGGGGTGGGCTGGGGGGGGTGGAGACAGAGAGGCAGCCGTAATGTGTGAGCCACAGTGAGGTGTCTAGGTGGGCACACAGAGTGCTGATGATGTCCCCAAGACTTACCACTGCAAGAAAGGTGGGCCATCGGGGATGAGATGATGAGCTAATATGTATCAGTTTAGAGAGTGACACTCATTTCTTCCCTAACCTCTTTGCTGCAGGTTAAACTCTCCTTTGTGTTTCTATAAACCAGGTGCTGGAATTACAAAGTTTGCTTCCTGTCCTGGAGAGCAGATGAGTTTCCTTGACACCCTTGCTATAGTGGCTCCCATTTTTTCATGATCAGGGGCTGGACACTGTATCCTGGAGAATGCAGGGTACATCCCAGCTGGTGGGAATGAGGCTGAAGTTGTAAGACAATGTCTCTGAAATATGTCCTGTCGTGGAAGGAAAAGAGTCCAACCAACCTAGCTGAATAACTTGGAAGGCCTTCAGCGGATAGAGGACTATTATGTAATTGTCCAGGTTTCTGAGAAGTGCTTTACTAGAGAGGTGACCAGTTGTACGGTAACAGACCGTGCAAACACACATGTGCAACTGAGCAAAGCCCTGGGAAGCACTGTGCTGCAGTGGAAAGGGTGGTCAAAGAGCAGTGAGAATACCCACCTGTTCCCAACTTGCATTTTGCTCCTGAGCTTACAACTGGGGTAGCATTTTCCCTCTCTACTCTTCCAAACAGTGCCATGGTACAAGACGAACCTTCAGTGGGTCGTCAGCCTCTACCTCTCTGGCTGAGGCTGCAGCCTAAGCAGCGACAATGGAAGCCACCCCTCCTCTGTCTGCCAGCCACCCCCCGCATAGATTTCTCAGGAGCAGGGCTCTGGCCCCCTTGGTCATTTCAGGCCTGTAGAGCCTTCCTAAGTTCTCACCACATATCAGCTTTCTAAATTGAGAAGGTGATGAATTTTTAAATTCTTGAACCTGTGCTGTAATAATATTTCCACCATGCTACACATTACAATGCAAGAAGGCTACAGATACATTTTCTTAGGATGCTGAGACCATGAAATATTGATGGGGGAAGGGAGCGCAGCTGTGGTAGTGAGGTTCGCCCACAATGAAGGAAGCGCTTCTCAGCTCCGCTTCTTATTCTCCATCTTTCTCTCCTGACACTGAGGATGGGAAGGAAGCCCCAAACCCACGATACCCAAGGCTAGTTCCGTGAAAGCTCTTAAAAAACTCTGCAGTGAAATCTGTCTAAAAAGGTCTTTATCAGGTCTCCAGGGACCAATTGCTAATGCAGCTAATACACATTTGATCTATACAGATGATTTTCCCTTTGTCCCCAAGGGAACCTCCACAAACACTTTGGATTTACATGGTGCCAAGCCCAAGTAGCCTGTCGGAAAACAAATAGCATTTTAACACATTCAAGCATCAGTTCCCAGGATGAAAAGTAGCATGTGGGCTCTTCTCTGAGTTTTCTATCTGTGCTATAGGACATAATCAAACTTCATTTTTAGAGCATTTCTTTTCCTGGTGACATTTCACTCTGAGGCACTGCATTCTGAAGAGAAAAGGGCACAAAGTAGACACTCGGCTGCTTCAAAAGGAAAAGAATAACATTTCATCTCAGATGTTATTTCCAAACACATGTTTGAGTGTCATGTGGGGACCGGTAAGGGTGGTACAAATATGCAAGACATCCTGAAGGGGCACCTCTTTGAAAATGTGATATTGATCTATTAATTGTATTACATAGAAATTGTGCATGTGTGCGTATGGATACGCACACACACACAGTTGTGGTTATAGATAGCTAGCACTACTAAGCTGCAATTTCACAGATATTATTAGCTAGGATGAGGTAAAGTTGGAAACAGTATTTTTCTTCAAACGGACTTACTAAATGAATGGAGAGCTGAAGGTCAGATAGAATGGTGGCTGCCGTAGTTTCAGGGAAGAACTGCATGGAGCGCAAGTCTGGAAGGCAATAGGAAAATGACTCCCACTTGGGAAATGCTGATCTAGGGAAACTCCCCACCTATCTAATTAATGGGAGAGTCAGGGCCAGTGCTGCCCTTCCCTGGCCAGTGGTGATGAGCGTGGATCGATGAGCCTACATCCCCAGGCTGAGACAGACTATAACTGATTCCCTGTGGCTCACCAGGATTTGAATCACAATTCCCTTTATCAGAAGTCCTGTTTTCCTTGTGGTTTTAAGCAGAAAATTGCATGCACATGGTGCCTCCATCGGATGTGTCATATCAACCCTCCTCATGATGAAATGATGTAAGACAGGATATTATAGGTCACTCAGGAGACAGGGTATTCAGAGAGGGAGTCCTCCAAATGGGTAGGCTCTGCCCTGGGTTCACAGGTACAAGGAGAGAATTCGTAACTCTCTCAGGATGTGTCTGAGCCCAAGATAGAAAAATGACGACAGTAGTGCCTAGCCACTGAGTCTTTAGTATCAGCCAGCCACGGCACATTAACCTTCCGAAGAACTAGGGAAATCAGGTACCATTTTTCTCCCTGGTGTATTTACGGGAGAGCTAAAGTTAGTGACATACAACAGCAAGGAGATCCAAATCCAGTTTGTCTGATGAAGAGGTTGGATTGCATTCACAAGTCCAAATAAGAGGCCACTGTCCAGCTGTGAACACTTTGGGGGAATGACTGTTCGTGGAGCTGTTGGTGCTGTTCACAATGGGCGTTTGAAAATCCTACAAAGTCTTCTTTAGAATAGTGTCCAGATTTAAGCTTTATCCCTGGCAACAGGAAATCACAGAATAAGAAAACATTGACCATGATCTTTTTTTGGGTATGGCAAAGGGTGGGAGAGTTGGGGAGGGGGGGTGGTATAGGAAAAAGAGAATGAAGAGAAAATAATAAATCCATATTAGAAAAAAGGAATATATGTGCCAGGGTTGTCTTTCCAGATCCATAGTCCTAACAACACAGTGTCTATTGTATAGTCCTAATGACATGAGGAAAATACATACTCTCCTCCATCTTTTTTCTAACCTATATTGTAAGGGTTTTGGACTAAATGACCATGTCAGTCCCATTAAAACACTTTGAATCTACACTAGGGTAAAAGCAATTTATTTTAGTTTTGCTTTTGAACAAGCAGTATTCGGAAGAGAGAGTTGGGTTGGACAGTGGTTGCTAAAACACTAGGGAAACCTTACCTTCACAGGTGGCTCCATCTGGAAAAAGACAACAGAGCCACACCATCGTAAACGATCCCAGGAATGGTTATATAAGGGTTCTCCTTCCAGAGCAGGGAAGAGGGCATGACTCAGCGAAAAGGGCCCACATTTTATCCCATCCCAGTTCTCCCTCTTTGGGCTCTATACCGGAAGCCTTTTGCCTTCTTGCCCATGCATAGACTTGGAATGTTGTGGGATCAATCAACTTTCTCATTCAGCCTCTGTACACAGCAAAACGTTATGAGTCCTCTCCCTAAAGAACTTAACTGTAACCTCAAAGCATACGATTACTGCTTCCCTTTTGCTTCATTTAAGAAAGTTACTCAGGATTAGGCCGCTGCCTTCAGCTCGGGTCATGATCTCAGGGTCCTGGGATCGAGCCCCACATCGGGCTCTCTGCTCAGCGGGGATCCTGCTTCCCCCTGTCTCTCTGTCTGCCTCTCTGCCTACTTGTGATCTCTCTCTGTGTCAAATGAATAAATTAAAAAAAAAAAAATCTTAAAAAAAAAAAAAGAAAGTTACTCAGATGGGGATCATACAGTTTCTGAATCTTCTCTGCCACTTTAACTTCTTACACCACCATTCTGAAGATAGCCTTAAACAATTGGTCTGTTCTATGGAAACAGGAAGTCAGTGCCCCAGGCAATTCCTTCTATTGTTCTGGACGCCATGATAGTTTCTCAATTCTGCCAACAAGACTCAGGTAGGTAGGCCTCTTAGGTAGGCTGAACAGTACGTATTTAGGGATATTCATCATTAGGTATTGGGTTTGAGCTTCCACAGAGGGGAAAAGAAACAAAAACAGAATTTAAAGACCACCAAGAGTGCTTTCATATTATTTACAGAAACAGAGAAAAGCCTGTGTCCTAAGACTAGCATTCTAACCTCCCCTATTATAAAAGTACAAAGGGCCCAATAAAGTCAGAATTCCCCTCAGATGAAGTATACCTGGTAGGAGAGGAAATTTTCCACTCAATGCTGGCTAATTTGGTACATAACATGGAGGGGGGAAAATAAGGGAAATGTTAACTTAATGAAGCAAAAGCATGACTTGCATCAGAAAGCGATTAGCTGTGGTGATCTGTGCAGTGAATAAAGCCAGGCCATGTTACAACTTGATTTGGCTGATGTGTTTCAGAAGGACTCATAATTCATGTCTCAACTGGAGAAAGAGCTTCAGCAAATGATGCAACATACCGCCTTTTTGTTCAAGTGGTTTGACAAAAAAAGAAAGAAAGAAAAAGGTGGCGTTGCTTGAAACTCTGAGAAAGGGCCTTGATGTCCATGCGGTCCAACTGTCCATCAGATGTTGTCACAATGTGTGTGGGTATTCCTCAGCTGTGAAAAGTGGTAGACCCTACTTATTTTGAAGACTTATCATTTGGGGAGGCCTTGTTTACATAAGCAAGAAGAAGTGATTCGTACTTAAAAATAACTGCATGTTCAAGACAGTGTTGTGATTGTTTATATAGAACTAAGACGTAGTTATTTGCTAACTATATCATTAGAGAAGAGATTTGTGGGCAAAACTCTATATTTTTCAAAGATATTAATAACATGCAGCCTTTATAAATTATGAAGTTTGCAATACAGTTTTCTCATTTGAAAGATTTAGAAACTTCTAGCAAAACCCATAGATGGTAAAATGGCTTAGCAAAAACTGTAGAACCTCATTTATTGAAAAACTTAAAATCAAAATTTAAAATAATCCCTTTCTGGAAAAACAAAAAACCAAAAAACCAAAAAACAAACAAACAAACAAACAAACAAAAAACACTAAACTCATCATGAGGTAGTGGTCCCATAAGCACTTTATTAAAGCAAAGAGACTGGATTGGAAGGTGACAAAGAAACTAGCTGTGAGTTCCACTGGTTTTATGTTTAGCCTTGTGTGGTGATGAAGGAGCATTTGAAAGGTAGTCAGACCTCTGCATAACAGCAAAGCTGTGCTGGATGACATGAAATGGAGTGAGTCCCTTCATCTCTCTAGTCCCCCTTGTCCTTTTTCATTAAGATGCCAGATTTCTATTAGATTGTGGCTCTCAACCTCTGTTGCTTATAGCTTGGGGAAGGGGGGGTGTAGTTAAATAGATGGGGGATTCTGGAGGATGGGACTTCAAGCCTCTTCCCCCGCATCCCACCCCACCCCATCTCAAGCGCAGCCAGTCCCTCTGGCTATCAAAATTCTGAAATAGGTTTAGTTTACGATTTAATCAGCAGAAAGGTGTTCAGTTGCTTTTTTTTGGTTTTTTTTTTTTTAAGATTTTATTTATTTATTTGACAGACAGAGATCACAAGTAGGCAGAGAGGCAGGCAGAGAGAGAGGAAGGGAAGCAGGCTCCCTGCTGAGCAGAGAGCCTGATGTGGGCTCGATCCCAAGACCCTGGAATTATGACCTGAGCCAAAGGCAGAGGCTTTAACCCACTGAGCCACCCAGGCGCCCCTTATTGTGTTCAGTTGCTTTTTATTAAAATGTTGGAATTCCCTTTAAAAAAACAAATTCTCCCTTAACACTCTGTTTTTATACTTGAGTTTTTATTGACCTCTGTCATGAGGCAACTACTGTAAACAACTTTATCGAAGGTAAATGATAACGATAACTGCAGCATTTTGCACACAGATTGTTAGTAATGATCTGCGTGCTCGGGGAGCACTTAGAGATGGGGCTCAGGCATCTGTGAACCAACCAATGTAAGTTTTGTGCCTTTTGATTGATAATCTTTTGAAAATTCATAATAACCAAGGTTTATTATGAGCTCACAAAATGTCAGGCACTGAGTTAAATACCTTTTATTTCTGACTGAGTCCTCAAAATTCTAGAAGTGAGTTTCATTATGCATAGTTTACAGATAAGAAAATTGAGGCTCAGGGAGCATGAACAGCTTGTCCAAGGTCACAGGTGAGGAGATGATGGACAGAACCTAAGGCCTTTCCCATCTTGTAGTTCTGCAGGGTAAAAAGAGGGTCCCCAGGGGCCCCTCACTAAGACTTCTAGTCTTCAGTCAGCCTCTAAGTTGATTATGGCTTAGTTATTGGAGGAATAAATGATATTCTGGAATAACCTTCCCCCCAAGGAATCCATCTCCATTGTTACTCTAGTTAGTTGCTTCTGAGTCCTTTCCAGGAAAAAAAATTACAGTGTGTATTAGACTCCTTAGTGGCAAGAATAAGAGGAACCACCTCAAGTTGAGAGCATAGTTGTGCCCTCCTGTGGCCAAGGCCTCCTGAAGGGTCAGTGGACTGGACGACCCAGCATTTTGGGTATGAGAAGCCAATACTACAACTTTGAAATCATCTGACAGGGCACCTTGTATTTGCTTTTCCATGCATCAGATCTTTGGGCACCTGGGTTGTATGATTGTGTGGCATGTGACTCTGTGTATGTGTGTGTGTGTGTGTTATCATGCTACCTCTCATCTGTTTATTATCAAGGGATGTTCTGCTTCTTCACACACCACAGCAAATTCCCCATTGCTTTGCGATGGTATGTATCAAGGAGTGGGTTTGGGGCGCCTGGGTGGCTCAGTGGGTGAAAGCCTCTGCCTTCGGCTCAGGTCATGATCCCAGGATCCTGCGATCGAGCCCCACATCGGGCTCTCTGCTCAGCAGGGAGCCTGCTTCCCCTTCTCTCTCTGCCTGCTGCTCTGCCTACTTGTGATCTCTGTCAAATAAATAAATAAAAATCTTAAAAAAAAAAAAAGAGTGGGTTTGCAACCCCTTTGAGCTCTATTCTACTGACCTACACTGTATTCTCTACCATAGTTTCCATCTCAGACACCAGTTTTCCATCCAAGGGTCTGAATGGGAATGGACTAAGTCATTAGATATGACAGTCACTTAAAAAAATAAAAACTTGGCAAACACAGCAATGCACATTCAAGGGAAGCCTTTGGAGAGAAGCAGGTTGCTCTTTTCTCCTTGTGTTCCTGGATGGGACAACTGACTTTGCCCAAGCTGACTTCTTGCCTAGATAAACTGACTTAACTGTGAGGTCCTGCCAAAGGTTGTTTCATTAAGCAGTGCCTGGGGCTTTCGCAAAGTTAAGTCACCTCTGCCTGCCCAGCAGGGACTTTCTAGCTAGACACCAGGGGAAATGTCTAGCCTTCTCACGACTCCTACAGAGGAGGAAGCTTCTGTCCTCATCTTTCCTTTTCTGTGCCAGCATACTGTTCTTTCTTCCTGTGCCTAACATGCCCGGCTCATAATGTGTTGTGGAGCTACTGACAAGAAGGGAAGTGGTGGACTGCGACTTGGAGAATTGTTCGTTTTGCTGAAGCAGAGACTTGGGGACAGAGTCATTGCTCTACTTGGCGAAATCAGTGGTCTTCCCATCTAATGCTGTGACTTGGATGGGGCACCAAGGAGCCTTTGTTGGGTGAGCGTGATTGCTCTGCATCTAGCTTGGAAGGGTAGTCATGTTGCCAAATGCGCCTTACTTCCCTTAACAGCCCATTCTAAATCAATCTTCCATGAATTCATCAAAACGGTTTTCTCGTAGTGCTTCAACTAGGCTGTTTCCATATCCGCGCTCCTGACCCAGGGTAGCCACTTGCCGGGCATTCCCTGAACTATTCTCTGAACTTTCCTCCCTGGAGTGTCGTCTGTCTGCTCCAGGGAAAGTGTCCTTTCCCCCTGGTTCATTTGCCATCGTGGCCATATTTCAATGCTCTCTTGTCTCCTAATAGATGAGTTAGGACATGCCTCAAAGTGCTCCTGTTTCCTCTGAAAGGGGTTGAATCTGGGAAGTGGGGGGGGGGGTATATGTGGGAATGGTTTAATTGTATCCATGAGGATTCTTAGTAATCAGGATGCCAGTGTGTGTTTTCCAGAGCCTAGAGCTGACATAAATAATGTAGCGTACCTCGCTTTGTGCAGGCTTGCTGAGGAATGCTGATGGAGAAAAAGCCAAACTGGGATCTGAAGCTCCCGGCTCCCGGCACAGCCTTTAAAATCTTTTTATTGAGTAGCAGTTTTGAAACTGCAGCCAGGGCCTTGGCGGGCTGTGTATGCCAGCAGAAGCGAATGGAGGAGTCACTTTGGAGGAAGGCGCCTCACTTGGTTTTTAGAGAAAGAGAATCTAGAGCAGCTCGGGCGGCTCCAGCTAATGATTGGTTAATTTCATTTTGCCTTCTTAATCCCAGAAGGACTAGGACAGCTCTGTCCAGGCCCTGAGAGCCGGGTAAGTGTGCAGCTGTTGCTAACAAGATATGACTGGCCCCTCAAATATTGTTAAAAGCATCTTGCTAGCCTTTTAGAGCCTCTTGCCTTAATGGTAAGAGCCGAATGAGCTTTGCGGGACAGCTAACCCCAAATGAAGTCCTTCAGCTTAAACTCATTTAAAGGCAAAGTATGCACTGGGGAGAACAAGGGGGACCACAAACGCCACAGTTCATTTGCAGGAGGGAAACAAATGTGTCTTTACGTGGGATTTTTACAGGAGGTCTGCCAAGCCAAATTTCCAACTGAAGCATCTTCCAGATTTTAATTTAAAGTGTAACTCAAGCCCTGTCTGGGGCACCAACCATATAAGTGAATGAAAAGATGGGTGGGGAGTAGAAGGATGTTAGAAATAATTCTCTGTTGCTCATGGTAAGGGACAGGTTCTGGGCACTCAGTAAAAGAAAAAAGTCAGCTATTCCTTGCTTATACTCTGGTGGTTTAGAGAAGGACCTCAGGGAACATTTGTGTTTTTTTTTGTTTTTGTTTTTCCTTTTGATTAAGGCATTTGGGGTCTAGAAAAGAAGATTAAAGCAGGATCCGTTTAATTTATTTAGTTTGCCTCACAGACATGAAGCTTCAGAATGGTAAGTATCAATTATCTTCTTACGGGGTGGGGATACATGGGGAGAGGGGTTCTCAAGCGGGCGTTCTGAGCCAGGACCTGTTAGCAAATCCGAGCTGGTGTGTAGCTTTGGCCAGTGGTCGGAGTTGATGTGTGGACCCAGAGAAAGCACTGGTGACAACTTTGGTTGGACTGGGAGGGTCTGTGCAGCTTGTCACTTACGGGATAGTTCATCTGCTCTTGCTGGCTTGACAACAAGGAGACCTCCTTTGGATACCTCGTTTACCCGCTTAGATCACGAGAAAAATGTAAAAATATTCAGATACTTACATCATGGAATGTGTGTATTTATTTTTTTTTCCTTTTAAGTTGCTACATAGTTGTTCTGGGTTTTCTCTGCATTTAAAAAAAGTATGATCTAAATGTGTTTTATCAAATAGTGCCTGGAAATTTTGACTGTGTTATGATCCTCTGAATGTATTACTAAGAACTCTCAAACTTTTAGCGATCTGGTTAAACTGGTGGAAAAGAAGCCCTTTTTTTTTTTTCCCTCAGCCTCATTCCATCGTTTCCCAACAGTGCCCAGATTTTGTTTACCTGCTATTTTAAAGTCCTCCATCAAAATGTGTGTTCAGTAGACACGAGAGCCCCACACCCTCCTCTCCGCTCATGCAAATGCTTTCTATCCCTGATCAGAGTGGTTCAGTCTTGTTTTCCCTGCGGGTTTCTGTCATCATGAGTAAGGGAAAGGGGATTGAAATGTCTTTCGTCTGAAAGATCTCCCTCGACAGTTTTCTAGAGCAATCCTTTCATTCTTCAGGCAATGGCAGGCACATCTGTGAAATGGGCTTGAGACCCGATGAAACTGGAACGCTCGGCTCTCTGGAAGCTTCTCAGTCATGCTTGCAAATCCTTGAAAAAAGTTGTAGTAAAGGTTTAGCTAAGGGGTTGTCTGTAAGCGGTTTTCTGTAAGCCTCAGTTGAGAAATACTTTAAGTGTCTCCCCCCTGCAAACTGATTGCTTGTTGATTTTTATTTATAAGTGCATTAGAAGGAAGTACGTTTTAACTGCAGAGAGAAATACAATACATCTAATGAACAAAACTCGGTTTTTATAACCTAAGAAGTGACCTAAAGGAATGTGAGGAATTGATAGAAGGCTATGGTTCTCGGGTACAAAGTCACGGCTTCATGTTTAATTTAACAAAACATTAAACATTTCATGTTTAATTTAATGAAACATTAGAGCACTAGGATTTGTCACCTTCATGACAGAATGTCAGAAATGTGGGATAGTTTCAGAATATATGTTCTTTCTGTAGAATTCACATATAACACTGGAAATGTTTCATAGCTGAGGACCCATACTTTTTCTAGGGTTCTTCCCCCCTCCCCCAATAAAAGCAGGAGAAGCAAAAAAGCAAGTAAAACAACAAAAACACATTAGGCATGCACTACTAGTCTAGCTAATTTTAGGGGGACTATTAGCAGGCATTTAGGCAAATCTATTAACATTTAGCATCAGCACAAATGGAATTGCATTTCTGCTTCTTGTGCTTCTGACAAAATAAGCACAAGGATCTTCAGGACAAGAAAAGAATGGGTATCAGAACCACGTGTTCGGTGGTCAACTTTATTAAACCCGTTTGGGTTTTTTAATAACTATTCAAGAAAGTGGGGTGAGACCTTAGGAAAAATTCAAGTAAATCTATCAGTTTGACAAAGACTATTACCAATGAGCAGGGGCCATCTGCATGGCTGGCCAGGATTTTTCTTAGTCTGGAAAACGTGGCTGGAGGCTGATACTGCTACTTTGCCTTTGGCTTATGATGGAAAATTTCCCTTTTTGTATTTCCAAGGGCTGAAATATAGATCTGCCCCACCTCTCCATCCATATTTTGCGGGGTTATTGGGGCTTGATTTGCATCTGATGCTTAAAATGTTTAGCTCTTTCTGACAGAAAATAAGACTAATGTTTGAGCAATGCAGGGGATTGTCAGTTTATAAAACACGTGTGTAGATGTGCACACATATGCATTTGTACCATACACACACACACACACATAATACACAGGCAAACAAAAGCTCCCCAAATTCTGCCTCCATTCATTTGAACTCTCCCCTGCCCCGTCTCTGGATGCTGTAGGATACACAACGTGGTATTGTGTTTTGTCATGGCAAGAGCGCAGATACCTCTCCATGTTGTTATATACACAGTCTGAATGTGCGGCTTCCTTGTGTGCCTTGAAGTGGCTGAGACCAGAAATGCTTCAGAGAGATGTCATATTAATGCAATTCAGAGGAGCATATGGCAGGAGAAAAATCGTTATGACAGTTACTGACCTGAAGAGCAAGCAGCTTTTTTAACCTTTAAAAAAATTGTTTTAACTCCATCCTAAGTAGCAGCCAATACTTTATTTAGTTGAATATTTTTTAACTCTCGTGTGGGTTGCGTTCTGGAATGGGAGTGCAAAAGAGTGCTCGAGACTTCTAGAGAGCCCTATTTCCTTTGGGGAGGGGGTAGGGAGAGCAGGGAAGCCCCTGGTTGGGGCTCCTATTCGTTACCCGCTCCCTGGGATTTCCTCTAGACTCTAGGCCTTTGGGTCTGGGGCTGAGATCATCACGGTGGGATCCAGTTTGCCTTGAACAGCCTTGGGTTGGCACCCCTGGCTTGTGCTCCCCACCCCCACACCCAGCTGAAGAGGTCTGAGCAAAACTCACGCCATGTGCTGTCCCTACTACCCAGAGGCACACCTAGCTGTCCACCACCCTCCCTGCTGCCTCTGTGACCTCTCTCTAACCACCATCCAGACCTGTGTGTGGCTCAGTGAGGGCAGAGGTTGATGGCCAGATCTATTAACTTCAAGAGGCCTCTTTTGAGCCCCCTCTATGTGCCTGGGACTCTGACAGGCCCTGGAAGGAAAAACCAATGAGACATAACTCCCATCTTGAAGGAGCGCCTGTCTAATGGAGGAGATGTGCTAACAAAAACGTGTATAGTCATGGGTGCTGTAGGGACTGAGGAAGGAGAGCCTTTGAGAGGCTGCCGTACCAGGTCCGTGTCGAGGAAAGGGCACTAGTCTTCAGACAGCAGGTCTGGAAAGGTTTCATCGAGGCTCTTGGTCAAGAGAGGAGCCTGGAAATGTCCCCTGGAAGACAGTGGACAGAGGCTTCTGGGCCCAGAAAATGGTTGACTTCGGGTGCCAGGTCCAGTAATGTTAGTACACAAAGAAGGCAGAGGATTTTACTAGAGTGATTAGCACAGGCCTCACAGTGAATGGCTTTCCACACCGCCAGTCTGCACCATCCTGTGGGAAGCCCAAGGCAGCCAGGCAGTTTGTGGATGGGCAGACGGCAAGGACCAGCCACAAAAAAAGAAAAAAAAAAAAAAAAAAAAGGAAAAAAAAACCACAAAACACCAGCACACAGGTTTATGTGAGAGCTCCAATTTCCATGTCTAATTTGACTTGAAGAAAACCTTGTGCTGGCTGCCACTATGTGGATCAAACAGTTAAATGCGAAGGTCCCAGATGGAGCCTGGGGGCTGCTAGCTTGCAACCTTTACTAAAGGACAGCAGGTCCCCCCGTAAAGGGATTTCATCCTCTGGCTAACTTCCTTTAAATCTGGAAAGATTTTAGAGGAGCTTTTACACAACATAAACTGTCTTTGGAGAGAAATTGTCCCCCAAATTTTGCAATTTCCAAGTGCCCCCACTTGAAAATCTGCTTTTGAAATAGGTGTTAAAGACCTACATTTGTTTACATCTGGACTTGTGTGTGTGTGTGTGTGTGTGTGTGTGTGTGTGTGTGTGTGTTTATATAATGGTGGGTGTGTTTGGATTCCTCATGGAGTCAAAGCTTCTGGAGGTGGAAACAGAAATGCAGGTTGAAACGCCGACACACACAATTAGTCTGTCGCGGCTAATGAGTGCTTTTTTGCTTGGCCGCTGTAGTACATGGTGTGGGGATCTTTTCTCCTTATTTTTAATTTTTTAATTTTCTCACCAATAATTTAACTGTCTACCCCATGGTAACAGCAGAGATGTTTCCACTTCTCATAGAAAGCCCTAGGGGGTTCCACGGTCTTGTCATTTGAGAACACAGCCCCCACTTGGTGTTTACTTGGGGTGGTGGAAGGGAGTCTGGGAGTAATCTTCTAGACCTTCAGTGTTCTGCTACTGCTTACCCCTCACCTGGCCCCAGGCCGGGAAGGGCTGCTGCTACTCTGGGGAGAGCCTCCCAGGAGAGACCGGTCAGGACCCCAGCAGCTTCCCATGGGCTCTGCCTCCCCCACTGTCAGCGCTCTCTGGGAGTTAGGTAAGCACCAGGCTGGCAACAGGGAGACCTGGGATGGGCCAAGGCTGTGTGACCGCCTTTGAGTCAGAGCGCTGGGCGTCGTAGCATTTGCTGAAGTGACTGAGCTCTCATTGTCCTCGTGCGTCTGTCTGAAGAGCGGATGCCCATAGTTCTCAACTCTGTGGGAATGATGTTAACGATGACCAAAATAAATTGTGATGAAGATATCAGCTCAAACCCCTGGTCCTCGACTTCTGTGTGTTTTCTGGGCTTCTGTCCTTAGACGCCTTTACTTCTGGATGCCTCTCCGAAGCACCAAGTTCTGAAGGTCTAACAGCCCATCGAAGCCTGTGTTGTTCCTTTCTCTCTGCTTCACACTGAGGTGCTTGTAGGACTTGGCCCCTTTCCCTTCTTAGGTGCAAACATCAAGTCACAGACCAGCAAACAAAAGCATCTCCCCAAAACCTCAATACCGAGCAGACTTCATTGAAGGTTTGAGGGAAAGGAAGAGTTTCCTATGCCGGAGGTAGAAAGAACTTGAAATATCCGATGGCCTCCTTATTTCTTACACAGTCTCTGCTGTTCAAGTAAGCCAAGTGAATGAAGATCTGTCCACTTGGGGCTCCAGCTCCCTGCAAAGTTCCCCTCTGAATCTCTCCCCGACTGGCCAGAAATTCAAGTGTTTGTCCAACCGTACATCTTCAGAGCAGCGCGGCACCAGCACACTACTCCGCCCCTGCCCCCAAAGCCAGTGCCTTTGTCAGCATGCTGGTGGACAGAAGCCAATCTGTTCCCTCTATCCCGACACCCTCTGCTGAACAAAGACAATCATATAGAGGTCGAGTTCCGTACAGATGCAAATGATACTATTTCCCATCACCAACCTCCAAGCCAGAAGGGAAAAGTTGTTAGGTTTTTGTTTTAAATAAGAGTTTTTCTGACACATAGTACTGTATTACATATTTCATTATGCATTTCAATGTCCCTCCTACATGGATGATTGATTGGATGGTTGAGTCATCAGCTATAGAGGCAATCTGAACAAAAGGTAGGAGTGCAGGCTTGGACGCCCTACCACTTACCTGTTGGGTGACTCCGAGCAAGTTACTTAAGTTCTCTGAGCTCTAGGTGAAATGAGAGCTAATCATGGTACCTCTCCGACAGGGTAGTAATGTGATTAAATAATTCACGAGAGGGTCCTTATCTCAGAACCTGGCATTTGCAATTGTTCTTTACTCTGTACTCAATTTTATCATTTCATTTCGTTAGTCCAAATTTCATGATCTGGCTTTTTCTTCTGTTTCCACAGTCATTTCAATTTAAGTTGGTAGGGTACTGGGACTGTGGTACAGCCCCGGGCCTGCCTCCACTGGGTGGAAATTGGCATGCAATTACTGACACTCCTGGGGCACCTGGGTGGCTCAGTTGGTTAAACATCTGCCTTTGGCTCAGGTCATGATCCCAGAGTCCTGGGATCGAGCCCCACATCAGGCTCTCTGATCAGCTGGGAGTCTGCTTCTCCCTCTCCCTCTCCCTGTCTGTTGTGTCTAAAAAAAACACAGTGCTCTCTCTGTGTCTTAAAAAAAAAAAAAAAAAAAAGAATAAAAATAAAAATTACTGACCCTCCCCTTCCATCTTCAAGACAGAAGGGGACAGACCGGCTACCTCCCTCCAGGCTGGCTTTGGGGTTAGGTATACTTCTCGGAAGTAATGTCCTTCTTGCTGCTATTTACTAACCAGCCCAGGCTGGTTCAGAATAACCATAATTAGCTGAACCTTTTTTTTTTTTTTTTCCCCCAAGTACAGTGTTACAGGAAACACAAACATTCAGAAATATCTCATTCATCTTCAGTGGCAGAGAATCCAATTGTTCAGTCTTGGTTTGAGTCCTCAACAATTATTGCAACTAAATTTTAATCAACAGTTTCAGTAACAATATTGAATTTTAAAGTTCCTAGCTACTAGTTAGAGCATGGCTTAGCTCGTACATGGGCAAATCAGTCATTCTGTGATGATTAACATCTATTCAGAACAGAGAATGTATTATGGGTACTAAATTATCATAGGAATTAATGCAGTCTTTTTAAAGGGCTTAAAATATGTTAATAAATACAATATTCCAACACCTGCAGCTCAAGGAACCAAAGTCATTAAATTATATTTATTATTGCAGGGATCTTGGTGGGGGGAAAATAGTTTAATGAGCATGAATGAAACAGGGGTTCTTTATTTAAAACTTCGTACCTAAAGAAGCTGTTCCCTTTGAGGGGTTATATTAGAGAATCATCTGCTATACAAAAAACAAATCAGAGACAATAATTTTCTGGCTTTGGAGAATGAACAGGAGGGGTCCTCTGGGGATATGAACTCTCCACTGTCTTCCCATTGAACTTGGGATTTAATTCTCCTTCCCCTGCTGCTTCTCCAGCTTCTGTTTCCACCACCTTCTCACTTACAGTCCACCTAAGAGCCATACCGTCCTTAGAGTTTCTCAACGGTACCCAGTTCTTGTCTACCTCAGGGCCTTGGCACATGCTTTTACCTCTCTCATCATGGTACTTATTTTGTGGCAGTCCACTGGCATATTGCCAGGTTTTGTCCTAAACAAATTGTAATTACTAGCTATTTTAATCCTTATAGCAGCCTAATTGACTGTGTCCCATTATCATACCCATTTTACAGATGGGGAAATGAGTCCGAGAGAAGTTAAAGTGCCTTCCTTACCCTAGACCCTGCTGACCTGAGGTACTCTCTTCATCAGAAAGTTCTGCCTCTTTGGAAGGTCAGCTACCATCATCCCACAGATCTCAGCTCAGTTGCTGACCCTGTCACGTTTATCTAAAATCGTCCCCACCCCCATTTTTCTCTTTCATGATCCTGTAACACTTTGCAGTGTGCACTAGCACAGTTTAAAACCATCCTGCATATATTTATTTTTAGGTCTCTTCCCTTCAAGGAAGGTCCATGTCCTTGAAGGCACCAACTATTTTTGTTTGATGCTATATCCCTAGCTGTATGGAAGTCACTGCCATTTCATAAATGCTGTATAGATACTTGTTTAATGGGTCCTTGAACTCCTATGTTCACCATTAGCTATCTGTAGCCAGAACAAATGGTACTTTTCATCTGTCCATCCGGATGGATAGTCTTTCCAAATTTTTTTCAAATTTTCAAAAAGGAGGGGCTCTTTTTATGATTATTTATAGGTCAGTTGATTAAAAAAAGACACCCCAGCATAATCCTTTCTATATTAAATCTGGACCTTTGTACATAAAAGATTGGGAAATGATGATCCAGTGTAACTCCTATTTGACAGGTAAGGAGAGAAGCCTGGAGGAGAAGCCACTTGGTTCAAGTAAGGGGCTGGTCAGGACAGTGATCAAGACAAACCCCAGTGCTCTTGCACGTGGGCCAGTGTGGTTTCTGCCCCCTCTGCCTTGCTCATACAGTCTCCCAGGCTGACAGCATCAAGAGAAACCCATCAAAAACAGAAAAGTTTTTTTCAGACTGACTTTTGCTGCTGCTAAGAACATTGTGCTTGGCAGGTCGGGAGAAGTTGACTGAAGCTCTCGTATTTTTTTTTTTAAATCTTGGGGGTGTTCAAGGTGAAAATTAAGTGTCTGAATATCCTCCTGGTGGAATGCATTCGAAATGCTATTTCCTGTTAGGAAGTGGAAGAAGGAAAATAAACAAACACACGTTGTGTGGAATTAAAAATGGAGGTCCCAGAGCCACACATCATGCCCAGTGTGAGACACCAGCCTTAGAGAAACTGCCTCATTTTCCTGGTTTGCCAACTCGTTGAGGACACACTCTGACTACTAAAACCCTCAACACCATGGTTCTTTACCACCTATGAGCCATGGGCCACACTGAGAATCTGATTAAAGTTTTGGGCTGTATGCCCAGAGAAAATGAATCTATACAGACGTGAAACATTTTGCTGATTATCTCAGGGAGCTTATGGACATTCTTTTGTCCATTTTATGAATTTCTGCAGGCCCATGGATTCTAGTGTAAGAAGCCCTGGTAACATATAATTATTAGTTAATAATAGTAGTATTAAGCTCTTATTATACCTCAGATACCTTTATATAAAGGTAAACACACATACATGCATACACACACACATATAAATACATATATGCATGCATGCGTGCGTGTGTGTGTGTATGTAAATTTTTTAACTTAATCCTCAAGTATTATGTCTATTCCCATTTACAGTGAGGAGACTGAGGCTTAGAAAAGCTAAAGAAGCCAGAAAGTATTAGAACCTGGATTAGAACACGAGTTATCTGATTCAGAGCCAAAGAAAGGCAGGTACAGAAAGTTTGCATAAGGTAGACCTTCCCCAGCTTAGATGCAATGCCATGATAAACTCCGTGGGAGAAAATAAAGGTTAAACAGGACATCTCCAGAGTGTCACCAAAGTCTACAAAGGACCAGGAACTTCACCTCTCGGTTTTTGAACTCCTCGTGGAGAGGCAGTTAGAATAGTTTCGGGATATCTCCTCTTTCCAAGAACTGCCCTCGACCCTCTGACACACTGAGGGACAGAAATTCCAAGGGGTTTGACGTCATTAATCCGTTGGGCTGGAACTGGTAGTTCTTGTGGTTTTATTGTAAGCCTGTATTCAGATTATTTTCAATTTGAGAATGTCTATCGTCACATGGGCAGATGGGTCCTGTCTGAGTGTGAAACCCTCAAAGGAATATTCAGAGCAACTGGGTTGTCAACACACTTTGTAAGAGGCTATTAGTGTGGGGTGTGTTCAATTATTTCTTGCTTTTCCCAAGAGAGTAAACAGTGACCCCATTAGAAGTTGCTTACGAATGTTCCTTTGACCATTTTTTCCTTTTTCTTTCTTTTTAAAAGAAAGAAGTCATTTTTATGTAGGCATGGGTCTTCCTAAGTTAGAACTAAGACTTGCAATGGATGTATATACTTCTAAAAGTTTCTTTTTCATTCGTGGGGCTTATCTAGCCCTTTTATCTTATATTTAATTTCCTAAAGCATCTGCTTTGGTCCAATCCCCTGGCTGAACACTGAAAATAAAGAAGTGAATCAGATAAGGCCCCTGGCTTCCAGGAGCTTAGGGTCTAGTAGGAGAGCAAGATACTTCAACAGATGGGTGTGGTGTGTTGCGGTGTGTGGTACGGTACGCAAACAAAGGACAGAGTGGTCCGCTCATGTTGAAAAGGTTAAGACCACCGGCCACAAGAACAGACTGAAGAGAACCAGCTGAACAAAATGTTTTCTGTAGAAGAAAGATTCTCAAATTTCACTGGGTGTCATCCGTCTCCAGAGGGCTTGCTGAAACACACGGTTGGGCCCTAGCCCAAATTTCTACTTCAGTGTATCTGGGCCAGGTCCCCCAGTTTGCCTTTTTTTTTTTTTTTTTTTAAAGATTTTATTTATTTATTTATTTGACAGACAGAGATCACAAGTAGGCAGAGAGGCAGGCAGAGAGAGAGGAGGAAGCAGGCCCCCTGCTGAACAGAGAGCCCGATGCGGGGCTCGATCCCAGGACCCTGGGATCATGACCCGAGCTGAAGGCAGCGGCTTTAACCCACTGAGCCACCCAGGCGCCCCCCCAGTTTGCCTTTTTAACAAGTCCTCAGAAAGTGGTGTTTCTGCCGGTCCAGGGAACACGCTCCGAGCACACTCTCCTAGACCTTCCAGTGCCAAGATAATATAGAAAGTCTTCCTTCTCGGTTTTAGGCTCTTGTCCTCCTAATTGGAAAATATTTCATTCTACTCTCTCTCTCTCTCTTTTGCTCTCTGTTGTGATTTTCCTTATCAACATGTGTGTTTCATGCTCTCCTTTGAAATTTGAGCTCCGTGACGTTCTGAAAGCTTTCCTTTTTTCTGCCCCCCCCCTTTTTTTTCTTTTAAGTGTACCTGACTTTGACTTCTTACAGGTAGGAACAGCAGGATACCAGGAAAAATGATAGGCCACTTATATGAATTGTGAGTTGTATAAATTCTTATGGACGTGGGTCTGCAGGTGTGCCTTTATGCGGAAGCCAACACCAAACAGCATTGTTTCTGACAAGGTTGCCGGGCTGGACGTTTGGTCCAAGTTCAGATCTGCTCTTCATATCCTTAGGTCCTCTTAGATCCCATAGAACCTAAATTATGCTCCGGGGGGAGTGAAGAGAGAGGGTCAGAGGCGACGGGTGCACCCCACACAGCCTGAAACAGCAACAGTGCTACGGTCTTGTCATAAACAGAGTCACGTTTCTGGCTCAATGCAATGGAAAATATGAATTCATGTCAGAAAACAAGACCAAATTCCTACATTAATGATTGTCTCTTTTTCTTTATTCTTTTGGTCCATTTTGCACAGGAAATAAGAACCTTGCGGACAGAAAGATCATCATTTGTCAATCCTTTTACGGCAATTTTCCCAGCGTTCTTTCAGCTCTAAATGCTTTTAGTACTTGTCAGGATCCTATAATAGCTTTAATGGGAGGGGAAACAACAGCAAGGACAATAACAACTATTTGCTGCGTAGGAATGAATTGAGTGGCTCTCTCCTTTCTGGACCACAGTGCGAACGATGGCCGTGTCCATATGTGGGCTTCCACAGGCAGCTGTGCAGCTACTGTTTGCACTTAGACCTTAAGTTGTCTGTAATTTTTATGTGTGTAGGAATGATGCCAATTGAGAGAGAGAATGGACCAAAAAAATATTTAGCATCTCGGAGATGAGACAAGTCAATAAACAGCTTGATTACTAATTCATTCAGGAACAAAAGTAATGGCTTTCTAAACTGAAACGACCAAATCCAATAACTAACTGTTTGTCAGGGCAGTAATAATGGTATTTGTATCTCTTTTAATTGGCTTTAACCTTTCCCTTCATGTGCGCGGTATTAAAAATTTAAAGAGGAAAGTATTTAGAGGCATAGATTTACGGCACGGCGTGGATTACATGCTTTTAATGAGGTCAGGACAATAAACCATCTGAGCAGAACCTGCCGTCCAGTGATGAATTACTCCCTTTTCCGACAGATAGACTGCAGCGAGCGTGTGGGCTCACACGCACGCTCCTGGGCTTGTCTGTGTGGACTGAGGGACTCTCAGTCTTGCTCTGGAGCTAGCGTGGGGTGTCTCCAGTGACAAGGAGTGTGTCAAGAGATTTTCAAAATGCAGAGCCGCAGTGTAACGTGAGAAAGCGAAAGTGGCCAGACAAAATGCTGTGTTCCCGTATGACAATGACTGACATATGTCTGTTTATGTACGAGTGGATATGCAAGGAAGGAAGGATGGAAGGAGCGAGAAGAGAGGAGGGAAGGAAAGGAGAGCAATAGAGATAATTCAAGGGAGCACAAAGCGGTGTGCTAGAGACAACTTGCACTGTCTCGTAGAACTGATCATACAACACCCTTGCCCAATTCCACCATAACCTTAGCCTGAAATTGTAGGTGGTGAGAGTATTTACTCTGCAGAAATCAGAAAATGCTTCAAATCAGAGCTGCTTATTTCTGCAGAGCCAATTGTTAAGTTCGATCGGTGTTTCACTGGACACATAACAAACCATCTAGAGTAGTTCTAGCCAGAGAGTGGGTTTACTAGGAGGGGGAGGCAAAGCGTGAGGGTGGGGAGGAGGAAAAAGAAGACGTTGTTCCTCTTTATAGAGATCTTCCTTTATACAGTTCCTTAAGCACTTATTTATCCATTTCAACATTGTGTTTTATTTTAAAATTTGCAAATATCATGAAAACTTTTTTAAAATAGGAAAATAGAATCAATCACTCTTACCTTGTAAGTCAGGTGCAAAGCGTTCATACAAGGAAAGGAAAAACAATGAAAATGCTAGGATTGAGTGGTCAGAGGACTTTAGACTCAGCCGGAATAGTGTCTTTCCATGGTGACAACTTCAAAAGCAGAAACACACACAAAGTGTTAACTTGATCAGTCCCTAAGAGTGGCGTGTTCGCAGTCAGAAACCATCCCCTAGCAGATCCTAGTCAAGAAAGTCACCGTGGTACCTCCAAGTCTCATCTCTTCCCATTGATCAATTGATGCAAATATTAATATAGTCTTTTACCTAATCAGCAGCCTTGAGTTGGCAGTCCTGACCTCATTAAAACCATGAAACACTACTACCAAAGAGAAAAGCACTCTCCTCTGGATAGCAGAGCTGCAGTCCCACTGAAAACAGTACCATCCACGTGGGCAAACAGTCTAGCCCCAACTGAAGCAATGTTGATGCTTCCTTTCTGCCACTTTGAGCTGCTGAGTATCTAGTCAACCTCAGGAAGGGGCAGAGGGAAAAGACCTCCTGGTTCCCCGCTTCCTTTCCAAATCCCTGTGATGATGTCGGTTTTTACATCTCTAGGATAGCCACCAAGTCCAGGTGTTATTTTTACTTAGGACCTGGTTACCCTTACATCCTAGGACTCTTACAGATGACAGGCCATTCCTAGAAGCCCATACCTGACTGTGAAAACCAGCGCTTAATTTTGTAAACCTTTCGTTCATCCGCAAATATTTATGTGCTAGGCACAGAGTTAGTGATGGCAATACGGTGGTGAACACATCAGACAAGGACCTTGCTTTCGTGGAGCTGACTCCCCAGGAAGCAGAGGCAGGCATGAATAGGCAAACTAGTAGAACATCAGTGTAAGTCATGTTTGAAAAACATGAAATAAGGTTGTGAGAGAGAGTAGCGGGTACTTTAAACCCCCTACTCTAGAGGGGCTGGAGGGGAAATCGTTTCTAAGAGGGAAGCTTGAACTCTGATGTGAATGACAGCAAGAAGCCAGCCATGGGTAGATCTACAAAATGTATATGCTACGTACTTGTTTATGGAGATTTTTTTCTGCTCCCATTGAAAGTACACCTACTTTTAAGACACAAGTCCAAGAAGGACAGACTGTAGGTACTTTCCTTCTTTATTGAGAACTGTTTTCAAAATAAACTCCTGCAGTCTTCATTGCTCCAAATACTTTTGAAAAACGTACAAAATCAGGATCATTTGTGTATGTGTGGCTGACTCTGTGTTCTTAACTATCCCAAAGATGTTCACCGGTCAATGTAGTGGGTAGCATCGTTTCCCTGAAAGAAAGAAAAATATAGGGCAGTCGTATGTTGAGATGTCATAACCTATGACATCTCACAGTTGTGCATGTCTATACGATTTCAACAAAAAGACTGTGCATTGGAGGGAAATGTTTGTATACTTCTGACCAAGAAGTATCTGGGTTCAAATGCCAGCACTGCCACTAACTCAGTATCACTCTGAGCATGGGACAGACCCTCTCTGAAGGCTCAGTACCCTCCCCTGTCACATGGGGATAGAAAAACGCCCACTTCATGACATGATGGTGAAAAATTAAATAAGATCATGTCTATGAAGTGCCTGGGTCAGAGTAGCTTAGAGCATCCTTTTAGAGAAGTTTCTGGCAATACTGCTCAACTGCGTCTCAGCAAAGTGAGAATATCATTGCATGGGGACAGAAAGGTCTCATTCTTGTCTTCACTGCAATCTTTCTGTTGGAGGCAGAGCTACAATTTGGGTCTTAAAGGTGTAGTATGTTTTCTAGATTAAGCAAGAAAATTGAGAACACAACTGTCATTTTTTTCAACATGATCCATAACAGTAGACAAAAGAGGCATTATCAGGTGGCACCCAGCAAGAGAAAAACCCATTCTTTTAATCCTTCAGTTATTTACGAGTCTTTCCCCTACCCTTTCTCCTTGTCTCTTGCTTCTTGTAGCCCTTTTTGGTTCTCCCAGAAGCACCAGAAATAAAGCTTGGAACCAACTGGTCAGAGTCCTTGAATTGCATCCCATGTGCAGTACAATTTATACAGCAAAGTGCATTGCCTCAGAATAGGATTGTAAGGACATGCATGAATGCTGACTATATTCCTAGGGGTAATGGAAACTGCATATGAATATAAAAATAAAAAAAAAATCAAAAACCTTGGAAGAAAAACAAACATGACAGAAGCAGCAAGATAATGTTTTTATGTTTTCACCTTTAATTGACTAAAAATATCAATACAACATATTCCTTGGACAGTCTCCTCGACCCCCCTCCCCTCTTTTTAATGGGAGCACAGAGGTGGTTGGGAGGAATAATATTCACTGAATTGATAAAACAATGGTTTCTCCTGGGAAAGTGCAAGTAGAGGGCCAGAAACAGCTTTTTTTCTTTTAAACCCATTTGCTTTGTTTGATTCTGTTTCACACCAGCCCGCACTAGCTTTTAAAATTAAGACGCTACCTTTTTAAAAACTGAGGAGGGAGAGAGAAGAGTTACTTTCTACCCAAGATAGCTGCGTTGTTTTTAAGTAAGTTTTATTAACAAGTAACAATTACTTTTTTATGATACATTTAAGATAGTGAATTATGAATGACTGAAAATCCCCTCCAGCCTAATTGAGAACCATTATGTCTGGTAATTGCTACTGATTTCTGCAAACAGTCATTTTTCTCTGGCCTATTAACATAATTTGAATTTTTAATTGCCCTTCATAATTGTCTATTGGAGTTAACAAACAGTCCCATTCACCAAAGGGTTTCAGACCAGACCTGACCCCCTGCGAGCTTGCAGTGGAGACATCTAAGACCACTTGAGGACACCATGAGGAGTTTGTGGACTCTCAAAATGAGGTGGGATCCACTGTGACAAATGTGACATCTTTTGAAGGACCCACCCAGCTGTGGGTTGACACATTTTCAGATTTCTATATCACTGAGTTGGCCTACTCTGTTTTCAAGCTGCCTTACCACAAAAAAGGAAGAGTGTCACGCTTTCAACAATTTCAACCAGGACTTTCATCACAGTACCTTATCTGTTGCACTGTGATAAGTGTGAACATTCTGGTAAAACAGAACATGTCCTATTGTGTCCATTTCCTATAGGATTTGTGGGTGGGTATAATTAACTCAGTGACATCAGAAAAGGCCACGATTCCTGGTAAAGATACATATGTATCTTAATATATGTACAGTTATACACACTTACAAACACACACAAACACATACATGCCACAAAGGCACCTTATGTTCACTTTTTTAAGTTTAAGTAAATTCAGAAAGGTAGAGAAAAATATAAAGAAGAAAATGAGCAATGATCCTACTAATATATAGTATTTTTTGTGTAAATACATAGATACGTATAATAGTGTTTATATTTGCGCACATGGCTTAGTATTCTAAAATCCTATTTTAAAGACTACGTGTGATGGAACATACGGATTCACCATTGGTTACTTAGGCACGCTGCTCCTGTTAGATATGGAATTTCTCAGTTTTTACTGCTACAGAGAAAGGGATAGAGGGAGCCCCCGCACCTGTTTCTTGTCCCTCTCTGATAATGACCTCAGGAGAATGTCCTGGAAGTTGAATGATTCAAGGTTGTGAACACACTGTTGAATCACTCTCCAAAAAATTTGTATTTCTCTATATACTCTCCTGTCACTCTATGAGAATGCTGAATTTCCCAGACGTTTCCCAGAATTAGATATTAGATTTACTAAACTCCGGGTCCAGTTGTTAACTTAAAAATACACATCCCATCATTTTTTAAAAAGTTGCATTTGTTTGATCAATAGTGAGGTCAAACCTCATTTCATCTCATTACAATTAGCTGCATGGGTGTGCATCTGAGCCGTCCATATTCACCTCCGCCTTGCCCATTTTCCTATTGAGGTATATATTTTTATCTTACAGACACAGTCAAGATTTTGCAATCTTGATGCATTTTTCAGTCTCTGCCTCCGAGCCACCAGGTAGTCAGTGCCCAAATGCCATGGACTATAGACCAGAGCACACAGCTAGTCTTGGTGGTACGTGAAATGGGTATCATTTCTGCCCATCATCACTTTTTTCTGCATTTGTAGTCGGTCGGAAGGGTTCACTCATCTTTCATGAAACCATAGCAACACGAACCATAACAGGAAGCCATAAACAAAACTGCCCCAGGGAGCTCTGTAGCTGTCTTCCACCTTCCAGGGCCCTTGGGTTCCTGTCTTGGTTCCCCTTGAAACGTCCCCGTGAAGCCCTTTGAAACCTGCATCCACATAGTATCGAGGCACGTAGAAAATGCACATCAGAAATAAGGATGTGTGGGGCGCCTGGGTGGCTCAGTGGGTTAAAGCCTCTGCCTTCAGCTCAGGTCATGATCCCAGTGTCCTGGGATGGAGCCCCGCATCGGGCTCTCGGCTCTGCGGAGAGCCTGCTTCCTCCTCTCTCTGCCTGCCTCCCTGCCTGCTTGTGATCTCTGTCTGTGTCAAATAAATAAATAAAATCTTTAAAAAAAAAAAAAAAGAAAGAAATAAGGACGTGAGCCACTAGTCTGAAACCCTAAATCAAGAGCAGTTGTCTCTGCACAAGAGTGTAGTGTCCAACATAAAGCAGTATCTAATCAATATACGGACGAGAACTCTGAAGCTTAATGACACAAGAGAAGCTGCAGAGATGCTTGGCAATTCTAACGTGAGGATCTGATTACCAGACTCAAGTCTGTTTCCAGAGTTGGGAGCTCCAGGGTCCATTTAAGTACCTTTAAACAAAGTTTCCAGCTGAGATATTTATGGGATGCACTATGGGCAGCCGACTTGCTGGTGGGAGAAGACCAAAGCTAGACATTTGTCCTTGCTTAAAAACTGTCAGTGCTATTTGTATGAATGCGTTCAAAGTGGCCATGATTCTTCATAGCTTTTTGGATGAGTTCAACGGGGACATCAAGGAAAGGCACTAAACTAATTCCTACATGGAAGCTTCCCATGTTCGATGTCTGCTTGTGACTCTGAGGGAGACATTTATTGTAAAAATAGCAATAGCTAGTTATCATCCCTGACACATCCCATGCTTTCAAATTGAAACTAACCACCTTATTACTCTTCTTTCAGCTCCCAGAAGGAAGTCCAGGGATGGCACATTTTTCTGTGCTTCCCATCTCTGGCCTATTCCTTGCATACTTTGTTTCAAACACAGTTTTCTCAGAGGAGGAACTGGAAAAACTTGCTTTCTTCATCACCTAAAGAGCATTGTAGAAATTTAAGGTTAACATGAACCGGGGTTTCAACCATGAACTTGGGCTCTGTTTTTTAGAGCTTAAATAACACACAAAGACTTTTTGGAGCCAGTGTGGTTTCCTTTGAGGAACTCTGTAGGCATCAGATGGCTGAGGGGCTCCAGACCTGGAGTCAGAAACTGGTTTGAATTCTGGGTTTGCCGCTTTCTGGCTTCAAGAAGTTGTTGCGAGTGTAGGGAGATAGGGTTGTTGTCAGAATTAAGTGCAATGGCATGCCTATACAGTATGCACTCAACTGTTTCTAAAGGCTATCATTATTAATAAAAGTTGACAAAAATTATTTTATGCAGCATTCAAGACATCTGTGGATCAAATGTTTACGTTTTCCTCACTTAGGCATCAACATCTATGCTCCCAGCTGATTCCTGCAGGCCCGGTCCTGCTTCTGTGTAGCAACTGAAAGGGAGAATATGGAGTGACTTAAAAGACTCCAGACGAATCTTTGCCCTGAAGTCAGCTGTTTATTCAGCTCATTCAACTAACAAATAATTTCACTGGTGATTTATTGTTTTCCTCAGTGAAATTTTCCTTCATACATCCATAATTAAAAAGGGTGCAGAGCAGTAAATCGGTGAACCTGTCATATAACATTTGTTAGCATCGAAAACCAAGGCATCATAGCTTTTAGGAGAGAAAAATGTAGAGGTTAGGTAGAACCTGAGATGCAGATGTGTTTTAACAGGATTTTATTTTGGAAACGCAAGACTGCGAGTGTGCCTACTCACACGCGAGCGTGCGTATGTTTAAAGAATTGAGAGCAAAATATAAACTAAATGTAATACTATGTCCTCCATTACGATGGCCTAATTTTAACGAGCACATGCCATGCTTCTAGTTTCTTTTAGAGAAAGAATACCTTTTTTTTTTTTTTTAATGATGGGAAAACTTCCCAAGGAGGGAAAGAAACTGAAGTACCTACATATTGCACAAGATGTCCTTATTTAAGGCACGCCCAGCACACGCCTTGCTCCAAAGCAAGTGTAAAGGAACAATAGATAAAAATTTGAATGTCAAACGCTGACTGCAGGGAAAGAAAAGTGTAACTTTGCCTGGGAGCTCAGAGCAGAAGAGTTGGAACCCTCACTTTTATGCGAAACTTAAGACACGGATTTGGAATTCTGTAGAGCATGATGCATGGATCTCATAATAATACTTTAAAACTTATGAGAGAGAAAGGACAGCAGGCATTAAAGACGAGTGTTTTCTGCCCAACAGGTTCCACTATAACGGAAGGATTCTACACACAAAAAAAATGAACTTGATACAAACTGTTTCATTGATCCTAGAGCACCCTACTTCTTCTGGCCTCCTCCTCTCCCCACCCCCATGCTAACTGAGAACCCAACCCCATAAATCAGCAAACAATCTAGAAGCCTCATTAAGCCTCCAAGCAGTGCCTAGTCTCACAAGAGAATAGCATTTTGAAGGAGACAGAGAGTAGCAACAGATATAATCACGAGGAAGATAAACACCAGAATAAAAGAAACATCAATAAAATATACCATGCACCATTAAGGACCACCTCCAGATAAGAGCTCGGCATCGCAGTAAAAATCACAAGTGAATTAATGTCAAAAAAAAGAATGTTTGGTCCATCAGGCTGTGTCAGACTCTGTTGAAAATCATGTCCGCCTAGGGAACTGTCAAGCTTTCCCAACCTCCATTTGAGGGGTAATTGTGCCAGTGACTCTGAATGCTGAGAGAGACCTTGCCACATCACTTTTCATTGCACAAAACACCCAATTTGTTGGAGCAACTATGTGCCACCCAGTCGGGCTGGTCATTCATTCCAAGAACCAGTTCACTTTTATTTAAAATTGTCACCCTCACTTTTGTAATTTTTTATTTTGGTAGTTTTGAAATTACAGAAATAGTGGAAAGCACACATGTACAGCCCAGACCATGCTCACCCGTTGTGTGTGTTTGCCCCATTTGTCATTTGCTTTATCAATCTCCCACTTCCTCTGCCTTGCTCAGCAATACTCCCTTTCTCTCCCTTTCTCTCACCAGCCCCCCACACACTAATTTTCCCTGAAACAGTTAAGAGTAAGTTGCCTCCACATCAAGCTCACTTACCCCGGAGTACTTCAGTGTGTGTTTCCTAAGAACAAAAACATTCTCTTCCATAGCCACGGTCCAGGTGCCAAAGCACAAAGTTAGCATTGATACATGATCTAATCCTCAGTCCATATGTAAATATCATCCATTGCCCCGAATGGGCTGGTGTCAGCTCTTGCTTCCCTGAGCTGGAGTTCGTTTCAGGATCACACGTTGCATTGTGTTTCATGTCTTTTCTGTCTCCTTTAACCTGAAGGAATTCCTTTGCCTTTGTCTTTTTTGGTGGTGACATTTTAAAACTTTTTAGTTGTCAAACGTGTGTGTGTGTGTGTGTGTGTGTGTACATACATCTTATATATAAGAGTAGGCACTTAAAAAGCATTATATATATGGAGAGAGAGAGAGAGAAAGATGTTCATATCAGTCCAGTGAATTTCCAGACAGATCATACTCATGTTACCAGCTCCAAAGTGAGAAACGGAACATAAACCCAGCACCCAACAGCTCTCCTCAGCAGTTAACTTTGCAGGGCTTGCTGTATAGCAAGAAGAAATGTAGAAACGCGGATTCTTTCTTTCTGACCAAATTCAACTCTTTCATCCCAGAATATCTCTCACAGGGCTCTAAGTGCTACTGCTCTAATGGCAACCCAGACATCTTGGCCTTTCAGACCAAGAAGGAGGCATTGCTGTCTCCCATGGCTTAAATGAGGCCAAGTGTTTGGCGTAATGAACGGTAAACAGGGGGAGGGTATTGTTTACATCCTCAGATCAGAACTTCTTAAACTGTGTGTGGTGAAGGAGGCTTATTTTCTCCCTAACTCATTCCTACTAATCAGGTGCTCGATTGTGGCAATGTTAGGTTGTTTCTAACCAAAGTTTCTAACCATTTTCTTACAACCCCTGTATTTCTCCCTTCGGACGCTGGTTGGTTGGGCTCATGGGCCACACTTAGAGCAGCTCTGGGCTAGGGCAGGTAGCGCCGGTCAGTCAAAGTTGAGCTGCTTTATATCCTCAAAGAGCATTCCCAAGTTCTCTGCCTGCTTTAGACCACCATCCAGTGGCCCTGCACAGTGCTGATCTCGGTTTGTAATAACACTTTTATTTTTGAGATGACTTCATTAGTGTCTAACACCCTGACCTGACTCTGAACTTCATGAAACAGAGTTCTTCAGTTTTGCCCACGATTGAGTCTTCCACAGTGCCTGATGTGTAATAGACACTCAAGAAAAGACAGACAGATGGAAGAGTGACTTCATCAATAGTGTCTTGTGAATAATGATGAAACAAAATAGGACCACGGGCTAACATGGAATCTGTTAACCCCATTAGTACTGGATTTGGCATAAAAGGAAGGGACCGTTCTTGCTCTGAGAATATAAGAATATTTTGTTTGGATTTTTTATTTTAGGTTTAAGTGGGAGAATTCACATTATTGAAAACACTGAGCTGCGTCTTATATGCAATAGTAGGCACTTAAAAAGCATTCATTTCTAATTAATCATTTTGAGAGCATAGCACTACTTTAGCTGTTAAGCTGCATGTTACTATTTTCAGGAAGTTCTATATTTGTCTAACTGTATTTCTTTCTTTCTTTGAGAGTCAAATTTAGCCAGGCCTCATTTCAATGTTTATTCTTAACATATGCAGGGGTGGGGTTGCAAAGTTATATTTTCCTAAGCAACCAGAGCTGGATTTATTCAGAAAAAGTGAGAGAGAGATTATAGATGGTTTGCAGGAGAAACGAGGTTTTGAGAACAAAACCTATGAGCAGATTATTTTCAAGAACTTCAGTAGGTTTTGCTGCTTCTTCCATGCATAGAGTGATGATAATAAAGGTTTAAGTTTGATTCATTGGGAACTATCCCCAAAATGTCTTAAGACTTTCTCAACTGTAGGACCCTAATCACCAGGGCAAACACTTGAAATTGCTTGTTTTGTGTTTCCAAGTTCTGATGATGGGGGGTATATGGTCTGTGCTGTGGGGCTCTGCCTCGGATCAGAGCATACTGGTATCAGTAGGACCCTTAGGAATGTCTTTCATGGTAAGACATCTCTGCTGGCTGAGTGAATCTTGAATAGTGCAGACAGGAATCTCGAAATACACATTTCCTCACCCCTCTCAACATCGTTTTCTCAGTCTCCAGGTGGCTTTTGTTAGGGCTTATAACTCCAGGGTGGCATTTTAGGAGAACCAGTGGGGGAAGAAAAGGTAGTGTAAATGTAAAAGATACAGCTCATTCTATCTTTGAAATTGTTGGTGTGAAAAAAGCTCAACAGTGTTTTATTTAAACAAGGTCGGCTTCGACCTTGATTGACTTGCAGTAAATTGCCTGGTACAAGAGGCAAAAGGAAGTGGAGAGAAAAATGGCAATCAGCACCAAATGTTTCACATATTGATTGACAAGCACCAGAGATGTGCTAGAGTAAGATAAATTGGCCAACAGGGCCCATCTTGACAGCTCCTGAGATGGGCAAATTATTCTTGTTAATTTGCTGCGGGAACCTTGTCATTTACGGAATGCGCATGTGAGTGTCTCCTAATTGCGTAAACAAAGTTCAGATTCCTATAGGCAGCCTCGTTCTGCTATGGGGTTTGGTAATTTGGGGGTCTGCATCACCAGAATGCATTTGTAAATGGCTCTCAAACTCGGGGAGGAAAAGGGAAGCAGGACACCAGCTTTAAGCGGGCATTTGCAACAGAGATACAGGAAATTTCTTGCCACACTTTTCCCACTTAACAGTCGGTTTCAGGCACACTCGAGTTAGTGAGCTCACCTTCTACCAATATCCCATGGTTCCCTCCTGGCATAATGGCTCTAATTGGCTTTATCTCGCTTCCACTTGAGTTCGGAGTTTTCAAATATGTAAAAGATAATGTTTTAGAGATTGGAGGGTGTCCAAAAAAACCTTCTCATACTTTTCTTATCTTTACTCTTCAGTATCTCCACCTTTCACTTTTACTTTCCTACTTACTTCTCTAACCTCTTCCTCCTCTTCCTCTCCTCCTGCCATGCTGAATTCCTGAATGTCTGTCGTTTCTAGCCAACTCTGCATACCTCTTCCTGTAAAATGGACTGTATTTTATATCACATATTGCAAGACTGCCTGAGACATCCATCTAGAAGTCGACTTTCAGGTTTGTTTGCCATTTTTTTGCAAATTAGGTAAAAAAAAAAAAGAAAACAAACCTTTTTACTTTAAGAATATAACCTAAACAATTGAAATAGGCGTTTCTTCATTTCTATTTTTTCAAGTAGAAACACACCCCTTCATTACTTTCCCTTCCTTCTTTACCTCCATTTCTCTCTCTCTCTCTCTCTGAATTTTTCAGAGCATGTCTCAGTTCTGAATTGGGCAGGAATGATACTTACTTTCATTTAAAGGGACCTAGTAGAAAAGAACTCTAACATCAAGGGCCTGTTCTTAATCACCCTCGTTAATGTCACAGCTCAGAATAATGTATCACTTTCCCACTGTCTGAGAGGAAGAGCCAGACTCAAACATATTCACACTTTCCACATTCCTTTGTGCAGACTGCTTTATTATGAAGTTGTTCTGGTCTTAGTCAGGTTGCAGAGGTCGGGAGCAGCCTGGAATGTGGAATAAGATAAGGAGTTGCTGGGACCTGAAATGACCTGGGGAACAGAGACCCTGCGGAAGGCATCCAGTATTATCCTTACAGACAGGTGGACCGTGTTTTGCAGAGTTTGTGATTTCCAATCTAAATTTACTTCAAACATTTCCAAGACCATATCCTCTCATTTCTTAATTTTTTAAAAAGATTTTATTTATGTGGGAGAGAGAGAGAGCACACATGTGCACAAGGCGGGGAGAGGGGGGCAGAGGCAGAGGGACAAGCAGACTCCTCCCTGAGCCCCATGCGGGGCTCCTTTCCAGGACCCTGAGATGATGACCTGAGCTGAAGCCAGATGCTTAACCAGCTTTAACCACCTGAGCCACCGGCATGTGCCCTCCACCTCCTTGCCCACTCATTTCTCATTTTTATCTTCAAAATAGTCATGGGAGGTAAGTACATAGAATTCTATTTTCCCTACTTCTCACTGGAAACACAATCATCAAAAACTGAACTCGGTTGGTAGGTAGAGGCAGGAGAGGGCCCCAGCTGCTAATTCAAGCTGCTCTTCCCATGGCCATTCCTGTGTATTACTTTACACTGACTTAGCATCATGCAAGACCTCCTTCCGGCCTCCTTCTTCCACCCCCAGCTATGAGCGAAGTCGATTTGAAAAATGTCTCCACCTTCCATTTGTCAACAACCCCTCCTTCCCCAGGAAATGTTCACTGTCCCTCTTCTGCGTTCCCCTGCTACTTTAAGCCCATCCCTTCGATAGCAGGGACCACACGGAAAATTGAGCCGCTCGTTTCCCTTTGTGTGTCCGTCACCAAAGGGTGAATTCCTGGTGAATTCCAAGTGGGTTCCCGTGGGGTTCCTCCTTTCTAGCCCAGTCCTGCTGGGGGTCAGCCCTCAGGGGAGGCGGGCGAATGGAGGCAAATAGTAGGGGAGGCAGGTAGAGCACCCCTGTTCTCAACTTCTTTCTTCATCTGCGTGTTTCTTCGGTGCCTGACGGGCAAATCATTTGATTTAAAAATTCTCCTGAGTCAGAAGAGAGGGAAAGGGAGCCTCTGGCCTGTCAGCAGGGCTTAGATCGCTAGAAAATCTTCATCCCTCAGTAGCCTGACAGTGCTGAGGAGTCTTTTTTAGACTGCTCAGGTGTTGTTTACAAGATGCCAAGAATCTTTTAAATTGTTGAGAACAGATGAATCCATGGAGAAAAATGCTACAAATAACACTGAAAATTTAAATGGTAGGATATTTTGGGTCTCTTGGATGAAAAAATTAATAGCCTGGGACGTGCTTAAGAACCACATCCCCAAGCCTAAGGTTCACCAAGGACTTACTTATTGGGGGAGAAAGCCTCTTTGTATTGTCCCTAAATGGCTCTTTTGCTCTACATAAATGAACTTGGTCTCTCCCCACTCTGCCTCCAGTGGATCACATTCCCAATCATGTTATCTTAAGGACAGTAGCGCCCTGGTACCAGAGAATCTTGCTTTTGTACTAGAACACAAGAAGCCATTTATCCTATTTTATCCACACACAGATTTTCTCCTTTCCATCCCCTTTTTGGGTCACCTAATAACTGTTTGAATGCTTCCACCCACAGTGAAATTACTCCCACGCAAGAAAGCCCGTCCCACTTGTACATTAGTCCGATCACTTGACAGTATGTCCTTCTATTTAGTCAGATGCTTTCTCTTATCTCTCCTATTCCTTGGCTCCTAGTCTCACCTCTGCAAAGAAAATAAATGCCAAAATCCTCCTGTAGGATCAGACTAATCTGTCCCTGTGCACACCAGACCCTCCCTGTGCGTCTCCGGGTCTCCTAGCAAAGCATCTTAGTTTTCTTTGGATCTTCATCTGATTCACATTTACCCACCCCCACCCAACACCATCCTGCCAATTTTCTTAGGAATATCTTCCCCTTTACAGATGTCCATCTTGAAAGGTTATTGCCTCTATGAGTATGTTCTGACTATCTTACAGCAGGACTTGCAGTATGGTTTCTCTTGATCAGAACCTTGACTTCTATTAGTGATTTGTTTGAGCCAAACACATCAATCAGTGTGTCATACCAAAGCTTATGATAGAAAACTCCAAAGCCTTTCTCATATGTGCTTCTGTGGAATCCTATTTTCCTAGCTAGTACCCGTGTAGGTTTTTCTTCTTTTATCCTAAATGCAGAACTTCACATTTACCCTCTTAGATTTCAGTTGGGATGATTCAGATGTGTTTGGATCTTCATTCACTCTCTCGTCGGAAATAGAAGCATTTAATTCTAGCACTATGTTCTCTACAAATATGTTAAGACTATTATTTGTATCCTTACTCAATTTTTCACTGAGAATGTCCACCAGCGGAACCTGTGGATATTACTGGGAACATGCAGAAGATAGGTGGGTCACAACAGGCGATCGAATAGGTCAGGAGTGCTGGATCGATCACAAAAGTTGCTCCAAAGTGTTAAAGGGCAAATGTGTAATAATCAAGCCACCACAGATTTTACTCTTGGATTGAAAATTCAGGTGTCTATAAGGACCAGTTAGGTCATGTGAATGAATGAAATAGCCAGGGGTCAGTAAGAGGGAATGGTGAAGACTGTGGTAAATTAGAGAGTATATATTTTAATAAAGGTCATTAAAATTCAATTAAAAGGAAAATAAAAATCCACTTCTTTGGTCAAAATATATATGTCTGTTTGCCAGATGAAACCAGTGGGCTACCATTGGGCAGGCTCTGCTCTAGAGAGCAGCATTAGAACCTGAGAATGGGGGGCACCTGGCTGGCTCAAATTGTTAGGTGTCTGCCTTCGGCTCAGGTCATGATCTCCAGGTACTGGGATCGAGCCTTATATCAGGCTCCCAGCTCAGCAGGAAGTCTGCTTCTCCCTCTACCTCTCCCCCTGCTTGTGCACTCTCTGTCTCTCTCTCTTTCAAATGAATAAATAAAATCTTAAAAAAAAAAAAAAAAAAAAAAAAAAAGAACCAGGGAATGGATTTGTAAATTTCTCCCATGTGACAGTAATCCCCAGGCTCTTAAAGATTCCATGGATTCTTACTCCTGAGTAGCATCTAGGCATGTTTCCTCCTTGGGTAGTTGATTCACTAACTGGTGATTTTTTGCCAGAACTGGCAGTGACGGAGTTATTTCTGTTTACTGTTGATCTGATGGCTCTCAGAGAACTAAGTCTCCTGGCTAAAGAATTTGGGAGCAGGCTAGACATTTGTCCCACTTTTACCTTATTCCCAGCACTCTGCTGTGGGTGGTTTTGATACTGGATAAGATGAACCACTTCAAGCAGACCTTCCTTAAAACCATGTTGCTTACTGTGTCTATTTCCTATTACTAACCTAACAAATTACGACCAATTTAGCGACTTAAGACAACTGAGATTTATTACCTTGTATTTATGGAGGTGACAAGTCCAAAAGCAGTCTGAGTGGACTAAAATCAAGGTATCAGCGGGTCAGCATTCCTCCTGGAGGCTCCAGGTAGGAATCTGTTTCCTTGCCTTTTCCATTTGTAGAGGCCCCTTCTTTACATCTTTTGACCTTTGTTTCTGTGGTCACATCTCCTCCGTGAACTCTGACCCTCCTGTCTCCCTCTTGTCTCCCCAATTCAAGATCCTTAACTATATCTGCAAAGTCCCTTTTACCATGCAAGGTGACATATTTGCAGGTCCCATGGATTAGGGCATGGATGACTTGTGCCCATCACATATGTTTGTAATTGAATTATAATGATGGCCACGAGGTCAGCTAGAGGGAGGAAGCACTCTGCTTTGTAACCTTCATTCTCACCAACTGTGGGAGCTGTAGGCAGGAGAGTTTCATTGAGGAGGAGGGTTTCACTAGGATTTAGATGACTGTCACAATCTGTGCTGTGAAGACCTTCTCTCCTGAGATGAAAATTTAAAACAAAGTTGTTTCCTCTTCCCACATTTAATCCAGCAACAATGTAGCCTAACTTCTGAAAGTAAGCAAAACCATAAATAAGATTCAGGAAAAGACTTGTAGTTTATATCCTAGGGGCTACTCGGGAGGATAGAGGCCATAAAGGTAAGACTTTAGTGAGAATTGAGGCAGAACTGGTCTCCAAAGCACCTGGGACCTGGGCTATGAAGAGAAAGCAAGAAACCCAGATCTTCAACCAGTCATCAAGGGCTGACTTCAGGTATCACTACCCCTCCCCCCCCCCCCCCCCCCCCCCCCCTCCCCACCTCTGCCCAGTTAGCTTGCAGGGAATTAATAGTAGATCTGTAGTGCTGGATTCGGAGATTGGTGTGACATAGATGAGGTTTGGCATTAAAAATGCTAAGTAATTACAACTCTGAATTTTCTCCTGTTCATTCACAAATGTGTGTGATCTTTCCCACCTAGTACTATCGCTGTTAGAGTGCATAAATCTCTAATTGTTATCCTAATCCCAGGAGATAAGTTTTTCCATGGAACCCAGCAGCAAAGAGCAAAACCTTGAAACCTACTTATGAAGACATGTGTCCGCCTTTGTGTGGAGATCTCCATTTCACAGCTTAGAAATTATGTAGTTTGCAGTAAGTGGAAGCTTCACGAGGGTGGAGGTTGTTGATCAGTGGGAAGATCTACTGAAAGTGGAGGGCAGTGGTGGATAAAGTCTGTGAGAGACCCAAGTTTATCTTAGTTCTCTGACCCATGATTCCGAGACCTGGTATGAAGTTCTTTGTCTTAGATGAGACGATACTTGCTTAATGCTTGTGTATATAGGCATTGATTTTAAAAAGGATGGTGTACATATATATACACCCAGATTTGTCCTAGTCACCAATGATGTTGAACAAAGATCTCATAATGCCAAATACTACAGAAATATTTGATAAGGTGAGAAAACCTATCATCTGTTTCCCTTCTGGATGTTTTATCATCTACTTGTTTTAGGGTATAAAAAGTTCCTACTGCAAGTCTTCTGGTTTTGGTCTTGGATATAATACTAGAGCTCAAGGGTAGAATTTTGACTGAAAAAATTAAAATGTTCTAGGACGTAAGCTTTGTAGTGGACACTTCTGTTTTTTGTGGGAAGCAGCAGCAGCAGGGGGAAAAAAAAGTCTTCTAGTCAAAACTTGATTGGGTGTTTTTCTTGGGGACAGAAGGAGATTCCTGCAGCTCACATGATTGGGAGGGAAGGTGGGTTGGAAAAGAAGGAAATAGAACTGCCGTGTTTCTTCCTTGTCTCTTCATTTCTTTCCTGCAAGAAATAATAGAGACCAAAGTATTACTATCTCTTTTGGAAATGTCTCTGACTGTTAGGGTTAAATCCTTTGATACTTTCTTAATTGACTTTATGATTTTTTTTTTAAATGGAGAGGATAGTAATGTTAGCTGTTTATTGCCTAATATTAATTGTGTGACACACAGAATTTTGCCCACTCCATAATTCCCATCCCTCCATTACTGTATCTTTGATACCCTTAATGGAGAAACAGCAGCCACGGATGTTTGAAATAATATTTAAATTGCTTGAGAAAAACTTCTAATTAAGCTATTGGGAAATAGATAGATCGATCTATCGATCTGTGTTAAAAATGTGGGTAGTCGATGTGTTTTTCAACTTTTGTAGGGTTTTGCAAGTTTAAACCATTCAAGTCAAAGACAGAACTAATAAGAGCATAGTTGAACTTAATATATTATGTCAAGATTTACAGTAACAAATTATTGTTTTTCAGCTATGGAGATATCATTAAGCATATGCCAAGCAATCAGCACATGACTGTAATAGGTTCATGAAGGAAAGGCTTTTTCTAATCGTATTCAGTGGTGTTTTTCCCAAGACAGCAACAGCTTTTATAAAATGATGGTTATATCTCCTCATTATAGAATCTAATCTCCCCAAAAGACATTCAGCAGCTGCAAAACGCTAGCATCTTTTAGTGGTAAATTGTTTTTTATTATTTATCCCTATTTAACTAAAGAAGAAATGGCCATCAGATGATTTAACAAGATGAGAATTTAGCGGTTTTAACATTTGACAGCACCCAATTGTTAGCCCATGCATTGATCTCTTTACATCTGGGCTTAATGGTAATTGGTGTTTCTTTGCTTTCATGCCTCTACTGTATAAGCTGAGTATGAGTCTGATTAGAAAGCAAATGTGCATGATCAGCTCTTTTACATTTCTCCTTAGCATGGAATTCCAAGTCACGGGTCCTCCTCGTAGCATTTTAGAACTTGCAGGATTAGACGAAAAGGAGCCCATGTGCCCAGCCTGTAAATCCTGTTTTCCTAGTAGGTGTCATTATGAACTGGATTTGTTACCCACAAAGTGATATAGGAGAGTGGGCTGATAGAAACCTCTGTTTGAGTGATGGGCATTATGATTTACTGGTGCACTTCCTGGGGCAAATGATGCCCCACAGCAGGAACCCTTCGGGAAGCGATCATGCTCTGTTTGAGGCTGTTCTGAGGAATTTAAAAATAAAATGGCACTAATGAGTTTTCGCATCACTCCATTGGTAGAACTCTCAGGGGACAGCCAACCAATTTAAATAAATAAGGTTCCATAACCCTATGGGAGATTACAGGGCTAAGACATTCATTTTAATCGAGGCTCCATTTGAGAAGAGGAAATTTCACTCATAACATAGTTTTAAGTTGAGGGTTCCAATGTGATTTTGCGGTGATATTTCCTTTGTTGCTGTGGTAAGGAAAACATTTGCCTGCCTTTACAGGATTTGGCATATTTTCCTGGAAAGGTCTGAAGGGGTTTTTCCACCATTAATACCGTGCTCCAATCTAGAATGGTGGGTCACTCAAAACCAATTAAACAACTGTTTCATTCCGTAGACTATCACAATTTGCTTTCCACTTACTCTGTGCAGATTGCAATTGTGTATTTGTGGCCAATTTCTATCCAAGCTTTAGTTTTTCAACTTTATAGATAGAAATTCATCTTTTAGTTCTATAATAAAATGATTCAACTGCAGTAAAATTCAAATAAGACCAAAAAAAAAAAAAAAAAGACAACCTTCCAGAGCTTTTCACAAATAGCTGCTTCCCTATCATGATAACTGGGAACTTTGGACTGTTGTGAATCTACATTTCTACTTAATAATTGTACCCTTAATGCTGTTTACCGTTTCATTTGTATTATTTATATATCAACCAAAGGGTATGAACACTAAAAAATAGTTTCACATCACCTATCTTCCATTTCTTTTTATTTTAAAAGCCCTGAAGTTATAGTTCTCCTATAAATAATAATAAAAAAGCGCTCTATTAATATTTCAGCAGAGATCCCCATCTACTCACACACACGCACAAATACATATTCTCTAATATATACACGCACCCCTCCCTACAAATTAACTGTGCCTGAGGCTTGCAAGAAAATCAGGTCAAGCTAAAGGAGAAATCGGAGAACAGGACCAAAATTAATTTACTACTCCGTATCACATGTGAATATGAGTTTGCAGGGGAAAATGGCTTATTTTCTGGACCATTCCTATCCCTGAATATGTTGAGAAATTTTAACTCTGAGTATGTATAACATTGTCTTACCCAAACAACGATGAAAGTTCAACTCTCTCAGCTTAGATTTTATTAGGTTTCCTTAAGTCAGATAAAAGATGGGTGTCCACTTTATCAGTTCTTTCTGTTCCAGATTATCTAGAAGCCCTTTTTACCTTCTTCTTGGGGGATATTTTTTGGTAAAGTTGTGAATGAAATCATGATTTGCCTATCTATCTAGGAAGGGTCTTCTAGGCAACAGTTAGCCTCCCTTGCGAACATTTATAATAGCTTTTTATCCAGTTTTGTCTTTCATCTTATACCATGTGCTAAAACAAGTGCATAGCCTAAATGCGGTAGAACTCATGCCCATGTCACCATGTTTATTCAGGCCCTAAACTGAGTTATTACTGACTTCTCTCTTGCTGTCACACCCTCATTAGTCCATCAGGAAAACATGTTAGCTCGGCCTTCAAAATGTATCCAGGTTCTGATCTTTTTAACCTTTGTTGCTACCACCACCTCTCCAGTCCAAGCCCCAATAATCTTTGAGGTGGATTATTGCAACCGCCATCTAATGGGTCTCCCTGCTTCTGCCCTTACCTTCTTTGGGCTCTTCTCAACACAGCAGCTCAAGCTATTCCATTATACCAAACATCAGACATGTCACTCCTTCCCAAGAACCCTGTAGCAGCCTTCCATCTCACTCGGAGTGGAAGCCAAAGACCTCACAGTGACCCCTAAGATCTCCCTCTTCCCCATCTCTCATCGCAGTGCAGGCTCTCTGACTGGCTTGGTATTCCTGAAATTCCTGAAATATATCAGACATGCTGTCAGCCCATAGCTGTGTTCATGCTATTCCTTGTGTCTACAATGTGCTTCCCCCCAGATACCAGCATAGCTCCCTCTCTCGCTTCCTTCGGGTCCCTGTTCAAATTTTGCCTTGCTATGAAGGTCTTTCCTGATGACATGGCATTGAGTAGCATGCATCTCTCGAACCCCACCCTGCCAGTCCCTATTCTCCTTACCTTTTTCTCTTTTCCCCTATGGCCCATATATGCTTGCATACTTACATGTATATGTTTGGATATGTGTCTTTAAATACATTTATTAGTTGTTAGTTTTTGCCATTTTTTTAAATTGGTTTTCCTCTCCTCCCCACCAGAATATAAGCCCCATGAAGGCAAAGATTCTGATTTTTCACTTCATAGTCCCAGCCCTAGAACAGTCCCTGTATTAGACACTCAAAGATTATTTGTTCAGTAAATGGAAGAACAGAGGGAGGAAGAGAGGGGAGAAGGCAGGGTTTAAGAATCTCTTTTTACGATGGTTAATGTACGAACTCGCATGAGATTTCCCCACTAGTCCTTTTAGCTTCCACATAATCACCTATTTCAACTTCTCTTATTCTGGACTGAAACTATTTTAGTTTAAGTGTACGTATGCCAACTCTGTGCTTAAACAAATGTGACTCGTTTACTGGATCATAGAGAAAACTAGGTTGGAAGAAGGAGCCCGCCATTTCACTTTTTGCCCAGACATTGAGCAGTCACTCCATCCTACACCCACTTTGCCAAATGAGCAGAGCAAATACACCCTTACCTCCCAGGTGAACATCAATTACTGTTTGGACCATGCTTTGAGATCCACAGATGAAAGCAGCCATAAAAGTAAAAAGTATGATTACATTGCAAATGGTTATAGGCTTTCATTTAGTCCTGGAAACTGATCAAGCAGGAATGTTGAAACATGAGACTAAGGTTGGCCAAATATTACACTTGTTATAATTAATTTGAGCTTAAGCTTCAACACAGTGACATGTTTCCTTTAAATAAAGTTAACTCCTCTAAGGAGGCATGAATCTATATGGATCTCACTTTTCAGCTGGGAAGCTAAAATTTTTCAGATATGCAGAAGGCAGGAAGACAAATGTGTTTCCAACTTCTGTTAGGGCAGGGAGATTCTCTGAGTAGACTGCTTACTTTTGAGATAGCTTCGAAATAATCCTGTGTCTCCTTTACTCCTAGGGACAGTGACAAGAATGCTCAGAGATTTATAGGGATTTAGAGCTGGAGCTGAATTTAAAGGGCCTATAATCATTCCTCTCACTGAATTCCAAAACAGTCTCTCTGGTTTTGATGATGGGTGCTACTCAGGAAGAACTTGCATAATATCTGTGATGGGAACCTTATTACCGACAAGGATACGTTCTGATGTTACTCAGCAACTGTTGTTAGAAAGCCCTTTGCACTCTCAGCCATTTTGGTCATTGGATATTTATGAAACACTTTCTATGAGCAAGTACTTTGTTAGGTACTCTGGGAGATGGAAAAATTAAGAACAACACTAATAGTGCATATTTAGTAGTGACCTAGAGCAGTGTCCTAGCCTGAAAGACAGTCTGGTAATGTAGTAGTTATTCAGTAAACCTGCACTGAATGAGTGAAAGAGTGGATGACACTCTAGGAAGAATGATAAACCACAAGCCTGAGGAACCACAATAGTAGGAGAAATTTATTACACATTTTGTATAGACATAGATGAATGCAGTAGATACTGACCTGAATCTGCCTCTGTTAACTTTTATCATTCCTGGAACTGACATTTGAGCCAATTCATAAAAGTCCATTTCTTCTACTATGGGTCATGGCTCAATTATTTGAGGATTATTAAAACTTTCCTTAACTCTTCTCAAGCCTCAAGACCTTCAGGCCTATAACCTATTAGATGATATCTAGTGCAAACATCAGTCTGAATTTCCGCCCTTGAGTAAATCCAGTTTCTCAACATGGTTCTCTAAGGTAGTGTAAACCTAGGCTGGAACAGATCAGCTAATCTAGATGTGATCACCGGAGCATAGACTATAGTGGAACTCACTTTCTTATGCTTCTCTTACTATCTCATCTTGCACAAACTGGTCATGAAACCCTTCTTTCCTGGGACACGTGTTTACATACTGAGAAAACTCAGTGTTCTAAAGAATATACTTTGGAAAAGAGGAGTGTAACATTATATGCTTATTTGGGGGTGGTAACTGTTTTACACATCTTGCATTAGATGTGTAGGATTATAGCCCATAAATATGGTTGGCTGGGAAATCGGATTTTCTCTATCCAAACTTGAACTTTGGGTCTTCTATTTGTCCTTCAACTTGAGTATTACTAAGGGGAGTGAAGTTCAGTGGACAAAGCCTTCGACTCAGATTACTAATTCACCATGCAGTGTGGGAAAAGGCACTTTCTCTCCCCGAGCCATAATTTTATCATCAGTAGAGTGAAATGCTTGGTCCAGATATTATCTGAGATTCCTTAGATAGCTAGCATTCAATGATCTTTAGCCAAAGCTTTCTTTGACTTTAGTCCAGATTATTCTACGAATTTTACTAATCTCAGGAAAAAAGAGCAGCAAGTGATAGCAAAATAGCAAGGGGGATGAGAAGCAAGTTAACCCTACTCCCAGCTTCTAAGACTTATTGACATTGCAGAATTATACATTTTGTAAAACAAACGGAAACTATTAGCCACAATTGTCTTTGTTTTTTTTCATCTGTGCAATGTGGCAAGTTTTCATAAGGAGAGAAAAAGCTTGAAAATTCTTGCATATGTCAACTTCAATCACATCACTTCCGCCATGCTGGGGTTTGCTGGTTGCCCACGCAGACTTGTTTGTTCATGTCCCAAATTGCACATCATTGCATCATCTAACATGCAAACTCTTCACTTACCTTAAGTCTTTGAGCATTTCAGCTCTGGTCGGCAGTGATTTCTTTCTTAGCAACTATGATTATTCGAAAATAGTGTCAAAACAAATCATTTCCTTCTTTTACCCCCTGACAATCACTCAGTGGCTATGCCCATTCCAGAGTCCCTGCCCTTGTCTCTCTTTATTGACTCTCTTGTTTTTTCTCTTCTCCATGGATTCCCTCACCTAATTTAAATTTCCCCCAAGAATTTGGGCATCCATTTCTCCAGGTTTGGGAGGAAAGAAACCAGTTCCTAGTGTGTGGTGATGTTTCAGAACCATGGAGAGCAGTTCTGGATAGAGACTCAGGATAATCCATTATCTTCAGGTTTCCCCTTCTCATCTAGAATCCCACAAGTGGCTGAGATGACAAAACTCTACAAAGAAGCTTCGGAGTAAGAACCGTTCTCCCCAGAGCTTAGGAGCCAAACACTACACCAACACATACAAAGAACAGATTGCATCTGGGCCCTGCTTCTGTCCTAATGTCAGCCCACTTGGCATTTACCTTCCTTCCCCAGACTGACCTCTGAAGATGGGGGCAGACTCTGGGGGTATTGTTCTAACAGTATGAACGCTGCAGCCATTGTGTTGGCATGGGAGAGCTGCCGGTTCCTTTCCAGCCCAACACTATAATTTTATCAACTTTGGCTCAGAGAAACCTATATTTATAATGCTAATTAGGAGGGCACACATTTAATTTGAGTGGAAGACTGTATCTCGCTGAGCCTGATAGCACAGGGCTCAAGCGACAGCAGTCAGAGGCAAAGCAGGCCTTTCTCCCTTCTCCAAGTATTTGAAACAGGGCTTACTCTTGCCAAACAATTTCTCTGTTGGATTAAAAAGAGAGAGGGAGGGAGAGTGCTGAATACGCTGGAGCTCAGAAAACTTTGCGTTTATCTCCCGCCTGCATAATATATTTCTCTGTGCACTGAGAAAACATGCCTCTTATGTTATCTAATTGTTTCCTGACACATTTAGCAACATTTCACACTCTTTAAAGTGACATTAACATTGCTGACAGTGGAGGTGCTTTCATTAGATGGGCTTTGAATTGTAGCCAGGATGCACTGCAGGTCTTCAAACAGGCTTGTAAAAGGCGAGAAAGGCATTATTTATAAAAATAGAGACTTCGCCAACAGGGCCCTGTGGGTGCGTATTAATTTTGCTGACTCTAGTCAATTTAAGAATGGGTGTGTGTACGCATGTGTACACGTGCGAACACACAAAACAGCTTCTCATGAGCTGAACTAATACACCTTTGTCATCTGACTGGCCGCTGGGCTGCCTGGGCCTTGAGGAAACTCTCTGAAACCTCTCTTCTTCCACATCTTCTCAGCCCCCGCACAGCACTGTGCTATTTCAGACCCAAATCTGTCGCTCTGCACCCAGTCCTGAGGCTGAGTAGCAGAGAGGCTGGTGTACTTGGTAGGCAAGATGATCATGCTCCCTGTGGTGGGGTTAATTCTCCTTCTTTTCTCCCTTAATGCTTCCAAGAGGAAGCATCTTACTCCCTCCAAGGCCCCCCTTTTTTTTCATGTCTCCAGCTGTCTGTATTAATGTATAGTTTTCCCTGAAGGTTGTACTAAGTGAGCCTTCAGAGATCAGTCCCATGCAAATACTGCCTTTGCAGGGACTGAAGAGATATATTTGAAGATTTATTCTGACCTTCATGAGGAAAGGAAGCCAGGCTTGGAGAAGATGGGGAAAGTGTGAATCAGGATGTGAATTCCTGCTAGGATACTACTTCACCTGTGGTCTTGACCCAATTATTGATCTCCATACTTGCTATGCAGGCAGAAAGATATTTTGAAATTGTGGACTTTTTAGAGCTGAAGGAGAGCTCCCTACTGATTGTTGTGTTACCCCACATTGCTACTTCTAATCTGCCTTGCCAGCTTATCCTAGCTAGAATCACCCACCCTTCTGTTTTGACATCTCTAATGTTGCAATAACTATGTGTGTCTAATCATAGAGATCTGAATTAGTATCTTGGCTTTGTCTGTTACTTGCTGTGTGACCTTGGTCAAACCCCTTGATTTCTATGAGCCTCACTTTCCTCATCTGTAAAATGGGGATAATAATAGTACTTTTCAGTATTATTGGAAGGATTACATAAATTGGAAATCAAGAAATGTGCTAAGCATACCACCTAGAACATTGTGAATGCTCAAAAAATTTTAGTGAACACTAGTCTCTTCCACTGGAACACAGACTCGGTGTGGGTCTGATGTGGCTGACCTATTACTAGGACAACAATAGAAGTATGTCCTGGGTACCAGTGGCTGGGGTGATCAGGAAAGACCCAAAAGCCTGACCACCTTTAAGGAGATGTTCAGAAGAAGTTGAGATTGTCAGGGAGAAGAGAATACCTTCATGCATAGGAAAGGATGTGAAACTACATCATCACATTTCTTTTTCTTTCTTTTTTTTTTTTTAATTTATTTGACACAGAGAGAGAGATCACAAGTAGGCAGAGAGGCAGGCAGAGAGGTGGGGGGAAGCAGGCTCCCCACCAAGCAGAGAGCCCGATGTGGGGCTCGATCCTAGGACCCTGAGATCATGACCTGAGCCGAAGGCAGAGGCTTTAACCCACTGAGCCACCCAGGCGCCCCTACATCATCACATTTCTTAAAAGTACTATGTGCTGTTGTGTGTTAGTGCAGTAACATTGCATATGCTAACCGAGGCCTGGTGAGGGTAAGCAGTTTGGTCTAAGTCACACATGTAGCTAGCATCTAGTAGCCACAATAAGGAGCCCTGGATTCTTAACTCTAGTGCTCCAATATATGGCTAGTAGGTATTTTTGTTGTTGTTCAATACAAGGCAATGACTTTCAAATGACTGTTCAGAGAAGGAATAAACTAATGTGTATGACATTCATGGCCTAAAAAGCTAGTCCTAGTGCCAGTCTAGTTTACATTGTCCATCCTGGTTTCAAAACACTTCTAAATCTTTGATGGGGAGCTCTTCAGTCTTCCTGTTGGTTTTCCATGGTTAGACTCCCCCTGTATCTCTTCTGTAGCATCTTATCAAGGACCAATCAATGAGAAATGGGGTGGGGTCCTGTGAGTGTAGGCAACAGAGAGATGAAATTGTCTAAGCATCTGCTGCATAGAGCCCATGTTTTATCTTCATGGTCTCTTAGGCACATAGCAAAACACAGACTTGCATTTGAAAACTGTTTGCTCTGTGCAGACAAAGCCTTTGAAAAGGAAATCTTCCAGTAATGGGGGAAAAAAAAAAAAAAAAAAACAATTACTGTTTGCAGAACACTTCACCATTTGCAATGTATGTTCATACATGTTTTTACTTAATTCTCAAAATGTCCTGGAGGGGAACTAGGACAACAACCTCATACTCTTCTAATAGATGGAGATAATACTTACCCTTTACTTCAGAATATTTATGTAATGTATCATTTAATGTTTATAATAATCTGTGTTTCTATTTATACACATTCTGCTTATCAAACATTCGAGCACGGAAGAGTTAAGTGACTTGCCTAAAGTTCCCCAGCAGATCTGTGGCAGAGGCAAGACTTGGACTTTAGCTGGGTTCCCGTGCCAACCATATTGTCATCAGTGACTGGCACTTCATCATTACAAAAGTTCAAGTCCATTGTCATTTTCTGTGCTTGTGATATGAGCTTTAGAGCCAGAATGCCTGGACTTAAATTCTTCCTCCCAGCCAACCTATCTCCTCTTAATTCAGTCTTACCTTCTTTCAAGTGAGGTTAATATTACCTATCTCAAAGAGTTGTTAGAAGATTAAATAGAATAATACATGTAAAGGACTTAGAAGTAATGCCTAGCGCATGAGAACGCAGTAAATCTTAGTGAGTGGATATTGTTATTTCCATATACCATGAACCCGACAAATGAACATGAAAGTAAGCTAGATTCCATGTGTCATGGGGGAGGTTTTCCAAGGCCCTTTGAAAATTAAATTTTAGCATGAACATACAGTTTCTTTAAATCTTTCTGTAACAACTTCCCCACCCTTATCTAAGCTCTTTCGAGAGTGTAGTGTAGATTCCAGGTAGGCAAAGGAATCATCCAGCATATCTTTTGCATGTTACTCAGCTCAGACAGACAACTCCATAAGGGACTATAGCGTCCACACAGTTCAGCATTCTGACCTTGTGTTCTTAGGTGATGTTGGGTCGCATCTCCCCATCAGTTCCCTAGGTGGGAAGCTTTATGGTTAGAGTGGGGTCAAATCTTACACAGGGATTAGGTTCTAAGCTCAATAGCTGAGCCAAAAAGTACAGGCACACCACCACTCTGGAAAATTATCCAGAGCGGTGTACCTTCGAGACTGACCTATTGTTTCTGAATAAATCTAACAGTAAGTTTTTCCTCCATGTATGTCACAGACTGCTAAGTCTTCATTTGAGCATCAGCTGAAGTCATAACGTAATACTCTAGCCACTTGATTAAAAGAGGAAAACATACATTTAAAATCAGAATCTCTTCTTTTCAACAAAATACTTACACATTGAGAGACACCTAATACCTAAGAGCAGCAGACAAAACCTCCCATAATGAAACCAACGCCATGTGCATTTGATATATATTTAATAAGTATTTGTGGAGTGAACTGTTGTAATCAACCCATCATACTGCTCTTTTATTGCATTCAAGCTCTGGTCTGGGTGCTAGGATACAAAGGTATATAATCCACACTTTCTCCCTGGTCACTCACAGTCTCATGAGTGAGCCAGATATTTAGACAAATAGGCTAACATATTACAAGTACAGTGTACACTTCAGCAACATGGATTTGAACTGCACAGGTCCAATTATGCACAGATTGTTTTCAAAAAATACAGTTCAGTACTGTAAATTTTCTCTTTTGATTTTCTTAACATTTTTTTCTATAGCTTACTTTATTATAAGGACATAGTATATAATACATATAACACACAAGATATGTGTAATTGACTGCTTATATTATTGGTAAGGCTTCTGGTCCACAGTAGGCTATTATTAATTAAGTTATAAGTCATTAAGTCAAAAGTTATTTGTGAATTTCTGAGGTGCCTGGGTGGCTCAATCAGTTAAGCTTCTAACATTTGATTTCAGCTCAGGCCGTGATCTCAGGGTCGTGAGATAGAGGCCCACATCAGTCTCCATACCCAGCATGGAGCCTGCTTAAGATTCTCTCTCTCCTTCTCCCTCTCTCCATCCCGCCCCCCCCACCCCCCGCAAAATATGTGGATTTTTTTACCATGTGCAGTGTCAGCTCCTCAAGAGTCAACTGTACAGTGATAAAATTTTGTCCTGGTTAGCTCTGGGTAGGGTGATCGGGAAAGACTTACAAAAAAGTTATTTTTGAGCTGAGTCTTTAAGGAGGTGTTCAGGAAGAAGGTGATGCCTATGAGAAGGGAATACCTACCACACACAGGGGAGGATGTGAGGAGGGCAAGATAGATATTCAGTAGTATAGTAGCTTTGATGTGGTTGGAGTATAAGGAATGGGGAGGTCTGGCAAGAGATGATTGTCATCCAAGAATTGGAACCTTATTATGTAGGCAGTGGGTTGTCTTGTGAAACTTGAGAGAAGAAGCATGATGTGAGCAAATTTGCACATTCAAAAATATGTTGGCTCTTAGAGGGGAGACACATGGCAGTAGAGGATAGGAATAACAGGGAAGCTAGAGCCATAATCTAGACTATACTGCCTAATGCAGTGGCCGCTAGCCATATATGGCTGTGGTTATCTAAACCTAAATTCATTGGAAATTCAGTTCTACTTTCCAGGCTCAATAGCTACATGTATTAAACATGGTAGACATAGATCATGCCACCCATCACAGAAAGTTCTCTTGGACAGCACTGATCTAGACACCCACATGTCACCAGAATAACAGCGGCATGTCATCTTAAAGGACTTGGGTGATGTAATTCGGGCATATATATCAAGCAACTGGGAATTTCTGGTCAGAAGGTATTTGAGGGTTCGTTACCTTTTGGTGGACAGTTATGTCACTGCAGGTAGAGTGGATTTGTGTCCTCAAAAGGGGAAGCTACACAGATTCACTGCATTTCGCCTCCTGAATATGAAAGGGCTGGCATTAGAAAATTATAGAAATCATATTAATTAAAAAAATAAACTCTACGCTCCATCTCTAGCCTGATCTATATTTGACACCTTCCAAAGTGCAATGCTTTCAGGAAGATGCGACATGTAAACATGCAAGTTGCTAGATGTACTGACAACACCCACATGCATGGGGTCCCACACTGTGAGGGCAGTCCATGCTAGCGCTCCTGAGAGAGGCCTTCTCTCTGTGGCGAGGCCAGCAGCTTCCACTCTTCCAATAAATCATGTATAATAGCTGTGGGCCATCAGGATGGCTTTGTCAGGGCCATCTGAAAACACTCTGTTTCCAGGAAATGCTTAGCTGGGCTTTACTGAGTTCAGTGAAGTGTGAGTGAAGAGGGCAATTAGGTCTTCTGTAAAAATAAAAACTTCAAACCAGGTGATATGGAACGAGTTAGGTTGATACTGCCTCATTGACAAGACACGATGGGTCCTCACGAAAATTCCTCAGGTGAGGTTCAGTAAGCTACAACTGAGTCGGAACATTCTCCCCTGGCTCTCTTGCCTCTGTGAAGACAGCCCGACTCTAGACAAACAGGTCTCGCCTAGCTCCACAGAAAGGCGTGTTGTAACTTCCCTCAGTGATGACTTAGACTCCGCCTGAGGAAATTTTCCTGCCCTCTAACAGAAATTTCCCAATGACAGTGGAAGCTTATTTTCTTGAACTTTTCTTGGGTGGGGGAAGGAGCTGACTGAATCAAATTTTTCACTTCTAGTATCTGTCCAATCCTTATCAACTGGAAAAAAGAGCTTAAAGATGGGCCATGTATCATAAAGTATGCTAATCTAAAGCCGTCACTCCAGCAGACCCAGGGTTGCTCGACCTCAGCCTGCTGACATTTGGGCCTGGAAATTCTCTGTTGTGGAAAACTATTCTCTGCATTGTAAGATGTCTAGCACTGTCTCTGGTCTCTACCCGCTACAGGCTAGTAGCACCCTCTCCCCACTCCCCAACAAACTGTGACAATCACAATGTTACTAGACATTGCTGAGTGTCCCCTGGGGAGTAAAATTGTCACCTGTTAAGAATGACTGATCCAACCTAACATCAGCACTAAATATAAGGAGGCTGCAGGGAATATGAATAATGTGATAACAGTATAAGATATGAATGTACATATGCATGTATTTTCATTTTAAGATGCTATATTCATTGTGGTCTTTTTGCGTTCTATGATTATAATTGAAACTACCGACTCTGTTCTTTTTTAAAAATGTAAGATGTAGGGGCTCCTGGGAGGCTCAGTGGGTTAAAGCTTCTGCCTTTGGCTCAGGTCATGATCCCAGGGTCCTGGGATCGAGCCCCACATTGGGCTCTCTGCTCCGCAGGGAGCCTGCTTCCTCCTCTCTCTCTCTCTCTGCCTGCCTCTCTGCCTACTTGTGATCTCTGTCTGTCAAATAAATAAATAAAATCTTAAAAAAAAAAGTAAGATGTAGATAAGAAATTGAATCCCTCTCACCTACCCCAAGATCAGTGTGGTGTATGTAAGGCCCAGGGCCAGCTGGAAGGTGATCTGAATTTCTCTCCAGTGCTGAGGACAAACAGCTGCTGTAGCACATGCCTGATGGGTACCCAGTAGTCAGCTCCCTGCCTGTATCTCTCCTCTCCTCTCCAGCGCCCACCATATTCTTTTAAATCTAGATACCTTCCACCGTAAGTGGTTTCTCTGGGACACCTCCTGCTTGATTTCTCATGATTTAAAAGGAAGGGAATCAGCTTACAGAACATGAAATTCTTATAATACTGGAGACAGAAAATCTGGAATCCATTTTCCGTTCTACTAAATAACCGTGTGGCACTGGCCAAGTCATTTTCTCACTTGGGCTTGATGATAAGTCTTAAGCAGAACACATTTGGTTCTAAGTGACAAAAATCAACTCAAGCTGGCTTAAAGAACAAAACAACAACAAAAAAATGAAGGTAGGATAGAGAATAAATTAGTTCATATATTGAAAAGCTTACTGGCTTATGTTTCAGGCCTGACTGATTCCAGGTACCCTACTGATGCCATCAGGGATGTCTCCCCCTTCTTATCACATTTCCGCTTGCCTCCCTGTTGACTCACTTCTCAGGCAGCCTCTCCCCTTGAGTGGTTGGACAGCTGCATAGTTCCAAACTCAGCATGTCCCAGAGCCTCAGAGCCTCAGAGCCTTCCTAACTACGGCCCAGCCAGGCATACACAGCAGGTGCTTGCGAACGAGACAGAAACAATAAGCTGCGAGTCCCACTAGCTCCATCCGGGCCCTTGCACCTACCATGTGCCAAACACAATTCCAAGGGGCCTTATACGTATTCTCTCCAGCATTTACAACAACATGGGAAGTCAGCGTTGTTATTAGCAGACGGGCCCAGAAGAGTGAAGAAGGGCCTTCAGACTCACACAGCAAGCAGCAGAGCTCCGTCAGCCCGGCTTCAAAGTCTGTGCCTCTCTGGTCCTCACTGGGGCTTTGGGGGACAGAAACAATTAGGCCAAGAGGTTAGGGATGGGTTGCAGAGAGCAGAGAAATACCGCACACATGAGGGCAGACACAAGTAAAAGACAGGTGATCGCATCCGCTGGAGTGCAGGGTTTCAACTGGGGCAGGGCAAACATTAAGAACGGGATAAACTGGGTGAAGGTGCAGATTTACAGGTGGATTTCAGTGGGGGGCAACGCCCGGCTTAGGAACAGCCCATTGTAGTGCTGGCAGTTCACAGACCGGAGTGCCCATCTTGGTCCTGACCCTTGGGTGTGTGATTCACATCCCTGAGTCTCTGGACAGTGTTGTGAGAGTTATGGAAGGGGCAGAAATAAAGTCCCTGAGCCAGATACTTAGCACAAAATATAAGCTGAACAGATGTACAGTGACTCCATCCATGTCCCTTCAGCTGGAGGCAGGGAATCCAGCTAAATTTTCAGGGTACCTTGTTCCTTTTGTGGCAGTAACCTTGGCTGCCACACCCCAGTGCTCCACTGAAGCCCATCCTACCTTGAAGAATGTTCTGCCACACAGCCCTCCACAAACCCATGTGCAGAACACTTCAAAAATCTGATGCATTTCCTGAAGAAGGTTCTCACTGAACTCAAAAGCAAGTCGGCCCATATTTCTAAAAAAAAAATGCATTGATTACAAATAAGAGGAAGGTAATATCTCAGATATTGACATTATTTCTCAGATATTTGACATATTTCTATTTACCTTGGTTTTTTTATTAACATATAATGTATTCTCTGTTTCAGGAGTGCAAGTCTGTGAATCATCAGTCTTACACAATTCACAGCACTCACTGTAGCACATACCCTCCCCAATGGCCATCACCCAGCTACCTCATCCCTCCCCCACCACCATTCCAGGGCACCTTGTTTTTTTCTTTTTTAACACCATCAAAAATAGGGGATTTACAAACCCCAAGCATCTGGGGAGAAAAATGACTGGTCAGGTATCTGAATAAAGTATTGGGGAATATCATTAGGACAATTGTTTGAATTCGCTGACTACTGGTTTTGCTACGTTAATACTGTTGTTTTGCAATACTCAACTTTAACACAAAAGCTTTTTTTTTTTTAATTTTTTATTTTTGAGAGAGAGAGAGAGAAGGAGAGGGTAAGGTGGGGAGGGGCAGAAGGAGAGAGAGAATCTTAAGCAAGTTCTACACCCAGCGTGAGACTTGACATGGGGCTCGAACTCACAGCCCCAAGATCACTGCCTGAGCTGAAATCAAGAGTTGGCCATTTAACCAATAGAACTACCCAGGCATCTCCACAAAAGCTGTTTTTATTAAATTCTTGAACTTACAAAGCCGCAGAGGAATTCCAGTTTCTGGTTTGAGAATTGCTTTCTCTCCTCACAAATCACTTGTTTGAGAGGAGTTTTCACTATGTCTGTTTCTAGGAGGAGCCTTGATTCTCCTAAGATAACCTCAGTGGTACATTCCAGAAAGAGACCCATGGGATTGGATTTTACATCTCAATCATTTTGTAGCAATCATTCTTGTCTGGTGTGAAAATCATAGAATGAACCATTCAAGGCTTAGTTTTGGAGTCAGAATTCCTGAATTCAAATCCAGCCAGTTCTGCTGCTTGCTACCGGTGAAATGATAGGAAAGTTAGCCCAACCAACCTTTGGTTTCTTCATCTGTAAAGGGGGATGGTAATAATACTTTGTTCAGAAAAAAAAGTTGTGGTTGCTAAAAGAGCACAGTATACATAAAATTTTTGCTCAGTTTTGAACACAAAGCAAGATCTCATTTATAAGCAGTAATATGGTCATTGAAATTATTATTTTGGATTTGATGATTCCTGGTACTGGGTTGTTGGTGGGCAGGTTTGCTTTGTTTTGGTGTTTGGGTGGGTTTGGGGCTTTTTGTTTATTTGTTTTTGGTTTTTGGTTTACTTTTTACCATCTCCTGAACATATCTCTCTCCTCCACCAAAAATCCTGACACCCTGTCACTACCTAGATCAATTATGCATTGTCTACACAGAACATTTTAATATCTGCTTGCCATTAATCTTTTGAATGAAATAGGAACCAGTTGTTTTAAGTTAAGTTTGGACATTGATCTGTGAGTCTGCTGCCTATCATAAATTAGTGAATGTCTTACCAAGATTTGGGCAGAGCAGCAATTTCATAGCTAACATTAATGCTTTGGGGATGGGAAGGAGATTATGGCCCATTCTTAGAGAACTAGAGTTGGATCCAGATCAGATTAAGGAGAAAAATGGGGCTGTAATTGAAACAATGGGAATTAGAACAATGTGACTTCAACCACGGATGGTGTAGAATGAAGTTTTTTGGTATGGCTGAAATTGTTGACGCATGAAGGCCGGGAGCAAGGCTGGCAAATAAGATCTTGGCCTCTGCTGCCTTGCCCCCACTCCTGGTCTGTGATTTTTCTAACTGATCACAACATTTTCCACTGAACCCAGAGCACCCCAGAATCCTTCTCTATATAGTTTTCCAAACAGACACTACCCATCTATCAGAGTTAGCTAGGGAACTGCTTTGTCCAGCTGTAAGTCTTTTAATCAGAAATATTTCATGAGCTGAAATATCCCAAAATCTTACTCATTTGGAAAAAGATAAATTAGTAAAATCTAAATTAGTCTCCATTTTCAAGGTTGTGGGGGAACCCAGTCACACAGATAATTAGTTAGACTTTGATTTACATGGGGATCTTGGAAAAGACCCACACATACACACCCACACATACACAAGACCATATGAGTTTAATGAATGACATATTGCTGCCTTTGCATGTTTCCTCTTGCTTTTTTAACAGATTAATTAAAAATGGTTTTCCCTTTATTTGCTAGAGACTCTTAACACATTCAAAGTGGAACTTCAAAAATAGTTTGGGGGTCAGGGAGCCTCTGTAGTACATAAAGTAGGAAGCAGGTAAGTGCAGAGCCGCTGGTTACATGCCCATCCCACACCCGGAGTTTTAGTAAGAAATCATGGTCTATAAAGTGAGCCTGTATAAGTTCCAACTTTTTCCCCTGTACTCTGGAACCTGTTTGTGTCTGTACAGATGGTCTCTGTCAGTTGGAATAGTCGGGGGAAAAAATGTAACATAAGTGAACCAAATTAGCAAATGACATAGCAAACAGAGAGCAGCATACAATTTGATTGGGGGCAGATCTAGGGACTGAGAAAATTCCCAAGTAACAGTAAGGACCCTCGAGGAGCTGAAGGAGCTCCCAGACCTTGGATTTCAAGAGACCAGGGGAATCACAGCAATCAGACAATCCTGCAACGTGTATTTCAGTATACTGAGGTAACCCCAGCGCTTTCCTTGTGGTACGCCTGCTCTCCCATTGTCTGTATTTGTATGAATTAAAAAGCAGTTCTGTCTGTACTCTACGAAATGAATTCGTGCTGAACAAAATTTCAAAAAGTTCATGTAAAGAGTGATTTCACAGCAACTATCATATCGGGCTCCTGGAAAATTGCTCTTGAACTCCAGTTCCACCTCAGTCACTCAAAGAAATTTAAAAACCAGCTTCTGGCCATTCTTGGTCTTCGACATGCATTTCCAGATAGGCCTCCATAATACAAACATTAAAGCCTATTGATTGTGAGTTAGAATCTGTTCCTACCAGAGCCTTGCTGCTAAGTGGACGTCAACACAGTCTTCCCAGGGCCCTGGTCAGGACACCTCTATGTTCCGGGGCCTTGAAGAAGGCACAGGGTGATGCTGCTGTGAAGAAGCCACTTTTGAACTTCATAACAAAATTACAAGAAAAACTTTGAACTCTGCCAGATGATAGCTGCTATAAATAACCATTTATTCAAAGAAATGTTTCTTACTTGAAATCTTGAGAGTGCCTTGGGACTGGGAGATGAGAAATGAAACATGATGTGTAAATCAGCCCGCCCCTCTCCTTGTATGTCTTCCTCTTCCCCGACCCCCACCATGCTGTTAGGGCAAACACCGCGCGGACTGGTGAGAGGGTGGATTTTGGAACCCACAAACCTGAGCGTGACTCCCGGCCCCGGTCACTTGCTAACTAGGCAATTTTACTGCTCCGTGCCTCCGTGTCCTCATTTACAAAATGGGGATTATAATAATTCTAACCTCGTAGAGATATTATACATAAAGTGACAGATAGTCATTGCCCAAATTCAAGAGCAGTTAAAATAGTAACCGTGATGACAGTTCGTAGAGGGAGAGTTATGGGAGAAACATGGATTAAGTGTGAGCCCCGATTCCGATGAAGCTCTGACGTGTTCCGGCTACTTTTGCTGGAGTGTTTGGCAAAAACATCGTGCCTTACATGGCTCCCAAACTGTTAGATATAAGTTGAATGTTTCAAGCCAAATTCCATTTATCCATTGGTCTATTTCAGGGATGATGCTTCAGTTGTGTTACTGGACAGGAGCCCCAAACACTTGAGCCGTAGGAGTCTCTTATTCCCCGTCTCTTTCCAAAACTCCCACTCTCCAAAAAGTAACAGACTAGCGCTTGGTGGCTCTGTCCTATTGTCTGGCGAGTTTCCTCTTACCAGAAGTCCATCTCCTTTTCTCTCAAAAACTGCTTGGGCGTCAACTTCTCCAGGCATCTTTGTTGCATTGTCCACCCTTACCTCTGCCTGGCCAGGCTGGACCACGTGTCCTTCTTCCTGCCTCCACAGCACCATGTGTCCACATGCCACTCTCCTCTTTATTACCTGCTACTGAAATGATGCACTTAACCTGTCTGCCTCCCCCACTTGACTGTGAGCTCTCTGAGGGTATCAATGATGCCTTGCTCATTTTTGTCTTCTCAAGGTCTGGCAGAGTATATGTAAGAGGCACTCCCATTTTATTGAAGTAAATTGATCAATCCGTAGCATTTAATGCACGGAGGAATAGATCAGGAAAGACAGGTATAAAAGTGGCAACAAGAAATAGCATCCATCTGAGTGCCTGAAAAACGTATTTGCATATATAGGACATTGAAAAGCAGGAAAACACATTTCTTCGGACTCTAACACTTCCTGCCTGAGTTGAAACTCTAACCGGATTCTTGAGTTTGCTTTCTCAACACCTTACCCTTCTTTCCACACCTCCAGCTTTTTGGGCATATCCCGTGGGCTGCTACTCTTGGCTCATTTTTCTGAGCTTCCCAAATGAACACACCAGCAGGCAAGCAATCGCAAGGACCCCAACACATAAGGATGAATCAGGTGAAAGTACACACAGCAATTATCTTCACTCAGCAGCATGGCTGCCAGGAGCTCCCTGCCGTGTGAAAGAGAGGTTGCAGCAGCCTTCTGTGTAGAAGGAGAACTTTTTGAATCAAGGGCAGCTCCAAGTTACTGCCCACCACCTGCCAGGCTGGCTGTTCCTCCTCGTGGCACAGAGCAGCTGTGCTTTGTAGAAATTCCCCCATGATCCGCAAAACAGGACAAAAATGAAACCAAAATGGTGGTCAGGAGAATGGGGGGATTGGCCAATTCTTTAGGATGCACATATGTGGCCCTTTCTACTTCTACCCTAAATGAATTAATTTGGTTAGAGTCTATCTTGTTCATTTGCTCATTCATTCAACAGGTGCTATTCCTCAGGAAACTTGGGGGCACCGGGGGGGGATTAATGTAGACAGATCTCAATACTCAGATCTTAGTAAGGACTGTAAACAGACTATAAGTGTGGAATGCATGGGCGAGAAATTTGGAAAAAGGCAAACAGGAAAAGTTTCAAGAGAAGGGGCAGGCTTGTGAGTATCAGCAAGGCAGTGGGTGCGGAGAATATTCCACAGAGGAAATGGGAAGCAGAAAGACTCAGAAGACAGAAGGGTGTTTCATGCTGAAGCAAGAGAGGGGAAGACAGCCACATTGGCTGGGGAACATGGGGCTGAGTGGAGAGTGGTAAGGCCACTGTTGGGGAAGAGAGGAGAGGCAGTTGGTGTCAGAGGAAGCAGAACATGGTCATAAGGAGTCATCATAAGACGTTTCAGTTTCCTTCCACATGTAGCGGGAAACCGTTGGAGGGTGCCAAGCAGGAGAGCGATGAAACCTGATTTGTCTTGAAAATATTATTCTGGCTGCTGTGGAGAAGGGATGGGGACGGTGGGGAGTAGGTGGGTGTCTGTCAAGAGGGGAAGCAGGGAGATCGGCGAGAAGATGGTCCAGTGAGAGACGATGCGGAATTATAGTAGGACTGTGGTAGGGAAGACAGAAAGAAATGGATGTTTTCCTGATGGGTTGCATTCCAGCCGTCTAGATGGATATTTCCATGCATGCCCCTTTTGTGAGACACACAGCTACCTGCAGGATGAATTTGGACATTTGGAGAAACATCAAACCACTTGAAAAAAAAATTCATCTGGAGTATTTCTTTCTTTCTTTTTTTATTTTTTGGATATTTATATGGTGAGGTGGTTTCAATGTAACTTTCTCTGGATGCTCTCATGACACTCATTGCTGACCTTTGACCCCTCTGTCCTCTTTCCCAGGTCGTCCCATTCCACCTACATCCTCGTCTAGCCTCCTCCCATCTGCTCAGCTGCCTAGCTCCCATAATCCTCCACCAGTTAGCTGCCAGATGCCATTGCTAGACAGCAACACTTCCCATCAAATCATGGACACCAACCCTGATGAGGAGTTCTCCCCCAATTCATACCTGCTCAGAGCATGCTCAGGGCCCCAGCAAGCCTCCAGCAGTGGTAAGGAAACTGTGGCGTCTGAATGCGCGCTGTTGTCTGTGTGACAGTCTCGAGTCTCTGGCGAAATGACAGCCCTGAATCGAGGGCTGGGGAGAAGGTGGTGTGGGGAGCATCAGGTGAAACGCGCCTGTTGCTTTGTGGCATTACGGCTCCAGGATACATTTATTGAAGGTCACAGTTACTGGTGAGGTTTTGCTTATCATACCAGGGCTTGGGCCTCCTTTCGTGGGAGGAATTTGCCCACTGCTGCACATGAGAGCTTGCAGGTCTCAAAGGTGAAGTGCAGAGAGACAATGGAATATTGAATTTTGTATTACTACAATTCTGGTCATAGCCGAGTGACCCTGGACACCCTCATGTGCCCAATTTGTGTGCATTTCAGATCTCTTGGTTTTTGATGGTTGGCTTCTGACTTTTTTTTCCTTGCTTGTTTAGATGATTTTGTGATTAAAATGCGTTCCCTTGACATGAATACCAAATGCCTTGCCAAGTCTGTAGTGTTCCGGGATGGGGGGTGACCTCTCCTCTAACCCTCTGCATGTGCCACTCCACTTGAATTTAACAACCTGATCACATGGTACCACAATAAATCCTACCTCTGAAGCCCGAGTTCTCATCATGGTTTTCCCTCGCCCCGAGCAAAGGGATTGGTCACAAGGTTCTGCCCACCTTTGAGGATTTTGCGGCTCCTGCCTCAGCTCCCAGTCTCTAGATCTTAGGTAGAATTACCCCTCAGCTCAGCAATAATCATGCCTTATTTTGATTTGCCTTGTTGGTGAAAGGTTCACAAAATATACGAACACAGGAGCGGGCCACACCAAGGGTTAATGACCCGTGTCCCAGGGAGACACAATTGCCGAGATTGATTGCTCTTGAACCAATGGCTTTGGAGTTATCTTCTGAACTGGCCAGTCGTGGTGACCATTAATATATCCCATCAAAGGCAGAACAGAGCTTCCCATGCCAAGAGTGTACCTTGATGAGACTGGGTTTTGGCTTCACTCATGAGAATATGCCACCACTGGCCTCAAGCCCTCAAGCCAATTAGAGAGGACCTCCCAAACACACTGAAGATGATTCATTCTGAAGATGGAATGATGGACTGCTACTTATCATGGCCCATGCCCTTCTTCAAAGCCAGGCCTGATATATTTAGTAAACTCGTATTCTTTTTCAAAAAAATTACCTAATCAAATCTCTCATCAAATGAGCAATCCATTGTTGATATTATGAAGGCCTTTAATCTACCATAAATCTTTATTAGAACTCATCAGAGCTTCTAGTTTGAGAGAAATGTGATTATGGCACTCTTAAAATGACATTACATCATTGGGGTGATTGGTTTATCATTTGGAGAAGAGACATCAATCATAACTAGCATAACCACACAGTAAATGAATTCAACCTTTCTACCACAGAACAATGACACTGTAATTGCTCAAAATCAGGCTTAAAATGAAATCGGAAAATGCTCTTTCTTCAAATGTGATGTTAACTTAATGGAATATATTATGAAAAATCATGTTTGAGGAAATTCTATATAATTAAAAATATGTGGAAATACATTCCCTTTTTTCTTTCATCGGAACCTGATTTTAGCTACAGAGCCATTTTTTTTCTTTCTTCTTTCTCTTTCTTTCTTTCTTTCTTTTTTTTTTTTTGCTGCAGAGATTATGTTGCATTTAATTGAACTATCCTCAATTATGTTTATGCTTTTTATTTCATACTATGTAATCGTGATGAATATTGTATTGTGAAGGACAAGAGGCTTTTGAAATCAGGTGCACCTGCTGATAGCTTTTTAAGAACAGACAATTATTAGGTAGAAAATGAGCTTTTAAAAACTATATCCTTTTATGCATATATGGATAGCCAGGCAAAGATGATTTCCAGAAGAGAGGTCAGTTTGTATCTGAGGGCCACCCGGAAAGTTTTTTCAGTGATAACAGAGAGATTTCTTTTCTTTTTGATATCGTATCAGATTATAAGTTATTGATAGGGTGTTTTTGTTGGCTTTCTGCCTAATCAAGACCTCATTTTGGGGGACACAACAGATCTGTGCATTCAGAGTCAAACTTGGCCATTTTTCATCACTCACATGAATTTGTTCAGCTCACTTAAGATTGATAGCATTTTAAGCTTCAGAAACAGGGGGAAATACTGCAGAACATTTGAGGGTCTATTTTCATCCCAACAAGAGCTGTGTGGGTATGATTTCTTCACCTGAGGGGTGATGACCCAATTGCTCAATACTCTTGTTTTCAGCAGGTGCTTATCTGAAAACTTGTTGAAGCTCTGGCCACCAGGCAGTCATTCAAAACTCTTGGCTGTTAGCTAAGTAAGTGCAAATCAAGTGCAAATATGTGTGCTCTTAGGGGGGTGTGTGTGTGTGTGTGTCTTTGTCTTATGGAATGGATTTGTGGAATGGATTTGGGGTCCAGGGTGAATTGGGGATTCTAACAAGATCAGAATGCAGTTGCCATGAATTTAAATTTGACATAAAGGATTGAAAATAGAGTTTGACACAGAAGATGCAAAGTACAGAGTGGTGCTGGGTGTTCTGAATTGAATTTGATGAAAGGGGCTGGATTTTCCCGTAGGTGTCTTGGCACAAACGAGACAACCATGTGAGTGGCTGTGTTCTGTTTAGCTGGTTAATCGCACAGAATTTTTTTAAGTTGGTCTCTTGTCAGTGACCTTGTGTTCTGAAGATCTGGTAGCAGTTTGACCTTTGTCTCTTTCTTAGGTGAAATAAAATCTCCTCCAGCATGTCCAGCTCATACATGACAGTAAAAAATTTATTTGCAGCTGTCCTCTTGTTGTTGCTGTTAATACTTGACATCAGGGAGGCCCATCACTAAGGAGAGCCACTGCGCACATTTCCTGCCCAAAGAGCCTCTATTCTAAAGAGACAAACCCGACATAAACTACGCAACTAAAATGTTTCTGACAACATGAAAACATCCTCAAAGCAACAACAAAACTTCACCTTTATGACTTGACTGTCATTACTTTCCTTGACTGTAGCACATTCTTTAGTGGACGATACAAAAACCCGGGAGCCTCTGGAGCCAAATTGCTCTAACGTCCAATCTATACCCATCGAGCAGGTATCCAGGAAGAGCAGTGAGTTGCTTTGAAGAGTGGCGCTTTCCTTTCCCTTCAAGCATTTTCTTCCAGATAGCTGAGCTCTCCGTGTTCTGACCTTTTGCCAGGGAGAGTGCGCTCCAGAGATTTTGCTTGTATAGGGAAGCATAATTTCAAATCCTATGAAATAACTCATCTGGAAAAAAAAAAAATCTGGATCCCAACAGCAGCATAATGGAGGCTCCCGCAGATAGGGGAATGACACCCTTCCAAATCAGGATAGGGTTTGCAGTTCGCTGTCAGCCTACAAGGCAGAAAATACCTGTGCAGCCACATTATAATCTAAAAACATTGGCTCACCTCCCCTCTCATAAATGGTTGAGTTTTTGTTTTTGAAGTCTAAGGAAAGGGTTTGGAACTCTCATTAGTAACATCAGACTACAGAGAAGGGATGTAATCGAGGTGCCTCTGCCAGGACTCTTTCAGGGGGTCCTATGTGCCAAAGGAGTTGTCCCAGTTGGAAAGTCTCTGTTTGTCACTGAGTGCATTAAAGGTGCCTGAACACCAACCCCCCCGCCACCTTTTTTAGGCAATGTCTTAATTACTGATGAAAACAGTACATCAAAATAAGCAAGCTTCAGGTTTCCTTGAGTGGTCCAAGAATTCAGTTGCTTACCTAACTTAATGATTGTCTTACTTATTTAGCATCACAAGGCAAAATCTTCCTTTATTCATTCATTTCTTCAACCAGCCATCCGTTCATTGTTCATTCCTTTCCTTATGTCTCCCCCATAATGTGTGACTGCTTAGAATAAATCTCTAAATGGAAAGCTATAATTAGATGTCACAGTAAGGGTGAAGGGAAAAAACATAGCAGGGCGGGAAACAGACATGTAGTCTCATACGTAAAATCCTATTCCATTATTTAAGATAGACAGAAAACTTGATTCTGAGCATCCTAGGAACCAAAGTGAAAAGGGAAACACAGATAAGATAAGATGCATAACATCCATGAGGAAAAAAAAAAAAAAACACATATCAACTGCTTTCAGGAAAATTCTATGAATCCTCATAAGGAGGCCAGAAAGAAATTTGTCTTAAAGGAGATAATGTATCATCCCCAATGCCTGAAATCTCAGTAACCTGCCATAATACACAAGCTAAAGAATTTCCTGTCAAAATTTCTTGAAAACGCCCTCCACATAAGACATAGAAAACACTTTGAGTTAAAAGGCAATTCTACAAATACCCAAACATTGCCCAGCCAGGGATAAAACTTGACTTGATCCATGGATCAACCTTAGTTTTACTAAAGGGCCACGTACACTGCATTCCCATTGGCAATGAGCCTTAAATATCATTGCTCAGAACTGAATTTTTATGGGAGTTAACTGACTTTGAGGTTGTAGTCAGAACTCTAAAAACATATGTTGTAGGTTACAAACTTGACAGCTGTAGAAATGGAAACACTTTGATCCTCTGATGAATACTAAAGCCCACCCTTCTAGGACAGCCTTGACACATCTGGGCCCCAACACACCATCCATGGGGCTGGATTTGGGATGAGCAAGTACAGGGTCCCCAGAATTTTTTTAACTTAATGAAACTTCTCCTTATATATTTTGGGTTTGGGAAAGTTTTTTCCTCTAACACATTATAAATTCTCTTTCCTTCTTAAGCAGCTAAGCTCACTGTAATTTAATTTAGTTTTGGGTTTTCTGAAGAGCTCACAGCAGTTACTATGCACACTGATGATCGTACTGTGCTGATAATATGGACTCATTTTTTAAAAGTCTGTACTTGGCGAGGTGGTTGTGCTACCTCGCCTGATGTAACTGCATGTAAACTTTGTCCTCTGTTCTCTATAGGCTTTGCTCTCTCTTCTTGGCTTCATTCCATCGCTCGGAAACCTTCACTGCAGGGTTTCTGATCTCACATTCATAGTAGATGCTCAATATTCATTAAATAAATTAGTTAGCCGATATCTTTAGTGACTCCTTCGTTTTATCAATTTACTGCTTTTCATCGTGTATGATGGGAGGGAAAATGGGTAATTTAAGGAGGCACAGCAGATCGGAATGTCCCAGCATGGGGAAATACACTTATTTTACCAAATATATTCCATATAGCTATTTTGTGTCATGTAATATCTGTTTTTAGGTACTTTAGAACTTTACAGTTCCTCTGTACATGAGAAGTTTTCGAAAAACCCTTCTTCGGTATATCACTAGAAGTAGTAGCAAGGTTAGCACGAAGAACCTGGAGGAGTCCTGGGTGGGACTCCTGACCAGAGAGGCCACCCTATCTGGAAGAGACTTCCTTCTTCACTCATGATTTTGGAGTTAGGAAATCAAGTCCCAACATCCTTCCCTTTATCACATTGAGTTTGTTTTGCGCATGAGCCACTTGGTTCAAAAATCTTCCCTGGGTCAACCTGGATATCTGAACCAGATGTTCAGAGCTCCCTATAAACCCTTCCTGGTGCCCAGGCAGGGGTTGGCCCTGACTGCTTCTCCTCCAGAGGAGTTCCCAGCCTCCTGGGCAGTGCGGACAAGTCCAGGATGCCATCTCAAGGCTGTGGAGGTCACAGAGACAGCCCCTCCCCCTCCCCCAAATGTGCAGCCACACAGGGTTTGGCTCTCTGCCTGAGATCCTTTTCTTCCTTTCATGTTAGCTGGTGTGCTAAGCACTTTATACCTTCCTTCATTTGCTTTTATTTGTTCCCCACCACATCCCAATATGCAGTAAGGTCTTCCTATTATACCCATTTTATGGATGAAACAACTGTAGCACAGAGAAATTAAGTAACTTGCCTAAATCACAAAGCTGAGAAAGGACCTGTGTTTCAAATCCAAACTTCCTAATTTCAGAGACTTTTCCCCTCAGGCCTCTCTTAAATGTTACCCTCTAAAATTTTTGTGTAGCTTACTGAGATACACAGAATTCACTGAAAACATTATCTTAAGGGGCATGGGTTATAGTTTTTTAAAAGTTGAAAAAACGTACAGCATCACAAAATACTCTTCTCTGCTTGAAAAGCACCCATATCCCCACACTATTCTCCTAGACTTTGGCTTATTAATTCCAGAGGGTTCAGGAACTATGATTTTATGGCTCCCTTCAAGAGATTCCTCTGGTCTCATAAGTTCAGGGAGCATGAACTTGACAGTGAGGCTCCAAAGTGGAAGTTGGGGAGCTTGGGTCTTCTCTGCTCTGTCCCTGACTCACAGCTTGATCTTTGGCAAATCATTCAATTGTCCTGTGCTTCTGCTTCTCTCCCTTTCAAGATTGGCCTTTGGTCCCAAAGGTCCATTCTTGCTCTACCATTCTGTTTGTACATTCCTTGTGTCCTGCTTGTCCTGGATGTCCCAGCTACAGGCCCTCCAAACCTCCCTTCACGGACAGTGCGGATTTCACTCCACCCTCTAGACCAGTGACAAAACAGACCTACAGGGTCATGCAGAGCAGCTCCTTGCAGTTTTCCTGCAGAAATTGAGAAACATGATCTGGGGTCCTGTAACACTTGGCTGAAAATGTTGCAAGCACTTCCATCGGTAAGTGGAAAAAGCATAGAGCCTCCAGCATAGACCCCGGCTCCTCGAGGCTCACCCTGGCCTCCGAGGATTGGGAATTGATGGTTCTCAGGACTCTCCTGACACTGGTAACTGACCCAGGAGCATAGCACACAGAGATCAGACCTCCCCCCATCCCCGCCCATGTGTGCCTTCTTGCAACACAGACACACTTTTTGATTGAAGGTCCAGCAATTTCCAACCACTAGGGCTGGGACTGCTCTTCTGCACCATGGTGCAAATGAGCACACAGGCAAGATGGACAGGTAATTCCTTTGGAGATGCGCAGCGAAGAAGTGACATATGGCAGAGAACTGCTCCTCTTCAGCAAATAATCTTGCTATTGACAAAATTCCCGAGGTCGATAAGCATTGTGTACATTCTACCTCTCCATCTCTGTCCCTGCTCCTTGGTACATACAAAAAGATGTCCTGGGCAAGCCCAGAGAATAAGAGCTATATACCCCATCTTAACAGTTTCCTGCCCTAACAATTTTTACCCAGAATGTCAGCTTCTCCTGAATTCCCTTAGAGTGCATTTAATCCTAAACAGCTTCCTTCAGACTGTTGAATAGCCACTTTAAAATGCGGCCCCAATCCCTTATTAGAGATCTCTCAATTCTCTGTTGAATGAAAAGATTTCTTTTACCAATGGGCAGTTTCAACAGAAGTTATAGTCCTAGCCTCTGTAAATCTCTTGATCTCTCCCCAAAATAATAAAGAATAACCATATTCTTAAGAGTTGGACTCTAATGTCCCTACAACTTGGATTCAAATTATAGCTCAGCCTCAGCCAATTTCTAACATTATGATCTTGAATAATGTAATAGGTCTTCCATTTTTTTAAACCTCTAAAACAGATAATAAAAGTAATAAAACGTTGACTTTTTTTTTAAAGATTTTATTTATTTATTTGACAGACAGAGATCACAAGTAAGCAGATAGGCAGGCAGAGAGAGAGGGGGAAGCAGGCTTCCTGCCGAGTAGAGAGCCTGATGCGGGGCTCGATCCCAGGACCCTGGGATCATGACCTGAGCTGAAGGCAGAGGCTTTAACCCACTGAGCCACCCAGGTACCCTAAAATGTTGACTTTTTAAGACTATTAAATAGCATTCTTTTGCATTAAGAAACTTAGTTGGAACAAAGGTGAAGTTTGATATTATTTACTTTTTAACTTAGCATTAGCTTATTGCAGTGACATATGTAACAGGAAATTTCCCATTTTTACCCTTATTAAGCATACGGTTCTGTGGCTTTAAGTGCATTCACATTGTTGGGTAACCATCTCCACCATCCGTCCCAAACATCTTAATCTTCCCCACCAGAAACCCTGTGCTCATTAAACACTAACTCTGTCCCTCCCCTTACCTGGCAATCCCCCTACCACCACTGTATTATTTTGTCTCTATGAATCCAACTACTCTAGGTACCTCCTGGAAGAGGGACCATACAATATGTGTCCTCTTGTGACTTTTTTCACTTAGTACAGTGTCTTTACGATTCATCCATGCTATAACATATGTCAGAATCTCCTACCTTTTTAAGACTGAACAGTATTCCTTTGTATGTCTATACTGCGTTTTGTTTATTCATTCATCGGTCAATGGACATTTGGGTTGTTTCTACCTTTTGGCTGTTGGGAATAATCCTGCTATGAACATGGGCATACTGATATCTGTTCCAGGACCTGCTTTGATTTCTCTTGGGTATATACCCAGAAGTAGAATCACTGAATCATACGGTAATTCTATGTTTAATTTTTTGAGGACTTGCCATACTGCTTCCCATGGTGCCATTTTACATTTCTCCAGCAATACACATGGGTTACAATTTCTCTACATCCTTGCTAATGCTCACTTTCTGTTTTCCTTTTTTATTAGAATAGCTATTCTAATGAGCATAAGGGGATATACTATTGATTGCATTTTTCTAACGATTAGTAATCTTGAGCATCTTTTCATGTACTTATTGGCCGTTTGCTTGTCATCTTTGGAGAAATATCTACTCCAATCTTTTGCCTACTTTTTAAAAGGTGGCTTGCTCTTTGTTGTTGAATTGGAGTTCGTTATATACTCTGGATATCAATCACTTAGTAGAAATACGATTTGCAAATATTTGCTCCCATTCTGCAGGTTGCCTTTTCACTCTGTTGAGTGTCCTTTGATAATCAAAGTTTTTTTAAAATTTTGCTGTCCACCTTCCTATTTTTTTTTTGCCTCTGATTTGAGTGTCTTATAACAAACATTTTAAGGCACCCATTTTGTTAATTTATATTTTATATAAATGATAGCTCATTTAATCCCTACAACTGAGACAAAGAAAAGTAGCTCTAGGTGCTGGGAACAAGCCTGACACTAATATCTAGACATAGGTGCTGTTAGGAGCTAGGCTGGCATTCCTGGCTGGGTCATGGTGTTCTCTCATTGAGCAACAACAATCTTGGAGAACACCAGCACTCAAGAAGGCCACTCTGTGACTAGGATGAAGTCAAAATAATACCACTTAATAATACTGCCTAAACATGGACAGAAACAGAGTCACTATCCCAAACACACAAATTCAAAACATTCTCCTTTCCATGAGAAAATGAATGACTGTTCTTTCTTTACCTATTACAGCATTAGCCTCTTCTTGTTAGCCCTTCCTATAGATACAATACATTGAGAAGGCAGATCACAGAATCATCCCCTCTCTGACAGCACCAAAAGCAGAGTGAATCTGTTTCCTTGAGTCTTCTCTAAAGTCACCAAACAACAGCCCTTTGTTAATATCCTCCTACTAAAGCACCCCATGGCTCCCCATTGTGTGTCTTTATCCTCCTTGCAGTGAGTGAATAAACCCAACTTTGTTTGACCACAGTGTGCTTTGTGGTGTTTTGTCTGGAGGACACTGACACCATTGCACTGTGTATTACTATTATCCATGTTTTACAGAAGGGAAAACTGTGGCACAGAGACGTTAGGTAACTTGCCCAAGGATACATAGCAATTAAATAGTACAACGGGAATGTGACCCAAAGGAATTGGTCTCCACAGTGATGAGTACATAGAAATTAAACGAAATTGGAAAAAGATGACTCCAGAAAAAAATACTCAAGAAATTAAAAAATACTCCTCATTGACTATGTGTTCAGCTCCGAATAGCATTTACATGGATAATAATGTTAATGTTGAATAACAATCCAAGCATTATCAAAGAAAGATGGGGAGATAGAAAAGGTACATATATGGATTGGGCAGGTAGAGCAAAAAGCCTAGATTGAAAATGCAAGAAATAGCAGCAAAACATGATATTTATAGACCTAGAGATAAATACCAGAATAATCAGCTAAAAAAAAAAAAAAAAAAAAAAGGGGTAAATGTGGTTGCCTCTGGGAAAGAAAAACTTGGTGATGGAAAATGATTGCTATTTTTGAACCAAATATTATATACATATTTGATTATTTAAACTCAATTCATTTAAAAAGTTTGATGAAAAGAAAAAATTCTGAAGAAAGGACAAAAGATGAGCCACGCAGAACCATTTGTACAATATCAGAATCTCCAAGTGGTTGCTGTTTGGTATTCTCAGACCTATTGTCATTCAACAGATAGGTATTGATTAGGGGCTATGTGTTTGAGACAGTATGAGGTGTTGTGAACTTGAATGGGTAGGGGCTGGAACATCTTCATCAAACCTGTAGATCTATTTCTCCTTCTGTTAACTAGGGAGCCCTGTGGAGTTGTTAGGGCTTAACTCTTTATCCCAACCTAGCCCCCAGGCTTACTAAAAATCCCAGGCTGAGGATGGCATGAACCAGAGAGGATAACAGAACTAACAGAACTACCATGCTTCCTCATGAAGCACCCATCCCAGCACAGGCCCCATCCCTTACCCAAAGCTTTCCCAACCAACTCTGCCCAACTAAGAGCCAGAGTCAGAAGTGCATAACAGTCTTATAGTCTGCCTTATTCAATTTAGCACCTCATTACATTCTGATTTGTAGTATTCTCTTGGTATTTCATGCATATAAGTCACTTGTGTCAACATTAAATTGTCACCACTTAAAGACAAGGGTCATTTCTCTGGTCTCTCTGTATCATTTAACATTTGGTGTAGGTCGAGATGCATTCCAAGACATCTTTATTGATCCAACTTTAGACGGATTGTGGTAGACAGGAGCATTAAAATGCAGATGCATCCTTGGTAGGGCCTTCCTACTTGGGCCTGTTGACTGCAGGTCATTGTAATGTTTTTAGTCGTAAGATCATCTGTGATTGTGGGTGTGAGCTTGATCACTGTTAGAGAGAACAGAAGAAGGTGCCATATGGTGCGATGAGAAAAGAAGCATGTTTGTCCAATCTATTGTCTTCCTTGGATCTAAGGAATATTTCTTTTTTTGTTCTTTTTAGTAGCTGCTGTCCTGAGTCGATGATTCCTTTGTGTTAGTTGCCTCTAATGCGTAGTTTTTGGTGGTACAACCATAATCTTTAGGTACTGGCCTAGTAAATGCATGGTCTTGACTTGTGTTCATTTCCTATGGCTCTTGGTATAAGGCGCCCCAAATGGGATGGTTTGAACAGCAGAAATTTTTTTCTTACAGTTCTAGCAGTTCTAGAAGCTAAAAGTCCAAAATCGTGGTTTTGGTTGGTTTACACCCCCTCCAAAGCCTCTCAGGGAAAACCCTTTCTTCGCTCTCCTGGCTGTTGATGGTTGCCAGCAATTGTTGGCCTTCCTTGGTTGTAGCAAAGGACTATCTCTGCCTCCACCCTCCCATGGCTGCCTTCTCCCTGTGTGTGTCTCTGGGTCTCCTTATAAGGATACCAGTGATTGGATTTAGGGCTCACTCTAATCCAGTACAACCTCATCTTAATTACAGTTGCTAAGATCCTATTTCCAAATAAGATCACATTCACTAATACCAAGGGTTAGGACTTCAACATATTTTTTCTGGGACGCAACTGAACACACAGCAGCATCCAGCTGAAGAGGAAGTAGGACAAAGCTACTGGATGTTGTATGTGGGAATAGAGCTCAAAGCCTCCTATCTTACTCTGCCACAATGGGGAAAGCATTGTCCCTCTTCTTTCCCTGTGCTTGTGTTCTAAGTCCCATCTGATCTCACCTTCTTCCTGTATTAAGTATACCCTCTTTGGAGGATCTTTGCCAATGGGACTTAAACATGTAGAGAATTATTCCTCTCCTTGAAAAATTTCTCGGAAGTGTTTTCTGTCCTTTCTGCTCTCTCACTTCCCACATACTCTGCAACCTATTATATTTACTTAGTTGTTCACTACTTCAACGACGTTCCCAATGGCCTCCTATTTGCTCAATTTAGTAAACATTTGCCACCATGTCTCACACCTCCCTTCCTGACTGTTCCTTCCTCTTCAAATGCCCTTTCCTTTGGTATCTGTGGTTCTCCATTCTTCTCTTCCTCATTCCTTTGTTTCCGACCAATTCTGTCTTCCTATGAATATCTTTTCTCTGTTTATCCCTTAAATGCCAAGGTATCTGTAAGTTAAAACCCGGGCCCTTCTCCCTTTACTTTTTACACATGCTCCCACAGGAAGACCATTCACACTCAAAACTAAAATTATTGTTTATGACTCTATGTCATAATGTCCATGTCTCTAGGTCAAATCTTTTACCTAATCTACCTAAATGCCCCTGGATATTTCCACTAAGATGCCCGATAGACCGTTCAAATGCAACCATTTTGAAGCGAAACTTAACTGATTGAAACCCAAACACATTCTGATTCTTCACCAGTCTCCTGCATCTCAGGGCGCGGCCCATCGTCCAGTCACGAGCTCCCGTCCAAAACCTAGAAGGCCTCTTTCCCACCCATCAATTCTACCTAGAATAAATTGCCAAACCTTATCAACTTTGACTCAGATATGTTTCTATCTCTACTGCTACTGCCCTAGCTCAAGTTAGTGTTATCTTCGGCCCAGAGAGCTGAGTGGTTCTCACTGATTCATCTTTCTTTTAGTCTGTCTGTCTGCTAAGCCCCTTCACAATTCAAGCTGCAGAGTGTCCTAACAGAATGTCTCTGCTGCTTAAAGCTCTTCAGTGGGGGACAGCTGGGTGGCTCAGTTGCTGAGGCATGCGCCTTTGGCTCCTGTCATGAACCCAGCCCCACATGGGCATGGGCTCCTTGCTCAGCAGGGAGCCTGCTCTCAGCAGGGAGCCTGCTTCTCCCGCTGCCTGCCCCTCCTGCTCGCTCTCTCTCTCTCTCACACACACACACATACATACATAAAATCTCTTTAAAAAATTAAGAACTAAAAAAAAAATAACCCACAAAATTCTTCAGTGGGGACCCCCTTGTTCCCTGGGTATAGTCAATACCTCTAAGCCTCTCATAAAAGACTCCTGTGCCCCTTCCGCATCCCCATCTCTCACCACCCCCCCCCCACATGTACACACAGTTTGAATATGCCGCAGCCGTACCTTAGAATCTCCACGCGTGGTGCCCTTCTCCCCGAGAGACCTTTCTGATCTTCCCATTCTGGGTTAATCTCCCTTCCCATGTCTCTCTGTTATTGAGCTGTCTGTGCCATATGACTGCCTTCAGCATCGGATTTAAGCTCTTGGAAGACAAGAATCAAATCTCCCTGTCTTCTGTTTTACTCTACGTGTCCAGCCGGCATAGAGCCTAGCACATAGCGGACTCTCAAGAAATGTCAGGTGAATGAACAACAAATAGTGAGTAAAGTCAAAGGATGGAGGGAAGGTGCTCAGATGATATTTTCAGTTTCTAAAGAATGGTCCAGCAAAGTAGCAGGGGTTGACCCTGGCTCGCAAGCGGTTTGCCTCATTCTGGAGTAGAATAGTAAAGTAGAAGGTAAAGTATGAGAAAGGTGTTTCTGGCGGATGGCATAGGGCAGCCTGGTTGGCAAAGAAAGGCAAAAAGCTAATAAAGAAAGCAAATAGAGTTAATAGCTGAACTCTACAATCAGAAGAAACTGTCAGACACAGGAGAATTATGTCGTGTGGCACTTTTGAATGCCAGGACCGGCCTTTCCCGGATTCCCCTCCGGCCCACGCTAACCCTCTCTTTTGTCATTTCCCATCAAATCTTTTGTTTTGCAATTTCTGTTGCTTATTGTCCTGATTTCTTGGCTTGTAAATCCCAAGATGAGAGGACACACGCATTCTTGATATTGAAGCATTTAGGCAGTTATCACTTAAATTAATGTTTTCTGCTGGAGTTGTATTTTAGTGAAAAACAATAATTGTTTCTAAGACAGCATCTTGGAGTTGAACCAATTCTATCAGTGAACACTCAACCATGGGAAGCTGACAATAAAGGCAGTGATCAATCGTTCCCTTCCTCCCCTCTCCACCCCCTCCCTGTCTTCTACTCCAAAGGCAGACTGCATCCCTTTGCTTAAATTTTAAAAATAAATAAACGAAGCCAATGGTGTCGCATCTTTTTAACACCTCAGCAGAACAGTCAGTGCCCCTGTGCAGAAATACCCATGATGTGTCTTCATCACATTTCCCCATTCCTCATCGTCCCTTAGGCTTTACAAAGATTCATTCAAGCAAGTGATGACCTTACAAATCCCTGCTTTCGAATTGTGAGATGTCCAACCGTGGACTGAGGAGTGGGGACAGGGCTCATATGCCTTCGTGCCCGCTCCCCAAATAGTGCTACAGTGCATTCGGTGGCATTCACACTTGACTGGAATCACATTTCAATCTGTTCCATATGATTGGATACTGTGTTTTCTTCCCATCTGTGGTAATGGAGCACTCTTTCCAAGTTCCCAAGCTTATTTTCATCTGAATGACCTTTCCCATCTCCCTGGGGCACCTCGCCATTACCCAGCCACCCCTTCCAGTCTGCCTGCATAAGATGCTGGTTTACACATTACTCTTTCGGCAGTAGCTGGTGCCTTTGATACATTCCTATCAGAGACTGTGTTGTTGCAGTAGAGGAGCGGTGGTCTTTACCAGCTTAAGACCCTGCACCTGTTTTTGCGTGGGCTCTTCGCATGGTCTTGTCACTCAGGTCAAGCAATTTGCTTTAAAAAATGGAAAGAGATAGGATGGGACACCACTTATTTAAATATTAGAATATTGGCATTGTGATTTCCTTTGCTAACCTGTGCATCTTCTCTTGAGGACTGGAAACTGGTTAGAATACAAGAACCTGAGATTGGTTGTGAAAATAATTCACAGGGAGGGAAAAAAGTCATATTACCCTGGGCAGGCTTGGCCTTTTCTGACTCTCTTTATTGATCTGAAGTCACTGAAAGTGTTCAGAAGATAAAAAGAATCTGTAAAACAAAGAAGGAAAGTCATGGTAAAAAAGAGAAGACCCCTGGAGACAGTGGGGGCCAGAGAAACCAGACCTGAGTCCTAATTCTCCCGAGAACTCACTGTGTTACTACAGCAGTCACCTGTCCTCTTGGACCCTTTGTTTTTTCTTCTGTAGTGTTGGGAGAATATCTTTTTATTGAAATGTAATTCATATGTAATATCCTATTAGTTTTAGGTGTCCATCATAGTGATTTGATACTTTTATCTATTACAAAATAATCCCCATAATCAGTGTAGTTACCATCTGTCATCATACAAAGTTATTACGATGTTAATAACTATATTCCCTGTTCTTTACATTCCATCCCATGGCTTGTTTTATAACTGGAGGCTTGTGCCTCCTCATCTGCTTTACCTGTTCTGTTCTCCTTCCCAACAGTTTGTTTCTTATATGGGAGTCTGTTCCTGTTTTCTTTTGTTTGTGCATTTGTTTCATTTTTTAGATTCCACATATGAGTGAAATCATAGAGTATTTGTCTTTCTCTGACTTACTTCACTTAGCTTGATACCTGCCAGGTCCATCCATGTTGTTGCAAATGGCAAGATCTCATTCTCTTTTATGGCTGAGTCATAATCCATTGTCCACACCTTCTTTATGCTTTCATCTCCCAGGGGACAATTGGGTTGTTTCCATATCTTGGCTACTGTAAATAATGCTGCAATAACATATAGCTCTTCAAATGGTTGTTTTCATTTTCTTTGAAGAAATGCCCAGAAGTGGAGTTGCTGGCTAATGTGGTAGTTCTATTTTTAACTTTTTAAGGAAACTTCATAATATTTTGCACAGTGGCTGCCTCATTTACATTCCCACCAGTAGTGCACAAGGGTTCCTTTTTTTCCACATCCTCACCAACACTTGTTATTTCCTGTCTTTTTGCTAATAGTCAATCCAACATATATGAAGTAATTATCTCCTCGTGGTTTTGATTTGTGTTCTCTGACGGCTGGCGGTGTTGAGCATCTATTCCCGTGCCTTTTGGCCTTCTGGATGTCTTCTTTGGAAAAATATCTATTCAAGTATTCTGCTTATTTTTTAATCAGTTTGTTTTGTATTTTGTTTTATATTAATATTAACGCATGTTCTTACCAGATGATTTGCAAAATCTTCTCCCACTCGCTAGGTTGCTTTCTCATTTTGTTTTTTTGTTTTTTTTTCCCCCACTATGCAGAAGCTTTTTAATTTGATTTAACCCCATTTATTTTAGCATTTGTTACCCTTACCTGAGAAGACTGATCCAAAAAATATTGCTGAGCTGAGGTCAAAGAGCTTATTGCCTGTGTTTTCTTTTCTAATTTTATGTGTTTGGGCCTTACATTCAAGTCTTTAATACACTTTGAACTTATTTTTGTATATAGTGTAAGATAGTGGTCCACCTTCATTCTTCTGCATGTAGCTGGCTAGTTTCCCCAAAATAGTTTATTGAAGAAACTGTCTTTTCCCCATTGTATATTCCTCCCTCCTTGTCATAGATTAATTGACCATACACATATGGGTTTATTTCTGGGCTATCTGTTCTGTCCTGTTGATCCTTGTGTCTGTTTTTGTGCAAGTACCATACTGTTTTGATTACTAGAGCTTTACAGTATAGTTTGAAATCAGGAACATGATACCTCCAGCTTTGTTCTTCTTTCTTGAGATTGCTTTGCCTATTCAGGGTCTTTTGTGGCTCTATACATATTTTAGGGCTCTTTGTTTTAGTTCTGAGAAAAATCCCATTGGTATTTTGATAAGGATTGCGTTGAATCTGTACATTGCTGTAGATAGTGTGGACATTTTAACAACAGTCTTCTAGTTCATGAATATGGTATATCTTTGTCGTGTAGGGAGACCTGGAGCCAGATGTTTTGAGATGTCTCTTCCAACTTTCAAATGTCACAATTCTAGGAAAAGAGCAAGAACTGAGCATAACATATTTACTCTATTTTCATAGATGTCTTGAGTTGCCAAGTGTGTCAGCTCTCTTTAAAAGCACAAAAACAACTTTTCCCAAAGACAGGAAACTAAAACTGTTGCCTCTCTGGGGACACCTGGGTGGCTTGTTCTGTTGAGTGTCTAGCTCTTGATTTCAGCTCAGGTCATGATCTCAGGGTTGTGAGACCAAGCCTCTCATCAAGCTCTGTGCTCGGTGTGGAGCCTGCTTAAGATTCTTTCTCTCCCTCCCCCTCTCCCTATGCTACCCCTGCTCCTTCTCTAAAAATAAACAAACAAACTGTTGCCCCTTTAGACTGATGATGATGGTGATACAATGATATTAAATATTAATCACTTATGTTAATATAGCTTTTTCTATCTCAAGGAATAAGCTCATGTATATTATCTCAGAGGTAATAGACAAATGAGCTTACTAAGCTATTTGGATTTGTTTTTGCTGATATTTTTAAAATGTTTTTATTTAGGTGACAACATTGAAAAGTCAGGATATTTTATACAAACATTTGTAATTCTTTTTTTTTTTTAATAACAAATCTAATGTTATCCTCATGCATTATATCACAGCCACAAATAACTGAAGCCAAGTAGAGGATGCCCATTTTACATGGGGCAGGCATTTTCTTTTTGTTCCCTTCTGTGATTTCCCTGGCTTCTGTAGGTATTTGAACTTGTAGTCCCAGTTATCCAGCTGATTGACCTCCATGGTGGTGATAAGACCATCACCATTTTCATTAATAATAATCCCTGTTGGCTTACTCTTTTGCCTTTAGAAAACACTGTCATGTGCATTATCAACTTAAAAGCTCTATTACTACCCTGTGGTGAGGCGCATATAAAGGGTACTAATATCCCTACTTAACAGATAAGATATTTGAGGGTCAGAAGACTCAAGTGACTTGTCAGTGGGCAGTGTCTCATCTCCAATGGTCTCAAACTTCCTACCTCCAAGATCTCCTTTTATTATTTTCCCCCATGTACTCAATGTTTTGTAGGATTTTGTCTATTCACATATATGAAGTCATAGTATGTTTTCTCATTTTGTGTTACACATTTCTATGTGTGTTTCAAACACTGATTTGTTTTCACACAGTTGAACTAATGAAATTCTTAAACGCTGAACTTATAGAACCCCCCTAAATATGCTTTTACTTTCATAACTGATTTCTCTTGTTTCCCCTAAGCTACCAGTAGCTTTATCATCTACCTTAAATTACTATCTTACCTCTACTCTCAGTAATGAGTTTAATCCATTTACCAAGTAAAATCATCACCTTCTGATGGACAAATTCTTTGGTTCCTTTGCACAGTTATTCTGGTTTTCTATACTTCCCTGGGTGGACTTAACAACAAGTACATAATAAGGAAACCTTACATGGGTCATGAAAAGGTTAGGTGAGTTTTAGAGAGCCTGAACCAAATATCTTTATAACACAGCTGAGTTTTATGCTGGTATGGTAAGGTCACTGCTGAGGAGCTAGAAGTAGAAGAATTCAAAATCAAGTATTTTTGTTGTTGTTGTTGTTATTTTTGACATGGGAGTATGTAGTGTGGAAGATTGCCTAACCTCTGGTTCTGATGTTAGTCATGGACCATCAGCACATCTTGATTAAATATCCACAGTATGTCCATCGTGTCACAGGTGCTGGGCATTGCCTGGGTTGGAAGGGCCATCATCACGCCAGAGCCAGCTCCCCTGGCTTCCTTCTGGCAATCTGTCTGACACTGATGAGTTCTGCAACTCTGAGATTCGGCTGGCCCTAACTTGCCCGTGTTCTCAGAGCAGCACAAGATCAGAATGAGTTTCCTTTCTCAAAATAACCTGGAGGCTTCTATGGTTTGATTTTACTGTACCTGCTTTGGAAAAGATTCATACTTGTACAAAGTGAGACTTCCTGTGCTGAGTAAATTCTATTTATATTTCATTGTATTTTGTTCTAGAATGCCTCAAGTCCTTTGGTGAAAGGGGCTTATGATAGAAAAAAAAAAATAAATACGATATGTTCTTGATTATAAGGTGGCATCGATAATAAGCACACTATGGACTGGATTACAGCATTCCGTGGGGGGAGCAAATCAATACTGCTTTGAAAGTGAGCAGTAATTACCAAGTCCTAATTTCAGAACATTAGATGTACAAAACTTCCCTGGGATGGAGGAAGTATGGTACGTCTATTAATATAAGTACAAGTTCCTTATACACGTATGGAAGGTGTATGCCCAGCTCATATCCACACCGAGTTGTGTGTTTTGAACAACCCGGATCCAATTAGGTTGATCTATGACATGTTCCTATGTTGTGGTGCAGCCAGGATCTTCGAGGGTGTCTATTACAGGAGTGGTTTTCTTCTTTTTTTTTTTTTAAAGATTTTTTTTTTTTTTTTTTTTGGACAGATCACAAGTAGGCAGAGAGGCAGGCAGAGAGAGACAGGAGGAGGAGGCAGGCTACCTGCTGAGCAGAGAGCCCGATGCGGGACTCGATCCCAGGACCCTGAGATCATGACCTGAGCAGAAGGCAGAGGCTTTAACCACTGAGCCACCCAGGCGCCCAGGAGTGGTTTTCTTCTTGAGGTGCAGAACCAATAGCGCAGCACGCCCTGTTGTCAGGATACAGACCCAAAGCCAAGATCACATGGAAAGAGCTTACCTGAGAAGGCATGTGCCATCCAGAATCCATTGCACAGCTACGTGGGGGTGGCAGTGCTTCTATTTTCAAAACCTATTATGTTTCAGGGGCAAGGGCAGGAAAAGAGTTTAAAAAATATTTCCTTGGTAGGGAAAAGTGGGAGTCCGTAGCCTTATTTTGCCTCCATCACAGCTCTTGAAAAACCCTGTCTTAAGAGCTCTAGAGTCTACGCCTTATTCCCTTTTCCATTTGGACTATTGTTACCTTGGGCAAGTTCTTTAATTAACTTCTCTGTGTTTTAGTTTCACCATTTATAACACAGGGATCATTATACTTCAAGACAATGTGTGGATAAAATAGTCCCCTTTGCACAGTGAGGAAGAGGCATGCCAAGTTATCATTATGGTTTATTAATAGTAATGACACTCTACCTGGACAGGAGAATCCAGCACTCTCCCCCAGAGAACTTAGAAACTTTGTCCGGACTCCTTTGTTAACTCTGACATTGACTCTGAGCTTCGTCTGGAGACCCTACAGAGGAAGAGCGTTACCTCTTCCTGGGTTTCTTCTCCTCTTGCTGCCTTTTTACGGTTCAGTAGGACCTCCTATAAACAACTGGGGTTGGGCAACTCAGAACTCACCCACTAGAAGGATCACAAGAGAAATGTAGAATGAAACAATGACTGAGTATCTGCTTAGGCCAAAGAGTTGGCAAATTCTAAAAACTGCATATACCTCCGATTTACTGTTGATACATACACTTCCATGACCCTCCTCCCTCCAAAATTGGTCATTCCAGTTCAACGTTGATTGAGAGGTGTGAGAAAAGCAATTGGAGAGAACTTGAGCGCATGCTTTAACTTCCTACATTGTTGTAGAAAATTCCGCCCATAAAACAAGTAAGCACACTGCTCAAGACCCCTGCCGTGTCCAATCAGACTTCTTTATAAAGGAACAACCTCTTTAACTTTGTGAGTTTCTGGAGGCTGTTTGTCTTTCCTTTTGGCTTATCACAACTCTTAAATTACTTTAGCATATGCTTCGTTGCTACTATTTTTCTTCTTTTCCTTTGCCACAGGAAACAGAAAGAGGTCTTTGTAAGAGGCATTTCAAGAAAGTGTTAGAGGGGAAAAGAGGTTGGTTAATGAAATAAAGAAGGAAATAATTTCCAAAGGCTTTTAAAACTATGTAGTAGGACAATCATTCAAGTATGGGATCAACCCCTAAGCAATATTAGGTCTTTTGGGTGACAGAGGAACTAAGTTTGATGTGTCAGCTTTGAATTTTTATTACCCTAGTTTCTGTGCTCCACACAAATTCAGGATCCAAACAATTATGTTTCACATGCCTTTGAATATGGGAAAAGAACACATTGTATGTAGTAAGTGATCAGAATTGTGTGGTGTTTCGTTCTACACAAAGGTTTAGCGCCAATATGCATTTTGACTCCCCGTGAGAAATATGGTGAGGTCATTTGATGCGATGAGCATAATCATTTATACTTCTACTAGGCCTCTTTCACGTTGTAAGTATTTTATTAGATGATCAGTTCCTGGAGACAGGAAGCTTTACCTTTCTATGTTTGTTATTTGTTAAGCACAGTGCCTGGCATTCCACAAGTCAGAAGTGACACTTGGAGGGAGTGGGAGGGCAGAGGGGTGGGGATAGTTGAGGCGTTGGGTCGATGGAGTGAAAATACTTGGCTTTCTTGCGTTTGAAGTTTCTGTGTTTTACCAGTGAAGACAGAATATAGGGCAAGATTCTCAGGTCTAAAAATTAGGCCAAAGCAGCATATTTAGTAAAAGAGGTTTCACTGCACTTAGAATAAAATCAAACCAGGTACTGGGGTTACTATGATGTGGTCTGGCCAACATAACACTCATAACTTTTTCTTTTTCTGTTCTTTATTCTCCCCACTCTGTGGCAACACCAGACTTCTTTGCATTCTTCCAAAGCACCAAGCTTTTTCCTTTGACAGCCTTGCTGCTGTGTTCCAGATGCTTAGATCTTTCCTTCTCTCTCCCCGTTGCTGACTTTTTCATCCACTTGGCTCAAATTCCTTCTCCTCAGAGAGGCCTTCCTAATCCAAATTGTCCTTTCACCTCTTTCTGGCTGCTCAACACCCAAGAGGGTGCCTGACATTTAGTATGTATTCAATAAATATTTATTGGCTGATTGCCAAACAATAATTCATATTTTCCAAACATTCAATATGTCACTAAAAAATTCTTGAGGTCATTCTTCTTCCAAAATTCCAGTAAGAAAGCAAACAATATAACATGCAAATCTGAGGTAGAAATGTTCTGTTTGCTTTGTCCTCCTAAATAACCAGAAACAAAATGTTTGCCTCCTAGTCCCCTCCATCCTCCTCCCCCACCCCCACTCAGCCCAATACAAAGGAAGGGAAGGAGAGGAGAGAGAAAGAACAAAAAAACCAACCAAACAACCAGACAAACAAAAACCTTGAAAAAGATGGGATCAAAGTGTTGAAAGAAGTTGAAAGACTTCTCAGAGTCTTTAACATGCTTATGTGAACTGAGAATCTGAAGAGATGAACAGATGCCTTCCTCCTCAGATATTTGACCCAGACAACATTGTTGTTCTTCCTCCTACTCCTGAATATTTTTGGGATGAATCTTCTTTTTTCTTTTTTTTTAGATTTGCTGGGTTTATTTTTTTTTATTATTATGTTCAGTTAGCCAACACATAGTGCATCATTAGTTTTTGATGTAGTATTCAATGATTCATTAATTGTGATAAGTCTTCAATGGCAGACTTTTTGGGAAACAATAAGTGAAGAACCAGCATCTGCTGAACATTTAGTCCCAGGCGCTGTACTAGGCATTTTAAGTTGGCTACTAGCTTTGGTCCCTTTGCCTTTTATTGATGAAGAAAGCGAGCCTCACAGAGCAAATCCACCTAACCATCAAAGCAAGCATAGCAGCTAGGATTTGAATCACTCCTGTGTGATCCCAGTGGTCCTGCTGTCCCCACTGCTACATATTTCTTCCCCAAATATTCCTTCTAATTAATTAAAGCAGATGTTCTTGCTAGCAAGCACTAGAATCCCCTTGAGAGCTGGTAAGATACAGATGTCGAGGTCCTGTATCAGAAATTTTGCTTCTGGGGTGGGAGACCTGAAATTTTATATTTCTGATGTGTCCCAAGGTGGTGTCTGATACAGCTGGTCTGGGCCATTTTGAGAAACCCTGGCTTAAACAGTGACAATTGACCTTTCATGTTTTCTGTAATAATTTTTTTGGAGGCGTAAGAAGCCTCTTTCAGGTAGTTTTTGTTGCCTTCAAGTGATATAACTTCTCTATTTTGATTCTGCAAATATTTACGGAGAACCTACCCTTACAGACACATGCTACAATACACAGGGAGTGAGCCATTACTAAGACCAGGTATGTGGTCTCAGGGAGACCCTAATTCTACTTTGTGGCAGCATGGGGTGAGGAGAGAATGGCACAGCAAAGCCCTCCCAACCTGGGCTGGATCCGGGATTGGAGAAACTCGCCCACAGAGTGGGCACCTGCCTGGCATCCTAAACCATGACTAGCCATCCGCTGGGGTGAGCAGGTAGGTTTTCAGGAAAAGCCAACAGCAAGTGTGAAGGCATGGAGATATGAAAGAACATGGTGCATTTGGGGAAAGCTCGAAATGCTGATGCAAAGACCAGCACGCAGGTGTGTCTGGATTGAGGTGAGGAGGGGGAATGACTGGGCGTGAGAGTGGAGGGTGGAATCTGGTGGGCAGGGGCCTCATCTGCAAACCGTGGCTCGTGATTGGGAGGCAGAGCATTAAGGAAGCTCACAGTGGAGTTTGTGCCTTTAACCCAACTCTGTGATAGCTGCCATTTATTCCTTCGTGGATTCATTCAGTAAACATTTTTGAGCTGGTATTGGATGATGGGAGCATTTTGAAGGAGGCTTGAATTCTGAGCCAATCCCTTAGAAAGAGAAGGAAACATTTACAATCTGAAGTCCAGCAATGATGTGGAAAACGTGCCCTTATGAACAGGCACTGGGACGCAGGATGCAAGTTCTGTGGTGATGTGGGAGGAGAGCTTGCCCGCCGGGAGAATCACCGGAGCTGTGACTGTGGTGTCTCATGAGGGAGTCAGAGCCGGGAGGCCAACCGGGTCCCCATTATCAACCTCTCGCAACCTTTCTGGGTACTTTTTTTTTTTTTTAAGATTTTATGTATTTATTTGACAGAGATCACAAGTAGGCAGAGAGGCAGACACAGAGAGAGGAGGGAATCGGGCTTCCGGCTGAGCAGAGAGCCCTATGCGGGGCTCGATCCCAGGACCCTGAGATCATGACCCCAGCCAAAGGCAGAGGCTTTAACCCACTGAGCCACCCAGGTGCCCCTTTGGGTACTTTTATAGATGGCTCCCTGCTTCACCACAAAGAGTCTCGGGATGGAAGCTGGAAAGTGTAAACTCCAAGGCAGTTAGAGAGAAATTGCTTCTAGAATCATGCCTGCTTTTTCCTCCTTGCTAAACATTCAGAAAATAGCCGGCATGTGCATTTCCCAAGCCTGATTAAAGGGTGGGTGTGGACCCTCTAAATAATTGCTGCATGAATCTTTATAGCCGCCCGGGATGAGCTCAACTCGGTCGGTCTGTGACGGCAGAAAGGCTTCTAATGCTGGGCTCATCATTCTATCATGCTTCAAAGAATGGGAGGCAGGGGCCCTGCTCCTTTCTTCCTTTGCTTCCTGATTAATCCACACTTTTAGAATATGACTAAGGACTGACTGATGAGCTGGTTTAGTTTAGCTTTGTAGGATTTTTTCCCCCAATTTAGCAAGCAATGAGGACCCGCGCTATTTCTACTCTTTCATTTGGTTCTTAAGTCTCATTTGTGACATTAGCTCAACTGGTACAGCTCGTGGTACCTTTTTTTTTTTTTTTCCCCCTCTGCTCAGAATTCAGAGACTCATCCTTCTCTTATAAAGTGCTCACAGTCAAGACAGCTCTGGTAAACTTTGCTTTTCGGCACAAGAACAATATTAGCTAAAGAGCTGGTTGTAATACAGATGCTCAGAAAAGTAGGGGGAAAATCAGGTCTTGAAAAGATTTATAAACTCCATTCCAGATTATAGTCATCATCTTTCTTTCTTGCTTTAAAGCCTCAAGAATTCGGGTAGGAATGCTATTTACAATGATCTCTGTCAGGAGGTGCTGAATACAGATTTATTTGCATGCCAGGTCAGAATTACCTTTAAAACCTAAATGAAATGAAAAAGGAGAAACCACATGCTTCCCAGTAATGGGATATTTCTTTAATTGTCTTGTTGGCATCCGTATCCTTTGCACATTTGTGAGAGCTGCCTTGGGCTAATCCAAAGGCCCATATTTTTAGAAGCAAGGTAGGTAGATGGATAGATAGGCAGGCAGATAGATAATGGTTGGTAGGCAGATAGATACAGGTAGGATGATAAGTAGAGAGAGAACCAAAGAGAGCTAAGCTTGTGAGCCTGGGAAATCCCTTAGATATTTGAGTTGGAAAATCACACACAAACAAGCCACAGAATCCATGGGTTTTTTCTTCTTTGTTTTGCATCTGTTGGGCACCTGGTACCACCCTAAGTATTGGAAGTAGAGTCCGAGCATTAATCTTTTCACAATGGGCAAAGGGATTGAGAGAGGGGATTTGTGAACCAAAGACGTGACTACCTCTTCCTCCTGCTAATTGGGGTCATCTCTGAGCCGTTTGCTGTAGCATTACTTAGGACTCCTTAGTCTACTCAGACCTAATGAAGTGTGACTTCACTCTCAGTGAACTCACTTTCAGATGCCTCCAATAGAATAGTTCAGTGCATGGTCCTCAAAAGCTTGGTCCCCCAGGTCAGCAGCATCAGCAGCTCCTAGAAACCTGCTAGAAATGCAAATTTCAGCACCCCTTCTCCTCTTTCTCCAGACCTGCAGAATCGGAAACTCTAGGGCTAGACCCAGCATCTATGCTTTACCACGCTCTCCAGGTGATCCTACCATCTGTTGAAGTTGGAGAAGACCTGACCTTGAATCTGAGGCTTGCTTAGTTAGCTCTCTCTTTCAGCTATAGTTGGCAGGTGGGGTTACACACTGGAATCACCTCAGAAATTGGACACAGTGTGGATGCCTGGGTACCAGCCCGGAGATTCTGGTGTAACAGACTGGGAAAAGGCCTGAGCACCAGGGTGTTTAAAAGCTCCCCAGAAGCTCTGGAGGAAGGGTTCACATGGAAACAGGTGTAAGACTAACTGGGGAGAGGGGCTGGAGACATGCAGAGCATTCACTGGTCAATGTAAGATATAGTCCAGGCCCTCAGCTGTGAGCTCAACATATGCTGGGCTTTGTCTCACCAGGGGCTGGGAGATGCCAGGACCATGACAGGGGAGAGGCCAGAGATACTGCATGTTGTGGGAATGTGGAGGAATGAAAGAGAAGGAAAAATCAAAGGGAGCTCTGAGTTCATGAGCATGGCTAGGAGAACCATGAACCCCTTCTTAGGAAAAGAAAGATTGGGTTTGGGGAAGGAAGGAGATCTTTGTTGAGAGGCTGACAATACTTGTGACCCTGATAAGCTGTGGACTGCTCTGATGGCAGTGCTCCCACAGGAAGCTGAAATTTGGGTTTAGAGTTCTAGGAGTAGAGACGGGAGGGAAGAGATAAATGGACAAGGAGAGAAGTGCTATGAAGGGAAACAGAGACCATGAGAACCACTAGGTGATGCTGGGACTTTGCAGTATCATCACAGAGGTGAAGTTTGAAGCCCGTGGGCAGAATGGCCATTGCTGAGAGGGGGGATGCCAGTGGGAGGCAAGAGGTCTGAGGACACAGCCCCCAGCACGTTCAGAAAAAACTAAATAGAGGGGAAGATAACAAGCAGGGCAAGAGTTGGGAGAAGAATCACGTGGATACAGCATCATGGAAGCTAAATTACGAGTAGGTGGAGGGATGGATGCAGAAAGTAGCACCGCCAATGGTATCAGATGCTAAAGACTGGCAGGGAGCGTGAGCTATTTCAGGTAAGAAAAAAGCTGGCAAAGTCATAACGTTAGTAGTAATGATCACAGCTTGTGGTTCCAACCCATTTAACGTGAGCCAGGCTCTTGGCCAAGAGCTTCCCATGAAGTCACCAACGACCCATGAAGTACTAGGGATTCCCATCTCACAGATAAGGAGACTGAGGCACAGAGAGGCAGGTAACTTGCACGAGATTACACAGAGAGCAAGTGGTGGAGCCTGGACAAGAACTCGAGGTGGACAGACTCTGGACACCAGACAGACTCTGGACACCGGACAGACTCTGGACACCAGTGTGACTCATTTAGCGAGCAACCCTTTCTGCGGGTGCAAAACCCAGCCACGGCGGGCGTGCTGTCCAGGTAAATGAAACCCCTCCCAGCTTGCTCCAGCCAGAGTGGCACACAGGAAGCGGGTTCTCCTGACCCAGAGAAGGTCACTGGGCAAACAGGAGCCCATCAGGATGGGGGGAAAGCAGCACTCTTGGTTCTGACAAAAAGTCGACATTTGAACAAAGGGAATTAAATAAAAGAGAGTACGGTAAATTAATTTGAAAGGTCTTGTTTAAATCCACTCACGCAAAGTCGTTCTCAATTAAGGCTTTTATTCTACCCTTGGCTCACCTGCTCGAGTTTAGTGAGTGCGGCAGCTCAGAGCGCATTCCGGATCATGCCGGGGAAAGTTCATTTCACACCTGAAATGGTTAGACGCCATGCCGTTTCTTCCAGTGTCTTTCCATTTGTGCCCTCACCCCACTAAAAAAAGAAGGGGGAAAAAGGGAAGGATATCTTCCCCTGGAAACATCATACAGAGGCAAACCTTTCACTGGGGTGCATTAGGAAAGCCTTAGGTGTAAGGGGGGGGGGGGGGGGAAAGAAACAACAATGGCACAGCCCTTAAAATGTAAAAAAAAAAAAAAAAAATATATATATATATATATATATATATATATATGCTTTACATACAGGAAAGCACCAACACTTATGTGGGGGGAGGTATGATTACCTGTGTATCATGAAGATGGAAATTGTAGTCCTGAGAGGTTAAATGACATTCCCAGCAGGGAAGAAAAAAAAAAACTTTCCCAGGCCTGCAGGAGAACTTCTATATTTGTATTTGTTTTCTAATTAGGGCTGCTCTGATGATCCAAAGTAAAATTTGGGAATTGGGGTAATGATTTATAAACGCAAGGTTTTTAAATATCATTTCCCATGTTTGGAAGTGAAATTTGGCTGTGAGAAATAATTGCAAATGAGCTACATAGAGGAGGCTGACACAGATTAGTTTTTTGAAGGGAGCGGATTGGAGGATTGGCCTTGTTTTCAGACTGTTAATTTTCTTGTTAATGATGGGGTTGGTTAATAACTACCTGGTTATGACGGTGGCAGAGAGAGAATGGTCTGAAATAGGTCATGCCTTCAGTCAGCCTGGACAGTCCTGTCTTGATGGAAGGCTCCGGAAGCACAAAGGCAGGAGTGGGGGGAGGGGCAGGCAGCTGGGATCTCTGGCACCTTGGCCAGGGTTGCCCAGGAGGGGAGGATGGCAGTGACAGCCCCAGGGGGCTTTTTCTGGTGGAGATTGGCAGTTCAGGACACATGGGGAGCCCCCAGGGGGACAGGAGAGTAAAAACAGCCTGATGTGTCTTTTTTGAAGTGTATGTGCCTTTTAACATCTTGAAATTTTTTTCGTTAATGACATGAATTAACAATGCTCTCTTTTTCTCTATATTCTATGAACATAGAACAATTGGCATATATAGACAAGATTCAGGAAGACAGTTTAAAATGATCCAAAATCGCAGGCCCAGAGATATTAGTAACCTTTTGATATGTAGCTTCCCTCTCTCTCCCTGCCCCACCCCTCCGTATGCATAAGAAACAGTAAAATCTTAGATCCAGGAGCAGGGAGTGTCTCTTTATTGTTTATAACTAAATTGCTAGCGCCTAGAACTGTTCCTGAGCACATAGCAGGTGCTCAAGAAATATTTGTTGATGTAAGGATGGAAAGAAAAATGCATAAGATTTATTATATATAATTATATATTATACACATAATTATAAGTAACTTTATAGTCATACCATTTTTAAATCCCAACATGCGATAGGACTCTACACATGCTCTCTTTTTTATGACGATATACAGCAGCACGAACCAGCATACAGGAACAGTATGGTTCAGGATTTGGGCTCTGGAGCCAAGCAGGTTACATTGGAATCTACATTCCAACATTTATTAGCAGGGTGACCGTAAGTAGTTTCCTAATTTCTTTAGATCTCACTTTCTTAATCTGTAAAGTGGGAGCCATAAAAATACCTACAGCGTAGCAACCTCGTGGGAGAAAATAAATGAGTACATACAGTGTGCCGAGCACTGTGATGAGCAAGTTCAAAGTTGCTTGTAAATATGGGTAATTAAGATTATTGTATGTGATTAAATAGTGTTCCGAGCATCATATTGATGTTAGTCCCCCATGCTGATGTGTTATGTCAGGCATGGTTTGCTCTTTCCATTTTTTTGTTGTTAAAAAATATCACTGCCAAGATCATCCTTATCCAAAAATTGCTTTGTATACCTATGATTCTTTCCTTATGATAAAATCATAGGAGGATAAATAGAAGGTAATAGGCAATGAATCTTTTTATAACTTTATATATTGCCGACGAAATGTCACAGCAGCCCAGAAACCAATAACAGTGAGCCAAGCTGCTTCCTTTGCACCATTTACACAGGTTCTTTTTGAAGAAAAAATTCCCTTCCATGACTTCAGGCCATCTCGAGTTGGGCCAAGGAATTGCTCTGCCAACAAGCAACAGGTGTTTAGGAGCAGGATCTGGTTGTTGGTGCATGGGTGGGGGTGGGGTGGGGGGCGTGGAATAGGGGCACAGAGGTGTGGACCTTCTGTCCTGAGAAGCTGCAGGAGGATCAGAGAAGAGCCAGGCTGTCACCATCAATAAATCTAAGTGCTCAAAGCAAAGTATAGAAAGTGCTGTACTCAAGGTGCAGACCAGGGCTGGAATCTCAAGGATGAATGGAAGAACTCTGCGGCCGTCATTGGTGCACTCGGTTGCCTTGTCGTTTTTATGACCTTGCCCTTTTCAGTAGAGCCCATGCAAGGCCATTCCAGCCTCCTTGGCCTCCGGCTTCTGTCTCTGTGACACAAATAATATCACTCACTTCCTGGGGCTGCCCCAGTCTAAGAGGATTAATCCCTTCTATGGAGTTACCTCCTCAAGAGGAAAACTGGTAAGATAGTTGTAAAACTCCTCGCAGGAATGGAATGAGTAGTATAAATAAAGTGTTATGGCAGCCGACTCATCGAGAATGAGACCCAATGTCACTTAAATGTTTTGGAGCTCTCTGTATCTTATGAAGGGGAACCTGGTTTCATATTGCAATGCTTCAACTCCGCCTGGAAAGTGATCGTGTGTGACAGTTTGCTTTTGTACTCCCCCGGTTTATATGAAAGGAGCGAGGCACTTAGGTTGGCTGTATTTGTTCTGAACAGGAAAACAAATCTGGCATTTTTACATATTATCCTGTACTCCTGGGAAAAATAGCTTTGGCAGCCTAAGGGAAATGCAGTTCAAACTGTAGCAATTCCCATGAATGTTTTGGTGTAAAGTAAATCCACCATTTGATGGGATAGTGGTTCATTCAGCTTATAATCACTGTGCACCCACTGTCAGCCGACACTTTCCTAAGCACCATGGGCCTGACAGTACCTAAGAAGGACGTGGCCCCTGGCATCGTGAATCTTTTTTTTTTTTTTTTTTTTAGTTTTTATGTAATTATTTGACATAGAGAGAGAGATCGCAAGCAGGCGGCGGGGGGGAGCAGGCTCCCCGCTGAGCAGAGACCCCGATGTGGGACTTGATCCCAGGACCCTGAGACCATGACCAGAGCTGAAGGCAGAGGCTCAACCCATTGAGCCACCCGTGTGCCCCTGGCATCATGAATCTTCTTCTCTAAAGTGGAATTTAAAAATCTCGGACTAATAAAAGTGTGATGACCAATGTGAATACTGTAACAAAAACATACCAGATGCTAAGATAAAATAGACACACACACATGGGCACACACACTTAGAAGGGAGAGGGAGACTTTTGAAGAGGTGACTCTAGCCAAAATCTGAAAAGTACAATTGAGGTCACCATGGAACAAGATTTGAGGGGCTGGAGTGGGTGATGGGAGGGCTTTTGTTTTCCTAGAATGGAAAGGCAGGGAAGGCTCTTGGTTCTGTCGCGAACCAGAAGAAAAGGTGTGTAAGTCTGGAGTGTGGCCTGCCCAGCGGGGAGAGCCTGAGGTGAGACAGTAGGGTAGGTGGAAGCTGGCCCCACATCATCCACACCATCTGGGAGCTGATCAACAGTACCAAACCCAGGCCCCAGCCCAGACCTTCTGAATTAGCACGGATGTTGCACTAGACAGAATCTTCAACTGGTTCATGGGCCTGCATGTTGAAATCTCCAAGTCCCTGGCTCAGGCGACGGGATGAGGGTCAGGTTTTGTCTGCACGGCAGTAGGAAGTTACTGGTCAACTTGAAGCACTGCGTGGCATGCTCTAGCTACATCTTTAAAGACTGCTGTGGCTGATGGAGAAGGATTAGAGTAACCACAACGAAAGCTGGAGGACTTAGTTAGGCCGTTGTGAGTATCTCATGTGAGAGGTGAGTTTAATCAAGACTAGATTGCAGAGAAATTCCAAGCATCGCTATGTGCCTGGGAAACCACTCTGCTGTCCCAAGAGTATGAGCAAACAGAGAAGAATATGCCCATTTATGTCCCCCAGGCAGCAAAGCAGAAAATATGTTTTCCTAAACGAGATGCTTTGTCTTCAGACTCCCAGAGAGTCAACACCTCCATGGGGGTACATAAGCCATGACTGTCCTTCCCAAAGTGTCACCATATAGTTGAGGGCATGGGCTGTTGAACACCAGATCTGTATTCCCATCTGCCTCCCCAGACCCCTACCTGGGCAACAGTGACCCTGCTACGTAGACAGTCTAGGTCCCGGTTTCCTCATTGGTATAGAAGGGATAACAGTAGCTTAACACTTCCCTTAGTAAGATGGTATGTGTATTAATTGAGAAAATGCATTTCAGTTACTTAGCAAAGTATTTAATAAGGGCTCTATAAACATGAGCTATTAATATCAGTAATATTATTTCACGAACATGTAATTGAACACCTACGACGGGAAAATATTCCCAACACCTCCTGCACACAGAGATCGCAAACTCACTGGGAAAAGAGGTAAAGAGGGTGATTAAATCCAGCTTCAAAGGGCATTTTTATTTATTTTTTTCCCCATTGCCCACTCGTATCTCTGTCTCCTACTCTGACATCTCAGAACTTGAGAGGAGCCCAACATAGAAATCTTCTCAGCTGTGGGTTTCTCTATTGAGAGATAAGTTGACTTCAACTGTAGATAGGGTGAACAACCATCCCAGTCCTCCAGGGACTGGCCTGGTGTTAACCCCGAAAGGATGGCATCCCAGGAACCCCTCAGTCCTGAATACAGGCATGATGGAAGTCAAGAGCACTCTCAGTCTGATGGCCACAGACTAGCTATAAGGCCGTGAGCCCCTCTTCAAGCTTCAGTTTATCTATAAAACTGGATATTCACGTCTAGCCTGCATTTCTCCGGACACGATCGAAGGATGAAATTGCCCGGCATTTCAGACCATATATCACAGGGAATGTTGAGTCCCAACCACTTCACAGTCCCAATCATTATTATTAGGGTGACTACATATGAAAATACTTGAGGTACAAGGAAAAAAATAAATCCCCCAAATGCAAACATAACTGTTACCTGGAAACCCTCATTGGTCTTCAGTCAGTTTTCAGACAGTCAGAAATACATAGGTAGAAATATAGGTAAAAAAAAAAAAAAATCAGCTTTACAACCTCATCATTTTGTGATGGAAAGAGGGAAATGGGTCTTATTTAGGAGGTATTTGGGATATAGTGAGTTACTACTAATGAGAGGAGAGGTTCGACCTGTTGAATGAATAAAAATGAGCCGTCATGAATGACGATTCTGAGAAGCTGGATTCATACTGGCTCGTGGCAGGGGTGTGTTGTCTGTAGCTGGGCCGAGGCTGAGATTTTTCATTGAGAACATCTGGTTTAAAATTTCCACAGGAGGGGGGCAAGGGTGGTGGAAGAAAATGCAAGTAATCCCTAGGAGACCTTTTTTAAATTTAGCACTCAAGGAACTAATATAAGAATATACCAGTGTGTGGATGAGAGAACGAAAGAGTCTTTACGAATAGGAGAATTCGGGATATCTGTGTTTGAGAAATTCTTTTGGACAAAAGCGGAGAAAATGACATTATCTGTAATTAGAAATAATAATGTGTAATTGGTTCATTTGCCATATTTCTACAGTTCTGATTTAGTTGAACAATGTGATCATTATGCCACCAGTTTTCAATAGAGGTGTCACAATGAAAAATAATTGCAATATTCCACAATATTAACTGCACCCTAATTGCAAAAGTTTTGAAATATAATTACCATGAAAGCTAATGCGACAGGGAACATTAAGCATAATTAGTGTTTTTTAAAAAAAAGGAAAAACTGTTAGGAGCTTGTTATTGTCTAGTAAGGTAGCTTCAAATTAGCTGGCTGTAGAGCACTTTCATCTTGCTTTTCTATAATTTTCATTATTAGCACAGACTGTAATAAATTTATTTGACATAGCTCACACCTGCCAACCCTGCAGGAGATAACTTATAATGTGTACCAGCCCCGAGATTTCCCACTGAACCTGTCAGTGCTTCCTACAAGGAGGCAGCCAGGAGTGAGGTTATTTAAAAAAAAAAAAAATGAAATAAAATAAAAACCCTCAATTGCACATTACACAGTTCAGATTTAACACTTAAGCTGTGTTTTAAGTAATTTCCGTAGAAAGCCAATGCTCTAGGAATGCAATTAAGAGCCTCTTGTGGGTGGTGCTAAACAATCAAATCAGTGAACATTTCAAAGAGCTCCTAAGGCGCGGCCCGCTCTCCAGTGGCTAGCAAACTCTGCCAGGGAACAGACAATTAGCCTGTGCACCTGTTTGCCCGAGTACAACCCCTGATTTTCTGAGAAAGGCACCACTACCCACCAACCCCGAACTCAGTGGCCACGATCAAACCCCTCAATTTCTCCTTTGACAAAACTACTCAAGGTCAGCGTTTTGAAGCAATCATCTGCACCTCCTACCCACTCTGGCCTCAGTCTGTCTGTAATGAGGCTTAAGAGTCAAGATCTTGACTCCGCACGGACCATCGGATTCAGCTAGAAGTATGCGCTGCGCGGCAGGGCGCACAACTCCAGGGGGAGCCATTCACATTGTTCTCTATGTAAAGTTGTGCGTTGGGGGTGTCCAATGTGAATGATGCCCCGTGTTGCTTCTGATTTCTCTTTTGAGGCTCTCTGCTGACTGGCTACATTACATTCCCTTGATTGAGAAAGAGAGAAGAGAAAAGCTAGGAAAAGGAGGGGGAGAGAGCTTGGGAAGTAGGTATTTTTGAGAGAGGACGTGGAACCCCATTCAATAGATGCTCTGTGCTAGATGTATAGCCGATGACATCGCAAATCAAAAAAGATAAACTTCAGAGAACATAAAACTGAAACTCCATATCCTCACTTGCCATTTTCGAATTCACAGACCCTAGTTTACAAAATCCTGCATTAGAAGTTGAACGTTGTCACTTTAGATGTCACTGGTGACGCCAACTCAGTAATAAAAAGAGGTATAAATGAAAGTAGGCAAAAAAAAATTTTTTTTTTTCTGGTCAAGATGGTCCTGCAGGCTTTAATTTGCGTTCGTCTTCCTGAAAATGAAAATACACACTTTTGTAAATGCTTACGGCATATTCATGGAGCTAAAAATTCAGGAAGGGGTGTTCTTCCTTCTTCTCTCCTGTTGCCCACCATGGAAATTAACGCATCACCAACTTAGTATTAATAGCTGTATAACCAATTTTTAAATACGATGCTGCCCTAACTTAATTAACTCTGATAGGGCTAAACCATTGATGCTCTCAGGAAAACATGAAGTTCTCTGTTGCATAAAGACACCTTGTGCTCTAGCAAAATGACCATAAGAGAGCAAGTCACCTTTTGCTGTACCTCAGTTTCCTCATTTGTAAAATGAGGATGTCGAACTTAATGATTTGCTAGGGTCCTTTCAAGAGCTCAAATTTTCTGTCTCGAAATTAAAATTAGTTTTGAATGGAACATTTTCTTTGTTCCCAGGTTTCATACTTCTGGCCAATTCTTTGTTCTCAGAATCACCCTGTTCTAGGCTTTCTGTCCTTAGAACCACACATTCTGTTAGCAACAGATGAGTCTTAAAGTGTTGTCTGGTGATGACTGGCAGGATCTCAGAAGCCTATAAAACTTTGGAGGAGAAAGTCTGTATCCACACCTCCAGTCTCCTCTTCCCCTGCCTCCCTCCTTCCCTCCCTCCCGCTCCCCGACACAGCCCTTAGCATATAGGTTCTCAGCAAATATCCCCTGATGGAAGAGAAAAGCCCAACTTGGGCATTTCTCCAGGCTGAGCGTATTGCTTGCTCGGAGAGAAAGCTACCACGGATCAGAGGTAATCTTTAGGTCTATAAGGCATGGGTGTCTTAGGAGCTTCCCTTAGTTCAGCATTGGAGGCCTATAATCTGCTGAATACAGTGCCTTTCAATTTATGGAAAGGGGTCATATATTTTAGTGGTTATGCATGACTTAAATAATGCTTAATGCTTATTATGATTCCTCAGTGTGACATTTCTGCTGAATTTTATATTTTCGTTTTCTTTTCTCTTTTTTTAAAAGCAAAAATTGAACTAGCTTCCTTCTTTTCCAAGGGAGAGAGTTTCCTTTTCTAAGGAGAAGAGAGAAACGAACTAGAAACTCACAGCTTCGATCTTTAAATCTTGGATGCCACACAGAAGTGTTGTTACTGTTTGTTGTTTTGTGGGTTTGTTTGTCTGTTTACTGGACCCTGCGTCAGAGTTTAAAGTTGGACATTGAACTTGAAAGGGTCAGTGGACTAAAGGTGTAATTGTTGTCTTACTTTAAAAACTGTAACCACATTCCCTTTGTCCTGTTGCATAATGAAATCATTGTGTTTAATCTCCCTTCCTTAGAGCAAGAATTATCAAAAGTATTATTGCAGTGTCACTATAAACTTACTTGTGAAGAGATGTACTTTGTCAGTACTCTGCTCTTGGACTTCATTTATAATTGTGTGGCCATTAATTCTTATTTGGCAGTACTCTTCAGGTTACAAGTTCTCTTTGAGCCTTAAGGACCAGCCTTCATTTAGCCATCAGTCATCAAATCAGCATTTGCAAAGGTTAGAGATTTAATTTTTAAGTAAAAAGTACACCTCCTTGGGATTTGAGCACAAGGATTAGGGTTTTGCCCTATCACCCAAATGATGGGGCTTTATCATGCAAACTAGAAATAGGATTTTGAATAAATAGGTTTATTTGGTACAGAAAAATACTTGAGGAGAACACTTCTATTGTGGAAGGAGTAAGAGACTATTGAAGTCAGGTGGGTAGGGAAAATGAAGCCCTCCGATGTTCACGACTGGATTTGCAATTCTAAGGCTTTTTCCCAACAAGAACTACATTTGTACAGAATATTAGACTTTGTGTCGATACATTTTTGTCTTTTAATTTGAGGGCAAACCAGGCTCCTACAATTACTGACCAATGATTTGTCACCCCAGATTCCCATAGGACTCCATTTTGACTTCTATAACTACCTGGCCCATTCAGATGTGTAGCTTAATTTATTTATCTGCCATACCAGCACAATGAAAAATCGTCTCTCCTGGTTTTGGAATTATACTCATTTTGGCAGATACTAAGCACATGTGTTACCACTTCTCATTCTTGCACCCAGGGCAGACATCACTAATCGATCAGAGCCCTCTTTCCTGCTGGGAGCAGATGCAGTCTGCCAATACTTCTCAACAGTCCTCTAAGCAGCCACTACTAATCAATCAAATTGGCATGCAAGATGAAATGCATTTGCCTTTCAGGGCAATAATCACGTAAAATGGCAATCTCACAGATGTGATTCCCTGGGGTAGCCAGGATGCCAAAACCTATCATAACTGCCTCTTCAAAATGTGTATTTAATACTGTCTTTTCCTCCATTATAAATAAAAAGAATAAAGATGTGCAAAGTAGGTTCTGTCTGGGAGAAACACTTCTAATATCCTTGCATTTCTTTGTGGAGCCAAGATCCGAACCACTCTTGCACAAAAAGGAGCCCTCACTGAAATCCACTAACTTAGAGTTCAGTTCGTATTCATTTCCTCCAAAAAAGGAAAAAAGCAACCCTTATAGTATAATTTTACTATTATTACATCACTCTTCTATGGGCCCATAGCTCTGAATACTTAGCATCCTTTGTCTGGAATACTGATACTAAATTGTGTCCTTGCACAGAATGAAATATTCTGAATCTTGAAAGAGTTATATTTATAGAGGAATAACTTATCCTAAGTTACATTAAAATAAGTAAATCCATGGCAGCACAGTTAAATTCATAAGAGCAAGAACCTATCATTACTCTCAGATTCTCTTTAGATCTCTGCTAAATTGAGGACTATGCAATTTATGAATACATATTTTTTTGGTTAAACAAACCCTAGGAAAAAAGCATGTTTATGCATCAAAAACCTGTTATTAAGAGCTCAAAATATAAACTTCTTATTAGAAGATTTGAATTTTTTTTCCAACTGCAACAATCTCTAGAATTAAGAGTGATTTTTTATTTCCTTTTGTGATAAGGGACGATCATATCATGTTTTACTTGATATAAATATAACTGCCTGTGGTTTTAATTATTACTGTAGAATGGAGCTCTTCACAGAAATGGCAATTCATGCTGTAGAGTGGGGAGTGAGGTAAGAAATACAAATCAGATCAGCAAATAACTGTTGAGCACCTCCTCTGTGGTAGGCACCAAAACTGCAACCAAGGGACCCTTGGTTAGTTCTGGAAGCACCAAAGGGAGTGCCCATGGCAGGGTGCAAGAAGCAGTGAGCAGTCAGTCTCCAACAGTCACTCATGCCACGAATGCTTATTGATGTTTTCTTTGTGCCAGATAGTGCTCTTGCTTTCCAGGGGCACTGTCAGACTACGGAAATACGTACAACCAGGAATGGCGGCTTACAACCCATGAATGATTCAAGTGTCTCTTGAATGAAGTTCTTTGGGGGCAGTAACCATGCCCTCTCTAGTTCATTCTTGGGTCCCTGGCAAGTAGCAAAGTGCTAGCATGTAGTAGGCACTGAGTAAACACATGCTGATGAAATGGATGATACAAAGGCAATGGGAAGAGCCCCTGAGTGTGTTCGTGTGATTTTGCACATTCCTTTCACAATGAGCTCCCTAAGGGCAGGCGCAAGTCTGGGGGCAGGCACAAGTCTGCTATCTCTGCGTTCTGAGATCTCAGAACCTCCTAGCCATGCAAAAAAGGTCATAGAATGATTTCAGAGGTATGCAAAGAACGAATCAGAGGTAAGTTAGGCGTTAAGAAACAAGGGGAAGGACAGGAGCATAAGGTAATTTGAGTCTGGTGTGGTTTTTGAAAATAGAATTCCCAGGTACCTTTTCCTTCCCTCAAGAGCAGGTGGGAAGTGGATATGCTTTACTCAGAGTACATGTTCGGATCATTATTCCTTGTGCCAGCCGCTGGTATACCATGGGCAAAGGCAGAGAAAGGAGAAGGCATTTCTAAGTGGAACAGGACTGGCCAAACAGCCAGGGAGGTTCAGGCAAGCATGAAGTGATGGATGAGGGGGTATCTCTTCGAAGGCCTGGAGGCACTCAGTCCTTAGCATCTTTGCATTCCAGTGAAACTCTGCAACACCCTCAGTGAGATGGAGCAGCAGGACTATGATGTTGAGGACAACGGGAGCACCCTCCTGAGCTGCCTGACCAGCCTGCTCTGGAATACTTTATCTCTTCTTCCCCCTGCCTCTTCTTCTTGCACAGCCTGGAGCCTTGACGATGTTCAGATGGCTGAATGCATCCTCTTTGCCTGGGATTTGAGTGTGTTAACTCCATGCCAAAGATCAGTGGATTTTATAAACTTTGATAAAGCAGTGGAAGCAGCAAATGCCACATACTATCACCCGCCATATTTTAATATCAAGCAGGAAGAGTAAGTTTAAGTGATGTTACAAAGCATATTTATTTATACAGACGCTCTTTTTATCCTTTTCTCGACAGGATATTGGCACCGCAGTTGAAATGGGGGGGGGGTGAGCAACATGTTCCCATTTCTCAATCCCCTTACTGCCAACCTTGAATTGAGACCAACATCAAGATTTTGAATGTCTTCAGTGTCGCTCTATTGCTAGTTTGTGGTGGAGAAATGAAAACAATAGAAGTCTTATACCGAAAGAGATGGCACCTTGCAATGGGCTTGTCCTCTCCAGTGTACTCACAGGCAGAAAGGGGAAAGGAGTTCCATGCTCTTCTCCAGCTCGGTCTGGCCATCCCCTCCTCAGGAGGCCGTTGTGCTCCAAGGAATTCTGATTCCCATCCAGTTACCATTTCTGTCCCTTGCAGTCAAGACTCCATCACTGGCGATGGTCAAGTTTGTCTTGGTTTTTTAATCTCTTTTGCCTTTGTTTCCTCATCTGGTAAGTGGAAATAAGGACAGAACCTCATACTAAGATTGTGGCCGGGATTAGAGGAGATCATGTAGGTGAAATGCTAAGAATGGTGCCTGCCTCTGGTAAGCAGCTGTTCTCACAATTGCAACTCTTGTTACGTGTGTAAGAAGAGGCCAACCTCCAACTGAAGGGCCAGGAGGCAGAACCGGGAGAAGGGGGAGCTCCACCAAGATTGAGTTTTCCCTTTTCTCCTATATTGTACTTGGCCTGGAGTGTGCCTGACTGAGTTTTCCTTGCGTGGATTCCACATCGCCCCCTGTTTTAGTTCCCTATGTCGACTGTAACAAATTACCACAATTCAGTGGCTCAACACAACACAAATTTATTATCCTGCAACTGTGGAAGTCAGAAGTCGGAGCTAAGTTGATGAGGCTAAAATCAAGGTGTCAGTAGGGTTGCATTCCTTCTGAGGGCTCAAGGGAAGAATCTGTTTTCTTGTCTTTTCTAGTTTCTTGAGGATTCATTGGCTCTTGGCTCCTTCTTCCATCTTCAAGACCAGCAGTGTTGGGCTGAGTCTTTTTCATACTGCCATCTGTCCAGTTCTTTCTCTTCTGCTTCCCTCTTCCACTTATAAAGACCCTTTTGATCACACTAGCCACCCCCCACTGCAGATAAGTGAGGATAACTTCCCATCTCAAAGATAGCTGATGAGCAATCTTAATTCCATGTGCAACGTTCATTCCGCATTGCTGTCTGCAACACTTTCCTAGATCTGCCATAGCAAAGTGCCACAAACTAGGTAGGTTAGAATAAGAGAAATTCATTGGCTCCCAACGCTAGGCCTTTAAGTCCAAATACCAAGATGTTGGTAGGACCATGGTCTCTCTGAAACCTGGAGAATAGACTTTCCTTGCCACTCCCTTGCTCCTGGTGCTTTGCCAGAAATCTTCTGTGCTTCTGGGCTTGCAGCTGCCTAACTCCAAACCCTGACTTCATCATCACTTGGCGTTCTCCCTGTGTGCCTCTGCATCTTCACGTGTCCTTTTCCTTAAAAGGACACCAGTATTGTTGGATTAGGAGCTCACTCTCCTCCAGTATGATCTCCTCTTAACTAGTTATAGCTTCAATGACTCTTTTATCAAATAGAGTCACATCTGAGGTATTAGGGTTTAGAACTTCATGTTTGGGGGGAGTGGGGGAGAAGACACAATTCAACCTGTAATAACACATAACCAATCATGGCCATGGGTTCTGGGGATGGGGACATGGGGATCAATAAGGGGTTATTATTCCACCTTCCAATCCGCCTTCAGGTCCCTCTCATTCCTGATTTGGGTGAGACAAAAACCGCAAGAAGTGATGGTAAAGAGAAGCTTCTGTTTACTCCCGGCTCCGAGACACTAACTTCTCAAGATCCATTAATGCCAGAAGAGGTAGACCCCAAATCACACATGAAGGACAACTAGACACACTGTTGTCAAAAGTGATTTTAGTCCACAGCGACAGAGAAGGGAGTTGGAGAGATAGGATGAAAAGGAAGAAATTAAATCCCTGACAACATATGGTCACATCTCATCCCAACCGGGCTTTCATTGAAGGTGTCTGAATCCGTTCTTGGAAGTGTCTTTTCCCCTCCTGTTGGGTGAAGTTTGCTCCATATTGAATTTCTTTTCTCCTCTCCACCCCCACCAACCACCAGCTCCCTTCAGCTGGCGTTGGCCTCTCTTACTCCACTGATATTCAAAGCGTGTGGCTCGATCTCACTTTCCCAGCAAAATCTTTTGTTCCCTGCATCGATTCACCAATTATCCACTAATCCCCACTCGCCAGTCCCTCCCCTTACTACAATAACAACAACAGAAATTAAAAGCATAAACCAAAAGAGCAGCCCTCGTAGAGTCCCTGAGAGAGGAAAACCTGTATACTAACAAGAAAGACTATCTGTCCTCTATTTCTTTTTCTAGAGGAAAACACACTCAGGATTTTATTTTATGAAACGCCAGTATTTCCTTAATTTGGAGGGCGTAAACGGTTCCAAAGTGGACTTGACTGTTAACTCTTCTTGCCCCGGATGCAAGGCAGATGCTCTATAATTGTGAAATGTGGGCGCGCGTTCGGTTAGGTGTGCTTTCAGTTATTTGTGCCACCCTTTAATCTGACCCACCTTGGGGAGCTAACTTAGTCTACTTCTTTATCTGTAAAATGAGGATAAAAAGGTACCTAACTGACAGGCTTGTGAAGAGGATAAAGAAGGTAATAGCTTCAATGGGGCACGTGCTGTGTGCCAGGGACCCCGTGAGCACTTTCCGTGGGTTGTCCCGTGATGCTCTGTGCCACTTAGCAGAGGGTCCGACATGTACTAAACAGTGAATGGGCACTATTTTTGTTACTACGTGCCTTCATCCAGTGTGCCACGGAAAGTCAGATTTCCTTACTGTCCTTTACGTCCAGTAAGCCTGGAACCTGCTCAGAATCCGTTGAAAGAGCCCCAGTTTCTCTGGGGGTTTGTTTCAGACTTTATTGTACTACATTTTTGTTCGGCGAGTCAGAGCCAAAGGACCTGGTTGGTGAAAAATGTAAATCAGATCGGTGAGAGTCAGCAGTCAGTCCCCCACTGTTCGGCTCCCCACCTTTGCCACCAGGTCAGGGAAATCATCAGTCCCGGGGAGCAACTACAAAGCCGTTTCCAGAGCCAATTTCCTGCTGAACTGTGTGTTACACTCTTAGCAACATTCCAAAAATTATACTCACTTCAAAGCCGACTTTGATCTGGACCCCCTCCCTCCCTTCTCCCCTAGCCTTTGCCGGGAAGCACAGCTCCAGGAGTAGGGGTTCACCTTGAAAGGTTGAGATGCCAGTGTGCGGAGCTAGGCTCTTCCTGAGAGGGAGGGAGGCTCCGGAACAGGGGGGGAAAAGAGAGAGAGGGAAAAGAGAAAAAGAAGATCCATGGGAGGCCTCACTTATCCTCAGTGGTCCACTGCCCTTGACTGGGCAGCTCAGTTCCTTCTCAGGGTGAGCGAACCTCGAGCCTTGCCTTCTCCCGTCCATAGACTAGCAGCGGCAGCGGCTGTGATTTCCACGCTGTTGGCCTCAAGGAGGTTGTTTCTCCGAGAAGGAGCTGAGGGGCTTCTCACTCAGGGCCCAGGTGCAGAGGTGTGTAGGGAAGGGGTTAGGAGGGGGTGGGAAAGGAAAAGCTATTCCCGAAGGGGAGGTACCGCGCCAGTGCCTTTCACACTGAGGAAGGGCCGTCTTTGATGCCACCAGGGATCAGAAGCATCCGACAGTTCTTCTTTGAAAGGAGGAATTCTCAAAAGAGTTTTTTTCCTCTTCCCACTTTTTCCTCATTCCTGAAGGACAGTGTGGAAACTGAGCTATAGGAGGAGACTCGCTCACCCAGCAAGTTGCCCGTGGCATCAAGGGTGATTGGCAAATCCCTGTTCTAGCCCCAGAGAACATTCCCTAAGAAGCCAAGTAAAGGGAGAGGGAAGCTGGAGGAACATACTTCATCCACTGGTGAGGTTTTAGAGTCTCTGGGGCCTCTGAGGGTCGAGGGCTGTAAACCTAGTAGATATGTCGTATTATCTTCATTAGTGAGGTGGGACTCTCAGGGGGTCCCTCGAGGGGAGTTTTTAAATAAGAGTTACTAAGCTGAAGGACTTTATTTCCACTTCAAACAAGGAAGCCAGAAGAAGGATATGTCATAACAGGTGGGGGCAGGGAGGGCATAAAGCCCTGCCACCTGTTTGCTGGTGGCCTTGAAATAACCCCCTCACCTGTCTGAATCTTGGGTTCCTGCCCTGTAAAACAGGGGATTTGTCGTGAGAATAAATGATAACAATCCGTGTAGAGCCCTTCGAGCAGCGCCGGACACAGTTTGCGCCCTACAGAGCTGATGGCCCAGTAGGGTAACCGGCAGGTACCTGCAAAGCTTCCCACTCCCGTCTCCCCGTGCCTACCACATTGCTTTGCATTTCATGGACACTCAGCATAAGTGGACGAGATTGAGTTGACTTTAGTAATAAATAAAATTTTCAACATACTGAGGAAAGTCTGTATAAAGGAATCTTCTGACAAATTATTTTGTGAAGATTTTTTGGAACCAGCCCAGTGCTGTACTATTATCATTGCCGTGGTTAGTGTTGTGATTATTATTGGCTGTAGAAGGCAGCGGTGACAGCTGCTATTTACTGGTATATGACATTTAGTGTAGTACTAAGCACGAAGTTAGCACTCGATGAAAGTTAGATAGTAATGAAACAACGCAGAACCTGCCTGGCAAAACATTGCTTTCTGTATACATTTTTGGCATTGCACTGGTGGTTTGTTCATATTTCTCTTTTTTATTAAAACAAAACAATTAAATTGAGTGAGTAACAGCAGTTACGGTCAGTCCTTAAAAATAGGTGTTGAGATGTGTGTTGGGCGAACGCAAAACATTTCTAGAATGTGGCCAGTTCCCTGGGCTCCCCCACATCATCCTGACCACTCTGGTAATTAATAACTACCCTGACACTTGAAGCTATCAGGAATGAGCTGCTGCCCCCATCTGCAAGGATGGCAGGATGCGTGACCACATGCTCACGTCCCTGGAAGCTCTGCCCACTGCACGGCTTCTGTTCGATGGAGCCACAGCTGAGCCCATGGTTTGATTTTTGTCACCATAAAGACAGGACGAGAAATGATGCTAGTGTAATTAGGAATGAATTCTCAGATCTTGACTTATCCAGCATACTGCCAGGCAGGGAGGCAGGAGCCGTGTGGCAGTATTTTGGAAGCTGAGATCATGACCTTGCAAGTTGACCTCCCTCTTAATCTTTCTATCAGAGAGACCAGTGAGCCTTTGGCCGGACTCTCCCTTCAGGCTGACAACCACAGCAATCCTGTGTGTGTGTGTGTGTGTGTGTGTGTGTGTGTGTGTGTGTGTAGCCTGTAGGCACTTAGAAGAAAAAGAAGCAGAAGAACGAAGCCAATATGGGAAGCAAACTTACCACGGGGACAAAATGTTCTTCCCAGCAGCTTGAAATGAGCATAATTTTGGAGAATTTCTGCAATAGCCAGTTAATTCATAATTGGGTTTGCTGAGCAATCAACAATGTGTTACTTGTGTTTTCATATGCTGGGAGCATATGACTCGGCGTGCGCACCCGCGTGTGTTAGAATGCTCTAGTACTTTGATACTTCACTAATGTGCAATCTCGATTTCTTGCTTTTGTCTGGGGGCCTCTCATATTACATTTAGATTGTATCCTTTATCATCCCAAATTGACATTTATGCTTTTACTTCTATTGTTTCCCTAGCTTCTCCCTGGTATGGATCAACAATTTGTTTCAATCTGTGTCACTTCTCTTATATCCCTTGACACAGAGGAGCAGTCATTGCACACGGCCATCCGCCTACAGAGGTCGTGTTATCCAGAGTGTCGTGGGGTCCCTCGCCCTCTCCCCACTACCTAAAGTGCTGGTGAATGTTAATTGCTTTTCCAGTTAGTTCCTAAGAATGCAGAAACCGCTGAATGCAGCTCGACTGGTTTTGATGAAAGTAATGGAAAGCTAGCACCTATGAATAAATAAATCTGATTTACATAGAGGACTATTGTGGGACTGGATAGAAAGCTGACGGATGCAAGCAAATTATAGTTTAAGGACACATTATTCCGCAGTTTTTATTCTAAGTGAGAGAAGAGAACTCAGTTCTCCCTGGATTCCCAGAGTAGGAGGTGGGAGGTGATCCCTTGGCCTGAGAGGAGCAGCGTTGGTCGGAGGCTGCAGGGGAACCTGTTTTGTTTGGAAAGAAGCTGCCTTTCTCTGTCTACTTTCTGAAATCCCCCTACAGAAGGTGTAGAGCAGAGAAGGTGGTGAAGAATTTATGAGCAGTAAACTGAAAATGTTTGAGTGCGCATCAGAGTGCTGGGTGATAGATCCAGCAAGGGTTCTTGGAGGGAGAAGGGATCACAAATGCTTCTATTTCAAGTTTATTTGTGTTTCTTAAACTCCTGCACGATCGTGGTGACTCGGAGTGGCATAAATCAAGATGATCCTTTTTTTTGCAGACGATTCAAGGCCAATATGAAGTAGCGCTCTACTGACTGAGTACGCTGATCTCAGCTTACTGCTGAGATGTGGAGGAGGAAGTCAGGAGAATTTCTGAGTGTCTGGGGATTGTTCTGGGATGAGTCCATCTAATGGGAAAGATCTGGGGGGAGGAGCTTAGCAGTGCAGTTTGACACCCAGGCTAAACAAGTAAAAATGCTGTTTTCACAGTGACTCTTTTGGTGGCTTCTGATACATGAATGAGAATTAAATACCCCAACATTCAATCACTCAATATTTGCTACGTGTCGAGTATTCTAGATGCTGGGGATATAGCAGTGCATCAAGCAAAATCACAGGCTTTGGGCCAGATAGAGCCTCACATCCAGCTCTAGGCAGATTTTACCCTTGAAGAAGACACGTAATTGATGGAGATCTTGAAACTCAAATATAAGGCTTTAATTAGATAAAATTTCCAGAAAAGAACAGTGGTGGTTTGTTTTTTGTTCTGGTTTTGGTTTGGGGCTTGCATTTGGGGCTATTCACAATGGATGCCAGCATCCATAGTGCCCAAGAAAACACCCCAAAGGAACCCAAAGTGCAAGTCAGGAGTTAAATAAAAATTACCAATGATATAAGGGGAAAAAAATACCTGACTTATTTTGCCCATGCCAGGGTCCTCTGTCTATAAACGTATTTGGAATTAGGTTATTATCCACAACCACCCATGCTTATCTTCCAAGCTCTTCTTAATCGTTTCTCAGGTCCTGATGATCTATTGATAGGGTATAGATTAAATACGAAATTACTACAAATCTCAAGCACCCAAAGATTTATGGACTAGGGCTTAGGCCTTGTATCAAATCAGCCATCTAGGAAAATATATGATTTCACCATAATATTAAAAATTACTGGCAGCGTCTTCATCTTATCCAGTTGGTGTTGTCCTGATGATAAGCCACAGTAAGTAGAAGGAGACATTGTGTGATAAATTATGGAACAGACATTGAAAAATATATGTATTACATTTGGATGTGCAAGGATTTCATTTGCTGCGTACGAAATAAACAGGACTGTTTTTTTCGTGCTCATTTCAGTTCCAAGTATGTTCTAGTCACCAAAGACAAGGTAACCTTCAGTTGGTCCCATTCACAGGAGTTACTGCTTTGATGGGCAAGCAAAGGGTGATGTTACAATGAAGTCATTTGTTCTAAAAGGACATATTTCCTGGTCAGTGGGAATGCTATACAGAAAGAAATCAAAACTGGTTGCAGTCTGCATTTTGTTTTCCTGTCTACAATTATCTAGAGAGTGTAGATCCTTTTTCCCTAAAGTGTGGCCCACAGACCTGCACGTTAGTAGTCCCTGGAGCCTGGGAAAGATACAGCCTCTCAGGCCCCACCCTAGACTTCCCAAATTAGATTCTGTATCCGGAATTAGACAAGATGACCTAGATGATTCCTGTGTCTTATGGTTCCACAAGTGCAGGCTGAGAGGCAAATCACACTGTCCTAGACAGAAAGGGAATCTTTTCAACAATAATCTTTTCATTCAACAAATGGTCTTTTAGCTTCTATTATAATATGCTCCCTTTGAGGTCTTGGCTAAAAACCTGCAGTCTTCCTCACTTCTTCCCTTTCCCTTATGGCCCATAACCAGTTCACCTCCCACTCCTGTCACTTCCCTTCCTTGATCTCCCTGAACTGTTCCCCTGTTCTTCAAGTCTACTCTGCTGTCTTAGTCTAGACCTCATCATCTGTAGCTGGGTCTAGAGAAACTAGCCTTTTGGACTCCAGCCTCTCCTTTTTCCAGCCCATCCATCATATTTGCTGTTAGTCAGCACCGTCTTCCTAAAAACCCAATCCAACTGTATTATAACTCTGTCTGGATCTGTGCCAGGTATGGAAACGCAAGGGCAAGTGAAACATGTATTCTGCCCCCAAGGAAGTGACCAGTCCATGGAAAGCCCTCACACTCTTCTTGGTCTACCTGTCTGATCTCTTTTCCGTCTCCCCATGCTCAAATACAATATCCCAGCCACCTTCAACTTCTCATCATTCACACTCTTTGCGGTACCGAGGGTGCCCCTTTTCCCTCAACTATCTAGTGAATTCCAACCCATCTTTCAACAGCCAGTTCAGCTGTGAAGTCTCTTAGTTCCCCTTACCCAAACAGAAGTACTTGCTCTGTTTGCTTATACATACCACTTTTAAATCGGTTGGCATTTTGCTTAATTGTTTACTGCCCCTTCCGGATCAGAAATTTGTATTCCCACCATGTTCCTGGAACAGTGAAAGAACGAAGAAATGATAGAATGGCTCACAGGTCCCAAAAACTGGACTTCAAAACGTGTTACTGGGTTTAAGACATTCTAGATGCCCTCCCCCACCCTCACTCAGTACCTGTCTCTTCCACTCCCACCAGAGCTACGTGAAGAGAGTGTGCGATATTTGCAGGCTTTCGTTCACAGTGTGAGATGACCAGCTGGCCTATCAGCCAGCTCTTTTCCAACAGCCTTGTTTGCATCTGAATAGAAATAGGATTAGTTGATGCATAAATAATTTAAATTACCTGTATAATCTCAGAACCTCTGCCAGTGAGGTAGAAAGACAATTTGGGTGACTTCAAATAGTAAATATGTCCCTGTGGAGTATGTTGTCAGCTTCAGTCCACATTCGAATCCTAGTAATGTGACCAGCTGTGAGTTAGATGACTTCCACAGGTATCAGCTCCTTTATTTCTTGTAGGAGCCCTATAAAATGCGTGTTACAACTTCCATTTTACACATGCGGAACGTGGGGTCCTGAATATGTTAAATACTTTGCCCATAGAGCTCCCTCATATGGCTTCTAAGTGTGGACGTTAGGAGTTAACTTCCAGGTGGCAAGCCCAGTGTTTCCCACTATGCCATCTGCCTCACCCTCCTCACTCTCCTTACTAGCCATCATCTTGCTACCAGATCTTCTCAGAGTATATGTGTATCCATACAGAGACACAAGGTGTGACTGTGAAGCAGAGAGACGTCAGAATAAAACACTCAGAAAGTCTACGTAATGTTTTACAATCATGCCTATTACGTAACCACGCCCCTGTGTTTATACACGTGAGCAACTATGTATGATGGTAGGGTGTTATGATGGTAGGGTGTCCCGGTCCTGGGTCTCCATATTTTTTCCTCATCTCCTAAATGCACCCTGTAGAGGAAAGGGTGCTTCATGCTAGCTCATCTCCTAAATGCACTCTGTAGAGGAAAGGATGCTCCATGCTAGCTGAGGGGTCTGATGATAGCATCTCTCTACATCAAAACTTGAGTAACATATTTGTCTTGATACCTGTTCTTTACAGGTGAATAGGATCAGGCGTGGCAGTTGGCACTCGGGCTTAGTTAGCAGAACCCAGACGACAGGCAAGGTGCTCTTGCTGACTCCTGTGCCAGGATAGGGAGAACCAGCTCCGATCCATTTCTGTCCATGGGTGCTTGCCAAGAACCATGCAGGCAAGTCAACAGGATGCCCATTGATGGGCCAAACATCATCTTTCTCGACAGAATCATGAGGAGTAGGCGAAAGTGTCCGACTGTCTGCTCTGACCTGTCAGCCAAGTTTTATCTCTCCTGGCAATAGCATAAAAATGGTAAAATATTTGGAATTCACAACATAGGTTAACCCTTCTTTTGACCCAAGGCAAACGAAGCATGGAGAAAGTATTCATCAGAACCTAAAAGGGGCTCCACTGGAACGGATACATCAGAAATACATGAAACTTATTCCCTAGCACTGTCGGTCACAGTGAAGTTGGAAGCCCACCTGCGTTAGAAGCAGCTGGAAAGCCTGAGATGGTCTGACATTGCCAGCTGCACACTGGAGCCGGGGCTTTGACCGAAACCTGACTCCAAGTCTACTCCATGCATCGGGTTGCAAAATGTGTCTCAAGGCCCGCGTTTTGCCATGTCTTTGGATAGAAGAAACTAAAACTGGTGTCACTTCACACCCACCCAAATGGTTGAAATTCAGAGCACTGACAGCACCAGTACTGGCCAGGATTGAGAGTTGCCCACATACAGTGCTGGTGAGATTGGAACCTGGTACGATCACTTTGGAAAATGGGTTGCATTTTCTTACGCAATTAAACCTATACCCAGTGATCCCCCTCCCAAGTACTGACATAAAGAAATAAAAATAAGTGTTCAAGGGCAACTGGGTGGCTAAGTGGGTTAAGCTGCTGCCTTCAGCTCAGGTCATGTTCTCAGGGTACTGGGATCGAGTCCCGCATCGGGCTCCAGGGAGCCTGCTTCCCCCTCTCTCTCTGCCTGACTCTCTGCCTGCTTATGATCTCTCTCTGTTAAATAAATAAATAATCTTTTTAAAAAAAGTTTTAAAAAAAAGTGTTCAAGAGTAAGTAGACTGATACACACATGTTAGTAGCAACTTTGGTTCTCAGTGACCACAACCTGGAAACAAACTCAAGTGTCCATCCACAAATGGGTGGAGAGACAAACTCTGACATTATCACACAATGGAATATTATTCAGCAATACAGAGGGGTCAGACACAGCAGGGATGAATCTCAAAAACATGCTGAGCAAAAGAAGTCATTTACAAAATGTGTACTTACCATCTCCTTTATCTAAGCTTAAAACATGTGAAACTAATTTATGGTGGTAGAATCCATGGCATGGTGTAAGGGGTTGGAGATTACCAGGACACGGGCACAAGTGAAATTTCTGGGGTGATGGAAATAGCCTACATCTTGATAGTTATGTGGCTGTATATATGTATCAAAACTTCTCAAAGGTATGCTTTGGTTTGGGTGGGTAAGTTTTAATTTTTAGAAAGAAGTGGGGATGGCTGCAGAAGAGCAATCTGGGGGATCCTTCTGGGGTTGGAAATGTTGTATATCTTCACTGTGCCAGTGTCACTGTCTTAGTTGTGATATTGTGCTATTGATTCACAAGATGTTTATCTAATCACTGGATCAGGAATACTCGGAAGATGACTAGATTCGTACAATGGAATGTGTATCTACAGTTCTCTCAAATTGGAAAGGTTTAGTTAAAAAACAAAACAAAGCAACCAACATTAGGTATGTCCGCTTGGGATCTGAGGTTTCTTGTTAAGTGACCAATGGTGTTTGAATATACATGTGTGTGTGCATGCGCACATTTTATGGGAAAGTATTTTTAAGTATTTTTACATTTATTTTTTGGCCTTGATTTCTCCATTTTTGTTTTTAGCTTTGTGTGCTCATGATTAAACTTTCACACCTTCAATGGGGCTGACTTCATCAGTCCAAGGTCAAAAATCTCTCTATCACTCGACACATCTTCCCAGTGTCTTATAAATCCAAGGTTGCTGTGCGGCAGTACAAGGATCTTGAACATTCCATTATTCCAGTCCCATGGTGGAGCAAAGAGTGCCTATGAGGCATCTTCACTGCTGAGTGGGGGGAGATGTCAGCCACATGTGATTTTGCACATCTCCCGGGTAACGCAGTAGTGCTAATGTAGTCTCCTGGTTGCAGGGACACCAACTGGGTTTATGTCACTCCCCTGGGGGCCTTAAGTGCATAAATCAATCCTTATTTTTTTTCCAATCCATACAGAGGACTTCCTCATGTGTGCTGCACATGGGGAGGGTGGGAAGGATGCCTCCTCGAGCAAATGGTTTGTATTTGAATAAATACAAGGTGATGCGCGCAATATCAGAATCTAGTTTGGGGGGTGTTTTTATTTATTTAATTCACCTGGGACAGCAGCTCTGGCTTGAACAGAGCTGAGAAAGAAGGGATTCGTCAGCTGGAAGGAGGTTGATGTCAGTCAGGACAAAAACAGGGAGCTGCCTGGGCTTGCCTGGGGCTGCAGAATGGCATCCGCGAGTCGCCATGGTGTCTCCTGGTGCCTGCCCACAGCTCTCTGAGAGGCACCTCACCTTGTGGATTCCACCTCAGCCAAATGTCTGCTATAGTAAGACTGATATTCTGAATTACAAATGCCAGGGATTACAAAGGTGTATTTTAGAGGGGATAACTGCCTTTTTTTTGGCAGGGACATCACCAACATTATCCCATTATGACCACTGGCGCCCATGGGGTGGGTTGGTAAGGCTTATTCCATTTCAAAGAGAGGACTATCAATCACAGCCAAATCTTATCTTCCCTCTCTATCCTTACTCTTTCTTTTCCTCCTCCTTCTTCCTCTTCTTCTCCTTTGATTCATCTTCCTTTTCTTCTCCTTGCTCCACCTCCTCCTCCTCCTCAAGAGGGGGCATAATAAGAATCTAAAGCAAGTGTGTATGGAAATGATCTTTGTCTTTTCTCATTTCTTCTATTAACATCTCTTTACCCTTTCGAAGAACTGCTCCCCCACAACACCCGTGGTTCCCATCTCATTTTCACTCCCACATCAAAACTTACCAATTCTAGTTTCTAGCCCCTCAGGCCTCCGAGTCTTGATAAGACCGTGAGCCGTAATTAGATTAATAGGATAACATGAAGCTCTCACAAGTCGCGAAGGCACTCATTTCCTTAGGCCCATCAAAGATATTCCTAATGTAATGCCAGGCACCATAGTAAAACTGTGGGGAGAGATTTTTAGGCAGATAGAGCTTTCATGTTCCCCAAATTACATCCAATGTGAAGAGGAGCCTGTGTACTGATTCCGTAGTAACTGTAGGCAGAGTGACATCCTAGTACCATCCCCAGGCACCTAGAAGACACCCAAGTGTGTGTTGGGAGAATTTGTGAGAAAGGGAAGGGTCATTCCTAAGTGTTCCTGGGAGCATTTGAGAAATTACTTCTAACAGGATGTTAGAGCTTACCCATGAAATTGCTCTAGTCTAGAGAGAAAATTGTGAATCCATACAGAAGTTCTTGAGTTTCCAGAAGGAGACACTTCCAGAACACCCTTTCTTATCAGCACTTAAAGGCCCTACTGAAGGTGTCTGTCCCTCCTCCCAGACCACCTGAACACCTCAAGGAGGGGGACTAGATCGTAGACAGCGCACTGTTCCTAGCATTGAGCTCAGGCCCAGGGTGCAAAGTAGATGCTCAGTAAATGTCCATGGAACTTACCAAGCATGATTGCTGGTGGCTGCTCAGGAGAGATCGTCCACAGAATGGGTTGATGAGGAAGCTGGGGTCTGGACCTGAAGGAATCTGAGAGATGTTCTTCAGTGATCTTATTTCAGATCCCTTTGAGTCCTCACAGGGGAGATTGGATTCTAATCAAGGTCACCCATGGGCCACAGGCAAGAATAGAGACTGACAAAACTGGTGGGGAAAGATTTATGGAACTTGCCTTTATGGCTCAGGGCTATGTTTTTCCACAAGATAAGAGTGTTGTCCCTTCGATAGGAGCACAAGTGAGCAGTTCAGCTCCGCCTCTCTGCCTTCTGTCCTCTTCATGCACCAGTTCTCAAGACAACACTGTTATCGCGCCAGAAAATACAGCCCAGAGCATTACAGATGTCTGGTACAAGCGGAACCCATATTAATGGTTATTGCTTAAAGAAGAGGCATGCTCAGATCTCTTTACTGTGCTCTGGGGAAATAGCAGTTTTTACTTTCTTCCAGAGAAGACCAAAGACATAAAAAGATCAATTGGGTTTGGCCTATCTCAGAGAGAGGAGGCTTTTTCAAAGGTAACTTACTACGTGACAGATCCAAGCTGACCTGAGACACATCCCCACAAATACAGATATCTTAACAATTAATTTTTATTAAGGTTCTGATGGGTGTCTAGACACAAAATGTTTCATTTGTTGTAGGAACAACTAAGTTTGTGACGTTGTAGGATGATTTAATGAGTCAAAAAAGGGGGGCAGATTTTTTTGCTTTTATGGCACAGACATCAGGCTTGCTCCAAAAATCCTAATTTTGAAGTCTGTTGACAAATGACTTATGATTTCATTTAAATTACCTGAATTTTTTTTATCGTCTTTTAAACGATACTTAGGAGGTTTCTGACAGTGAGTAGATCATTCCTAAAGCAGAAAAAGATTTTTTTTTAAAGAAACATCTCTTTTCAAGATGCCATTAATTGAACCAAACTGGAAATTCATTAAAGAACCTTTTAAATGGCCAGGAAAAGCTGCTCTGATAGAAAATGACCAGTTTCAAACACTTACTGACAGATATGTTCACCATTCACCATACCATATAACTGTGTAACACAGTTTTGTCCATGCCAGCCTTAGCTCAGCGGTGGGGGGCGGAGTGGGGGGTAGTTACTTTCCTTTGATTTCTACAAAGCAAAAGATCCCACAGTTGTGCCACAGCATTCTGACCATCCCTTGCACTATATTCTCTGGAAATAAAATAGCACCTTTTGCCCTCTGAAAAACATTGCCATTTGTAATCAGCCCAGGTCCCCAGCTAGAGCTCTAAAACTGTCAACGGCAAGAGAAACTTTTAAATTGCTTGCCTTTGATGAAAATAAAAATGTTATCCATGAAATATCTCTAAGAAAATAAATTCAGGCCTGATTCCTTCTATGCAAACAGTTATATACAATATCTCCCTGAATCAGCTTTTTCTCATCTGAAATGGAGCTACTGTACTTTATTATGATGCCAGAGATTGAACATGGGCAAGAATGCACTTCTGAGAATTAAGATCATATCAAGTTTGAAAAGCTTAAATTCCTAAAAGGAGATGAAAGTGTCCTGATGGTGCAGACTCAGAATGCTTGTGAATTGGTCATAGCAGTATAGGGATGAGTTTGAACATCCTTACTGCAGAAATGTGCAGATAATACCAGAAGGGAGAGCACCCTATCCCCATAATCCCATTAAAAAAAAAAAAAAAAAAACAACCCACGAAGCATCTCTTGGAACAGGCAGGTGGTGTATCATATGTTCCCGGGGTGGAGAATGAGCTGCTTGCTTTTAAAAGTAATTGATTTTATAGTGAAACGTGTCAAGAGCACTGGTTTTCAAAATGATTCTGTTCATGAGTGCCCGGAAATAATACATACTGCTAATTGCTTTAGAAATAGCTGGATTATTTAACTTGGGTTTTGACTGGTTAGAAGGAAGATCTCGCACCTTTGTGCCGTTTCCCGTTTCCACTCTCGCGGATTAATAGCTGTTTTAAAACTGTGTCTACTTTTGCTGTTCAGACATGAAATCTGCATCCCCTCACTTTTTGTCTAGGGCATCAGCTACAGTGTTTTTTAGTTCAAACTCTCTGAGTGTTCTAAAGATAGCAGTGTGACATTTCTGTTTCAAGGAAGCTCAAATAGTCGGCGAGATACAAAACACGAGAGAAGAAAAAGATATGTTTGCTGATTTTACCATCCTGCGGACGGAGCCGCCTAGGTGAACTGTTGTAAGCGGGGAGGCTGATTGCAGGTGGGGAGGGGAAGGAGGGAATGGTAACTTCGGAGAGGTGTAATTTATCGGATGCTTAGCAGCACGCCCCTTGTGGTAATTCCATATTTGAATGTCTCCATCCTGTACAGATCGATTGGCTGTAATGTGGAACCTGAGAAAGGAAACTCAATTGTTTCTTTGTTTTATGTTTTGTTTTGTTTTGTTTTGTTTCAGTTGTTTCCTCCATGAGCTGATGTAAATGTGTCTGATTTAGAAAGAGACTGTGTTTGCTTAAGGTGTGATCAAGACTAATTGAACCTACCAATTATACCTGTTTGTTTCATCATTCATGCAAACAAACGTAATACACATATAAGACCAAAGCAGACCCTGATGAATTTATAACGTGACAGCTCATACACCGCTTCCTCCAGGAAGTCTTCTCTTATCCTCTAGACCAGGGGTCAGCAATTTTTCTGTAAAGGTCCACACAGTAAAATTTTAGGTTTTGCTTTCAGAGCCATATTTGGTCTTTATCACGTCTCTTTTTTTCTTTTTCTTTCTTTCTTTCTCTCTCTCTCTCTCTCTCTCTGTAATAATGGACAGAAGAGTCTTAACTCAGGGGCTGAATATGGTGCGTGGGCCATGGTTTGCTCAAGCCAGGTGTCCCTCCAGGCATCTCCCCTAGCAGCCCTCACCTTGTGTTGAAAAGAGCTAAACTCTCAGTTCCTGAAGTGGAGACTCTTCTTCTTCTTCTTCTTCTTTTTTTTTTTTAAATTAACATATAATATATTATTTTCTTCAGGGGTACAGGTCTGTGATTCATCAGTCTTACACAACACCCAGCGCTCACCACAATGCATACCCTCCCGTTGTCCATCCCCCAGCCATCCCATCCCCCAACCTCCCTCCCCTCTAGCAACCCTCAGTTTCCTGAGAATAAGGGTCTCTCATGGTTTTTCTCCCTCTCTGGTTTCGTCTTATTTCAGTTTTTTTCTGGAGGCTCTTGCAGCCCTGGCCAAAGCACTGGCGAGTGTTCATTTTCCAAATTCCCAATTCTATACTCCCGCTGGGAAAAAAAGAAAGATCCTGTATGGAAACTGGTTAACTAACGATTCAGAGCACAGTGAGTGTTCTTGACAGGCCCTTTGCAACTCTGGCTTTCTGGAATAGAACCCCAAGTTGAGAAATAAGTTTTTTAAATGCCCTCTTACATTCTCCAAGGGGCTTTAAGAAAGATCTTGCTCCGTTCTCCACTTGGCCTTCATCCGGGCTCTTGTACTTTCTTCCTTAACGTGCAGTCTTTAACTGATTTAATAACTTTTTACAAAGAAGAACTTACAGGATGTACAGAAAATGGAGGGGCAGGTGTGGAGGTGCAGAACACAGCAGGAGGCCCAGAGGCAACTCCAAGATTGACACCTGAAAGCCTGACCTCAAGGAAGGAGACAGAATAAATCAAAAGGAGATACAGAACTATACGGCTGCGTAGTACAATTATACTTGCTCTTAATAGGTTTGCAGTCATTAATTAAGTGTTGAATTATGCTCATTATGCTCTCTTTAAAAATGCAGCCAAATTTAGCTTCCCATTTTGGATTATTACATCCACACAACATGGGTAAAATAAAAATATCTAGCACTTGCAGACAGTGAGTTTTGGTTATCTGGAAATTTCACTCATTTGGACCTCCTCGTTGATGAATGATGTGTGATAAAAGACACATTTGTGACCAGGACTATCTAGCATGAACGGCAAGGGTTACAGAGCTGGCAGCCTGGGCCGGTTCTCCCCTTCCGGCTGTGCAACCTGATGCAAGTCGCTCAATCTCTCAAACCTCCATCTCGTGATCTGTATAATGGGCACCTTCCCTTAGGGTCCTTGTGAGGACTAAGTAAGATTATCATACTTAATCTTATTACTGTGTATTAAGTAAGTCACCATCTTGTCATTATATATTATTCTGTGTTAAATAAAAGTGAAGTTCTTAAGAATCTGGCACAAAGTGAGTGCTCAAAAAAGTTAACTATTAGTTTTATAATTATTGTCATCAGAATTGTTTATGAGTGTTTTAATGAATGACATACCTGTGGTGCTATAGGAGACTACCTAAATTATATAGTGAAGACATCTGAGATTTCACCTTAGACAAGGTGCTACTCAATCTATAATCATCAAGCCAATTCTAGATATCAGGCTCAACTGGGATTAATTCTGCCACATCCCATCTTACCCCTGGACCACTTTCTTTGGTTAGGTTGAAAAAGGCTGTTTTTAGCATCGTAAAGTCCACCCATATAGTATCGCAACAGATTGTCTTATAAACTCTCAGATGTTTTGAATTTCTGACATCCATTCACATGAATCGTTATGTTCTTTTTTTTTTCTTGAAATTCAATTAGCCAACACATAGTACATCATTAGTTTCAGATGTAGTGTTTAACAATTCATCAGTTGCATATAACACTGGGTGATGAGCATTAAGGAGGGGGACATGACGTGACAAGCTCTGGGTGTTACAATTGTTATGTTCTTAAACAACAAAAGAAAGCATGGATGTGGAATGTGGCAATTGCATATCAATCACCTGAGAAAACCAGACCCCCTCCTAGAAGAAGGGGGAGAGTTTCAGATTTCTCTCACACCATTTTGGCTTCAAAACACACTTCATTTTATAACCAAAGTGTAACCCAGTGGGGATGCAGACAGGCCACATTGGTTGTGACCTTTAAAAGCAAAAGGACCTGAAAAGGGCTGCTTCCTCCTAGAAAACAAGTACTACTGACAAGTCTAGCCACTGATGTAACACAGAGAAAGGGCTGGTTCAGAGGAAGAAATTGGGACAAGGGAGTTTGGCTGGAGCAGTGAGAAATGCCAAGAGAGCCTTTGGGTATTAACCAGACTGGCAGAGAGATCCCTGAGAGGAAAGACAAAGATAGCTCCCTCCTTTCTGACGCGGGGCTTGTCCGCCGCTCTGGCACTCTCCTGCCCTCTCTCAAGGCTCTCCTCACTCAGGACCCAGTCTTCACTGAGGGAGAACCTTGACTCCAATCCACGCAACAGCAGTTTTTCGGGGCTTGGTGTCGGTGTCCTCTACAACACACTCAGCACCTGCGACCGAGGAGCCTTAGCTCACTAACGAGTTCAGTCAGACGGTTGTGCAGGGGGCACTGCCTCCACGCGTCCAGGTAGGCAGAATAATGGGCGTTTTTTATTTTGGGTTTGGGTTTTTGTTTTTTTTTTTCATGAATTTTCCCTGAGATTGGAAGAAAAGGAAAGGGGTGGGAAGTATCAAAGCCCTCTGTTTAAATGGTTACTCACGAGCGTTTGTGGGCAAAGTCCGAACACCTAAGAGGCTGGACAGGGCAAGAGAAAGAGTGTGTCCAGCAAGGGAAGAGGACACAAGACACACAGCGCTCTGTAACCTGCGAGAGAAACAGGAGCCAAGAAGAGCAGTTGGGGCAACGGGGCATCCTGAGTTATCTGTCAGTGCCTCCCGTCCCCTTCGTTAGAATTCTCACTGCACACACTCTGCCATGGTGCCCTTCCCGGGACCAGCCCTCCTAAGCCACAGTCCCTTTGGAGCCTAGGCAGTGTCATTTTCCTGCGCTCCCCCTCCTCTCGGCTCGTTCCAGCCCCAGCAGTTAGGAACCTCCCGGGTTCTGAAGGACAGGACTGATGTGGGTCACAGGTGCAGGAGCTACAGAGACGCTATGCTAATTACACCACACCTGTTTCCCCAGGTTAAGCCGTTGCTATTGGAAACCTTGATAGCCCTTTTCATTCATCTGTTTACCAACCTGCAGTTAGTGCTGCCCCTCCATCCCCTCATCCCACCCACCCCGGACCTGGGGCTCAGACCCTCACACCAGGGGACAGGGACGACGGGAAGGCATGGCAGGTGGGAAAAGAGCGTCTGCGTGTGATACCTAGAGGATGTGAAAGAGAGAAGAGGCCATGTCCCCCGCAGGGCAAGAGAGTGGCCAGGAAGGTATTGCAGGAGGATGCGAGATGTAAAATATGAGACGTGCATTTGCTAGTTGCTGGCATTCACCACACAGGGACCAGGACAGGCCAAGCCATTTTAGATGGCTACATAAATTGCCAGACCTGTATCCAGCACTGCTGGTATTTCCTACATTTCTAAAGGTGTTTTTGCAATAAATCCATGGCATCATGCAGAGCTGTGCCATCACATTAAATGAAATAGGTATGCTTTTTCCATCTCTCCAAGCTTACAGTCTGTATCTCTATCAGACATGTTGCTGAGCTCTGAGTGCCCTTAGGAGGTCTTCCTAAATACTTTTTAAACTTTTTTTTCCTATTTTATTGCACTTTTTCGATCCCAGAATTGATCCCTTCTCCTGTTGGAAATTTCATAAGACATAAGACAAACACAAGTTTCTCTTCCTGGGTAGCAATTTCCATTCATGAAAAACTGCCTTGTGTGCATTCAGGAAGTACAGAAGGTTGCGACGCTCTCTGTAATTTGTTTCCCATCAACTAATAATCTTATTGTGATGAATAATGTAATACTGTTAATGTTTCTACAAGGGTAGAGATTGTGCTGAGTGTCAGGAGAGAAGCTGACAGTGTTGGGCAGCAAAGCCCTTCTTTCTCCATTTTACACAGTATAGGTTCTTCAACAGCTTGGAGTCGCTGCTTGAGGTTTAGAAAGCCATATTCAAATGAATCCAAACACGAAACCAATGAGTGATGAGCCAGTCGAAGATTTACACATTATGTTTTTTTCTAGTGTGCTTTTTTTTTTATGTTTAAGGATGTGACCTCTATATTGGAAACAGATCTTCAAGTTTCGAAGAGGATTTGCTCCCTTGTTTTCCAGCCTCAACATCTCCACCTAGAATGGCTCAGGCTCTGATGCAAGTCTGTCCCCTTCCACACCAGATATTCTGTCCTGTTCTTAACATCCATCCTACGTGTGCAATTTTTATTGTTTTATTGTATACTCTTTACGTAGCGCACGGTGAAGTGGTTTTTACTGTGTACAGCTCTATGTGTTGTAACCCATGTAGAGATTTGGGTAACCACCACCCCTGCTATCATGATACAGAGCAGGTCTATCACCTCAAAAACCTCCCTCCTGCTACCCATTGGTAGTCCCTGGCAGTCACCGATCTGTTCTCAGTCACTGTCATTTTGTCTTTTTTTTTTTTTTAAGATTTTATTTATTTATTTGATAGATGGAGATCACAAGTAGGCAAAGAAGCAGGCAGAGGGGGAGGGGGAAGCAGGCTCCCTGCTGAGCAGAGAGCCCGATGCGATGTGGGGCTCAAACCCAGGACCCTAGGATCATGACCTGAGCCAAAGGCAGAGGCTTAATGAGCCTCCCAGCACCCGTCACTTTGTCTTTTTGAGAATGTCCCATGAATGGAATTCCATAGTATGCAACCTTTTGAAACCGACTCCTTTTGTTCAGCGTGGTGCCTTTGAGATGTATCTAAGTTGTTCATTATCAGTAGTTGATTCCTTTTCATTGCTGAATGGTCCATTATACAGGTTACCTCACCTTGTTGATCAGTTCACTTGTTGTAGCATATCTGGATTGTTTCCAGTTTTGGGTGCTTAGAGTAGAACTGCTATAAACTTTCACGGGTAGGTTTTCAGGTATATATACATTAATGGAAATGTATGTTTTCATTTCTGTAGGGCGAATACCTAGGATTAAGATTGTGTGTTGGGGTAAGTTAACATCATAGGGAACTGGCAAGCTTTTCCAGAATGTCTATGTATTTTTGCATCCCTACTAGCAACGTATGAGCATTTCTGTCATGGTAGTTTGATTAGCTTTCCTGTCTGTGGAACGTATGTTCTAGCATAATACTCTGTTTTGTCATGTGCTGCTTCTGGTTGATTCCATAGGTCATTTGTTTTTTAGTGCCCTAAAGAGACAGTCCTTAAATTTTCTGCCGGTTAAGTTTAAAAAAAAAAAGAAAGAAAAAGATATGAAGTGTGTTTGCCTGCTCTGTTCAATGCTGTTATGGCTTCTTTGGTTTAGACTACATGTGTTTCAATTAGAAAAACATATAAATGATAAACAAATGGTCTTTCTGTTGTTTATAAAACCGGGGTGATGAGGTTCATTGTACTTATAGGTGCGCAGGTAGACGGGGCTGGGACAATTGGGGTAAACTCTCCATTTATCCCACTTCTGTTTCCACTTCATGAATCTAGATGTCTCACTCCATTCTGTGTGTGCAAAGAGGACCCCAAAGGCCATGTGAATCCTATTGACACAACTGAGAGCCCGGGGCCGGAGTTCCAAGTCTTAATCTTGCAAGGAAAGCAATGCAGTGTGTATATCCCATATATGCAGTGGAAGCTCCAATTCACCATGCTCTGTTATCTAGAATTAAAAATAAAAGAAAGTTGATAAATACTACATTTGGTTGAAAACACAAAAGAATCAAAACGTGATAGTTTTTCTCCACAAGTAATAATTGACATTCTTGTGAATTTCTCTGTGTGCCATGGATCATCCTGTAAATGGTATCCTAGCACAAAATCTTACATATTGGGAGATACATGTGTGTATACATGACAGAAGGATGAGTTCACCTTGGGAAATAAGACAGGGATAGGGACAAGGGAAAGGGGTTCATGTTTAGTTTAATAATAGACATCTATGACAAGTTTTCAGAGCAGTGTGTCATAATGGCCCTTATGAGATTGCTATCTGCATGCTAAAACATGAATAAAAACATATATGGGAAAGTGAAGCATTTGGATAACAACCGGAAGGAAAAGAGAAGAGTGATAGTAGGAGTAGGATCTTTGAGGCTCAACAAAAAGGACAAAATAGGATGTGACTCTCTTTACCTTCCTCTGGTCTAGAGGCCAGAGACTCTGGAACGTCAAGAATCCACCAGACCCAGCCCAGCATAGATGCTCAATAATAGTTACCAAGTTACCAAGAGCTTCCACTGCACACGAACAAATGGAGACATGGGTGAGGGAATGAACCAGCAAACAAATGATTGGAAATGGTTTGTCACAAGCGAGCTTAACTAATAGGCCATGGTTCTTGTGTCCGAATCAGAGAGAAAGCAAAAGGAATCATGTGGAGAGAACAGTGTCTCTTTGGGTTTCTCTCAGGGAATAGGAAAGGCTCTATCATGTGCCCACTTGGGAATAATTTTGCGAGGCTCTACACTAAGAAAACACCATAGAATTAGAACTCATGGGGTACCTGGGTGGCTCAGTTGGTTAAGCGTTGCTTTTGGCTCAGGTCATGATCCCAGGGTCCTAGGGTGGAGCCCTGTGTCGGGCTCCCTTCTCAGCAGGGAGTCTGCTTCTCCCTCTCACTCTCCCTCTGTTCTCTCTCTCTCTTTCTTTCAAATAAATAAATAAAATCTTAAAAAAAATTCTTTCCAGTGATACACCACATAGGAGTTAGAAAGGTTTATAAAGATTAAATATGGCCAAATGGAGTCATTCCGTATATAGTATGCCAGTGTTAGTTCCGATGTTAGACCTAGAACACAGCCACCATGAAAGATCTTACATACGTCGACACATTTAGGAAGCCACTGGACTTCGCCTGATCCAATCCAAGAAGGCTTCCTGAAGGAGGAAGAATTCCGTATGCCCTGCTTTTGACTTGCAAACCGTTTGCAGCATAGCCTGTGTCCTTGCCACATCCGGTTGCTTTTCCTTCCATCCACTGCTTGGATGAGTTAGGATTCAGCCTGTTCAGGTGAGGCAGTGGCCTGTAGCAAAGATCCTCTAATACGATAGATTCATGGTGGAAAACGAACATTTCCAAGTGGCACAGAGAGCCACAGGAGATCCTGTTAGTTGGAGTTTAGAAGTGAAATGTGTCTATTCCCACTTGGGGTGTGTCAGAGGCCTCTGCCATCATTAGTTCCGTGGGGATTTCTGCTTGTAAGGCATTTGTTGTCATGTTTGGGTTGCTGCAGGAAGAGAAAAAATTGCTACAGTTTGCGTGAGATAGAGCTGTGTTTTGGCAAGGATGCCTGCAATGATTTTTTTCTGGAACATTAGTCAAGTTCAAGTTTTTGAGATTTGTCTCCGATGACATCACACATCAGTCTCTTTGAAAGACCTGTTGAGTCTTTTGAAAATCTCTCTTGGGATATGGACTCTCCTCTTGACTCACTTGCTCTTGCCATACTTCTCAATATGTGATTAATTAATCTGTTAATTCAAAAATCCTTTATTGCACCTACTAAGTGTTCAAGGAGCCAGGAATTCAGCAGGGAATAAAATAACATCCTTACCAGAGCTCCTGGATGGCTCAATGGGTTAAAGCCTCTGCCTTCGGTTTGGGTCATGATTCCGGAATTGAGCCCCGCATCGGGCTCTCTGCTCGGCGGGGTCCGGCTTCCTCCTCTCTCTCTCTGCCTTCCTCTCTGCCAACTTGTGATCTCTGTCTGTCAAATAAATAAATAAAATCTTAAAAAAAAATAACATCCTTACCTTCACTGTACTTACTTTCTAGTGCAGAAGGACAATTACTGGGAAAAAAAAATAATAATGACGTGTGCTTCAGAGAAACAGCATAGTGAGGAGGATAAGACTGCTGAAGTTGTCTGGAAAGGTGTGCCTTAAAGGGGAGATTTGAGCTGAGACATTCCAACATTAAAAGAGAGAGCCACTTAATTATCTGTATCCCCAGGATTAGTGTACGGCAAGTGCAAAGGGCCTGGGACAGAAGGCTGCCTGGCTCAGTCCAGAATCAGAAGCCAGTGAGGATCAAGACCTTCTCCACTTATTTCACTGTTTTCTTGGAGAAGTAGGCTTGCAGTTGAATGGAAGAGGCAAATCTAGGCTGATACTCTGTCCAACCCCTGTACACAATCCAGAATGTCTTTGTTCTTGCTTTTCCCTCTGCCTTGTTCCCCCAGACATTGGAATGTGTCTTTCCCTATTTCCTTCAGGTCTCTGATCAAATATCATCTTATTGAGAAGCCTTCCCAGACCACACTATTAAAGTGTCAGATAAGCAGGGTTAGAAATGGAAATTATTTTCTCCTCCAAATCTGATATTTCATGAGAGAGATTACTTACTCCCTACATTATGGGATTAAGAATGATCCCATTTGAGATGATAAATACTAAAAAGTTTCAGTAACCCAAGAAGCCCTGAGAAACAAATTGCTAATTCATGACTTCAACCATCGAAATGTGATGAATAACTCAGGACCTCCGTGAGTTGCTCAGTGATGAATTTCAAGGATAGAGCAAACTGCATGGCTCACAGATGAGCATGAGCAAAAAATAAAAACAGAAACAAAAACAACAACAAAAAATAAACAAAACAAAACAACAACAACAAAAAAAAAACAAGAAAAATCTTGACTTTACATTGAGTTTTTCATGGGAAATGGGACCCGAGGCTAAGTAGGAACATCAGGACTCAAAAAAACCTAAGCCTTCCTTATGAAGGTTTTCATAAGGAATGAGAGAATTTAGGAAACGTAAGCTAACGTAGGACCCTTCAAATTGTCTAACATTAGGTGGTTTTATTTCAATGTATTTATTTTAAGTTGCAAAAGGTGAAAATGAAGACTACTGATAATTTGGGAGTCTATAGGACCTAGAGGTACTTAATATAACTCGTAAGAAGGGAAAAGGATCCTTGATTCTTAATGGTGCTATTTACCTTAAAAATATCTGACAACAGGAAGTTTTCTAAGTCATTATGATAATAATCTTTGAATCACAGGTTCTATTTCCCTCCTCTCTTCACAACCTCAAGAAAGAATTAGCCTATTCCGGCAAAGATAAATAAATCCTGACATTTCTTAAGTCCTTCCTATCTGTCATGCATCTCCTAAACACCTTCACTTATAGTGTCTTATCTCATTTAACTCCTTACCAAGGAGGAATGGTAGTCACCACCTTTTTTGGAGGGGGAAACAGAGGCACAGATAGGCTGAGGGCTCCAAAAGTCTGATCATCTAACTCCAGGAGTCCTTCAGGCACAACTGGAGAGGTCAGTGTCAGAAGGATCCAGAAAACCCTGAAAATGGCATTCTGAGCCGTGTGGCTAGGAAAAACCCCTTGTTTCTGGGAGGCCCCGTGGGAGACCCTGATTCCACTGCACCTGCGACCTCTTCCTCCATAGAACCGAGATCTACAGAGCACGCTGGCCTCCCACTGGTCCCAGATTTTTCTGACAGTTGTTTGCACCTTAGGGCTGTTGGATGGGATGGGAGGGACTTCATCAACTATCTCTGCTTGGCCCTGGGTATTGCTGTTTATCATCTGTGCTACCTGACGGAAAGGCCCTGAGCACGGTCTCATCCACTTTAATTGGGAAATGAAAAGCAACTTCAAGACACCTTGGAAAGAAACTACTGTTATAAATAAAAACCCAGAGGGCACTCCTTTTGACATGGAACCCTAGGTGGGGGATGTTTCTTTAGGAAGCACTCAGATAATTTTCTTGTGTAATTACTTGCTCATGTGTGTGTATGTGTGTGTGTGTGCGCACACATGCGTGTGCATGTGGGTATTTTGAAGGCAGAAAGAGTATCCTGAAAAGAACCCCAGCAATACGCCCCGTTCGTCCCATTACATCAGCTGTCACTTGACCTAAAACCTGATGCAGTTCAAGGTCTGACATTCAGCTGACTTCTGTTTATATAGTATGGAGAAACTTGTGTTCCCTTGTCCTATAAGGCATGTACCATGAGAGATTTGGGGAAAAGGTCACCCAGATCGTAAATAATTCTGCTGAGCTTTGTAGTGAAAACGCTCCAGGAGTCTTTATCCCGTTCTTGCCATTTAATTGGTATGCTTCAGTCATTCTCACTGTTAATGAATGGTGTACATCAGAGCTTGTCTCCATCATTCCAAGTTCATCAGAGACTAAACCTAAAATCAAAATCATATTTTATCTTTGCTCTGATCTTCTACCTGTGTTCAGGGGAAAACATTGTGACTATCCAAAGGGGAAAAAATAAAGAATGAAATACACCCCAACAAAAACCTGGTTAAAGTGCTAAAGAATGACATCTTAATGGAAGAAAACTCCAACATATGATTTTTATTTTTCAAAAATATAGTCTGGGCTGTGAAAAACATATTATCTTCCATTAGTAGGGAAATACCCAAATTTTGCCCAGACTATTTTATAATAAGACCTTGAAAAGCTAGGCGATGAGCTGGAATGAGAGGAGTTTAAATTTTTGATGCAATTCTCTGCTTTGGAAAGTGATAATGCAGCTCAAATAACAGAGAGAGTATTTTCTGCTACAGCGCAACAATCAACATAACGTCTGGGCATATTAATAATTTCACTCCTAAACTTCTCGACAGGGAGAGCATGGGTCTTAATAGCATTGTCAAGATCCTTAGGGCAATTGAAAAACCCAAAATCATTACTTTCTACTGATAGGCTTTCCTCTCCCAGAGGATGCCAAAATACCTAGGGTAATGTAGATTTATTGAAATGCTCAGATAGGCACTGCTCAGACATAACTTTGCAATAAAATCTTCTCTTTAGAAGGGTTCCTCTTAAGTATTTCAAGTGGCCTTTTTCTTTTTTTTTTTGTCTTTGTCACTTGGAAACTAGCTAATGGAGTTGACATTGATTTCAAGTGATACTTTCTAGATGATTTAAGAACACAAAGAGTGAGTATGGGGGTAGGGTAAAATGCTGTGACATCTATGATTAAAATCCCTTTCTGACTCACCATATGTGAGAACCTGCCGCAGGAGGGTCCCCAGCCTACAACTGCTCTTAAGGTCGTGATTCAAGCGCTGTTTCTGGTTCAGCACCCAATTTCCGAGTTCCCTCCCTTCCCCCCACCTGCCCCCCAGTGTCCCACCCGTGTGTGTTTGTGTTTTAGTTGAGCAGGAATGGCTCTCTGCTGTGATTACAGATGGGCCCAAAGCACTGGAACAAATTCCAGGGTCCCCCTAGGGCCCTCAAGTCTACAATTGACTCTCAAATGGCCACACCTAACAATCTCTGAAAAATACCAACAGCAGTGGAGTCCCAGCCAAAAAGCTCCTGTGAACACCAGCTTCCGGTTGCCAGGGAAAGATATTTTTAAGTGGTATGAAGTGTGCCCCATCTGAGATCTAAATTTGATTGGTTCTGGCGAGGCTCTGCAACAGACATCGTGGTTATAAAAAACAGAGGGAATCACCATTTATATGAAATGCCCAGAATAGGCAAATCCATAGAAACAGAAAGTAGATTGCTGTTTGCCTGGGGGTAGGGGAGCTGTGGGGGGGGGGGGACGGTGACTGCTCCTGGTATGAGGTTTCCTATGGGGGCTTATGAAAATGTTCTAAGATCAGACAGTAGTGATGGTTGCACCACTTGGGGAATAGAGTAAAAGAAAATGCTAAAATATACACTTTTAAAAGCTGAATGTCATTATACGTCAGTACATCTGTTATTGAAAAGAGAGAATGGGTAGTCAAGCAGAACCAGGGAAAAACAAACAAATAAAGACAAAGGGAAACAAAGTCACCTTCTCCCTGGGTCCAACTGTCTCCCTGTTGAAGGACTTGTGAGGGCAATAAGAATTCAGGCAATTAAGGGAAAGGCCCATCAGATTCTGGTGATTGGGAAATGCTCACAGAACAGAGGCAGACGTCTGCTGTGATCCCCTCTCAGATCCAGTTGAGGTTCTCCCAACACGACCGCCCTCCCCCCACAAACACCACGTGTTCCTTCCGTCATTCATTCAGCACTACTTCCAGGTCAGGCACCAGAGCCTTGTGCCGGGATGTAAAAACAAGACAGACTCTTTATTTATTTGTTTGTTTGTTTGTTTATTTATTTATTTATTTATTTGACAGACAGAAATCCCAAGTAGGCAGAGAGGCAGGCAGAGAGAGAGGAGGACGCAGGCTCGCCACTGAGCAGAGAGCCTGACTCAGGGCTTGATTACAGGACCCTGGGATCACGACCTGAGCCAAAGGCAGAGGTTTTAACCCTCTGAGACACCCAGGCACCCCCCAAGACAGACAGACTCTTGTGCCGAATGGAGCTCACAGTCCTATAGGAGACACAGGGGAGTCCAAAAACAATAGAAAACCATATGCCAAGGGTGATGAAAAAGAGGCGCCCAGTGTGCCCTCGGGAGGGGCCCAGCTGCATGACAGTGAAATGCAACGTGTAAGGAGAGAAACTCCCCTCTCTTAATGTCCTGTGCCTCACTTTCTTCATCTTTGTAACCCCATCTCGCTCAAAGGTTAGTAGAAGTCTAAATAAGGCTAGCTCTTACCACGCAGCTGGTGCTTATTAAACGGAAGCAGTTGCTCTTCGATGATCTCAGGTGTCCTCCTAAACCTATTTTTTGTTGATGGATGTAGGTAGAGCTGACAAAACTTTGGTTTCCAAGTCTGCAAATGATTGTTCTTTGTGAGCGCAGTCCCCATGCTTCCACTGTGCAGTGTGGATGCGTGCGTCATTGTGAATGCACTCAGAATGCTTTTTCTCTGAGGTCATATATTTTGTGTAAGAGAACTACAAATCATTCCTTACGAGTGAGCACAGCCCTTGACTTCCCTGCTGCTCTGCTCAGGCTGAATGTGGCCTTTCCATCAGGGGCAGCCACCCCACCCACCCTGAATCCAGGACCCTACACTCCCAGCCCCCAGAGGCACTGGTCAGAGCGGCTGCCCAGCCCAGGGAGACAAGAAGGGGGTCGTAACTTGGCTCATTCCTTCATTCCTGCCTTCCTTTTTTCTCCTGCATTCTGGAACGCGCAGCAAGGCTACAGTTCACTCCAGTGGCGGCCATATCCAAGAAACACTGCCATTGCCCACGGCCCTGCGACACCAGCGCACCACACAGGGGTCAGCACCGAATAATCCACGTCCGTTCTTCAGAGGACGAATCACTCAGCAGATGCTACAACAGGGAAGGAGGGAGTAGGCTGAATGCCCGGGTGTCCGGTACTTAGACACAAGTAAATCTCTTTCCATCTCTTTCTAAACACGGGAGGAGGCTGGATCTGGGCTCCCCCCCGCCACCAACCCCTTCCACCCCCAGGCTGTTGGCAAAGTACCTTCAGTCAGAACAGGAAGGATGAGCTGGGACCTAGTGTGCCCTTGTTTCTGCCTGCAACAGACCTAATTGCTGCTTTCCCTGATGCCACTGGTTACCGGAGCCAGGGATGCAGCACGGAGGAGGAATTTCCAGGAGGGCCTTTTGGGAAGGCACAGAAAAGAGATTGCCCTGCAATTCGGCTGTTCTGGCCTATTTCTCCTGATTCAAGCAGCATTGTGAGGTGCAGAGCTTTGAGGTGGGCAGTTCCCTCCAATTTCTCACAAGATGGCATTCTGCCGTTTAAGCAAATGTGCACAGAAATGAGTTAAGGCCGTTTTCCTCTGTATTTGCCAGGGTGAGTGTAAAGCAGGGCGGGGGTCTTGGTTTTCTCCCTCTGTGAGTGGCCTCGGAGGCCCCGTGCTCTTTGGCATGTGGTGAAATGGGGAAGAAACCCTGGGATCCACAAGCTGCTGGCCGCTTACTAAGCTCCATGACCTTGGGGGCTTTACTTAACCTCTCTGTGCCTTCCTGGTTGGATCTGTAAAATGGGGATGATAAGAGAACCGGTCCCATAACAGTGAGTGGCAGCACACTGAGATAATTTACAGACACCAGTTCGCACAGGACCAGACACACAGGGAGAGCTTAACTCCTTGCACACCTCTCGGTATTATTTTGTAGTCCTTAACATCAATTGTTTTGGTTATGGAAATGGAACACTTTGGAGTCCCACGTTCCATTTCTGCAAGCTCTGAGACGGATGCTCTTGGGACTGCCCCCTAGTCATGCCTGTCCCACGTCACTCAGTCAGCAGGTCCTTCTGCAGACCGCATCTGAAGCTGGAGGGGGTCTGAGGTTAGTCATTTTGCCTTTCTGTGTTGATTTGATACCATCCTCCATCCTTCATTTTCCCCAGACCTAAAGTTGCTATTGCTGTTATTACCATTATCAGTACTATTAATTACAACACATAATATATAATAATGTTTAATACCAACTATGTGCCAAGAATCGTGGTAGGCTTTTTAGAGATGTATTCTCATTTGATGCTCCTAACAACCACATGAGAAAAGTAAAACGATTCTATCCATTTCATAGATGAAGAAACAAACTTGGAAAAAAAAAATGCCTCTTTTCCTGGGGTCACACTGTTAGTAAGTGGCCACTCAGGGATTCAAAGCCAATCGTGAGCCTGGTCATCAGCAACAGACTCCTCCTTCTAACTAGAGGCTGTCATTCTTTTTTTTTTTTTTTTTAAGATTTTCTTTTATTTATTTGAGAGAGAGAGAACGAGAGATAGCATGAGAGGGGAAAAGGTCAGAAGGAGAAGCAGACTCCCCATGGAGCTGGGAGCCTGATGTGGGACTCGATTCTGGGACGACTCCAGGATCATGACCCGAGCTGAAGGCAGTCACTCAACCCACTGAGCCACCCAGGTGCCCCGAGGCTGTCATTCTTAAAAGTCTTCACCTCTGATTCTCTGCCTCTCATGTGAGGTCAGATCTGAACAGTGTATCTAGGTGCCAGCTTTCACCAGCCAGAGACTCCAAAATGTGTGCCAACACCAGCTTCAGTTCTAGCATCTTCAAATTGTTGTCAAGATGGAACTTGCTCCAAAGACATGGTTCAGTAGAAGGGGGCAGAGAGTCTGTGGTTAATTCATCATCTCGGGGTCCAAGGGGTTGAAATTTTTAAAGAGCAGCACTTGGCATACCATCTCCAAGAATGAGTGCATTATGAGCAGTTAGGCAGGCCTATACTTATATATTTTTTCTTTCATATATTTTATCATTTGTAATCACCAGGAAAAAATAGGGTGGACTACAGAGCAAGACAAAGCTATCTTAGTCTATCCCTGCCCTCCTGCCCTCCTACTCTCCTGCACATCCACCCTCTCTTGGCAAGGGTAAACCTAGCCTAAATGTCTCACCCACCTGTTTATTTAGGAAGAGTGCAACAATAGCCAATTATTAAGAATTTCCTTCCTTAGCTCCAAAGAAAATCCTTCCTTTATACATTATTGACTATGTAGGCGTTGGTTATTTCCACATGCTGTTTGAGCTTTGTTAGTCGAGTTAACCCAGGAGCTGATACTCCAGCATTTTGCAGTCTCGGGGTCTAACTTTGTTAGAGTTGATACTGTTGCCCAACAAAGAAGCACTACTTTGTTTTTCTTACAACTCCGCTGTCAACCAGTTGGCATTTAGGAAGGTGAGAATATGGGAATGGCATCCCTGTCAGGACCAAAATTCCTGGCAACAGCAAATCTTAAGCATAGTTTTTTTGAGCAAACAGGACAAATCAAGCACTCATTCAAGCACTTAGTTTTTTAAACATACAGGAATCAGGGGCACCTGGGCGGCTCAGGTCATGGTCTCGGGGTCCTGGGATGGAGTCCCTAGCCTGGCTCTCCACTCAGCAGGGAGCCTGTTTCTCCCTCTCTCTCTGCCTGCCTCTCTGCCTACTTGTGATCTCTCTCTCTGTCAAATAACTAAATAAAATCTCTTTAAAAAATAAACATACAGGAAGCACCTTCTCACTAAATTCACTTTTCCTCCCCTCCCTGGGAATCTTACCTATCCTGCCCTAGCCTTTTTTTTTTTTTTTCTCTTTCCAAGCATTTTATAAATTAAACTTAAAGTAACAGTCCAGTTGAGGCCAACTGGGTCGGCTTTGCTTTTCCCTTCTCTCAATTTTTTCCCCTCAGAGGGATGAAGGCGTGTTTTGGAGAAGGGTACTTTGCCACATGACCTCTCTATGAGGGTGCTCCTGCCCTCGCTTTTAACAGAGGACCAGTGTGCCGCTCCTCCTTCCTCAGACGAAAGGCCACACGGTACCTAAAAATAAATTCTAGGTTCTCAACTCCAGATAAATCAGGTACAAGATAATAGGTTAGCGCTGTGATTGTAATGACAGTTGCCTTTTGCCTGCTAATAGCATACTTATTAAGTTGATAGTGTGTAAGCATTTATGTTACACAGTTATTGGTGGCTCAATTGCATTATTATGTGATTTCATATTTATGCAATAGAAGAGCCATTAATATGCACATTAATTAAACCCAATAACTGTGTGGAACTCAGAGTGGACGCGAAGGTTCCTTCATCAAGTTAAGCTGTTAATCATTTCTGTTTCAGCATCTATTGAAGACACGAGTTGCCTTTCCGAAGGGCTTTTCCATGTAATTTCGCCTCATGGAAAGCAGTAAGGCATGTTGCTGGCCATTGTTTGCATTTTTTGAAATGGAAAACCATCAGACCCAGCAAGCTCTTTGGATGACTGTAATGAAAACCAATAAACACAAAAAGTGCTTGAGATCATTAGTTGTAGCAGAGGTGTTGCTATATTAGAGATACATTAACTACCCGGAATACGAAGGTACCACGGAGGAAACCAGCAATCAAAGACATAAATGCCTACCCACAGTAACATAAATGCATATATCCGGCCAAATTAAAATAACAGGGATTTTAGGGTTGATGGCAAACCAGAAAACCATCCTAAGGCATTAAGCTATATCCAGTTGCTGCTGTGGGAGAATAGACTCCGTATTTTTGTTCTAGTTTTGTTCTTAAGAGAAGTCAGTGATCTGGAACGTTCTACAAAATCTTGACTCTGAAATTTTGGTCATGTGCATCTTGGGGGCTGTCAGTTTGCAACTTCTGCCCTAGATGGTTGAAATCTGGGTTTATGTCCTGTACTCAAATCTGGGCTCCTTGAGAGCCATAATCATGTCTTATTCATGCTTTTACTCCTGACGGAAGCAATCAGGGTTCCGTGCACATGGTTGGGGAACTTACCAGCCTCGGGTGGCAGGCTTGACACTCCCCATTCCTCTTCCCCACCATCTTCCATGTTGACACACGGCTACTTAGTGCTGTGGTCACCAGTGATGGGTGAGTACTCAGGATTACAGAACATGGGGTTGGAAGCCCAGGTTCACATGATGTGAAAGGGGCAGACCCAATCCTTAAACCCAGGTTCTTTAGATTTGTGTTTCCTACCCATGGACTAAGTGTCCCCCCAGATGCTCCCCTGTCTCTCTGTACACACCCCGGTGGTAGCTTTTACCACTCTATTCAAATTGTCTTCTCTAGTTCTTGCACCTAGTTGCAAAATACGATCGTTAGATGGATAGATAAATGAGCAAATATCCTCTGTGTCACAGTGGAAATGAGCAACAGTAATGAGGAAAACATCTTCTAATACTGACGATGCTAGATGGTGGTTGTTGTTGATAATGTGATTTATTTGCAGTGAAATAACATGCTTTATAGGAGGGCAGGGTGAGCAGAGAATTACGTCTTCTTTGCTCTCCTCCATGAAGCTCTAGACCTTCTCTTTAGCAGCTCAACTTCTCTTCCAGCTAACTGGAATGCTCACCATCCATTTTCTTGGGACTATGCCACGTAACACCTGGGTCTGTGGTTCCATTCCCCCCAGCACCACCCCTGGCTATGATCAACAAATGGGAAACCACAGGAATTCCACCCACACAGAACACAGATGGACAGGGAAGGGCCACCCAAGTTGGAGTTAGCAAAGAAACCTCAGCTCGGGATGAATAAACAGGAAGCAGGAAGGTTCTGGTATCTCATTTAGTGACTTAAGTATCTCCCAGGGCCTCTTTGTACTTTGGGAGAGTGTGTGGTCTGGAGCTTTGGAGGTGGGGACTGGTTGCTGAGGGAGATGGAAAGTGAGAGCTTGGGGCTGAGGAGGCTAGGTTCCCACTTGTACACCGATTCATCTCATCTTCCTGAGGCAAGTCTCAAGATGACCTAACTAATGGCGAATAATGACCACTTGGATGGAAGTTGAGAGAAGGGAAAGGAAGGCATGAGAATTCATTAACCCTGTGTGAAGGGCTTGGATAGCATCTCTAAAGGATCATGATTACATCATTTCACCCCCTTTTCTCACCTCTTCCCACTAATACGAGACAGACAAATGCTAAATAACTATATAATAATACATTACTAGACAGACAACAATGCCAGGAAATGTAATAGCCTGCTCCAGCTATGAAACTCTCTCAAAGATATATTTAAAATGTCACTGGTGCATAATGTAAAATACGAATTGCAGATTCATTTGGAGGACGTGATTTTAAATCTGTACAACTCTACGGTGGCATTTCCCACTGGGGTTTAGTTTTAGTTGTCTTTCTCTGAAGACCAAAAAAAAAAAAAAAAAAAAATTCCCCCAAGTAATTTCAGCCCAGGAACACAAACTTCGAGGAACCACTTTCCTCTGTTATTTTTCCTTCTTGTTTTCCTCAGTCATGATGCTCTCCAAACCTAGTATCTTCTTGACATGTTGTCTTTCCTTCGGAATATTTCTGCAGGCTTCCCAGGAGCCACGGAATGTCGATTACACCTTTTGGAGATGTAGCCTGGCCACATAAGGAGACAAGTAGTTGAAATTTGTGTCAAATTGCTTGTTTAAATGATGTGAGCCAACTTCTTAAAGCCAGGACAGCAGGGGCTGAGGATTTTAAAAGTTGGCAGGGGCCAAAATGACAAGGCTTGGCAGTCACCTGGTGAGCTGCCAACCTCGACTGGAGGCTTCAAAAAAGGACACAAATTAAAAGTCATGTTTCAGCAGCCATTAAAACCAAATTATAGGCTTACATTGCATAGTGAACTACTTTCATTTTCATTATGCTTAAAATATTTCATTTTGTAGATTGAGAATGGGTTGCTAGGAAAACCCTGTGTGGAGTTGTCATCTGTGGTCATATTTACAAGAGGATACACGCAGAGGTATAGTTCTCCTTTGTGCATTTCTCCTGCAAGGAGAGAGGATTTCAAGAGAAGAAAATAGGATGCAATTTGGAGTGAGGGTCATGGTTTGAAAACATCAGACCGGATGTCTGAGCAGGCTCACAGGTATTTTCTTAAAGTCTTATTTAAAAACAAATTTTATATATGTATGTGTGTGTGTGTGTGTGTGTACACACACATACACACAAAACACCTACACTTTTTAAAAATTAATTGTCACCATCTTCAAAGCATAGGAAATTTTATCTAAAAGTCCAGATCTTCAGCTTTCCTTGAAAAACTTGATCTGGCTGCCTTGGGCCCTTATTCCCACATGGCCACATGGGCTCAGATCTGAGGGAGGGCTGCTTCCTGCCCTCTCGGGGTCACCTCAGTCCACAACTGGCCCACCTCCCTTTCCTGCCTGGCCCCCACAGGTATTTAAGTATGCTACTCTCTTAGAGGGTACCATATTCTGTTACCTTTAGAAGGAGGAAATATTTGAGACGCCTGGGTGGCTCTGTCAGTTGAGCATCTGACTCTTGATTTCACCTTGTGTCATGATCTCAGGGTCATGAGATCGGGCCCCATGTCAGGCTTACATTCAATGCAGGGTTTGCTTGTCCCTCTCCCTCCCTCTCTGTACCTTCTCTCTCTCTCTTTCTCTCTCTCTCAAATAAAATAAAAGGAAGAAAGGAAGGAAATATTTGTAAAGCATGTACGTAGTGAACTGGTTTACCAGGAGAAAGTATACGGACTTTCTACAACAGTGATCAACCCTGACTGTCATGTGACTTCCTCTTCAAGATTAATATGTTCCAGCCTGGTTTTACTAACCTAGTTTCTCCTTCTTCTGAGGCTGGCAGAAAAAAGCAAAGCAAACCATGTTACATATGAGTAACCAAACCTGGAATTAGGCATTTGCAGTCTTATCTATGTGTCTAGTCTGTGACTTTCAGAAATTAACCCACATAGAGGCACGGGTTCTAGGCTCTACTCCGTGGGTTTGCAGAGCCTTGGCGTCTGGAGTCTGCAGTCCCTGATGGCCTTTTCTCCTTCCTCTCTTTCCAGGTCCTCCAAACCACCACAGCCAGTCAACTCTGAGGCCCCCTCTGCCTCCCCCTCACAACCACACCCTGTCCCATCACCACTCGTCTGCCAACTCCCTCAACAGGAACTCACTGACCAACCGGCGGAGCCAGATCCACGCCCCAGCTCCCGCGCCCAATGACCTAGCAACCACGCCAGAGTCCGTTCAGCTTCAGGACAGCTGGGTGCTAAACAGCAACGTGCCACTGGAGACCCGGTAAGTGCCTGTTGCCCATCACGCCTGTTGCCTTCTCAGAGCCACCCACACGGATCCACCACAGGATGGCCTGGGATTCCTGTCAGGGAGACAGTCTTAGTTTAAATAACAGGATGAGTTTACCACCTCCTTCTGTTCCCTTGGTAATTCGACCCTGGATGGTAGGTTGATAGGTATTTCTTGGTTCACATGTGTCTCCTTTTAATGCTTGTTTACTCTCTTAGACAGCTCTTGTGTACCCAACTAATAGAATTAGCATAACATATTTTTACTCAAAGGCTCATGGGAAACATGCTTATAAGGGTATATTGACTGAAAGCTGCTGATAAATTATGCATTTGGCCTTTCCTGAAGTAATAAATGAAGACTCATTTGAAATTAAGTGTTTGGGGAGACCTTGAGAAACAATCCCTGATTCCAGACTGACAGAAGTATAATTTTAATTTATATTTCATCCAACATACCGTCTCACGTTAATCCCTCCTGTACACACTAACAGCTTGATGCCTGAGGGGCAAACAAGAATGTACAAAAACAAACAAGAAAAAAGGGGCAGCACTTAGGTTGGAGTGAAGAGTTGCAAAGTGATCTCCAGGTCTGGCCTTGTGTTGTTTTGCCTCTGCTTCAGTCCCTTTCTTACCTTCACGCCTGGTGCTCCAAAACCATGCCCACCTTGATGCCCTGAGAGAGGGGGCGTGGGTGACAGTGCAGCTGGCTGGGGCCGAATGGCTAGGAAGGCTGTGGGTGGGCTGCTAGATGGGGAACGGCCCTTGTGCTCCAACCCCACACCCTTTTCAGGCTTTGGGGGCTCCGGTTACTCTTGTTTCTTTGTCCGAAAGAGCCACAAAGAGAAACAGAGAAAGCAGAGGCTTCACTTTGACCCTCCAAGAAGTTCCCACTTAAGTTTTTAAACTTTAATAAGTTACGTTTGAGGAAAGATGGCAGGAATCTGTCATCTTTCCGGTAACGGCCAACGAATTTTCTGCACACAGATGGAAGCAATTTTGCAAGCCATAGCATTTATCTTATTTTTTTGTTGTTGTTTTTTTTATAAGATTTTGGATAACATGTGCACCATTGTCATTGTGGTCACTTTAAACTTAAAAAAAATTTGTTCTCTGATTATAGGTTATTGTTAAACATGCCTATAGTCTTTTTTTTTAAGATTTTATTTATTTATTTGACAGACAGAGATCACAAGTAGGCAGAGAGGCAGGCAGAGAGAGAGAGAGGAAAGGAAGCAGGCTCCCCACTGAGCAGAGAGCCTGACGCGAGGCTCGATCCCAGGACCCTGGGACCATGACCTGAGCTGAAGGCAGAGGCTTTAACCCACTGAGCCACCCAGGTGCCCCACACATGCCTATAGTCTTAATCTGAGGCTTAAAATATGTAAAGTCAGTAGAAACTATATGCATATATTATATGTAATAGATATATTGAAACATCTACACTGATATAGTAACCTGTCAATAAACAGCTTTGCCAGAAAGTTTCCAGGCTGAAAGCAGACTGGTCCATGACACTGGATTCGGGATATCCCATAGTTGATGATGATCTTTAAGGCTGTGTAACTTTTTCTCTTTTTCCTCCTTCTGCCATCGAGTTTGTTGGGCATTAGCTTCTTTTTACATGAATAGACCATTATTTGAAAAAGAGTTTCTGGCCATCGAGGCTACATAGAGTGGACTAGAGGGAAGAAGGAAAATGATGAGGAAAAAGGGAGAGAGAAGTGTAGTAGCTCTTGTAGAAAGAGAGAGAGGGGAAGAACAGAAGGAAGAGGACCACCATCATCATTAATCACCAGTTTTTACCATGCCCTTTGTATATGGCTGGCATTCATTCTTTACTTGTGTTTTCTTGTGAGAGCCTGAAAGAGATACAGTGAGGTAGGAAGGAACCATTATTTCTACCCTTTTAAAGATGGACAATCTGGATGTCAAGGGGCAAAATAACTTGCAAGAGGTCTAAGACTTCAGGGAGATGGGACGTTTTGAGCCACTTTGAACAGAACTCTAGTGGGTTCCACACACAAAATAAGGTGCCAAGATTTCTTCTGATGAGTAACTACAAAACTACATTTATTGCCCTCACTGTTACATTTACAGGGCGAACTCCATCTGGGTGTTTGCTTCTCACAGAGAGTCTCCCCTTGGTGGTTAGAATGCATATACTGCATGAACCGTCTCCCCTCTCCCAGCTTCTGAGGAAAATAATTGGCTCTCCAGGAGATTTACTTTATAAAACCATTTGTAGTCAAGTGTTATCTTGACAAGAATCTGGTAGAGAGGGCCAGCAGAGCCAAGCTTGTCACCTTCCTGGTTTTCTGAAGTAAGCTTCCTTAGAATTTGTATCTGATCTGTAGAGTCCTTCTGCAGACCATTTGGCTATTTGTCTTTTCTCCAAGGATTAGGGTTTCTCAGTGGTGCTATTGGAGGAGGCAAGTTAAATACAAGGCTTGAAGAATAGATGGGATTGCCAAAATGTTGAAGTCAGTCAGAAGGGAAAACCAAGCAAGGGCAACATCTGGATGTTCTTTGATCAGCACATTCAAAGGCCAAAGTTTAGAGACTGTGAGGCCCTTGGGATCATGCTGTCACCAGAAGTCAAACCCAGGGAGCACAAGTCAGCAGATATTTGAAACTCTGTTCATGGAATTCATGAATACGTATAACTTGGGTGTGCATCTAGTCTCATATATGAAAACTTCAGCAGTAATTAGTAGAATTGTTGGGCTTTGTGTTTCTTTTAAAAAGATTATTCATTCAATCTCTTATTAGCAAATATTTACTGAGTCCCTCGTGTATACCAAGCACTATGTCAGGTGCCAGGAAGATAATGGGTAACACAGGCATCTTGCCCTTAAAGCTCACACAACCTAAAGGAAGAGACAGGTACAGAAACAAAAGAATAGTGCAGCGTGTACAGAAATGGAAGTGTAAGATCACTGTACAGTGGATGGAGGGATTAACTCTCCCAGGATGAGCAGGAAACAGTTCACAGCTGAGAGTCTGTTTAAGCTGGATTTTGGAAGGATGATAAGAATTTGTCTAGTAGATAAGTAGAAAGACTTCAAAGATTATGGTATATTATTTGTTCCCATCCCCTATTTTTTTTTTAATATAGTCTTAGAAACTGTAGAACTGAAAAAATTCACTCCTTCAAATGCTGAAACATGGTGAGTTTCATCGGATCCTTTTCTTATCCACAAGAGAAAGTGTAGGTCCAGAGCTGTTCTTTTAGGGGCGTGATGCCATGCTGGGATTCCCATTCTTATTTTTATACCAAATAAGGATTGATTAACTACGTCCAGGAGAGAGACCCATTGAAGGCAGGTCATTGCGGAGGCTGATTGTGATGTAGTCAGCAATTTCGAAAATGCAGTGGAAATTTACAAACAGCCTCACCACCTTTACGCTCCCCAATACAGACTTCTAGGTGTAATGGAAGAATTTCATAACTCTGGAAGGTGATGAGCAGGCATTCTACCACCCCCGGAGACTCTATGCCAAGTCCAGCGTGTTTCTTTAGACAAGGGAGGAACAAACCTTTGCCTCTCTGCATTGCTTTTTGATGTTCCCATCAGTCTTAATGAGGCAAGTTACATCTTCTCTGGACTGTGCTTTTTTTCCAATTTTTTTCTGTGACAAGTAGAATTAAAGGTGCTGATGAATGAGACATAGCCCGAAAATAGGACTGTATGAATTTGGAATTTAACAGAAGACAAAAAAGCCTACAATGAAAGTTCCATAGCACTGTCAATCATGTAAAGGACCAATGCATATAAATATCTACCTCCAAAACCAGTCCATTCATGTATAAACCATAACACAATCCAAGGAAAAACAAACTCAGGGCAGAGGTACTAATTGCAAGCAGTCTGTTTTGTCTTTCTCCAATATGGTGTGTCACAAAATCACTCCATCACCATGTTTTTCTCCACCTACTTAGGTCTTAGAAGAAAACCCATGGGTAATTGCTGGTTGATAGCACCTCTCTACTCTTTCCTCTCTTGAGAGCAGCAAATTCGGGGATCTTCCTGGCCAACAGTTTCTTGGGGAGTTTCTGAAGTCAGCTTCTCTTGTCCAAAACAGTATAAAGTAGTTTGATGACTAACTTTCCTTCATCTGTGTGTTTTGTTGAAGCAAGCTTCTCTCCCTCAATCTCTTAGCAACAGGTCACTAAAGAGAATCCCAAAGCAGGACAAAATATCCCCCTGATTTTACTTTTTCTCTGAAATACCAGAAGCTCTGATTTTTTTTTTCAGTAATACCTTTTCTACCTTTATAAATTTTGACACAAGGGAAACAGAAAATAAATACACCAAAAAATCTCCATCAGATCCTCAATTCCAGAAGCCTTCCCTTTAAACATCAAGACCTTCATGCTACAAACAAGTTTGCAAGTTGCTTTGTAAATTGGTCATCCGTTATTTATTCAAGAAATATCTGTAAGAACCTATCATGTGCCAGGCACCAAGGAGCCCTCAGTGAAGAATAAAAGCAAAGTCCTTGCCCTTATGGTGATTCCAGGCTGGATGTAGACAGACGTGAACAAATGATTACACACATGCCCCCTCTGCTCCGATGAGGGGGAATATGTGCCGTATGAGATATAGAGAAGTCAGATGCGTGAGAAATGGATGTTTAGGCTGAGCCCTAAGGATGAGTAAGTGTTAATTAGACTTAAAGAATGTTGTAGATGGCAAAAACAATGATCTGCTGGGGAGAGGAACACTGGGATGCCAAGAAAAGAAAGCAAGCTAGAAGGGCAGGCAAGGGCAGCGTGCTGCAGAGTGCTGGGCTGGGTGAAAGGTATTGGACTCCAGCCCAAGGATAATGAAAAGTCACTGAAGCATTTTAAATGGGAAAATAAAACAATAAAATAATATTTTTTTGTTGTGAATTCTGGAAGCTGCCATATGGCCAAGAGACTGGGGGTAAGGTGGAAGGTATAGCAAGTCTAGAAGTCCAGCTTAGAGAGTCTTGTAATGATTAAGATGGAAGGTGCTCTGGTCCCCGCTGGGGTCCTGGCAGCGGTAGCCTCATATTTGCCTTTCTCCTACCCATTTCTGGCAAGAAGGTGAACATTCATAGATGTCAGGTGTATTTTGAAGGTAGAATCGGTCGGAATGAATTCTGTGTGGCTTAGTCGGTTGAGGGTACAATTACCAGCTTTTTGACTTAAGAGTGTGGCTGGTTAGTGATATCATTTCCTGAAGAAGGAACCAGTTTTGTGGCAGAAAACAGAAGTGCCGTTTCAAACACGTCAAATCTATGATGCAGTGAGACTTAAGTGTAGCTGTTTGGAGCTGTTTGGATTCTAAATATTTTGATTCCAAGATAATAGATGTAACACGGAAATTCATCCATTTACAAATAACAGCATATTTAGTGTGTTCAAAGCTCTCAGCAATTGATTTTTTTCTCTTTTAAAAATAACTCTCCAGAAATTTTGTTCAATTTAGCACTTACTCTACATGATCATATATGCCTGTAAATAACAATTTTTCTTTATCAAATGCTTTTTGCTTGGCACTTAGTTTTTACATACATTATCCCATTTAACCCCTTAACACTTCTGTTGGGTATATGTTACTTATCCCCATCTTAAATGAAGGGAAACTGAGGGCTGGGGAAAACGAAGTTACGTACAGATCTGTAAATGAGTAAGCGGCGGAGCTGGAATTTGAACTGGGTCTGACTCCCAGTGCCATCTTCTTGACCACCACACAGTAGTGCCTTTTGGAACTAGAAAAACAAAACAAAGCTATGCTATTCTGATGGCAAACAGCAGATTGATTTGCCAGGCCATGGAAATGGTGAAGTCAATGCATGATAAGTGACATAAGGAAAAAAAATGATCTATGGGTTGAATTCCAGCCTGTTACTAGATAGAGCCTTAGCCATTGGCAAAATCATCAGCCAAGCAAGAGGTAAGGGACTTCTCTCTGCAGCTCTTTGAGACTGGTGGCAACCAGTGTGGTCAGTCTGAGGCTTCAGCACCCCATGGCCCTTGACGGCATAGGTTCTATGTGAGCCCATGACAGATACTCTGCATCGTAGAAAATGCGAGAGCAAATTGACAGTGCAGAAATCAAAACCTTCCTACTTCTTCAGCTCTGTGATTTGTCGAATCTTTCTCTCCCACACAGAGCTTTGCCACATTAATAGGAGAAAACCAAACCGCTAGGGGTACCCTAGCTGACCATTTGGTCATACTTAGAGTACCATGATTATTCCCGTTAGCAGAAAGTGGTGTAAGGACTCTGCTAAAGAAAGGAGCACCTTGGGCTTGATGAGCAGCATTTTAAGAATCTAATTTTGGTCTCAGAATTTCAGAAAACACACTTTTTGTCTTTGTGAGGAAGTCATCTTAGCCTAATCTGGATGTTTTATTGGTAGTGCGTATTTGGGAATCAAGACACAAGACCTTTGGTAAATAAGGTTCTCACAGAGAAGCAACAAGATTGTTGAAACATCCTTGCCATGCTGAGCCCAAAGACTATTCCAAACTTGTTCTCAGATTGATTTTTCTACCTATGGATTAATTTTCTGACAGAATCACTGACAAGCTTGATCTTGAGAATATTAAACCAAGGTAACCTGTTTGGGTGGGTGTGTGTGTGTGTGTGTGTGTGTGTTTAATGTTCCCAAGTGAAGTTTAAAACTAGAATTCATTCTGGATGCACCAAATGCATTCAAGCACTTTTCAAATCAATAGGCAGGTTGGTTTCTCCATATTGCAAAACATTATGCCCCCTCTAAATTCTCATCAGAGGCAACATGGAAATTAATGAGACCTTTAGGTTAGCCTTTCAAGCTCAGCCTTATTTTATAGCTTTACCTTGCCTTTTTGACACTGTGATCCCGCCTGGCCACCAGCAGCATTTCACATTGCAGTGCACTTTAATTTTATAGTATTCATAGTCTTCCTTGGAAACTGGCAGCTTATTAATCTCAATAACTGAGCTGCTCAATAGGCAAGCTCTCCAATGAGAAACGAGGCTGTGTCTTTTATTTTTTCTTGGCAGATGGAGACAAGGAGTTGGTTGTTGGATCGAGGCAAGGGGTGGGGAGGGAGAGAGAAAGTCGGTTAGAAGAGGCACCTGCGTACCCCACACCATTTTCTGACAACTGGCAGGAAAATAGAACCTACGCCGAGCTACTGCTCAGCAATTTATGGCTTGTGGTGTTAAACACACTCAAACCCATTAATAAGAAAATAAATAAAGTGGTGTGACACGTGTGCAAATTACAAGGTGCATTAAGAAAGAAACAAGCATTACATCTTATTTAAGACCACTCCAGCCTGCTCTTGGTGTGGTTTGCAAATTGGGAAGCGTCCTTGAAGATGCAGGTATCCAAGGAGAGGCTGTCCTTTTCCGATTCGGCTCCTGCTGTAAAACTAAAGTCTAATTAAGTTTATTAAAGCTTTGGGTACTTGAACTTCTTACTTGTAAGTTAACCACAGTTAAGGTTCTAGGTAAGAGAACGTTTTTGAAAGGCTGTCCCTTGCAACCTGGGTGATGGGGACCCAATTACGGATCGAGGCCACCTCGTGGTCATGCCTTGTAAGCACAAGACTCTGCCCCAAGTCTGTAAGTGCAGTGGGTTAAGTTTGCAGTCGAAAAGAGCCAAATATTTCCATCTCTGTCTGTGCTTTCTCACCCATTCAGCTAAAATCAGCTGTCACTCCCTTGGGGCATTTCCTTAAGCCTTCCCAGAGGCTATTTTATCTGGCTTAGACAGGGAGAGACTTGATGAAGCACAAGTCTCTTTCTAATTCTGGCTCCCCAATGATCCTTTTCTTTTCACAGAGGCCAGATAAGGCATTCCCAGCTCTCCCAGGCAGGGGAAGTAGGCTCTGCAACTTTTCTGCAGCTTCCTTTGATTTATTAGCCTCCATCTTGCCTGTCTTTGTAAGGTGGAGTTTTGTGTCCCCAGAATTGCAGTCCTGTACAAGGCTCTCAGCCAGGTCCCTCTCCTGGGCTTGAGTACTCTAGATTATAGGAGATGGTTGAAGAAACTTTTTCTCAGACAGGTTTCTTCCCTCCAAAACCCACCAAACAATTTCAGGCTATGTCATGAGTCATGTTTGCAAATAATCATTTTTAGAGGTCATGACAAGCTAACAACAAAGGCTCACCCTCAAAATTGTGTATTTTTAAATCCCTTAAAGAATTGCTTCTCAGCCAGAATGACTGAACAATCAGAAAATGCTCCCAATTTCTTTCATCGTTGTTTTAACTGTCCTTGCCTTATATTTCAAAAGAGAATGGGTAACCCTTCTTTTTCTTTTGTGAAATTGTATTGAATTTGTGTTGTAATTTGTTAAAGCTTCAGTTAGGTACAAACATCCATAAGTCCATTTCTCCACATTCAGTCCTCCGGTAAAGATGTCGCACACCAATGATACAATGATTAAAAACTCATTTTTTTAAAATTCTTTGAACAAATGGATTTAAAATTCTGCACTTAGAGGAAGGTGGAAGATGTTGCTCTTCTTGGATAAGAATTTTAAATGGAAAGCTTAATCTTAGTGACTTTTTGATCTCTTATCAACCCATACTTTCTCTACTAGAGAACATGGATAAGAGGGCATAAGGTGATATTGGACCCTATTAAAGCATTTGATGGGACCTGGGGAAATCTACCCCACCCTGGCATCAGGAAAATGAGAATAAACATGAGAGCCCCCTGGGAGTGGAACAGTGCTTTGTATCTCCAGGTTTTGTGGGTGTCTTGTCCTCAGCTTTGAGCTGTTCTCTCTTGGTACATTAGTGTCCTTCAGTAGTATACCAAAGACAAGGGACTGCAAAGATCATCTTCTTCAGCTTCTAGACTTCATAATCTGCGTGAGGAGACATTGTGGCCCGATTAGATATTTTTTCACTTCCTGGAAACAACTGAACACTCCCTTTGGTTTTGATTTTTAGACATCATCATCCCTTGAATAACTACTTTGTGCCAAGTATCATAATAGACACTTTATGTTATCTGATAGATATTATTGTCCTTTTTTGGCATGTTGGGAGGTGGGAACTTGGGGAGATGAAGGGCCTGGGACAGATTCAAGATTCTGGAAGAACTGGATTCATGGAAAGAAACTCAGGCATTAGGAATCTGTCCCTCAGCTTCACTTTTCTCTCTTTCCCACCATCGTTCGTAATTTGTAAGATCTTTGTTGGAACTTCAGGCTATGTTCTCACACCTCAGAAACCTAACAGAAAAAGGAAGTCTTCTTTTTGATATTTCAACAACATTCCTTTCATTAAATTTTCATTGAACTCAACAATGGTCACATATCCACAGTGGACCCACTCCCCAAGGCCTAGAGAACAGACCGTGTTGATTGGCTAGACCTGGATCACACACCCATGTAGAGTAGCATAGCATGAAAAATGTCATGGTCATAACTGAGCACCATGATTTTAGGAGACCATAAAATGGAGGCTTTGCAGGCAAAAAAAAAAAAAAAAAAAAAAAAAAAAATCAAGTTCAATGCTAGGTTTGTCCTAGCCCAGCTGCCTTCTCACACTGCCCAATGATAGTGATTTTCTCCTCTGGGCACACACAGTTCTGGCCAGGATGGGCGAGTGGGAAAATTTTAGGGGCATCAGGTTATCTCAGTTGCCTGGGCACAGAAGGGGGTTTACAGCTGATTCTAATATGAAGTAGAAAGAATAAGTTCCACTGACTAATTTCCATCCCCTTCTGATTCATTGCCCTCTCTGGTTCACTTCTCAAACATCCCATGACTTTACCTTTGAGTTCACTATGGCCACTTAATGCATTTTAACTTTTATTAGTCTTCTGATGTCTCTTTGAAGCTATCATCTTCTTTCCTGCAAAACTGCTTGGATTCCACATTTTCTAATTAAAACATGCTCATTTATTGTCTTACTAACCAGTGCTCTTTACGAGGGCTCATGATGAGAAAGTTAACTCAAAACAACTCGATGCATTTCCCATTCTCCTGAAAATGGCTCGGGATGCAGTTTTACCTTTATAAAATTGAATTGCTTTGGACATTTTTGGTTTTGCTTTTTTAATAAAACCACGAATGGAAACCATTTAACTCCATGCTGCAAGCTCCTGTTCTAGGCAATGCATTTTATCCTCTTCATGGTGAAAATCGTTAGGTAGGACATTTTGCAGGGGTCGGTCATCTCCACAATGGACCACGGTGTAGGTGACAATTGAATAGTTTAATTAGACATTTAATTAGACAAAAAGTTTTGTCCTAAAATGCAACACATCCTAATGTCAGTAATTATGTCCACCACTATTTACACCCCTGTGATTTAATGTGGCATTACTAGAAATACTCAAACTCAGTGTCATAAGGGAAAAGGTAGCACACATACGTTTAAACCCACCTACAACTTCATAATAATGATGTGACTGGGAGACAAGTTGCAAGGACACAGTCCACGTGTGTCTACACATACTTTGTTTTCTGAGTCTTCCCCATTGTTGGCCTTGTCTAGAAATAGGCAAGCAGTGAGCAGCCTCCTTGTGTCCTGCCTCTAACATGCATCTTCAAGTTCATGGTACCATTCAGTTTGGGAAAGAGGAATTGTAGAATCTGCTACAGAGCTAAAGCCAAAGGCTGTTTCAGGCACAGAGGGCGAGTCAGAGTCAGAGAGGAAGAAACGGAGAAGAAAGGGTCTGGTGATTAGAATACAGAAATAAGAACATGCCGTCTTCTAGGAAGTTGATATCTTGATTCTGACCACTACCCTAGAAGGCAGACCAGGAGAAGAAGTCAAAGTAAACATGACTGATGTTGGCTTGATCATTTAAGAGAACTGGAAATCATTCAGCAGCGCAGAGGCAATACTTTCAAGCTGGAAGCCATGTTAAGATTACCTAGTACAGTCCAGTGTCTATTTATGTGAGGGGAGTGAGATCCAGATAACCAGTGAAGGCCTCCCACTCTAAATGTCCAAGTAGTGAGATAAAGCATGCCTGTAGCTCAAGGATACCTCTCCGTGCTTCACTGTTCCCAGCACGATGACAGGATTTTGTTGCCTCTTCCCCCTGCACAGAATCTTTTCTCCCTTTCCTTCCACAAAAGATTTGTCAAGAATTTAGACAAAGATCAGAGCCCATATTGCAATAGATTTGGTCTTTCCACTCCTATATTACAAAATGCATACATTCTCTTGGTAAAAATATTCAACAACTCAGAAGTTAGAAAATGGAAAGGAATATTCCCTGCCCTTCCCCTTCTATTTTCAAGGAAATCTCTTTTGAAGGTTTATTATTTTAGGCTTCCCAAAATGTTTTTGGATGTCTGAGCATATTTTTTTTTAAGTTGAATGTGAATGGGACTGTGTTATACACACCATTTGGCAACTTCCTTTTTTAACTTCATGAAATATGGTGGAAATCACATCAGGTAATTTCATGGGGACCTACCTCATTCTTATTTTAAAGTCTGTGTAATATTCCGGAATGTCGTAATTTATTTAACCAATCTCTCCTTTATGGACCCTTAGATCACTTTCACATTTCTGCTATTACAAACAAAACCATAATGAAGAGTCTTGTGTATATACTTTCCTTTGCATACTTACATGATTATATTCAAGAGTCAAATTCCTGGAATAGAAATTGCTAGATCAAAGGGTATGTATAATGTGCCTTTTAAATTTTGATGGATTGTGCCAAATTATGTTCATCTCAATTCAAATACTCTAGTCTCTCCTTATTCCTCCTTCTTTAATGGGTTGAATTTACTTTTATGGGCTTAAAATAAGAGCCCTGAAGTTTACGGTATTGGATTTTAAACATAGAATTGAAAGAACCTTCTTGTCAAGGAATAATGTATCAAATAATACTAGAATACTCGAGGAACTCAACTCCCCTTCTAATGTGCCAGGTATAGTGTGAGGAAGAGGCATAGCTGTGGGGAAAATCTGACTCACTCACTTCCTGTGGTTCTAGCTGTAGGGCCCTTCTCTTTATTCCCAAATTGTGCCGCAACCTGGCCTACATGATTCAACATACCTAACTTTTGCTGCCTTTTGTTTTCTCATTTATAATTTGGCAATATTTAAATTTGCCTCTTCTCCCTGTCTGCCTTGCCTCTATCCACCTAACGGGGATATTATATGAATATCTAAGACGACTCAGTCAAGTTTCTGTGTCCCCAAGAGAAATGCCTAGTACAGCAGTATCATTGCTCTATTATAGGAGAGTGTTTATGATCAAGGGCTTGAAAATCCAGCAATGAAGTCGGCCCCTTTTGTGAAATAAGTATGTGAGGGTTCTGTCAATAAGAGGCCCTCAGGCCAAACTTACATAGTTTCTTTATCTGCAACTCCGATTTTATGCTAAATAAGGATTTTTGTATTTCCCACCTCCCACTGGTAATCCCATTAGCAGCTGTGTTCATAGGACTTCAGCTTAATACAGCCAAGGTTTATGGTAGTTCTATTAGGGGCTGACCACCATGCAAGGTGCTGAGGGTAAAGTCAAAAAGACATGGCCCTTGTCCCCCAACAGTTGCGGTCTTGTGGGAGAAAGACAGCTAAGTCAATGATTTATAGTAATATAAAACACTATAAAAGGGTGGTACAGGAACACAGGGTGTTGGGGATACCCCATCTACCCGGTCGGGGAAACCTAGCCAGCAGGAATAGTGTCTGATTCCCATTTTGATGGAAAAGTATACCCCATCCAAAGGGCACTCCAGGAAGAGGTAAGAGAAGAAGGCCAGAAAAGCAAGAGTATGCAAGCATTCCGATTAGCTGGGCTGGAACTCAGGAGACAATGCTAGAAAGGTCTTGTGGTCCATGCCACAGCCACCTTCTGGGCCCAGTGAAGTACCTTATGGTCTGTTCTGTGTGGGATGGGGAGCCTGCGAAGGTGTATTATGGTCACATTGGCAGTGAGAAGTAGGAAAAGCCTCAGTTGACACACCACAAAGACAAGAAATAAAAGTTCATACCAGTTAACCGAAGGACCTCATGTTCAAGGAAGGAAAGGAGAAGGGAAGGAAGGAAGGGAAAAGGGGCTGGACCAGAAGGAAAGATCTGTCCTCCAAAGGGGCAGTTTATGCAATCATTGATAGCTCTCTCCAGAACAGTAGAAGCCAGCATTGATTAAGGGGTCTCCTTAGTGGCAAGAATGTGCTGAGTCCATTTAATGCACATAGTATCCCTATGCAACATTTTCCATTGTTTTCACCTGAGGAAACGGAGATTCAACAAATTGTTTTCCCAAAGCCACCCAGATTCCAGGGCTCTGAACCCCACTTGCTGCCAATAGTTCTCTGGTTCACCACTGCCTCGTTCAGTCTCCTAGAACAAGCAGGTGCAATATCAGCCTAACACTGACCTCGACCTTCCTCTTCCTTCTTGACCTTTGCCTTCTCCATCCACTGCTCTTTCCCGGCGGCTTCCCACTGCCCTCACAGAAATGCTGACTGTGCTTCCTGTTTCATGTAGCCCCTTAACCTCTTATCAAGCAAAACCTAAGAGCCGGAAAGGACCCCAGTTCAAGTCCAAGCCTCTGAGATGTCTGCAAAGACAGGCCTCCCTGACGAGACTCTCCTTTGGTTTTGTTTAATTCTGCCGCTTGCCAAAGAAAATGCCTGGAGGCGGGCACCCGGCTGTTAGTCTAACAGGCCACCTCCCTGTCAGGCAGCTTTCAATTTACCGTGCCTCGGCATGTCCAACCGCGTCTTCGTCAAGACTTCCAAGATGGCAGTGACAAGCTTTTTGGGTACTTAAGGCAAACATGCATGACAGTTTTCCTTGACACTTGCATTTTTAAAAAGCCTTGCCTGGAGCCCTAGGAAACCCAGCATTTAGGAAACCAGGAGCCTTTCAAGGAAGCCAAGCTTTCAGAACCTGCTTCCCTGGGACTCGTTTTGTGACAGGGACACTGCAGGACCTGCTTGAGAGTATATTAAGCACCATGGCAATATTTACGTGTTGATGCTAAATGATGGTTGCCTTTTTTAGTGGCATTTTTTTGACGACTGAAATGTATGGATCTGTTCGGTGCCTTGTCAGTGACTATGTGGCTAGCCTACAAGCACCCTTAAATGGCACATTTCTGCAAAACATTAATTCCTAAGTGTCCAACAGATATATGTAGGCAGGCACGCATGTCACAGGGGTTGCTCTAAAGTTTAATTAATATCCCTGTGAAGCTCTTATATCATTTCGAGAAGAGTGCTAAATAAGAAGAAAACATTGTACCTATGTATATTATGCATAGAAAGAAATGTGGGTGAACACACTGATAGGTAGGTCTTTGTAAACTTGCTCCTGTCTCGAAGGGTCTGATATAAATTCAAATGGGAAAAGAAATTGTATTAAAGATAACTATCTTTTATTTGAGTGTTAAGGATAAATAAAAGCCACAGAGCCCCAAACTTAAATGTTAGAAATCTCTACACACTATAAATGTGGAAGGAAATCCCTAACACACAAAAATGAGGAATAGTTGTTTTTTCTTTGTCCTTTGTTTTCCTTCTCCTCCACCGGTCCCCACATCTAGAACTGCTTGGGTAGTGCAGTGAGTTGAGTGTCCGATTCTTGATTTCGGCTCAGGTCATGATCTCAGGGTCTTGACGTCAAGCCCCACATTGGGCTTATTCTCTGGGCATAGAGCCTGCTTAAGATTTTCTCTCCCTCTCAAGAATTATTCTTAGCTATGCAAGAATTCCAGTATATCAGTTTTGTTTTTCTTTCTAAGCCTTAAAGAAATCCCATAAAATACTTTATCTGTCCCTTTTCATTTCTATGCCATAATATAGCTTCCCTCTTTTCCCCCTATCCTCCTCCCTCCCTTCCATCACCCTTTTCTTCCTTCCCACCATCCTCCTAGTAGGTCTTAAGAACCTACAAAAATCTAGGAAATAACCATTATTGGTGGTTTGGTTGGTTTGCTTTAAAAAAAAAAAAAAGATTGTATTTATTTATTTGACAGAGAGAGACACAGTGAGAGAGGGAACACAAGCAGAGGGAGTGGGGGAGGGAGAAGTGGCCTCCTGCCAAGCAGGGACCCTGGGATCATGACCTGAGCTGAAGGCAGATGCTTAACAACTGAGCCACCCAGACACCCCGGTTGGTTTGCTTTTAATTTCTTTCTGGGCCTTAGTGTAATCATCCAAAAATATAGGGAAATGAATTAGAATTTTCTTTCTCAAACATATACCCCTATGGAATACTGGTTTTAAGCCTAGGAAAGTAGGTGGTATAAAACTAACATGACCAAATAAGCAGAATGATAAATGTTATATGTAGAGTACTGGGATATTTAAGATATTAAAGACTTGTGAAGATCCTATAGTAATCCCCTAAATTCTCTTTACTCCAGGATTTCCCAAGTATCATTATATGCTTTCCCCACCTAAAGCTAGTAATATACAAATACACTCAGTGATCCAAAGAAGATACTTCAAGACCTAATATTTTAGACCCTCTTTGATCTCACAACAGAAGTAGGAAACCTAGGATTTCTCCAAACCCTTGATAGAGAAAGACTCTCCGAATTTGCCTTCTAAGATAAAACATCATTTTTCTCTAAGCACCAGAACTTTAGAAATTCATCCATGCTCAGATTCATTCATCGGGTTCTGCAGTATTTGGGCCTGATGAGCAAGTACTATTTATAATACAATGCTCAGAATATGTACTAACAATACAAAATTTTTTATAAAAATGTCATGGATAGATCCCATTCCTAGAATATAAACCCTAGTAGTTTTCCATTAAAACCCCTTTCCTAGGGGCGCCTGTGTGGCTCAGTGGGTTAAGCCGCTGCCTTTGGCTCAGGTCATGATCTCAGGGTCCTGGAATCGAGTCCCGCATCAGGCTCTCTGCTCAGCAGGGAGCCTGCTTCTCTCTCTCTCTCTCTGCCTGCCTCTCTGTCTACTTGTGATCTCTCTCTGTCAAATAAATAAATAAAGTCTTTAAAAATAATAATAATAATTCAAAAAAAAAAAAAAACCCTTTCCTAAAATGAGAACCTGTTGACTTGGTATGTTAAAAACATTCTGTAAGCTAGGAAATGTTATTATTCTTTCTGTAACTACTGCTACTTGGCCCTCTGATGATGCTTTTTGTTCCTGTAAGCTGGAAGTTTTCAAAAACAATCTCCTAACACAGGTAGGATGAAAGGAGACTGGTAACATGTTTAGGGCTGACCTGAGTTTGACCTTGTTGAGGAGTTCAAGGTTGATCATTTTCTACATTTAAAGAGCAGCTAAAGTTTCCCCTACAAGTTTTAACATAGAATTACCCTATGACCCAGCAATTCTCCTATGTATATCTCCCGTAAAATTGAAAACAAGTGCTGAAATATTTTTACACAAATGTGCAAAGCCACACTATTCACAATAACCAAAAGATCAAAACAGTTTAAATGCCCCTCAGTGTACGAATGGATAAACAAAATGTGGTGTATGTATATTTTGTATATGACACACACACATACATACACACCAGAATAGTATACAGCCTTAAAAAGGAGTGAAATGCTGATCATACTACAATGGAGATGAGCTTGAAAACATTATGCAAAGTGAGAGAAATGAAGCACAAATGTCACATAGCATATGATTCCATATATATTAAATATACATAATAGGAAAATCCATAGAGACAGAAATCAGATTAGTGGTTACCAGGAGCTGGGAGTAGGAGAACAAAGATACGGAAATTACCACTTAATGGGTACAGGGGTTTTTTTTGGGATGATGAAAATGTTTTGGAACAAAATAGAGGTGGTTGTACAATATTGTAAATGTACTGAATGTCATTAAAATGGTTAATTTTATGTTATGTGAATCTCACCTCAATAGGAAAACAATTTCATTAATTAAGTAACTAATTAATTAAAGGAAAACAACTAGAGGATAAGTATATCCCCCCTTGGTGTGAAAAGTCTACTCAAGGGAGAGGCAATAAGATAGGCTGGAGAATCCATCTCTTGCTCTGATCTCTCCCCCCCGCAAAAAAAAAATTAAGAAAAAAATGTCTGTTTCTAAAACATGGTTTGGATTGGTTAACTCTGAAGGAACTACACAAAATACCAGTATATGTGATTTGATTAATACTGATAAATGGATCCAAGGGTGCAGGATATTACCATCTGGAATTGTCAACATGATCCCCATTGAGCATCATGGTAAACTCAACTCATCAGACTTTTGTTGAAGCACCAAAGATAAGGAAATAAAGAAAGGCGTAAGAAACAGAACTCTTTTGTCACAGAAGGGGAGGGAGGGTAAAGAAAGATAAATGGATTCTTCTCTGGGTGGAGGAGCGTATACATAAGATTTTTCAGAAATGAAAACTATTTTTATTTTCTTTTAAAAGTGATTTGGAAGAGAAAATGCACCATGAAATCTTTATGTTTGCAGAGATACCAAACCTATGAAGATAAACTGCTCTGTAGGGGGGCAGAGAAGTGACAGATAAGGGGCAAGTACATTTACAAAAAAAAAAAAAAAATCCTTCTAGTCTTGTAGGAAGATTATCTTTGAGCTCCTGGTTACAAACCAGAAACTGGCCCTGAGATTAGTGTAAACTAATGCCTGAACATGCATGTCCATTGGGTCGCTGAGGAAAGAGAGGAGGGGAGGGCTGCAAAAAGCACAGCGTCGTTGAGTAGAACCCCAGAAATTAGCCAAAAGTGCATTATCACTATTTTCGTAGACTATTGTGAGTTCTCAATGGAGATACTCCATGCGATTATAGCTAACATGCCTCAAGAATGACAGAAAAGTGGAGGAGAATTCCAACTTAAAAGATCAAGAAAATGGAAAGGCTCTCATTAAAATGTGCCAAAAAGCCTCCTCAGAATAGAGAGATGCGGGTTTCTCAAAGGATTTAAAATAACCATGTGTAGGCATAATGAGAACATGGTCTTGTTTACCAAAATCTCGAAACCCAGAGTGACAGGGCATCCCTTGAAGAGGACACCACAGCATCAATAAATAGATGTGTTGGATCTGAGAACAGATAGAAAGTTTTCAAATTCTAGATCGGTTCGTTCTTTTGTTCACTTGCTAAAAACGGCTCGAGCACCAAACGTGTGCCGGCCATATTTCCAGGGGCTGGGGATACAGTGGTAAGGAAGACTAAATCCGGGCTCTCAAGGAAAGTATGTGCCGCGGGGGGAAGCAGGTGCTAAGCAAGGAAAGAGGTACTCGAAGGCTAAGTGTGGAGCAGATGAGAAGCCAGCGTCTTTTTTTTTTTTTTTTTAAGATTTTTTTATTTATTTGACAGAGAGAGACACAGTGAGAGAGAGAACACAAGCAGAGGGAGTGGGAGAGGGAGAAGCAGGCTTCCCGCCGAGCAGAGAGCTCAATGCAGGGCTCCATCTCAGGACCCCGGGATCATGACCTGAGCTGAAGGCAGACACTTAATGACTGAGCCACCAGGGTCTTCATACCAATGCCATCACTCCACCTCCCACAACAACCAGTCATTGGTGGTAGGCAGCTCCTGAGCTGTAACATTGGCCATCGTAGGATAATAAAAAGCTGATCAAGGAAGGCTTTCTGAGAAAATGAGCTTTGAGGGGAGACTTGAAGGACCTGAGAAGAAGGAAACACATTGTGACTACCCTGAGGTTCAGAGAAGGTTGGCATCTTCGAGGGATGGCAAAAAAAGTATGGCAGAGACCTCAGGAACATAACCAGGGGAGGAGAGGAAGTGATGAGATAGACCATACTGAGGTGATTTGTAGACCTGGATAAGGAGGGAGGTTACTTCTGAGTATAAAGGAAGTAGATGGTCTTAAGCAGGAAAGTAATAGGATTTGATTTGTGTTTGTAGACAATGACTGGTTTCTGTGTAGAGATGATATAAGGGACCAATGCGGGAACAAGGAGACCCATTTGAGGCTGCTATAGGCAGCGGACCAGGTACAAGGTGTAAGTGGGAAGAAGAGGACCGGTACGTGTCAAAGGCCAAGAGAAACGAACTGATGATGAATCGGGGCTCAGGGAAGGGCAGGAACTATAGTGAAGTCTAGCTAGGTACATGGCCTGGCACCCAGCCAGATGCCACACACCAGGACTGGGCACACATGCTTCCCTAGTTGTTGGAAATGTTGGTGATCCACATGCATCCCTGCCAAGTTCTCTCTGCAACTGGACTTTAGCTGGAGACTGGTCCATAGATTTGATAAGGCCCGACCCTCTCGGTTCAAAAATGGAGCAGCTCTCCAGAGCCATCCGATGACGCAAGCCCAACAGCTCCAGAGCTCCCCGTGAGACTGACCGAGGAACCCTTCCAAAAGCGTCATGGGTCAGCTTCTCTCTCTGCCCAGCCTGCTTTCTTCCCTCCCTCACAGGTGCTGTTCCCAAGAGCAGTTTCTTTTTTTTTTTTTTTTTTTTAAGATTTTATTTATTTATTTGTCAGAGAGAGTGAGCACAGGCAGACAGAGTGGCAGGCAGAGGCAGAGGGAGAAGCAGGCTCCCTGCCGAGCAGGGAGCCCGATGTGGGACTCGATCCCAGGACGCTGGGATCATGACCTGAGCCAAAGGCAGCCGCTTAACCAACTGAGCCACCCAGGCATCCCTCAAGAGCAGTTTCTAAGAAGCTGCCTGCATGCCTATTTCTTTCTCAGAGTCTACTTCCTGGGGATGGCACCTGCACAACTGATGGGCGATGACTCTGTTAACCCACATGGGTGGAGCAGAAGGACAGTGTGCAGTGAAGATCAAGAGTTGTGCCTGGGTCCTGTTAAATTTGAGATGTCTGACTGTATTCAAATGCAGATAGGGTGATAGATGCACTACTGATGGTGGCTTGAATATTCTAGACAAAAACCAAGACCCTCAAGGCAGAGCACAAAAAGACCACCAAGCCTTTTTATCACCAAAGACTGGACTGTACTATCATACCTTAGTTCTTTTTTAAATTGAATGCTCCTAAAGATCGATCTTCCTTTGCTCAAAGAAAAGACATAATTTAAAACCCTTTGTATTTGCTCTATAATCCAGATTCCATGCCCTCAAAACCTTGTGTAATGTAGTTGTCATCATGCCTACCTCTCTCCCACTGCTCACCCTGTGGGTCACTGTGTTCCAGCCACAGGTCGTTCTCTCATATCCTCAAAATTTAAGACCTTCCTACTACAGGGCCTTTGCACATACTGCTTCCTCTACCTGGGATGCTCTTTTCATCGCTCCTTGGATGATTAACTCCCAATCCTTAGACTTCTCCTTTTCTATCATCTCCTGAGAGAGAAGTGACCATACTAATATAGTCCCAACTTTTTCTTAGTCCCTTTTCCCTTCATGGCACTTCTCACAATTTGTAACTTCCTCATGTACTTGTTGGTTCACCTGGACTTCAGTTTTGTTTATTCCACCTGTCTATCGACTCAGTAATTCTATTTGAGGAGGAGGACTTAACATTTTATCCAAAGCATCTGGTACCATGTGATACATGCTCAATAAATACTGGTTGACTCATGACTTCATATTTTAGATTTTGAATTTTTTCGAAGAAAAAGGGGAACATGGCAGTTGTGTGTTAAACACCTCCTGTGGGGCAGCCTCTGTGCTCACAGATTGTATTCATGATCTCTTTCTTCCCTTCCAACAGTTCTGTAGTGTACCCATTTTTTGGAAGAGGCATCTGAGGCTCAGGGAGATTAATCAGTTTTCCCAACAAAATGCAGTTCCTGGCGCAGTTGTGATTTGAGTACAGGTATGCCTGACTCCAAAGCCTGTGCATTTCCACTGTTCTTAATTGCTGTGTTCCTTCAGTACAGAGTACACAGTTTGTGAGCACCTACTATGAACAGAGAAAGATACCAGGAAGCAAAAGATATAGGACCTGCTTTTGAGAAGCTTGTAATATGACTGGGGAGACAAGGCAAACACATAGGACAAATGTGGTAGCATGAAGCAGAATATGATAAAGGGACATGCCCTAAGGTTTCTTCCAGCTCAAAAATTCTTTGACTCTCTGAATGGTACAGGCAATAAACTCGATGGGAAAAATCATTCTGCTCGTTGATTGTATCTGATGGCGGGCATTCTTTCTTCATCTACCTCTGGCTGCCGGTGAACACAAACGCAAGTCTATTTGAAATGGCTGTCTCTACACTCCCATATTATAGTGTGTGGTGAATTCAAGGTCAAGTTTGAAGTCAAAGTCAGAAGTCTTTGTTTTTTTCCTCTACTATATCAAGACTTTTACCAATTAACTTGAAAAAAGTCAACAAGTTAACAACTCCAGGGGAAAAAAAAAAGACTCTTCATTTCATCCCAAAGACTCTGAAATGGATTTGCTCACAAAACACCAGGTTTCTTTAGTGACCTCCAGAGACCTTGCCTGTCACACTGAGCAGTATATCATTTCATGGGGGGGAAAAAAGAAGTTTTACCATGAAAAATGCTATGTTATATCACAGTGTGACACTATTTAAATATCAAGAGTTGAAGCTTCTATTTAAAAAACGGAAGGCAATAAATTGAGTTGCTAATTATTCCAGCTGTGAGTATTTTTGGTATGACTGCAAATTTTGAAGAGGGCAAAATAGAGGATTTTCCTGTTGTTCATAGCATATGCAAATGTAGTGATAGTCCCCTATGATCTAAAAGGTTCAGGGATCAGAAACCTTGAAAGCCTATTTTTCATTGCATCAAAATTGGTTTGAGTCTAAGCTTAGGGAATCGTGAAATGAAATGGGCTTTTAATTATACTAATTGGGTTACTGGCTTCTTCTTCAAACTTGGGAAGTAACAATTTTTTAAAAACATTTTTAAAGTTTTATGTTAAAAAGCAACAGTTCACTTCTCAACCCAAGCATAAATTCCCAACTGGAAGAAGAGAAGAAGCACATTAGTAAAACCTTCAATTCCTTCCCTTCCTAATAAAATTGTTTTTAGGGGGTTGGGATGCCTACAATGTTCTAGTCACTGTGCTAATTAGAGTGGCTCATGCATTTACCAAATATTTTAAATGAGATGGGTACTGTGCTACGTCAGGGAGACCTAGCAATGATTCCTGCCTTCAGGCGATTAATAGCTACATTTATTGACTATTCATTGGATGTCAAGCTCAATGTTGGGCATCTGACATGAATAAAATCACCCAATCTCCCTAAACAAGCCCATGAAGGTACTAACATTCTCTCACTTTACAGGTGAGGCCACCTAGAGAGATAAGTAACTTACCCAGTGTCACACAGTGATAAGAATAGAAGCCAGGACCCAAATCCTGGTTGTCCCAAGCCCAGAATCTGCAGGCTTAATCCTGCCTCCTTGGTATGATCCTACTGTTTTCAAAAATAATAAGAAAAAAAAAATGTTTATATGTAGGGAAAAAGCCTGACTCTAAACCTCAAATGTTTTACTAGTCTTTCTCTCAAGACGATAGAGTTTTTAGAGGGTATGATGCTTAGTGAAATAAGTCAATCAGAGAAAGACAACTATCATATGATCTCCTGATATGAGGAAGTGGAGATGCAACGTTGGGGGCTTGGGGGGTAGGAAAAAGAATAAATGAAACAAGATGGGATCGGGAGGAAGACAAACCATAAGAGACTCTTAATCTCACAAAACAAACTGAGGGTTGCTGGGAGGGGGGAGGGATGAGGTGGCTGGGTGATGGACATTGGGGAAGGTATGTGCTTCGGTGAGTGCTGTGAAGTGTGTCAACCTGGCGATTCACAGACCTGTACCCCTGGGGTTAATAATACATTATATGTTAATTTAAAATTTTTTTTAAAAAAAGAGGATAGAGTTTTGCTCTCTATTTTTTAATTTATGACTTGATTTTTTAATAATATGTACATTTTATATTTGCAAATAGGAAAATAAAGATAGAACACTTAAAAAGTAACTTAGTTTTGCTCTTTAAGAAGTGACTGAACAGTATAATACCCAACATCATCTTCCTCATTATCTCTCCTGCTTTTTCCATCCCATCCTATATGCTTCTCTCCCTCTCTCTCTCTCTCTCTCTCTATCTCTCTCTCTCTCTCCATGCCCCAGGTCTCTCTGCGGAGCCCACCCATCGAGTTTCCCCTCTACCACCATCATTCCTTCTTGTACTGGAGAGTATAATAATGATGCTGGAAAGTGTTGTCGTTATTTAACCTCTCTCCAGCTAAATGTTTTATTATAACTCCTGAAAACCTAATTACAGTAACTTTACATGCTACAGTACCCTTTATGGGCTGCCTCTTTATTAAACTTACTCCTTTAGAGACAATAAACCTGATGCTTCAAAGGGCAGAGCCAGGACCAGTAAAATGTGATGAAATCTCCCATTTTCCAGTGCATACCTGATCTCCCTCACTGATCACCCCATCCCCACTCCAGGTACATTTCTGCTTCTATCCTTTCTCTGGCTTTTTATTAAATTTCAGCAACTGCATGTATGATATTAAAAATCTTTTAGGGATTAATGGGCTGTGTATCATTATTTTCATCCACTCCTCTGAATACCTGTGAGTTTATTTACAGGGGAGGTCAATTTTCTCGGTAGAACAACAGTCAACACCTGGTTTCTCTGATAACCAGAGCTGCATTTTTGCACACAGAGCTATGTTGAGACCATTCAATAGTTTTGCTTGATTTCAAGGAGAATGTTTCCCGCAGCTGACTTCATGAGCAGGAGAGAACTCATCTGCACTGTTAGTCATTCGTTGTTGCAGTTAGCTGAATGGTACACTGTGAGGAAATAGTGGGAAATAGATTGGGAGAGAGGAGAACAGAGAGCAGTGGGGGGTGGGGACAAAAACTTGACCTTTGGAGTTGAGGCAGTGCAATTATTTGTGTAGTACATTTCTGTTTCAAAGCCCTGCTGGGATTTCCCCCTGGAATAAAGCCAAACCAATAGAAAATAAGGAGACTACCTCTTAGGATCCCACTGGTTGCAACCTGAGCGATGGCACTTGGTGTTAAGGGATTTTCTGTTTGTTTCCTTCTTGGGTAGGGGTTGAGGTTAATGAGCGAGTTTACTGGTGATTGACTCAGAAAAAGGAAAAGAAATCTTCTGTTGGAGTCTCAAGCAGTTTAACCAGCTACGACTTCTCAATGCTTCCATCCTAGATTAGTCAAGCTCCTTCTGTATCATAAGAATAAAATAAAAATTCACAGTATTTTGAATTGATGGGGGTCCCTCTTACACGGATGCTATGCATGAGTTTCTTGTTTGTTAGACGTCTTTTTAAAATTTTCCATGCTTGTTTAATCAGAGAAAACGTATGCCCTTAATTTTCTAAGCCAATTTGAAATCCTGGTTTGCCAGGATTCTGCCTCAGATACATGTCTTTGCTGTCATGTAAAATGCCTCGGAGAATGGTTGTTAGGTATGCTCGCTCTCTCTCGCTCTCTCTCAGTTTTTATTAGATAGTTTTGTTTTCACATGAGGAAAAATGACATTTACCAAAAAGATAGCTTCGGGTGAAGTGATGATGACTGTATTCTTAAGAACTCGCTAGGATCTAGGGTCCAGAGCTGAGGACGCAGAGCCACTGTCCTTCCTTAGCCTCACCATTCCCTTCCATGGCCATTCGGAGCCCCTAACCTGGGCCAGGAAGGGTGCTGGGTGCCAGGACTGACGCGCACATGGCTAAGAAGGGAAAGAAGCATGCAAGCTCTTCTTTTATTTTTTGTAAGACATCAAGGACTGGTTTTCTCTATCCCTTTGAGTGTTAGCAAACTCCAAGGACAGCACTTTGGGGTCCCTCATTTGCCTTTCCTTTCCGAGGCACAAGTGGCCAATTCTGAGAGCAATTGAGTTGTGCTTGAAAAATGTCAAGTGCATTTGGAAACTACACATTTTTGCTGACGCCTGGAGTCCTGAGCTGAGCTACTTCCATGACCGACTGCTGGGAAGAAGTTCAGTTGGGGCATCACAAATGATTCATCAGAGCATACTGAGCAGGCCCCCGAGGGGGAAAAGCTGTCTTAATAGCCAGTTCAGAGAAAAATCAGAAGTCCCCTAAGCTACCTTGGTCCTCCCAGTAACCATCTGGCTAGACCATTACCTTATGGGCCTTGCTTCATTTTATTGATCTTGTTTTTCCTTCCTGCAGCATGTGACAACAATCCTTGGGTGAATCAAAGCTTGCATTTTTTTCAACTTGTGATCATGAAAATATTCAAACATACAGAAAAGTTGGGGGAGTAGTACAAACTAAGAATAACCACCTGGTTTCAACAATTGCTATCGTTTTACCACATTTGCCTCATCTAGAAACAGACCTAGAGATCTTTCTGCTGAATTGTTCGGAAGTAAGTTGTAGCCTTCCTGACACTTCACCTCTAAAGACATCAGCATTCAAAACTCTCATTTAAAAAGATACATCTACTAAACATCCAGGGTGTTCCCTAGATGTATAGAATTTTAAGATACATCTACCAACCATCAGATACATTCGAGAGGTGCAGAATGGTTAGGGTAGAGTTTCTTAAACTTCAGGATATATTAGAATCCCATTGGGAGCTTCTTAACCAATAACTGCCCGGACCCTGGCCCTGGCTCTGGTTGGAGACCAGAAAGTTGTACTTTCCTAACACCTTTTCCCAACACCTGGTTTCTCTTAATCTCTTATGTGATCACAACTCCTGTGATCACAAAGCACGTATCTATAGGACACACTCTGAAGATCACTTCTTTAGAAACTTTTTTTTAAATGTATTTATTTGCTGAATTTAACCTTCTAAAGATTTGCAGCAGCAGGTGTAGCTCTGCTGTGAAGAAACAGGAGTCTACATTATCTTTTGTACTTTGGTTTAATCATCTTAAGCGTCAGAAACTAGAAAAAAAAGGGCTATGATAACCAAATGAGTTTCATTTAGCTAGGGTCATCCCAGACACCACCACAGGAAAGAGAGGGCTGAGAGCTATAATCTGCTAGGGTTAATGCAGTCCGGAAAAGTACGTGGTGTTTGTTTGTTTGTTTGTGGAGGGACGTGGGCTTGTATGCATCAATATAAACATCCACCTCCATGCACATAAGCAAACTTGTAAATCTGGAAAACAGAAGTCAGTGTGGTGGAAGGAATCCTAATTTTAAAATTAAAATTGTTCACAGTGCTATCCTGTTAACATTCATGGTTTTGGCCTTGGAAAGTGGGTAGGTCATTCATTTAATGAGGATTTGCTGAGTACCCACTATGTGCCAGGCTCTCTTCTAAACATCAGGGTACAGTGTTGAACAAATGATACAAAACACTTGTTTATTTTAAATGCCATAGAAGTTCAGATCTAATGATGGAGATAGATAATAAATAATATACAAATACATATATTATTTAGAAAGATAGGGACACTTGGGTGGCTCACTTGGTTAAGCCTCTGCTTTCAGCTCAGGTCACGATCCCCGGGTCCTGGGATCAAGTCCCGCATGGGGCTTCTTGCTCAGTGGGGAGCCTGCTTCTCCCTCTGTCTGCTGCTCTCCTGCTTGTGTGCTTGCACTGTGTGTGTGTGTGTGTGTGTGTCTCTTTCTCTCTGACAAATAATTGAATAAATCTTTTTTTAAATTTTTAAAAAATAAAGTAGTTATAGCAGGATGGAGAATGACAGAGAAAGAAGCAGGGGGAGGGCAGGGAAGATCTCCCTGGGAAAGTGACACTGGAGCAGAGTGGTGAATGATGTGACAAAACAAGCTGTGAGGTATTTCCAGGCAAAGGGAACAGCATGTACAAAGGCTCTTAGGTGAAAATGTGTTGGATGTGATATGATGAGGAATATCAAAAAGACAGGTTAACTGATGGAGTGAGAGAGGCTAAAGTGGTAGAAGGTATAGTTGGAAAGATAGCCAGAAGTCAGACCACTGTAGGTCATGGGAAGGACTCGTGACTTTATTTTACATGTTATTGGAAAACTTGATTGATTGATTGATTGAGGGAGGGCATGGGAGAATATTATTGACATGTGACATAACCTGACTTCCTTTTTAGAAAGAAGTGTGGAAAATACACTGAGTTGTCAGGAGACAATTTTAGGACCTGGGAAAAAATCCCATACCCCCCCCCCCAAAGAAATATCATTTCCTTCTATTATTTCTTATGAATGAGTACATTAAAAATAACATTAAAGCAATTAAACTTCTTAATCTTCATCTTGTGACTTCTCTGATGTTGCCAACACATTGTTTGCAATTTACTGATTCTGTCCACAAATATGACCGATGTTCAGTCACCAGGCACTGGGGCAGACACATGATTCATTGATAGATAGATACATGCAAACATACTTAGATAGAGGTAGGTAGATAGGTAGATAGATATCCAAGTGTATAATAGATTCTTGAATGCAAAAAGTGACCAAAGATGGTACAGATACCAAATCTTTTGGAACAGGTTTCCCAAGTGGGTGATCAGAAGGTGACTAGGAGCTGGCTAGGGTGCAGTGGGTGGGGAAGCATAGGAACAGCTATTCCCAAAGGCATGACACATTGTTCCCAAAGGCATGGCAGCACAGACAGCCAGGTTAAGGAAAGATGCATCTTCTGGTGTGGCTGAAGCAGAGTTCAGGGATCAGGAAGCACAAGGTTAGAGACAAGGGTAAAACAGTTGGGTAATTGTTGTGAAGAGTCTGGTCCTGTATTGAGATTTGCATTTCTTCTTGCAGGCATTGGAGAATCAGCCAGGATTTATAAGGCAGAGCACAATGACATTTGTGGTTTGGAAATAAAAGCAGCAGGAGGGTTGAAAGGGGAAGGTTGATGGGAGAGGTTTTCAGAAATGAAATGGATAGGATTCTTTCACCCGTTATATGGGAGCAGGTGAGAGGAAAGGAGGAAGTGAAAAATGGCTGCTTGGACCTGGGATTAACAGGAATGCAGGAAGAGTTTGAATGGGGCGGGGAAGGAAAAGAGTCCGTGCGTAGGTGTACTTGTGCAATACAGCTATGGAATGGAGAGAGAGAGAGAGAAAGAGAGAGAGGAAGAGAGAGAGAGAGATGCCCAGTATACACCTGGAATGGGAGTCTGGACCTCAGGGAGGAAGCTGGTTGGAAATGGACCCTCGATGACTTGAGTCATAGCATACCTGAAGCCATGCAAAGGAGTGAGATCTCTGTGGGGTTGAGACTTGGTGCCCCTATATTTCTAGATATTTATTAATAATGGCTTACGATGTCTTTATATTTCTTGGATTTAGTTTAATACCCTATTTTCACAGCCCACTCTTGGGAAATTGTACAAGAAGTACATCTGAGCTAGTTCTGAATCAAATTCCAGCACTTTTCCATCACCCTGACTTTCTGGTGTGCATATGTTCTAGCTTAATTATAAGGCTGTGGACTATTATTTAGTGATTTGGAGAACTCTTCAGGTGTTTGTTTGACATTTGTCAGGCTTTAAATTAAAACTCGTGTTTCAGACTCCTTATGTTGTTTTGAGAATTAATAATAAATGCTACTCATAATGCACCTACCACTTGTTATGAGATACACCTTTAGTTAGGTGCTTTTCCTACATGATCTCGTGTAATCCATACAACCACCTACGCTGTGACATGAGGTGCCAGGACCATCATTACCCCCATTTTACAGATGAAGAGATGGAGGCTTTTAAGAACAGTATTGCGTAACTCACAGAAGCTTACTTGTCCAGGAATGATACTGCTAAGACTCCCATCCAGGTGAATCTTCCTCCAAAACGCTTCTTCTAAACCCTGTGCCTCCTGCCACCTCTTCCAAAGATACTTTTCATCCAGAGCGTTAAGAGAGTACTAAGTACTAAGGAATACAGAGGCTTATTTATGGAATCCAACCTCTTGCCTTAATTCAGATCATCAAACATACTTAGAGTACAAATAACGTTTTTAAGTATCAGTTGTTTGTTTTAATGTTAGCTCTGCCAAATCATTCTCTAATCAGATACTCTGACTTGATTTTTCTGACTTGATTGTCAGTCATCCCAAGTTTGTTTGATCTTTGTCAAGGATTAAAATACTTTCACGGTTTTGTCTGGAAGCAGCTAAGATCCAAATACTTGTAATAATAGCAAGCCAGCCTCAGAATCCCACCGGGATAGCCTGCTGGGTCCTGTATGCAGGGGCAGTATGGTGTATGAGGTCAAACCAAAGGGTCTGGAGTCAGGCAGATGGGAGTTGTAGCCCCAGTGACCCTGCTTGCTACCTCCGAGCTTCCATTTTTTCATTTGTAAAACTGTGGTAAAAATACAGGGTTGATGTGAGGTTTGGATCAAGTAAAACATTTGGCGTCATAATTGACATATGGTACGTGGTCCATAAGTATAGTAGTACCTGCTGAAGACTTGAAGAGGAAGCAATTACCTGTATGACATTTTGGAGTCTTAGAATCACAAAGTCACAGAACATAAGGGGACTCCATTCAATCACTCATTCATTCATTCATTCACTCACTCACTAAAGTCTCCCTTGCATGCTGAGCTTTGAGCTGCGTACTGGGAACATAAAAATGAACAAGGTACAAAAGAAGACACAGTCCCCAGTCTCCAGCTGCTCAAACTCTAGACACTACTTAATCCATGCTTTAAAGTCCACTGTCTATTTCCTGGAAGAGAATTCATCATTTGAAACAAGGTGTGGCGAGTCACATTTGAAGTCTTATAAATGGCACACATAAGAGAGAAAAATCTGTCAGAGAATTTATGGTCCTTGAAATGTCCTTGGAGAGACTGTCCCCTGACCCTGAGGAAGGGTTGTGGTAGGTGTCAGCAACAGGGCCCATTACCCTATTGCCACACTGTAGCCCAAGAGACCAAGAGCAGGTAAAGAGGTTACCAAGGAAAAAAACCATGATCATCACATGAGCTAGAGAGGCAGTCCCAGGACAGGAAGCAAGACAGTGTGGGGCAAACAGCTCAGGAAGAAGGCTCAGGAAAGACAGTTAAGAGTAACACTCAAGAGCTCGGACTTCAGCATGAGATAGAGCTCCAAGTTCACATCCTTGGACAATTGTTTGACTTCTCTAAGCCTGGTTTCCCATATCTTAAATGTATGCATATTTTAATACTTAGTTTATAAGTACCTGTGAGAGTCTATTTCTCGTGCCTCTCCAACTACAGTTGTAATACACAACACTGCTTTGCATCATCATCATCGTCATCATCCTCACCATCTCCAAGTGACAGACAGTAACCCAGTTTCCATTTTTGCTTTGAATACTTTTCAGAATTGTTGCAGAAGATAAAATCTAGACCTATATGGGAACACAGAAAATGTTGTGAGTTTACGGAATTAATTTATGTCAACATCAAATGAAATCTTTGCCCTTCTGTCCTTGACAAGGTAGAGCTGGGTCCTGGGACCATACTAGAACTATAAAAGCAGAGTGAAAGAAAAGGCAGCTAGATGTCCCCCAGGAGCCAGCCGTGTCCATGCTAACTCTTTCCCTTTTCCTCACCAGGCACTTTCTCTTTAAGACCTCCTCGGGGAGCACACCCCTGTTTAGCAGCTCGTCTCCGGGATACCCTTTGACCTCAGGAACCGTTTACACGCCACCGCCCCGCCTGCTGCCCCGGAATACCTTCTCCAGGAAGGCCTTCAAGCTGAAGAAGCCTTCTAAATACTGCAGCTGGAAATGCGCCGCCCTGTCCGCCATCGCCGCAGCCCTCCTCTTGGCGATCCTGCTGGCATATTTCATCGGTAAGTCAGGACAGCCTGCTCCATGATCCTGGCCATGAGGGGTGGGGCAGAGGCCGTGGACTTGTGAATACAGCAGGCTTCTCTTGTCCGTACAGCTTGCTTGTTGGCTCCCGAAAGATGTAAACAATGAGGGAGGGATGGGAGTGCTTTTTCTCTCCTGAAATGTGTTTAAATCTGATGAGCTTCTTCCTCAACATTCTAAATGACATTTATCAGATGTGTAAGTAAGCATCCCTACTGTATTCTTTCTTGGAGACGAGCTCAAAATTGTTGTTTCTCCAAACCCATCCCTCATTCTCAAACTGGCCTTCTAGTCTCTTCCGTCTCTGGATTTTAACCCAGGTCTGTGTTCTAAAATGCATGCAACATGGATTAACTTCCACCAAAAACCGAATAGAGGAATAGTGACCAGCGTGTCTGGGAGCATCTTGATTCAAAGTGAACATCTAGCTGAGTAGCCAGCTTATTTCCAGACATGTGGAACAGAAACGGGATTGAGCAGTCCAGTCGGGTCTCTGTATGGAATCAGGTCACCCAGACACACTGTGGATCTTGCCCACATCCCCTCCTTAGCTTCTGCCCCCTAGTCTCAACTTGAATTGCGCCACAGTTGTGCATCAGGTTCATGTCTCATGCCAGCTGGGCTTCTGCGAACTCAGATTATAACTTAGGGTAGCAGGTTGGTGAGGTTGCTGGGTTATCTTTCTTCCTATGCCAGGGATGTTGGTTTGCATCCATCGGGGGTAGCCCTGTAACTCTGGCAAGCAGTGGATGCAAGAGCTCAAAGGTAGGGCTCCCCACGTATGTGAGCATCCTGGGCTGGCCACAAAGCCTGCTCACAGCTTCTGGCCCCAACCGAGAGCCCCCGTGTTGCTTCTCTGTGAACTGAGCTTACCAATGGCAGAGCTCCCGGCCCAGGCAGAGGCCACAGTGATGTTTGTTCAAGTGTATTTGAAACACTTGATGGTTCCAGCTTGGTTTCAGGGCAGCTGTGATATGCCTCCCTAGTTGGGCTGTGCCATGTTGCAAAGCAAGCCTATAAAACACCAGCAGAAAGAGGCCAACTGCAAAATTCTTCTCAGTACTTATGCTGAGGGAAAAAGACCATCCTGATCAAGGGACTCTGTCCCTTCTCCCTCAACACTGGGGCTTGCACACTTCCTTTTTCCTCAGACAGCCAGTGTGGTATCTTCCAGAGAAGGAATTGGTCCAGGACTTCCCAGACCATTCTATGCAAGCTTGCCTGATGGCAAGAGCAGGCGGCCTTGCGTCCCCAGTAATCTGGGGCTCCGCCCAAGGCCATCACTAGCCAAAAACTGATGTGAAGTTGTCACTGTCTTCCATAAGATCGCTATGCGAACCTTAATACAGAAAAATCCATTTTACATTTCTTACCAGTCGCATTTCCTAGGAATGCCCTCCAAAAGTGACACTCTGGGGCAAGGTACCATGTTTATCTGGAACTTTGTAAAAGCCTTGATGCTATAAACCCCAGCCCCACGTGGGGACTGAGATCTGACATCCATGTACCCCTAATTTAAAGTCATATCTGCTTCTCACTTGCTCTTGATGAAGGATGGAGTAATGGATTGACTTGAGGGAGGGGGTAGGGTGTCTGTCGCATGCTCTGCCACTTGTGTAGAATCCTTTGCGTCATTAGAGGTAGTTTTGTGTACTTCCCCAGGTAACTGTTCAAGGAGGCATGGTAGAAGCAAATTGAATTGCCTTCGTGGTCTTTGCATGATTTGGCTTTGTTTCAGAAACTTCAAAAAGGGTCCATGAGCTCACTTCTCAGACTTAATGTTCTGCTGAGCTGCTGGGCACCATGGGGAGCCCAGATACAGAAATTGAGGCACTACTCACCTCCACCAATACCGTCCCCAGTGTACCTCCTACTCTACTTGCCAGAGAGAGATAGATGACTACTGCCTAATGTATTGAGCTTGATAGTTAAAATCTAATAGCTTTCTGTAGGGTGATTACATAAATGGGAAACCATACAGTGAGAGTTTAATGTTTTAATTCGGTACGTAACTTGTAAATGATGGATTAGGAAACATATTTATCCTCCATCTGGAGGCTACTGGAAGCTGGACCTGAGCATCTTAGGATGGTTTATTAGATTATAATCTATCATTTTCTATTATGTATGCTTTAGGTAAGATTATTCTTTAACCCTGGAATATTAAACCATAGTTGATGACTCAAAACGAGTGATGGTGGGGGCCAGTGTCCCCGGCGGTGATGGTGGTGAGTGTGGAGCCAGAGGCCTGTTCACCAGAGGGGAAGGCATCTCTGCAGTCACCATGAGGGGTCATGGTCTTGAATGCTGATCTTGACCCAGTGATCCCATTCTCCTTTGCCTTGACAAAGTTGTTTTCCTTCTGCATCTAAGTTTCCTAAGTAAAATCCGGAAGCATGATGGTTATTTACGTGCAAAAACTCCAAAGTATGGTGAGGATTAATTAATGTGTATAAATCACTTTGAAGATGAAAAGCAGTATATTATTAATTACAGAGCTGCAGGGGCATAAACAGTGCATTATAAACACAGAGAAAAATGCTGTTGGGAGCAATGAGCGATTGTGCCCACCGAGAAAACGAGTCATCAGGGAAGGGCAGAAGGGCAACCTAAAAATCAAAGCCCTCCTATTAAGAACACACGAGTTTCTAAGACCTGAGCTCATTCTGGTTCATACATGACTCCATGTTCCGGTAGAACAGGGTAAGTCCTGGAACTGAAGCATCAACCCTGAGATATTTACGGATAGGCACTGGGTTCAGGCCTGCCAGGAGCTGTGACAATTAAGTCAAATTACCTTCCTTGCATGTTCAAACCTATGAAGAGAAGACTCCAGAAAGAGCCACCTGGAAAAGTTCAGCCCCGTGACGAGTCCTTCCATACATCCAGCACGCGAGTGAGTGTGAAAGCAGACTAAGGTCAACCCTTGCGCACATTGGAAGATGTAGGCATTCACCAACTCAGGAAAGATCCCCCAGTTCCTCCTGACACAACTGGGGACAAAGATCTTTTAGGATGCACTCTCCAGTCAGATTCTTCCTATGCTAGATTCTTCCAGTGTACATAACTTCCTGGAGTAAATTACTCTGAAAAGCTGCATAAACCCCTCAGGGACCATTCTGTGCATCACTCAGCCCCTGGTCCACATGTTTTCTTGGGAGTACTGACTGTGAAATGCAAGAGAGCTTCCCTCTCAGGAACTTGTCTTACATGCTAGGGCCCCTCAAGTGCTCTCATGGCCTGCGATGCCAGAAATCCCTCTAGATCCCTCAGTCTCTGAATCATGTAACCAATATAGAATTCCTCCCCTGTTTTATGCCAACTCTACTGTGTCTTTATCCTCATAGCACACATAACAATAACTGATTGGCAACTTCCATTTGTTGAGAACTGTCGGCTTTTTCGTTGAAAGCACCTTTATGTAATTATTAAATGTGAGCCCTATCCCCAGCCCCCACCAAACACTGTATCAGAAAATAAAATCAGCGTATTACGGTCATTTCACGGAGTTGATGTTGAAACCCAGAGTGCCTGCAGTCATGTGGCTGGCTAGTTGCAAGGTAAGACTAGGTCCTGGGTCTCCTGATTACTCTCCCGGTTATTTCCAAATACTGCATGAGACCTAAATGATCCCTTTTGTAGCATCGACTCCCTGAATCTGATTTTATCCTCATTAACAAGGGAGAATAATTAGTTCCTTTCCTTCCTAAACCATCTTCTGATGATTCCCACAGTGGAGAGAAACCATCTCTCCTCCTCAGTCTCCTAGCCTGTCCTTAGGTGGCTGTTTTCCCAAGCGTCGTCTGTTACAGGGGTCAGAAAACAACATTTTCCGTGCAGCCCCAGATCATAGATGTTTTTGGTTTTGAGGGTCATGTGGTCTCATCTCAGTTGTCCCGCTCTCCCCTCCTATGGCAAGAGCCACCATAGCCAAGGCCAGTCGTGGCTGTGTGCTGGGAGACTCTAAGTACGGACACCGAAATTCAAATTTTATGTACTTTTCATGTGTCAGGAAATATTATTCTTTTGGTTTTTAAAGAAAAAAAAAACTTTTTTTTAAGTTTTTTTTTTTTAAGATTTTATTTATTTATTTGTCAGAGAGAGAGGAGCGAGAGAGAGCACAGGCAGACAGAGTGGCAGGCAGAGGCAGAGGGAGAAGCAGTCTCCCTGCCAAGCAAGGAGCCCGATATGGGACTCGATCCCAGGATACCAGGATCATGACCCGAGCTGAAGGCAGCTGCTTAACCAACTGAGCCACCCAGGCGTCCCAAAAAAAAAAAAAACTTTTTTAAAGGTAAACTATTCTTTAGCTCATATGCTGTTCAAAACACACAAACAGGTGGCAGACTGGATTCGGTCTTTGGGCCACAGTTTGCCAACCCCTCCTGGATTATATCACTATTTTTTTCCTAAAAATACCTTTTCAGAGTATCTCCGTTTTTACAGGAAGGAAGGAAGGAAGGAAGGAAGGAAGGAAGGAAGGAAGGAAGGAAAGAAAGAAAGAAAGAAAGAAAGAAAGAAAGAAAGAAAGAAAGAAAGGAAGGAAGAAAGAAAGAGAAAGAAAAGAAGGAAGGAAAGAAGGAAATCTGCTTTCAGCCTAACTAAGAGTCCAACTCTATGTCCGCTGTAAATGGAGCAGGTGATTATTTTCTGAGGCTGGCAATCCCACTTTGTAATGAATAATTACACCTGACTTTCTGATCCAAACCAAAAAGTAGAAAAAGCAAGCCACTTTTCTCTTTGAAAACTTTCCAAAGGGTAAAAATGTCCATCCTAATAGACAGCATGAAACACAGCTTCAACTCTTGGGTGGTATGGAATTGCCAAAAAACTTTGCCACGTACTCCCTCATCATCAGTCTTCAGTCACCCCGGGTTCCTCTGCAGAATCACTGCCTGTTTTCAAATTTGCCTTAGTCCCTGGTGCCTTCTTTATTGGGGTTTCCCAACTTCTTTGTCGGGGTTTCCCAACAGGTGGTAAGGGTGCAGGTTCACTGAAGGACATCACTGCCTCGTCCTAGGTTAAGGTTGGATAGATCTGGTTTCCTTAAAAGACACCAAAGTTCTTCAACAGCTACCCCACGTCAAGGAAGAGAGGTGCTTGTGATGGATGACTTCACTGTTGAAATCCAGATAATCCTAGAAATTCTCAGATGAGAGTCAACACAACAGTTCACCATGACACAGGATTCAGACTATCACCCGCAAGTTAAAGACAATACGTAACATATGCTGAGTTTCTGTCAAAAGCTCTTCTCGTGGTTGGGAAGGAAAGGGAGTGGAGGAAAAGATAAGAGCATTTATGTCATCCTAAATTAGTTTTTAGCTCTTCAGATCTCTGCCAAACTAAAATACATATATATATTAGAAAGTCACCTTGTCTTTTTTCACTACAGTAATTCCTGCCAAATATGAAATACTATGTTTTAAGTAAGCTGCTCAACGCTCTGTCTTCTGCCACTCTCACTTTGATCTGGGAAGAACACGGGCCATCAACATGTCAGGATGTTAAAAGTGTGGTAATTTGGGGTGCTTTCAGTTTCTTTTGAAAACAATGAGAGATTATTTTCTATGGAAACTAAAAGCCTACAATGTGTTTAAAGTTGCTACACTTGAAAATTGATATGTTGAGACTCCTACTGATGAATCTGGCATTCAGAGCTGCTATTTTGTGTATTCCCATCTCGATGAACAGAGCAGATTTGGGGAAAACATAAAGAAAATGACAGAAAAAAGGATGAGAACAGTACACTTACCCAGCATCCTTTGTGAGGCTACAGCCTAGGAAAAATGGTGGCCCTCTCATTCAGACTCACTGTTCTTTGACTATCCAGAGAGGCGCTAAACCCCCTGCACGAATTTGACAATACAGGTTTACCTCCTGTTTCTAAAACGCAAAAGGCTGGTGATTAAATCCGAACAATCCTGCAAGTAACATTTCCACCCAACTCCTCCGACCCCGGTTGGTCAAATCTTGTAGTGAGCTCCACAGAGAAGAGGAGACCTGCCCACAGAGAAGTCAGGGGACCCAGCCATGTTGTCAGCTCTGATGTTAGTAACAGACTTTAGATATGCTAATGTGCTCTTAACCAGATAATGAAGTCCTGTCAGCGCTGACACACTGGTGAGTCTTAGGCGGTGGGGCTCCCATTTCGTAATTGCACACCCAATTTCACAGGATCTGTCAATTTATGGAAAGTAAATTAAGTCATTAGCTAGGTCACCATCACCTAGCAGCCATGTGGCAGCATGTATATCTGTGTCTGACATTCAGGGAAGTTCTTTGCTTTCCACTACGAGGCACCTGTCAGAAATCAAGGTAGTCATCCAGCACGGGGCTTCCTCGCCTTTGCCGGCAAGTTCCATGGACGAGAAGGAGGAAGCAACACTTGGTCCTTTGTCTGTAGACCATCTTAATGCAAAACCAGGGAAGAGTGCGTGCCACACCCCTCAAGCACTGTGACCGGGAGTTAGGGCGTCAGTAGAATCTGCCAGCCCAGGACTTTGTGGCCCCATGGAGCCTGTGGCGGGTGAATGCGTATGGAGTGTCCACCACCGATCTATCCCTTAACTCACCATTGAAGCCTTTGTCCTGAAATCTCTTTGTGACTGTGTTCTCTCGAGAAGCAGTAACAGGATACTCTGACATTATTGTGTCTCTCTCCACATTCTCAGTTTATTTGACTGGATCACTTAGGGTGGTCACCAAGCACACAGATCCTTTACCTCCCACAGGAAGCCTTTAAATTCCTCATTTCTTAAGTCATGCATGTGTTTGTTTATTTTTACTTGTTGCATAATTTAGATTTCTGGATATAGCGTCCAATGTACTCTATTATTTCCTTCTACATTTTTACCCATAACACAACTGCAGAGGTTCTTGCTGTGGTAAATAGAAGAGTACCAGTTGGGGCACTGGGTGGCTCAGTCAGTTCAGCATCTGACTCTTGATTTCGGCTCAGGTCATGATCTCAGTGTTGTGAGATCAAGCCCCACACAGGGCTCGCACACTGGGTGTGGAGCCTGCTTAAGATTTTCTCGCTCCCTCTCCCTGTGCCCCTCCGCCATCTGGGAAGGACAGAAGGGAGGGAGGAAGGGGAAAGAAGAAAAGAAAAGAAGAAAGAAAAAAAAGAAAAGGAAAGGAAAGGAAAGGAAAGAAAGAAGAGAAAAGAACCAGCGCGATGTAACACAAAGCACATGCACGGGCTTTAGTGTCAGATAGACTTGTGTTCAAATTCTGATGCGTATGCTTAAAAGACTTGGGCTTGCTGTTTAATCTCTGTGTGCCTTAGTTTCCTTACCCAGAACAGTGGAATAGCTCCTGCCTTGTAAAGATGTTTCAGGTGTTGACTAAAATTGTATATGTATATAACTTTTCTTCAAATGCAGTATGTCCTCAAGTATGAGAAGTGTCACTACTGCGCATATCCCCAAAGTCCTGACAAGTACTTCGCATTTATCAGTTTTATTTTGTAGTTTGGGAAAGAGGTAGTCACAGACCAGTTGGAAGGACATACAACCATGTGAATTGATAGGTCCATAGTCAGACCGGCAGACCAGTGTGCTGCCTGGCCAGCCACGATTATATAGAATCACCAGTTATAAAATGCATTCTGATTTCAAAGAGGAAAAAAAGGTGAAAAGCTCGGAGTTTTAGCATCAGTGAAGTGTGGTGGAACCTGGCACACAATAGAAGCTTATTATGATGATTATTTTGGCTACCACACTCCTTGACCAAGTCCATGGCAAAGTCTGAACCAGATTCTTGGATCATTGTATCTTCAGAACTGTGCCTAACACCTTGTAAGCATCAATAAATATATTTTGAATTAATAAATGCCGATTAGGGTTAGGGATATGTTGGATCATTTGTTGACAGCATTATCAAGTACCCAGAATCCTTGCTCCCTAATTTCACTGGTTCTCTCATGTAAAAGGAAATTTCTGGTTCCCTGATGCTGTAATTGCCTCTGTTCCCAAATTGCATTTCCAAGTTAGAAAGCATTTAGGCGACGGAACAGTTAGGGGGGATGTGTAAGCACCACATTTAAGTCCTCTAGCAGGAATCTGTGATTCCCTGAAATCGAGAGAGCTAGCTGAGTGAAACTGGGAAGTGTTTGTGTCTGGCATACAGCCACCATTTGGCACTCATATTACAAAAGTATAGCAGAATTTAGTTGGAGTTCAAGGTGAAGAAGCAAATAATGGCATAAATCTGAAAGTCTGTTGGCTGCTTCCCTGTAAATGAGGATGTGCTAAGAAATGAAGCAATTGCTACAAGGCACCAAATAGAGAAAAGGACTATTATATGGTGAATTAGGTCTGTGTACACAAGCCATGCAGAATCCTTTGTGCTCTAAAATGCCCTACTTAGCTGTGTAGCCTCGTACAACAGAAATTTGACCCTGAAGTGAACTTTTAGAACATTTGTATTTTTCTTAAGGTCACCTTAAGTCATACCTCTTGTACCCTTCCCTGAAAATTCCTTTCTAGAAAATTCACATTTTGATTGTTAAGAACAGACACACAGAATTTTTGCCCGAGCCCTTTCTTCATCAAATAAATCATTTATTAAATTGATGTCTCGTATTAAGATCCTCTGCATTAGGAGAGCAAATGGTCCATCAACTACATTAACATATTTAATATTACCATAAAAGAGAGGATAATGCATTGCATGTTCCACTAATTTCATTTTTTTATTATCAACTTCTAGCCTTAAATAAATATGTAAATATCAGAATGTCTCAGAAAACACAGCAGTCCGAAGCTACGTGATGATGAGGATAGAGTTTTGCCGAAGAAAATAGTGTCCTCCTTTCTTGGAAAGAGAATTTTATATGATGCATAATATGCATCATCTTTCAAAGGCTTTTCTTCCCTAAAATCCAAAGCTACGGATGAGAAGGGAGGATCTGCTTTGCCTCCAATCTTTGCCTTCCTTTCATCATGACTTGATTCACAGCTGTTAGGGACGGCCCTTCCCTTGGGATGGGTTTTCAGTGGAGTTAGGTCATTTGTAGTAAGATTTGTACAAACATGTTTGGCACTCCCCCTAGGGACTCTGATCTTTATGAAAGAAAGGCATATTACCTTGCTTTTGCCTTTGCGGTCATGACGCAATCCTATCAGTTCGCTTACTTATATTACACCATGAACGTTTTAGAGGCACGTTAATGAAGTTTAGATTAGACTTGCTTATATTCCAGAGGGAAAAGTAAGTGGCAGTGTGTCAAATGCATTCTGCTCTTCAGGCCATGATAAACAAGATAACATCTTGCAAAGAAGTTTGGTGTGCCTTTGAATTAGAAGCATTGCTGAAACTGGTTTTAAGGCTACCTTGTGCCCCAAACTTTACAAACCTACACTGGTAGGGCATTCACTGAGTTAGAGTTCTTGTATTTAAACTTTCTTTTAATAAGAAGTTTAGTATACTTCCTTGAGAAAGCTCTCTCTTCTCTTGAGAGAATTGTAGATTAAAGACGTGAAAAATCTTTGTGCGGCTTTGTATAGTCATATAATATATTTTTTATTAATTTAAAATATATTAAATTTATTAATTTTATATTTTTCCATTACACAAGAAATTTTCTTTAGGCAAGTGGTTGGCTGGTCACATTGTATGCTGGAACCTGCTGACCAGCCTCAGAATCTAGGACATTTTTACTCACAATTTTCTCCTAGACCTAGGGTCTCATAAGCAACCCCATAAAATAGAACACTTCATAGGAAAGCTGAGAGAGCCTAGGTAAGTTATGTTTTGCATAAACAACTTGTGCCATGATGTTAAGACATTTGCGTTTCATGTTTCCCAGGCCCATCAGGGAACAGAAGCTTCTATACTAAAAACCTTTTTATTAACTCATCAGTACGAGCAAATGGCCAGCTATCCTTTCTTCCCCCTAGAAATGTGAAGTGGTCTAACCATTACACAATAAGAAATTGAGGAGGTTTGTGTCTATTTTTAGCCAGTCTGTTTTTGTCAAATGAAGGCATTATCTCCTCTTGAATTTACTTTAAAAACTGTAAAGTTTCTCAAACAAAGAAGCTTGCCTGTGATTAGCTTATACTCCTCAGGAACACAGCAGTGAAGAGCCAAAAAAAAAAAAAAAAAAAAAAAAGAATATATACCAAAAAGAATGGGTTGGAGTTAAGACAAAAAGTAAAGGAAAAGGCATAAGAAGCTGTGAACAGAGTAATTAGAAATGCTTTTAAGCAATGCCAGCTATGAGATGCCATCCGCTAAGCAGGATAAAACATGGAACAATTAGAAGACACCAAAATGGGGGAACAGTGACACCCAGCACATCAAATGACACATAATCTTCTGCATGATTTCTTGAACCAATAAGTCCAACCAAGGTAATGAGATGAAAAGCAATCCTTGAGAATTGCTTGGAGGTGCTGTTTTACCCCCTCATCTTACATCATTAAACTTTCGGTTGCCTCATGAACTACTTAGATAAATAACAGTGGACAGCTCAACATTTATCCAAATAAACCAGAAAGCCACCATGATAAAGGAAATTGAATTTATAGACACAGCAGGCCCTTGCCTAATAGATGAGAGTAATGTGTCTAATGTTGAACATCCGTCTATATTTCAAATACAGTGTATCTTGGTGGGGGGCATGAAAATCACCTCCTACAAAATCATTTCTTACTAAGGTTGGTTTGTCTTCTGTTGGGTCTAATTGATATTCATGTAATTCCAGTACAGCCTTTGCTACTGCAAATGATATAAGTGAAGGAAAGAAGGAATATGCCTTTTGGCTCCCAGGGGAGCATTGAAAGCTAGGCTTAGAAAAATCACTTTTTCTCTTCAGATGTGTTGTCTTTAGAATGACCCTTGAAGCTAGGAAGCAAGTATATTTGTTTTTCAATCAAGTGAGAGCATTCGTGAAAGTCTTCTACTCAATCTTGATCAGAAATGGACATGAGGGAAGAGTATTATTTTATACTACATCCTTTCTCTGCCTTATTTTGCCTCTCTTCATGGTGTAAAGGAAGGTCCAGTAGGAATATCAGAGGCGACCTGACAGTTTTAGGTCCCAACCAAATCCAAGGGATTATGAACTTCTAACATTTGGAAAGGTTTCCTAATTCCTAACTGGGCATGTCTTATGGTCTCAGATAGGACATGGGTATGCCCAGGCTGACAGCAACTTACTACTCACCCAAGTCCGGAGGTAGGAGGTTCAGAGGGGTTGGGCAAGGGAGTGGGGCAGGGAAAGAGAAAGGACAGGAGGTCAGCCCCCCTATTTGGCATGTGTGTGAGTGGTGCCCCCATACCACTACTCCTACAAATCCTGCCCCAAATGTTCAGGAACAGTCTTCAATATGTGTACATTTTTTTAAACACTTTTTTTTTAAAGATTTTATTTATTTATTTGACAGAGAGAGGAGCACACAGCAGGGGGAGCAGAAGAGAGAGAAGCAGGCTCCCAGCAAAGCAGGGAGCCCGATGTGGGTCTCGATCCCAGAACCCTCGGTTCATGACCTGAGCGGAAGGCAGGTGCTTAACCGACTGAGCCACCCAGGCGCCCCCCAATAGGTGTACATTTTAATGAAACATTTTGACAGGTACATTTGCTTTGACTTGAAGGAAACTAGCTTCTGACCCTGGTTCCAAAGGTTTAATCTTTCACAAAGTTTGCATTCACACAGATGTGAATGTCGCCGCTTCTTCCCCTCCCATCCCCTCTTCTACACGGTCTGCCTTTCAGTATCCTCACGGCAAGTCCAGATGTATCCTACTCTGTCAGATTTAATTTTTTTTAAAGGAATATACATACATTCCAGTTCATTTAATGTTAGACTTTTTAAAAAATGTCCTTTATCCCACTCTTGTCCCCACACCCCTTGCCTCCCCGCCTTGGGTCTTTAGGTTGGGGTGGTCAGGGCAAAATTATACCCAAGGGCTCATGGTCTTGGCCTTGTCTGGGAGAAAATATCTCTATTTCTTTTGTGGGGATGTGGATGCCGATTGCGTGGTATTTTATTCTTCTCTTCAAAACTGACAGGAATTAAGCCTCTGGAAAGGTCAGCTGACCCAGCAGTGCTCTCTGTATTGTAGTGAAATACCAATGGCTTGTTTTAATGTCAGAGGCAAATTGGAGAGTGGACCCAACTGAAGTATCTGTGACTAAATTTGTCCTGAAGGAAGAAAAAGAATTGTATGTCACGTTCTCATGACTAAGGGGTTTATTAAACAAGCTGTTGTGTACCCCACCCAGGGAGAAGGCTGTCAAAACATGAAGGAAAAAAAGAGCGAGGGAAAGAGATCACACGGAAACCAAGCCCCAACTCTCCTCATAATTGCATGTCTGAGTACCTTGGCTAATTGACCCACGCCCTTTGGAATTCTTTCTTGATCACACACTACTGCCTCACCCCTGACCAAACACTTTCCGGTGTCTCTGACTCCTGCAGTAACAGGACACAGAATGACAGAACACGCCAAAAAACCTGGCTTGTGGAGATATACCCAGAGTGGACCCAGTTGGCTCTGGGCTTGTCGCTACACTCTTCCAAATCCATTGACCCGGTCAAACGGACAGCAGGGGTTTTCTTCATAGGGCTAATCCGACATGTCTCCTAGGGGAAACGTTGAGAAGGACTCCAGACATGAAAAGCGACAAGATGTGCAAATGCTGTCACGTTTTGGCTGATTGTCATTCGTGTGATGGGGCCAAGGAGGGTGCAGACCCTAATGGCAAAGAATCTTCATCGATGCCAAGGGAGAAACAAGTATCACGAGAAAAAGCAAGCGTGCACAGGGGCAAAAATACAGGAAGGCGTTCCTTTGAGTCACTGTAGCACATACGGCGTGTGTGTGTGTGTGTGTGTGTGTGTGTGTTTTTCCTGAGCATGTAAAGGAGAAGGGGGCCCGATGAGTGGTGGGAGACAATTACCATTTCCACGGGCTTCTACAGAACCAGAAAACCACATGCTCACCCTTGGCCTAGAGAATAAACGGAGCTCAGACTCCGCGGTCAGCTCAGAAAAATCCTTGGACTTAGATTAAGCCAGTTCTTATTTTTCCTCTGGATGATGAGGCTACAGTTTTAGTCCGTCTCTTCACATGCCTGTCCGCAGCCTCCAAAGAGACTCTATCCATTTATCTCCGAAAGCCAAAGAAAAGAGCATGATGTGAGAGGAGGGAGCAAAGCCGGTGGCCCAGGAAAGATGACTCTGATGCTGAATGGGGAGGGACTTGGAATCTCTCCCCTGAGCCACGTGATCATGGCAGAGTCCTGAGGATCCGGCCCACCAGCGTGACCCGGGGATCGTGGTGTCTTGACTTAAGGTCTGCCACATATGCAGAAAGGTTCCCTGCGTCGAAAAGAATTTTGATTTGGGGCTTTAATGCCTTTGAAAGCGCATCAGGAGTAACATTGACATGCTTTCACCATAGCCTTGGAATCCTAAAATAAATAATAGAAAAATTGTGATTTAAAATATAATTCCAAATACTAACCGGGCCCCGCTGCCTAGATGAGTAATAAGCTTCAATAAATGTGTGACAGGCACAAGGCTCTTCAGTATGAAGAGTAGTGAGGCCTCAGAAATAGAAATAGGTTTTTCATTACATGAGGGATTATGTTCGGCCTGACTGTGGAGCCCGTTCGCGGGGCCCCAGCTGCATCTTCTGCCTGCAGACGTATTAACGGGTAATAGTAAAGCGGGCCCGCGCAGGCTGAGACAGAGATTTGTTTTAGGAAAGGGAGAAAGGTCGCTTTCTCCCACTTAAGTCGGGATTAGCATTGTTTATGGCACACTTTCCCTTAAACTTCTAGTCGTCTGTGCTAATGAGCCACAATTGGAGTCGGGCTCCACCTGGGTGCCTGCTCAGATCTGCAAGGAAGCCCGGGATGGAGAAACCAGCGTGGTTTGGAGTGCTGGTGGTGGCTAGCTTATTTTGACCCACGTATGTGCACCGACACGCACACGTATACGTTGCTTTGAGGACCATACAGTTTTGTTGTTTGATTTCAAGCAAACTCAGCTATTCATCTAAGGCTTTCCTACTACAGGAACTCAAAGTCAGCCGTGGGCACACTCTGGCCTGCCTTCTTTTCAGGACTGAGATGTAGGTGTCAAGAAACTGAATTGGGCCCACCCTGCCCCTTTGCAGCCAAGGAAACTATGGGGTCTTGGGAGAAGAGTTTCAGGAGGAGTTTGAGAAAGGCTTGGGGGCTTGGGTGTAGAAGCGCACCCATGATGAGGACAGTTGATTTCAAACTGAGATGGGTTTTCTTTTGCACATGCTGTCAACACAGAATTCCCAGCCTCTGTTCATTCTTGACCCAAATAATGACTCATTGAAATTTCATAATTCCAGTGTCATTGTTTGCCTGGATCGGGAAACCTAATTTCCCTCACTTTAGGGGTCAGCTGGGCATTGGAGAAGTCCCGTGAAGAAAGCCCTGAATTTAGTTTGGCAAGGTTCCCATCTGAACCCTTAGTAACTGCGTGCTTTAGGGAAAGTCAAGTTAATGGCACGAATCTCCTTTTTCTCAACTGTAAAAAAATGATTGATAATAGTTATCATGATGGTGGTACTTTTATCGTAGTCTTCCTGTGTGACATTTAATGCAGATACTGCTATCTATTGATACTCATGCTGCCTATGCATTCACTCAAAAGAAAAAAAATCACAATGCTAAGGTTTCAATTGAGGAATTAGGCCATTAAAGTTCAGAGAAGGGAGAAACTCCCAGGGACTGGCAGAGGCGAGGATGGCTGGGTGGGTGCAGCTCCCAGCCCACCCAGCCCTGGAAGGATGGAGAGAAATGGCCGTGGGAATGGGCTGAGAAGCACTGTAGGCAACAGGGTAGGGGAAAGGCCAGAATTAACAGGGCATGGTGCAGGGGAGTTGAGGGGCTCAGCCAGCAAGGAGAAGGCTGACTAGTGAAGAATGGTGGAAAATAGGAGGGAAGGTAGAACAGGACCAGATGATGGATGGCCTGGAATTCTGGCAGAAGATTGAACTTGATTAGTTTGGCTATAGGGATGTACCTAAAGTTCATAAGCAGGAACGTAATATAAAACTATGACATGGGGGGCCCCTGGGTGGCTCAGTGGGTTAAAGCCTCTGCTTTCGGCTCAGGTCATGATACCAGGGTCCTGGGATCGAGCCCTGCATCGGGCTCTCTGTTCAGCAAGGAGCCTGCTTTCCTTCCTCTCTCTCTCTGCCTGCCTCTCTGCCTACCTGTGATCTCTGTCAAATAAATTAAAAAAAAATTTTTTTAAAAACTATGACATGCTATCGTTTCAGTTACCTAGTAGATGCTCCGTTAATATTTATTTGCTAATTGACTGAGGATTCAGGATAGACTGGGAAATGGGACAGAAGACAGGGAGACTTATCCAAAGACTCACCGTAATCAGTGAGTATGTGAATTGGTGAGGGCCTAACTTAGAAGGGGAGCCATGGAAACAGAGAAACAAAGTGCATCTCTGAGAGACTCCTTCCAGAGAAGAAAAGGCAGATTTGTGATATGATTTGTGTTGTGTTGACTGTGGAGATGAAGAAAACAGAAATACCTGATATGTCCTTCAGGTTTCTAACCCAGATCTATCGAGGAGTGGTGTCACAAATGGTGAACCAAAAAATTAAAAATTAACTCACCATCTTTAAATCACTATACACTTTTCTGAAAGCACGGTTGGCCCAAACATTTTTTTTTATTGGCATGTAATTCTACCAACCCTGGCAAGAAGCCATTCTTTTTTTAATGCACTCAGTAAATCTCTGTGCGGTTTCTTTATTATGAGAGGGCCCTTTGATCCAATAAAACCCATCAAGACCCCTTCGGAGGCATTCATTCTGGATTTTGTATGAAAGTCTGTGGAGAAAAAGGAGAGCAGAATTGGGTTAAAACTGAACTCTAAAAGGCTAGCAAAATGCCTCCGTAACCGTGCTCATACATAGTGCAAATTTCATGAACCAAAAGAGGCATCGGGTTATACTCTGAAACTCAGCATACCCACTTATAAATAGACAAGCACGCTCCAGGACTTGAAGGCACTTGCCTGACAAATGCAGAATGTGGTCCTGGGAGTCTGTACAGGTGCCCTTTTTGATTTGGGGCAGTGAAGCTTACAAATGAAAATCTTCAAAGAAGAAGGTTGCCTTTTGATCAGCTGGTTAGAGGCAGGTTTGAAATTATGATAAATCTGATGCATATTCACTGTATGAGCAGGTTTCAACTCTAATGCAGCTGCCCGTGTCTCTGCAAATGAGGTTGCCTCACTGTACCCAGGCTGAAGGGTCAGATGGATGAGGTTGGCTGTGGGTTTATGGATCCAGGAGGAGAGGGCCAGACATCAGGGAATGCCCCTGCGCCCTCCTCCCCTCTGCCCTCCCTCTGCGCCACGCCGAATTCTCCATTTATTTTTTATGCTTTAACATTTGACTGAAGTGCATGAAACACCCTCTCAGACACCAGGTGCCCAGAGTACAGCCTCAAACAGTGTGCTCAGCTGGGGAGTTTAAGCTTCCAAACTAACCAAGAGAATTTTGGCCCAAAGGCATTATCTGGATTGACCATGTAGATGAGCTTCAGTTTAGCAGTAATTATGTCTTTATGATTTCTTTTTCTCCTTATCCTACGTCTCACCTCTTCTGGTCTCCCTTCTGCTATAGGGGAGCAAGAGGTAAGCCTCAGCTGCCAGACTGGATATCCCATTCCTGTCCAGTTTTTGACCCCAAGCCATGGTGCTGGTCTCTAGGGACTCCTAAATCAGCAACATTTTCTACACTTGGTCAGGTTAAGACAGATGTCAGATCCCTGCCTTTTCCACTCCATGAGAGGCAATATCACGATGCTCTCATAAGCCCACCCCTGACGCCTTTGGAGCCCTCCTGCACCCTCCGCAGGAAGGGAGATGGGAGATCGGATAGCATGCTTGCGTGATGATTAGTTGTGGGGGGGCATCCCCAGCAAGCCATATCTCAATCATAAATGTGGAGAGTTACTTTAAATGGCACTTAAATTTAGTCGGCTTCTCAGCCAGTTAGAATAATCATGTGATAATACGGCATTATTGCCTAATAGCATTCCTGTAGCTGGCGACACCCCGAAAGCGAAGAGAAACGCACCTGCTTTTAGGACTTGAAGATCGGTTGAGAGTTGTAAGACATCCAGGAGAAGTTTAAAGTGGAGTTTGGAACCCAGTGAACAGGCTCTTAACCATGGGTAAAATTGTAAGAGAACATCTTACACTATTCTTGCAAACCGACTTGTCATTTCTCAAGTGTATAATGAAATAATGTGTATGAATATTTTCATGCAGAACAGCCTTTCTTCCCAGTTTTGCCCTCTTCAGTGCTTTGTGGTACATACAACAGAATCTTTTACAACAATGTTTTATAATCTAAAGACCAAGGGCTCCCAAAAAGGTCCTGAGAGAAGTATAAATGAGTAGCAACTATCTCTAAGATTGGGTTTTTATAAGTAGATGATGAAGGATGAGGAGGGATGTTCATGGGGAAGAACCCTCTAAAAATCATTGGGAGTAGTGGAGAATGAAAGTAAAATGCAAATGTTCCTATTCTGCAGCTACACCAATTAACAGATCTTTTATAGTCTGGGTGTGTGAGACGAGTGGAGGGCTTTGCAAATGCTGCCCGTGTAACAGGAGGGATGCCCTTCTGTATTCAAGTCGGGGGTGTGGCTAGAAAACAGGGATGAGGCTCCTTCTCCATCTCCACTTCCTTTACATAACTGTTCTCCCTGTGATTCTTTTTGCTGTAATAGCTCTTTGTGTGAAAAGGATGGATTGGAACCCACTAGGTCTTTTTACAGAATATCAAATATTTTACCCATTAAGCTGACTTGATTTGAAGAGGTCCTTGGCACAGATTGATGAAATAGCCCAAATATTATCACTCCTTGTTCTGCAGTCTCGATGGAGTAATAACCAGTCTCCTGGACCTTTGCTCATTAATGAGGTGGTCAGAGCTCAGGAATGTACAAAATTCTTTCCTTTCTTCTTTTGCTATTTTTTACATTATGCAGGCTTACAGTGCATGGGGGACCACTTGCTTACTGACACCAGTAACATTCCCCCAGAGAGACCCTTTTGTACATCAGCCCTCTGTTGCCCTTTGCGCTGGCTCAGCACACCCCCATTCCACCCCTAGGAACATTTGACAATGTCTAGAGACATTTTGGGTTGTCACGATGGAGAGACACTACGGGCACCACTGAAAGGTAGTGAGTAGGGGCCAAATTAGCTATTTACATGCTGCTAAATGTATAGCCCAGCCCCCCATAACAAGCAATCATCAACCCAACATGTCAATAGTGTGAAGGTTGAGAAATCTTCCTCTCTTTGACTTATAATCATGTCTTTAGATGTACTTTTTTCTCCCTCTACTATCAAAATTAAAATGAGGTCTCAGACCTATTTATTGCCCCCCTGTGGGTCAGCTTTGGTTCTGTTGCTTAGTCTCCCGGTGCTATTTTTTCATGCTCAGAGTGCTTAATCCCCTTCACAGAGGCAAGCTTGTGGTGCTAAGTTCTGAGAAGTTATTTGACTGAACTGGTCAAATTTGTGCTTTGAGAAGAGGTTTCACCTGAGGAGGTATAATGAGAAGTACCCTTGAATCTAGATCTTTTCCAAAGGACAAAGACGTCAGCCGTTTCTTCAAGACCTGCCATGTATAGGGACTTCACATTCAAGGTCTGATCTAATCTTCCCAATGACTTAACTTTTCTATTTAAAATTAAGAAACAAGATTCAGAGAGGTTGAGTAACTTGCCCACAGTCACACACTGGTCAGTAGTCGAGATTTGGAATTTAAACATGGGTCTATTTAACCTCCAAGTCTGTGTCTTCGCCCGTATATTTACTGCCATCAACTTATAATCATGTGCCTGGTGACTTTGATTTCATGTATCTCCAAACCCCAGGAGTCCTTGCAACTACTCTTAATGGCAATGTTCCCAAGAGAAGAGCGAATAGAGTCCTTCTTGTCACGTACACACTGGTCCGCTGAAACTTAGCTTGTCCTGACAGCGGAAAGATGACACATTCCCTAACCAGTTCCCTGTGTCTGGGCTTGTGGGAAGAGGGGGCAGGCAGAAAGAAGTAAGAAACGCATGAAACGCGCTTTAAAACTGAAAGTCATGGGCACCTGGGTGGCTCAGTTGGTTAAGCGACTGCCTTCAGCTCAGGTCATGATCCCAGAGTCCTGGGATCGAGTCCCGCATCAGGCTCCCTGCTCCACGGGGAGTTTGCTTCTCCCTCTGATCTTCTCCCTTCTCATGCTCTCTCTCACTCTCTCAAATAAATAAATAAAATTAAAAATAATAATAATTTAAAAAATAACACTGAAATTCAGAAGGAGAGCCCAAAGTCCTACTCAGGACGGCCAGTCAAGATAGTGGTTCAGTTAGGGGAGACATTCAGCCACAAGTTATCATAAACTGACAACCATAAGAATCCTAACAGTGACTTGCAGAACGACATGGCTCTATTTTCCTCACATAGCTAGCTAGATATCGGAGGCTGGCAGAAACTGACACCATATATGCCTGCTCAGTGTTGCCACCCAATACATGAATTTTTCCTATTTCTCTGCTTTGCCCCTCCCAGCATTTTATGTTTCTTTTCCCTTGGTTTTGCTGCCTCATTATAACAAGATGGCTGTTGCAACTCCAGGCCTCATATCCATCTTCAAGGGGGGATGAAAGAGGGGAGAAAGATTCAAGATCTCTACCCCTTTTATCTAGAAAACCCTAAATTACCCCTCCCCCACACACACACCCTAAGAGGATTTTACTTGTATCTTATTAGTCAGAATCGTGTCACATGGCTGTCCCTTGCTTCAAAGGAATCCAGGGAAACCTCTTTAGACTCCTTGGAATCAAGAGAGAAGAAAAGAAGGTTGGAATTGTCTGACAAATCCAGAATCCAACAGTGTCCTTTTATAGTGATTTTTACACTCAGGCTTCCACTCTGCTGAAAATAGATCCAACAGCTACTTCTAAGATATCTCTTTTACATATTTGTCCACTGTGGCACCCCCAGAGAGGGTGTCTTCGTTTGCTAGAACTGCCATAACAAAGTACCACTAAATGAATGGTTTGTGACAAAACTTTATTTCTTATCTCATCCTCTGGAGCCTAGAAGTGAAGAAGAGTCAGCAGAGCCTTGCGGGTCTGAGCCTGGTCTGTCCCAGTTTTCTCTCCCGGCTTCTGGCAACTCCTCGGCTATGGGAGCAAAACTGCAGTCCTCACATGGCACGGTCTCTGTGTGCATGTATGTCTCTGGGCCCAAATTTTCCTTTTTCTTAAGGACACCAGTCAGGTATTGGATTAGGGCCCACCCTAATGAGCTCATCGTACTTAGCGTGATCGTTGACAAAGAAAGCTGTTTCCACATAAGACCACATTCACAGATACTGACATGGAGGACTTCAACGACTTTTGTTGTGGGGAGACAATTCAACCTATATAACCCCAGATTTCTCAGGTTCCTTCACGGTATCTTCATGGTAATGACAGGTGGTATTTTTGAATATTTACTATATGCTAAGCAGCCCATATAGGGATTTTCTCATTTAATCATGCCACCACCGCATGAGGGGAATGCTAGCATTGTTTCTATCTCCTCACGTTTAACCACCAACTACACTAACTTTACCACAGCCATTTACATCCCTCGTATTATATGTTTCCTGCTCATCAGTGCCAAATAAGGGTAGACTAGTTGATTTCCTCTAAAGCTTAAAAAAAGGGGTATTTTTTGGTTTGGGGGTGTTTGTTTGTTTGTTTGTTTTTTGGTTTGTTGTTGCTGTTGTTTCTCAGAAGCCTTCTTTGCTGCCTTAGAAACACCAAACACTTCATTCTGCACTGGGTGTGATGGTTTCCTCTTATTCAAATGCAGAACCATCTGCGGAAAGTACTTCATCCTTCCTCAAAAGTTCACTTAAAAGATGAAATCACCCCTAGAGGAACAAGTCCCAAACTGAAGGTAAATGACATACAGAAACCCAAATGTGATCCCTCTGAGGTAAAAGTAGGGGCCCGGGGACTGGGGTCCTGCCCAGTCTCAAGGGTGCCAGTGGTTCTGCTCTGACACAAAGGGGGCTCTGAGAGACGAAGAGGAAATGGAGCTGTCGACAGCCAAGCAGGTCAGGAGGCAGAAGCCCTGCTTTCACACCATCCTTCTGGCCCTTCTCAGCCATCGGGCACCTGGCATTGATCTGTACAGTCTGGTGCAACCTCCCCCTGCTTTATAGTCATTGCTTTGGCTAAACAGCCCGGTAACAGATCCCTCTCACCATGAAACAGCCTTAGTAGCCACTTACAAGTTGTCCAGTGCTTTGCTAACATCCTCCTCTTAACAGGACCACACATGGAAAAGAAGGCCGTTCCCTCTTAAATAAAGTACTGGGGACTTGGAGGGAAATTTGGCTCTTTAAAGGCAATCACACTGGTTTCTCATTGCCTCCATACTGGAGGCAGAAGGTGTGGGAAATGATAGTGAAAAGAAAGCAATCCTTTATGTTTGTGTGGCACCTCATGACTTCATGTGGACGACAGGCATCATTGTCCACACTTTACAATCACAGATGGAGGCTCAGGGAAAGGACTTGTCCAGGGCAACAGCTAATCAATGACAATGGTGTGGCTGGTACCCGGGCAGTCAGTCCCCAGATACGGTGACATTCGCACTGCTGCAGAATGCTAGAATGCCGTGCTTCTGACTTGAGCTGACAGGAGCTTCTAGAAGAACCAGAAAGGGAAAGAGTCCCAAGTAGAGGACTAAGGTGTTTATTCCAGGTGCTGAGGCTCAAGGAGAAGTCGGTTTGGTTTGGGGGATGAGATTCCTATGACTTCGGCAGGGAGTCGGGGGCTTCCCTTAGTCTGGGCTTTGTCCACTGCACACTTGCTTCTCCTCTGGGATGCGTGTTCCCCACTCATTCTCTGACTCAGCAAACAACCCCCCGAGAAAAAGATTCTTTTCATTCTAACTCCTGAAGATCTCTTTCAAATCCAACTGGAAGGGAAAGTGATAGCAGCTAACATTTAGTTAGCGCCAAAGATGCTTCACGTTGGGGGTTTTACTTGAATAGCTCATTTAATTCCCCTCCACATCCTTATCAGTAGAGGCAAGAAAGATTGTCCCCACTTGACAGATGGTAAAACTAAGCCTTAGAAATTGTAAGGAATGTGTCCAAGGTTGCATGAGCCAACAGGTCTGTGTTCCTTCCTCTACCAATAACTCACAGTGTAAGTAAGCATGGACAAGCATTTACTTTCCTAGGGCCTCAGTTTCCCCACCAAAATAGAGCATTGATGTAGCACTTACCACGTGCAGGTCACTGGGCTTTGCCTACATCATCTTATTTCATCTTCACAACAAACCTGTGGAGTCGTACAGTTTTTATCTCCATTTCACAGGTAAAGACGCTGAGGCTCAGGCATGTGAAGTGTGCCCAGGGTCCCACAGCCAGGAATTGCTTCAGCAAAGCATCCAGGTACTTAACAATATGCTCCTGGGGCATGGGCCATCCTCAAGGTACCTCATGTCTCTAAATTTCTATCAATCCATTAGTTTTTCTGACTTATTAACCTCAGTATGTACTTTTCCTCCCAAATATAGCAGCAGCTCTATAGGGAGTTTGCAGTATTTCAAAAAACACACATTATCTTCGTTTTATTCCCACTTTTCAGATGCAGAAACTGGGGTGCAAATCAAATAAGTTGCTTAAAGAAATCCAATCAATGATGGGCAGGAGTGTCTTCCAAGTCAGACCTCCTGAATTCCAGTTCCCAGGTTAACCTAGATCCTGTGGAGCTGCACTGCGAAACCGTGTTCACGTCCTCTTGAACTTGAGAGCTTTCCCTAAGTGTCTTCTCAGTGGGAGATGAAGAAAGCCATGTGTTTAGTGGCTAACAGCCAATGTGCTGGAACCAGAGAGAATAGGGCAGGAGTCCCCACTCTTCCAGTTACCACCCATACGACTTTGTGCCAGTTACTTAACCTCTCTGAGATAGTTTTGTTATCTGTAATACAGTAATAATAAAGCCATTCACCTCCAAGAGGAGCTGCAAAGATGAAATCAGATGTTGCATACAAGGCTTTTGATGCAGCAGTTGGCATAAAGTACGTGCTCAGTAATTGTTAAAAGGGATTAGAGCACACCTCATACGGTCACCAGGCTGAGCCGGCCCAGGATGGGACCCCCATTGCCTGGGGCCCCTTCTAGCAGGCACCCTGCTTATGCTCCTTACACCTGCCTTAAACATTTAGCAGATGCTTCTCCTGTTCTCAGGATTTCTTCACTTACTTTGTCCTGACCCAGCTAGAGGGGCCTCTAATGGAAAAGAAGTAGAGATAATTCATGATCAATTTTAGAAGCAGGGGACTAAGGTGGGAAGAATGTGAACTTGGATCTATCCAGGCCTGGATTCAAATTTGGGTATTATTTAAACAGCCTCAGCTTCAGATGATCATTCTCAAGCAAGGATAATAATGCCCATTCCTGCAGGATTATCATTAGGACGAAATACGAGGACAATTGTAGGGTGTGCTGGCCTGTCACAGGAAAAGGAGCATCATTTTTAGATTAGCCAACCCGTTTGCTTTGGGCAGCTTATGGTGGTCAGTGAGAAGTAATACGAGTTCTATCAAAGTTCTCTTCCGTTGACCTGGCATTGTTTGTATCCTGAAACTTTCCCTCTCCCCCTGTGGCTGGTGGGTCTCTTTCAGCATGTGATCAGCAAACTACTTTTGAAAAATGTGTAGCTTTTTCATTTTTATTAATTAGAGAAACATGTTATCACAAGGAAAGCAGGATGACCATCAGGATGGGCAGAAGCACTCAGCCCAGGGTTGGAGGCTCTGAACCATCCATGGGTTCACCTTCCTAAGAACCAAGAGGTTCCATTGGCTCAGTAATTTTTTTTTTTTTTTCTGTTATGGGTATCTGAGTAGGAGGCTTCGTATCTCAAGAGCCCAAAGCAGAGGACGGCTTCGGTGCTCTTCGTGCCATTTTTACCGTGCGCTGTTGATGCTGGGTGAATGTTTAGGCCCCTCCTGTCACTTTCCTCTGGACATATTGGCTTTCTTTACTCCTTCTCCATCTTTCCATCGTGATCTTTCTCGTCTGTCCCTCTTCCCCCATACCTCTCACTTGCTAGTCCCAGCTCTCGCCCTGATGGGTGATGGAAGACTTATCTTTATTTAGCTTCAACTTTCTCTTTTGCCTTCTGGAAAAATTAACTGCCTACCAGCATCTTGGAATTGGTTGTAACATTCACAGGAAGTAATACATGTTCAGTGCCTTTGAAATTCTACTTACTATAGAAATGCAAGAATTACTAGTCTTTCTCTCGTTTTCTCTCTTCCTATTCCTCTTCTGCTCCCAGCATTAAGTCTGATTTCTTCTCTTTCTCAATTTATCCAGCTCACATAATTTGCCTTTTCATTTTGTGAATGGAGATAATTTGTGAATAGAAATTACTTCCAAATGTTTCAAAAATATTTTCTACGCATTTGCTTTAACATGGTCTTGTGAGCTTCTTTTCCTCTTTCTTTTTTTCATAAAGACATAAGTGTTTCCAAGAAAACAGAGCCTGGAGGAGACAAGGATCAGATTGCCCTGTGTTCCTGGGTCTCCTTCACTGATGACAACTGCGGGTCCCTGATCGCTGGAGTAACGGCACACAGGGGGCTTTCTCACCCTTGGAGGGGGAGGGCAGTTTTATTTGGATCCTTGCCCCAGAAATCCCAGAAAGGAATTGGGCAGTGCAGAGAAGAGAGGAGGAAGAGACTGAGCTATGAATGTGGAGTTAGTCTGGCAGCTGAGGGCTTTTACTGTGAGAGAAGCCCCATCTCAGTATTTTCATTGTAAACCTCATTCTCAAGCCTGAGTGGGTTCTAGGGTACCTCCTGAGAACCGACTCTGTCCTTTCCCCATCTGAGCAGCGACTGTTTCCCGAATCCTTCCTTCTCTCGAAGTGCCGAGAACGCAGCAAAGCAGACTTGGGTAACCAAGGTCCCTGCCCTCCAGCAGATCTTCATACACAAATAGGAAGAACAGCCCAGATGATCACTTATACACAACACTAAGGAGACCATACTGTGCTCTGTATGAAGTGAGTGGGGAGAGGAAAAGGAGGACTTTATCTGAAGCAATCAGGGCGTACTTCAGAGAGGAGGTGTCATTTAACTTCTACCTGGAAGGGTACCTAGGAGTTTGATGGAAGCACAAGGGGGGAGAAGTACATTTCATGAATAAAGAACAGTGATTAAAGCCCAGGAAAGTATGATGTAGGGAACCACACATCATTAATACTGAACCAAAAATATACAGGAATTAATGTATACATTAATACATATTAATGGAGATGGAACTAGAAAGAAGAGACAGATGACAAAGAGCCTTTCATGCCATACAAATGTGTGTTTGGATTTGATTCCAAAGTGATGTACAACATGCCAAGAATTCTGAGTCGGGGGAGCCCAGGGCAGTCTGGCAGCCCTGCACAGCCTGAAGAGAATGGCTCAAGACCAGAGGCAGGGAGAACCGAGGAGATGGTTTCAAAGCCCAGGAAGCAGAGAATGTGGACAGAACAAGAGCAGAAGCAGGGCAGCCCAAGAGGAGAGCAATTATAAGAGAGACGTTTTGGAGGTTGGATGTCCAGGTTTGGTCACTGACTGAATCTGGTGGGAAGAGGTTGGAGACACCAGGCATGACTCCATTAAATTGGTAAGAATTGTGCTCTGTCCTGGACAGGGTCCCTTGCGGCCATCCTCAGGAAGTGTGGGAACTACGAGAAGTTTTCCTGTATCTATAATTCAGAATGAAGCCTAATCATTCACATGTGTTCCATCAGTCATGTCCACTGGATGGGTTGGTGCTGGAGGTTCTGTGACAAAGAATGTACTTTCTAAGTTATTTTCACACAAGTCATGGAAAAGTTAGGAAACAGTAGAATTAGACTTTACAAACTTTCCCATTTTATCACTGAATGATGTTTTAAGGACAATAGGTGTGCGGGAAAGAAAAGGTTTATCAAGCACCCACTTCTCTTCATTGGAAAGGACATGTTTCACCTACCTGGTGATCTAATTGCCTAAGAGTGAGGAATGGTTTCAGTACAGGTGATCTGAGCTGGGCTTTATTTAGAAAGGGGCAGGGATTTCTGCTCTTGCAACAATTACATACTGGGTCATCCGAGGGCTAGGATCCACGCTGGGCTGGGTTGACAGTGGTCAGGGATTAGATTGCTAGGATTAACATTCAGTATCAGATTTGGGGGGATAATGTTGAGGATAGAGGTAGGATAAGTTGATTTAGACCTTGCCACACACAAATACACACTCACTACTTAGCTACAAAAGACAGGGCTAGGGGTTATAAGGTGAGGCCCAAGACATCTTTAATGGGTGGTTGTTTGGAGTCTCTCATTCTCCAGAGATAAGTGAGAAAGAAGGATTCTCAAAAAGCCCTCCCTTCAGGAGACAAAGGCACGAAACCCATTCTTAGAGGGAAGTTCTTAGAATAGATGGTGCTTGATCCCTGCTCTCCTTTTCTTCCTGTGGACATCAGTTTTACACTTTTGCAGAGTTGGGGGTACTGGGGAGGAGGGCAATATGCACCTGCAAGGCATTTTTCGATCATAGTGTGTTTGATCCTACCTTGGTTATCCCAGGTTTCATATGTTTTTGGCAGGCATTTTGTTTTCTTGACAAGAGAGGGTTGCCCGCCCTCTGCCAGCCACTCAATTTTGGCAGCTTGGGGAGCCGGTCCTGAAAATGATGGCCACTGCCACCTTAAGGCGTGTCTTTCAGTGATTGGTGGTTGGGGAGGATGGAGCTTCTACCAGCCGGCTTCCCGGACTGAAATGTTGGCTTTTCTGAACTTCAGAAGTTGCTAAGATACTGTATGTCTTTGGACACCATCCAGGCTGTTTCCTTCCATGCTCACAGCTTTGACGGAATATTTCCTCTCCCTGATATCGTTACAGAGGTGACATGCCAAACCAAAGTTAGAACCGTTACAAGACATTTCTTTGAGTGCAGTTTCCTTGGTTCACCCATTCATCTGCTGTTCTGGAAGAAGAAAGTAAAATCAAAAAAGCTCTATTAAATAGATATGCCAAGTAACGAGGAAAAACAGAAAAGTTTCTTCAACTTTTATATGCTCAGAATTGTCTCACAAGCATATTTTTGTTCCTTTCCTCTATTTAAAAATTGATAACCTAGAAATAAAGTCGAAAGCAGACTCAAAATGGTTTGTGGCACAAAAGTGGCACCTACTGGTAAGCGTTGGCGGAAATCTGAAGTTTAGATTTGTGCATGACCTTGACCAAAGTTATATCCTCCTGAGAAGGCTTCCTAATGATTTTCTATGTCTGGAAGGGCAAACCCTCTTTAGATGTATAAATATTAAAAAGCACTTCTTAGGCATGAGGGCACTGGTTTCAGGGCTACAGAATGACTTTTTCAGCTTGTAATTAAAAACATCTACTGGATAACTAACCAGCAGCACTCTTTGCCCAAAGGAGCAAATGATTTAAAAAGTGGCTGGGTTGTACACTAAAGGGGTGTGACCTGTGGGTATCTGTTCTTACCTCTGGTTTCCAGAAGCATCTACCCAACTCCCCCAGCCCCCTCCAGCCATTGGGTTCTTGACATCTGCAACCTTTCTTTACTTCAATCTTCGGGATTTTTGCTTTATCCTGGTGCTATTTATTTTCCATTTTGGTTTCCCTGTCTTTACTCTGTATCTGAGTCTATAGAACTAGTCCTTAAAGGACAATCATGGCTCCTTCATTTACAGTGTACACTTGAGGTTCACAAGAGATACTGCATTGAGCAGACAAAATAATCTCTTTTGAAGGACTACACAATTTTTCGAAAACAGAGGTTCTCCTACGTATTTGAAATTTTTTTTTCCTGTTTAAGAGGCAGACTCCATGGAAAGATGCAAAGGGAACATACATTATTAGGTACAAAGATCTGGGACTTATCCAATTGGATACACAGAAAGGAAGGGCTTGACGTCTGCTCCTTTGAAAAGGTAGCAGGCTTTTCTGTTCAATTTCTTATCTCTATTTTTTAAAAAAAGATTTTATTTATTTATGTGAAAGAGAGAGAGAGAGGGAAAGAGAAAGCATGAGCAGGGGGACCGGAAGGGGCAAAAGCAGATGGAGGGAGAGGGGAAGACTCCCCACTGAGCTGGGAGCCTGAGGTGGGACTCGATCCCAGGACCCTGAGATCATGACCTGAACTGGAGTCAGACGCTTAACCAACTAAACCACCTAGGCACCCCTTCTCATCTCATCATTTTTTTTAATTTTTTTTTTTTATTATTATGTCTCATCTCTTCTTTAAAACAATCCTACGTAGCAGGTACTATTGTTAAAGATATTTTACAGTTGGGAAAACGGAAGCCTAGAGGTTATTTATCCAGTGCTATGAGACAATTAAATGGTAGCCACATTAGGAGTCTTTTTTTTTTTTTTTGTAAAGATTTTATTTATTTATTTGACAGAGAGAAAGAGAGATCACAAGTAGGCAGAGAGGCAGGCAGAGAGAGGGGGGAAAGCAGGCTCCCCACTGAGCAGAGAGCCCGATGTGGGACTCGATCCCAGGACCCTGAGATCATGACCTAAGCCGAAAGCAGAAGCTTAACCCACTGAGCCACCCAGGTGCCTGTATTAGGAGTCTTTCTGACTCTAAAACCAGCATTGCACCCCAGGTGACCTAAGACGACAACCCTGTTCCACAGATATTCAGTACGTACCTCCTCCCGGCCAGGCAGGCTGCTGGCAGCTGGGGTGCGCTGCTGAGGAGAGCGGACCAGTGCCTGCTCCGGGAAGCCCACGGTAGTATCACTCCCCTCATGTCCCAATTTGTTCTTTGCTCTCAGGGTTTGTTTGGTTCTTTTTTAACCCCTGAGGGGAGGAGCTGACAGATTGTGAACACCAGTAGTTACTGAATTGGTCTTGTCCCAAGGCTTCTTAAAAACAGTTTTCAGTGCGTGCCAAGCCCTAAATATCTCCCAAGTCATACTGAAAGGAAAGAGAGTAGGTTGTGCTTGGAATGTGCAGCCTCCCTCGGCCTTGAGATGCCCGTGGGGCTTTTTCTCAGGAAGCCTGTTTTTCTCTGCAACCCTACAGTCTTCTACCAGGGGGTTAAATTTCCTTCTGTGCATTTAAAGGCTGCGCCTTCCAGGCATGGGTGTAGCAGCATTAGGATGGAGGCGGGGGTGAGGGAAGACAGATTTTTGGAGCTGGAGGAGAGACTCCAGGAGATGAAGGGTTCCTGCCTCCCTTCAGTCATCTTAGAGCATGGATAGTGTTTCTTTGTTTTGATTTGCCATCTTGACGGGCGGGTCACGGGGGCACAGTTTGACCTTGGCCCCTGCCCCCTCGGCCTGCTCCGGGCCACGCTTGGGCACATTTTATCTGTCCAGCCTATGCTCTGTAAGCGGCGCTGCCCGTGCCAGCCTCTGTGTCCCACATCCTGTTCGACACCCCCCACCACACTTCCCTCTCTTTCTCCCTTCCACAGAGAAAGTTTGCTTGCCCACCACGGCCTGACTCGTGTGGGATCTGGATTAGCCGAACAGCTTTCACTGCTGTCAGCATGGGACCTAATAGAGTTCTTAGAGAGGGTGCTTTAGAGGCGCTGGTCCTGACAAGGAAAGCTTCTGTAATCTTGCCTTTGTTTAGAAATATGAACTTTGAAACCCTACTGCCGAGAGTGTCAGCAACCACGCTGATCCGAGGCCTTGGGCAAATTCATTTGAATTGCTTTGAAATTGGATATTCAAAATTCAATAAAAATAAGCCAGCCTGATGGTACAGCTGCAGCATTCCACCCATCCAGCTGGGTAAGCCGCAATGATTTCCAGGCCTCGGACTAGCAAAGCCCAAGTGTGATGGGAAGATGAGCGCCGGAGCTGCCAGAGATCTCTTCCTGGCAGCCCAGCCCGCTGACGGCTCCCTGCCAGCTGACTCACGGAGCGGGGCTGGCTTTGGCACCACCAGGCGCCTCTCACTGGCCTGCCCGGGCAGGGACGCGTGGTGCCCGCCTCGGTCGTGGCGAGGGTCCAGGGGGAGGGAGTGCCTCAAGGGCAAATGGATGGGGTGTCAGAAAAACAATAAACTCACAACACTCCAGTTGTTCGGAGAGTGCCTGGACTTCCCAAATACTTCGCCACAGATCCAGGGCCAGCAGACACGTCTTCAGTGGGTTTAATTAAATTGTACGCAGATGTACAAACACCGTAATTTGCCCTTGAGCAAATGCTACTGCTCTTGCCTGTTAAGGGGGACGTGGCCTCCTGGACGGTGTTGTTCCTACCTTCTCTGGAAGGTTCCTCTTCACCCTGGTCCATTTGGAAAGGCAGTTTATTCTCACTTGCCCCTAAGACGGAAGCTGAGTTCCTTTCTTTGTGATGGCGTATTGCCATTCCGAGTGAAAACTGTGAAATGCCTATTAGGCATGGGCAGATGCAGAAAGAGATAGATGTAGACACACCCGTACATACATGTACGTACCCATTTATAACACACTGATGTACATATATGCATATACATTTATAGCTAGACAGACCAACCCGTGAGGAGAATTCATACGTAAAAAGTGTCTTGTTACCCCTAAGGAGCCTGCTTGGTTTTCACAGTCAGGCCCATCCAACAGCCTTGCGTGAGTCTAGCCTCTTTTCTGCGTCGGAATGTGCGTGTGCGTGCGTGTGTGTGTGAAGCGCCTTGAGTCAGATTCCAAGAGAAATACATCCGTTAACCTTCTGATTGTCGTACTGGGCCACCCACAGCACCGTGCCTAAAGAGGGGTAATTGGAGCGTCCTCTTGCAGGGACATTGTTAGCGGCCCACTCCATTGGCCTGCCTTATACAGCGCCAGCCACTCAAGGGCCAGCCGTGAAATTTAATTTGGACTTTTACAGACACATTCTGAATCCGAAATCTCAATAATAACTTTCCCTTTGCTCAGCCTTTTAACTGTGAAATTCAGTTGGGGAGTTTCGAAGCAGCAGGTAATGTCACAGCACTCCAGAGGGATTTTGCCAGAATTCTACTAAAGTGCTTGCAAGTGTCATTTCCATATTTAACTAATTTCAGTTTTTAATTAGCTCCATGTGAAAAATGAGAGTTCACGCTGAGCTCCTCTGTCAGCACAGACGCTTGTTTCCTTTCTAGGATCTCAGGACAATTAAGAAAAAAATAGTTGATGCTACAGTGAATGTGATCGTGCATAACTCTCCCAAGCCCTAGCACCGCTCACTGACAGTGAAACGGTGGCACCGACCGGCCTGCCCGCCAGACGGAGAAAGAGCAGTTGGAAAAGGGGTTTCAGAGGCAGACCTGCGGATCCCAGATCTGAATGGTTTTTTAGCTGCAGAGAATGTATTCTCATCCCTGCGTTTTCCACAAGATGACCTGAGATCCGCCTTTGAGGGACCTCTGGATGAAATAGGTAACCCCCACAATGGCCTTCCTAAGGGAACGCGGGTTTCCCAGACGCCATCTGCAGGCTTAAACTCCGGCATCTGGGTACCTTTAAGGTCATTCGATTTCAGATTCTTAAGGCTCTTGGCATCTGAAAGTAACTTCTTTCTGATTAAGTTTCAAAATGCAGTTCAGACATGGAAATTTGTTAATCCTACATTCAAAGTGTAAATTTACCACTTGGGACCAACATGCAAATGAAAAACTACATACTCTTCAAAAAAAAAATGTATTGAGAGGTTCTGTTTTGCATAAACTGAAAAATATTTGATGTGATCAGGTTTCTGAAACAATTTCAAGGAAGCCAAAAAATGCGGGCCCTGCATTTCATTTGCATAGCATCCATGCTAATGGCATTATTTGTTTAAAAGAGAAGATTCATTAAAAGTTTTGAAAATGATTAAAGTGGAAGAGTGTTTGACATTTGTCTTTAGTAGCAATTCCTGGAAATTGGTCTAGAAAGTAGAATCCTTCTTCTTCTCCTTCTTCTTCTTCTTTTGTTTGTTTGTTTTTTGTTTTTTTCCGTGTGTTTTAGTGTTGGGTAATTATGCCCCATGGGCAGTGGACATTAACAGATGATGCGATGGTGAGAACACCAGGTATCTCCGACGGGAATTGAAAATTACGATCTCTGTGGTAAAGAGAAGCCTTAAGTACTAGATTTTGGGGGTTTGATTGGGGAGCAGAGTAGAATGCAAATTGACTTTCCTTCCATGTTCTCTTCTTGTCTCCTGGCTCGGCATGAGTTACAAGAGCAAACAAATTTGTGGATCAAGTAGGCTGTTTTTTTGGTATAGAATTAGAGAAGCACGTGTCCTGTGGGTTGGCAGGAATTCCACCATTCAAGACTTATTTGTGTAAATTACACGTGAAAAGATGGAAGCAAGTTTTTGAACAGGAAAAGACCACCCAGAAGTTGTTTAAACTAAAATAACTGCCACAGGGAGTAGCATTATCCAGCAACGAAGGCTTAATTAGCCAACGAGCCTTGAGGTTGAGGTCTGGTCTCCCTGCTTGAGTCAGCTCCCATCTCCAATCGGAGGGCGTGATACCCCTTTCCCTGGGCTGTGATGGGGAGTGGAGTAGTAAACTGAGAAGAAGAAAAAAAAAGAAACAACTTCTAAATCACAGTGGTCTGTTGAGTGATCTAGAGAATGACTACAGTTGGGATCTTTCACATTTCTTGGCTCTTCTCAAAGTGTGAACTCAGGTGGGCCTCTTCTGGATCTCTGGGGGTAGTTACAACAACAAAAAGCTTGTCGTTCCATCAGGGGGTTTGGCCTACAGTTCCTTTGAATGCTGAGGACCCCTGCGGAAATGCCAATAGCAGTCGGAAGCAGTGTCCTCCTAAACATTCATCCACTGACACAGGGGTGAGCAATCAGCGGTCCCATATCAGAAAGTTTGTGTAATAGAACTGTAGGAGTAATGCTCATTCTGGAGGGTGAAGTCAGCCTGAGCAGCGACGGGTGTGGAAGGTCACAGACTTGAGTCGGAAGGAGAAATGCAGAAATGGACAGTACATTCAGAGAATTTTATGTGAATTCTGGGTCTGACAACTAAGGGTAAAAGCCACGGTTTTGTCACCTATTCCTTGAATCCTATACTTCCTAGCCCTCTACTTACTCATTAATTTATAAAACAGTTATTTTCTGGTGCAAAGTAAGAGCCCAGGCTCCAGGATCCAGATACACAAGATCAAATGCCAGTTTTTCTGCTTACTAGCTACATGAGCATAGGCAGGATACTTTGCCTCTCCCTATGACTCAGTTTCCTCCTTATAAAATGGGCACAGTATTAGTTGTTTTATAGGGGTTTTGTAAAGATTAAATGAGATCATTCTTAAGTAGCCCTTGGCACAGTGCTTGGCAAAGGAAGGAGCTAAGTAAGACTTCTATGTGCTAGGTTCTGGGTGTACAGTAGCAAACCAAACATGCTTAATCATTACCCTTCCAGAAGGTCCAGCAATACACCCAAATAGAACCACTCAGCATCTATTCAGGGGTCAATCAAGCTTCCAGTTTCTATATGAAATAAAGATATCAAATTAGGAGTATAGAATGGGACCATCTCAGCAAAAATAAACTAATGAGCTAAAGCCACTTATTAAAATAATCCCTCCCATGGACAAAGTAGTCACATGTACACTTGCCAGGAAATTAACTACACCCTCCCACCCCCCCCACACACACATGCATGCACACATGTGAGATGACCCGGAAGCACACGTCCCAGAAAGAGTATAGAGAACCAAGTCACCCTCACCCAATGAGAGTTAGTTCCTAACCATGATCCTAACCAGGCTGTGTAGAAAGGACATTGAAGGTCGACTCTGAGATCACTGGCACTTCATTAAGGAGTTTATCCTAAGTGCACGGGGCTTTCCCAGGAAAAAGAAATACAGTCCTCTCCTTCAATCCAGACATGCTGCTGAGAAGCCTCTAGACCAGCTTTTTACTTCACTAAACCTGTCATATAATTTACCTGAAGTTTTTCAGGCACCATCACTTCTATTAACAGATTGGAGAACACAAAGGAAAAGTTGCTTAGCTCCACATCCTGCCTAGAACTGACCTCGCCCCTGCACTAGCTTTGTGTGTCCTAAATCTGAGGTTGGTTGTGCGTATGCCCCCCAAATCCGAGTTCTTTCTTGGATACTTGGTACTGAAAAATTCACTCCTGATCACCAGAATAAGAAAGTGTTGTCTGAAGAAATATAAAATAGAACTGTTTGGTTTTCCTACTTTAAGAAATATAATAGAACTTCATCTCTGGACTGCTCTAACTTGTGCCACGGATTCTAGCAGAGAATAAATCTCTATATAATTTTGCTTTTGTTTCTGGTTTTCTTGTTTTCCTGTGTGTGGAATGTTTCCGCGACTGCTGTTTGTTCTTGCCGTCTAAGAAGTTCAACACACGGGTATTGTAGATTTATGTGGTACTAAGAAGACATCACCTATTACTTTGTGTAATAAACTTCCTTCCAGAAGGAAGAGAAAAAATGGCTGTGCCTTGACTGCAGAGCAACGTTAGTAAATATTTATAAGAATCAACACCGTTGGCGAAAATGGAGTTTGCAGAGATCTTCAAGTTCCAGATGTTTAGCCAAGACTAAGGAGCAGCAGGCCTTACAAAGTGGCTGTAGTGAGCCTGCCAAGAGGAGGAACCAACACCCAGCCTCAGAGCTGGGCACCGACCAGCTAGTTAGCCTCCTTCTGGCTTCCTCAGTATCAGATGTCTCCAGGAGCTTGGACAGGAGTGGAATCGCAATTTGATCCTAGTTGAATTTTCTGATAAATTCCTTAAGTCCCACCCAGGAATCTGTGTGGTTGATAAAAAGAGTGACCCTCGTGCTCTACAGAGGAAACAGATTCTCATCTGGGCAGAGAGCTATCCCAGCACATGGTGAAGAAGGGGCACAGGGGTACCTCTGGGCGTGGACAGTGCTTTTCTCTAGAACGAACTCTGTACCTCTTCACGATGTTAAACAACTTGCAGTAGACACAACATGGGGAACCTGAATGGCTCACATCAGTTTCCTTGGTCACAGGGTTGGCAGGTTCCCTGTGCGATGCCCAGGTGAATCTGAGTTTCGCTCAAATACCAAATAATGCTTTTTGTTTGAGTATGCCCCAAATACTGCCTGGGAAATTCAAATTGAACTGGCATCTTGTATTTTTATTGGCTGAATCTGGCAATTTTGCTGGGCAGCCAGGTCTGTACTCAACAGTCCTTATATCTTCTTCAAGTCAGACCTTGCTCCCAGAGTCCACAGTGTTACCTTTCCTTGCTGGCTGCAGCGACTCTCCCAAGGAAGGCAGTGACCCCCAACCAAGACCACCAGAGTCCTTGCCTAGGATGTCTGTAAGTGACTTTGAAAAAATGAAGCTCTCTTTTCTTGGGGGGCCCGGGGCGTGGGGATGTGACTCTGTCAGTGTGCATGGCCATTGTCCCCCTCATGGAGAAAGCCCATTGAGAGAGATTAAAGACAGGGCTTGACTGGCCTGCCGCTCCTTTACTTCCGTGAGCTATCTTCACAGCCTTCCAGTAACTTCCCTTCTCTACTTAAGCCAAGTGAAGCTAACCCCTCCTGGTCCTAAGCCAATACATAGCTCAAACTCCTGAGTTGAGCCTCCTGAACTATAGAAAACAGTACTTTGCCCTGGGAGTGCTTACAGGCAGGTATTTACAAGAAGATGCCCACGCCAATAAGGCTATCCCCGTGGGTCATCTGGTTTTGGGTGGCTCTTTGCCACCAAGGAAGAGGGATCCCGTCACTCTGCCAAACAGAGCAGAGATTCCCCCAAGGCCCATCTGCCACTCGTCAGTACCTCCATGGCCAGGGCTGACCGGTGAGCAGAGCAGGGAGCCTGCCCCTCTTGCCTTCTCAGAACTGCTGTCCAAAATACCTGCTCTCTAAAAATATCTCCCCTGCTACATGGTATCATGCCTAAAATTTCCACCCTTAGCGTTGATACGTTCTGCTGAAATCGTTAATCTCCTCTATAATTGCACATCCATCAATGGTAGAAAATGTGCAGTTGTTAAAGGGAGGGCTAGGGGTGAATTCATATATCAAGTTCCAACAGATTTGTTTTAGGTTTTATTGAAGTGGCTGATAGTTTGGGCAGCCCTGCTCTGAGAGAATCGGATGGGAGTCCAGGAAACTTGCATCGTGTTGGGAAAGCATTCGTGCAAGTGACCCTGCTGAGCTAGGTGGTGGCAGTGAGCCTCTCTGATAACTAGTCATCTCAGGGGGGCAGAACGGACATAGAGCAGATACTGGGAGGAGAGCAGATATGCTAAGAAGAAACTTGACCTGCTTTTCCATTTCTCTTTGGCCCAAGTGTGGGTCTGGCATTTTCTCCATCTTTCCGCCCTGGCTTGGATGTCTCTTTTCCATCTGACATCTTCCAGACTGTCTCTGACATCCTGCCAATGTGGACGGAGACCTAGAGCACCCAGAGGGAGGGTCTGGGCTCACCTTCTCCACTCTCATGGAAATAGATAAGGGAAGCTTGTTCCTTCCATCGGGTTCCTTTTCCCTAATTGCTGTCAGCCTTGCTTCACACAAGACCAGTGGTGCTCAGACCTGAGCATCCACCAGAATCACCTCCGGGGCTCTTGGTCCATAGATACCTGGGCCCCACCCCTGCTGAAGTTTCTGATTTGCACCTCTGGAAAGGGGCCCAATAATTTGCACTTCTAACAAGTGCTCAGGGGATGCGGCCAGTGCCCATCTGGGAACCACAGCCCAAAACTGCTGACCTGGACTGTGAACTTTTTGAGGGCGGCAGTGTCTGAGTCATCCCTGCACGCCCAGAGCCTAACTCAGCACTGGGCGCATTAGGAAATGCTTACTAACACAGCTCTCCCGTGCGACACAAGCCTTTGTCCTGTTAGAGTGTCGAGGCTCATCACATGAGCACCCTGAATTTGCAGATATAGGTTAAATGCAGAAAATGTTGTCATTTAATGCAGTTTTATGTAGTGGCTCTCCAGAATATTAACATAGAAGATTCAGGGCAGCAATGTCAGTACAAAAAGGGAGGTTTGAGGGCTTTCCTGGAAGCTACATTTGCATAGGAAATACCCAGTTTTTACTTAGATTGTATATTTGTGGTTACTTTGGAGAAGGCTGGCGGAAATCCTGAAGCATTTTCTTTCCCACCCCAACTGCACCTCCCAACTGCTGTTTGGTGTTGCCGGTGACATCACAAGAGCACGAAATTTGTGATTCAGGTCAGCAGGTCTGAGGTTCCTCTTTAAAGCATTACTCCGAAAGGACAGCTTCAAGTCAGGGCAGTAAGGTGGAAGTGAATGAGATCAGGGATCTGGGTTCCTCAAAAATGACATGCGGCCTCCCTGCCGAGGTATTTAACCCCTCTGGGTCTCTGGAACCTCTTCTGTACTGAGCCTGGAGGACATGATCCTTGTTTTCCTACACAGGATTCTGTAGATTTAATTCAGAAGGCAGGCCATCTCCACGTTAGGCACGGACTCTTTGCTCATAACCCTAGCCATCTGGAATCTGAAAGATGCTTGTTTCCAGACAGACAATTTATTTCTGACCAGTCCATAGAACTGCCTGCTGCTCGTTGAGCTCTTAACTCTGTGTCCAGCTGAGCTAAATGCTTTGCCTGCCTGGTTTCGTTTAGTGGGACAGTCCCCCTGTAAGGGAGGGAGTTTTAACACTCCCATTTTGCAGATCAGGAAACTGAGGGTTTGAGCGATCAAAAAGCGAAAAGCACACTTTCCCAGAGACTCACGGAGACTGTGGGCCACGTCCTCAACCTGGATTTGAAGCCAGATCTGCTTGTTTCCAAAGCTACTCTAACCAACATGCTCTGTTGTTTCCACAAAAGTGTGCTTTACCCAGTGTGCCTGAAATGCAGATTCTAGCCTTCAGATACAAGACAGCATTCTTTTTTTGACATTTGTTCTGGAAGAGGCAGAAAACATTGCATTTAAGAGCTTTAAGCCAGGGTCCCCAAGTTTAAAACCCTGCTCTTCCACTATTGACATAAAGACCTTGAACGAGTTACTGAATCTCTCTCCCATAGTTTCTTCAGCTATAAATGTAGCTATGATGAAAGTCTCTAGCACTGTTGTATTAAGTGATTAATGTATTTAAATTAGACCATGTGACGTTACTGATATTCTAGAATATTTGATCTACCGAAAATGACAATTTCATGTCTACGTATTTGAAGTTTTTAGAAGAGCATTCTCGCTAACAGTAAGCATTGCGTTAATGTTGGCTGTCACTCTTACTGAACATTGCTTTGAGGGTTTGCGATATCTCAGGTACAGTGAGTAGGTGTTCAACAATTGTCACAAACTCAAAATAAGTTTAATTGTGTGAATTCATGAATGAACTAGAAGTTGTGATGCCCAAGAACACATCTGTGGTGGTGTGGGCTACGGAGACCCTTCCCCGGCAGGACTGGTAGAAGGCAGGTGGGCAGGATGGGGCTCTTGGATTCTAACAGATGCCAGACTCTCTGGGCGTCACCTAGCCTAAGACAGGAGAGCGCTCAGCAGGAAGGACTGACCCCATGGATGCCCCTCCCTGAAGCAATGTTTAATGCTCTGGCATCAAACCCCACAAGGTGGGATGGGTGGGAGGTTAGGTCTTATGTTTGCCTTGTGTATTGCTTCTATACAGCTAGGAATACGAGGCAGGAATGGGGAAACTTCTTTCCAGCCTGTCCTCTGCGGCTACTCCTTTGTTAGACTTTGTTAGCCCACCGTAGAGGACAACACAAATAATGCTTGGTCTATGGGGATGAGAGACAAATGCTGTAAGCTCAGGTTTCCCTGTACGGCAGGCATACCACTTCTAGCACACGCGGAGGATGACCTCGTGTGGCGTGTGGGCACATGGCTTGATTTCAATAGTTACATGTTTACTTTAATGTATCACAAAGCCTTAGAGCTAATACATCAAGTGTTTTATTTCACAGATACTATTTTGGGATGAGGCTAAATGGATTAGATATTTTAAATATGCTAAGGAATTTATCGTACATGGGGAGCTCAGATTTAGTAAGAATCGTGAACATGATTCTTAAAGACTGAGGTGAGGGAGACCCTGGCTGGGGTTTCAGATCCATCTGCGCATGCCTGGTGCTGACACTCAGCAGCTGTGTGAGAGTGGGCAAGGTATCGCTCTAAGCCTCAGTTTCCCAATCTGGAAAATGGGAATAATAGTTCCTACTTCCAAAGGTGATTGGGGGTAGGGGGTTGTGATCAAAGGAGAAATGTCTCAAAAGCAGGTAGTAACTGAGAGCTTGGCACAGCCCAAGAATTCCATAGGTACTGATGATTATTATTACCATTATTCCTCTGATCCTGGCACACTATAAGAACTTGGTTAATTGGATGTTTTTAAACACAAGTTTTCAAACCATTGTTTCATTCAGGAAATATTTCTTGAACACCTCTGTGTTTAGACCTGGTTGCCAGTTGCAAATTCAAAACCGGGGGATGAAGATTCACTCTCACCTGTCAAGGTGCTCCCAGCCCAAAGTTTGGTGCAGGGAGAACTAGGTTGATCAGTAAATAAGTCATTATCATCTAAAGCCATAAATACTGTGAAGTGAGGATACAAAATATCCTGGAAGCACGGAGGAGGAGATGAGCCTAGGGGAGCCCTGCTAGGCCACAGTAGTCTAGAACTACTCTGTCCAGTAGCTACAGGGGGCTACTGAGCATTTGAAACTTGCTCAGAGAGACTGAAGAACTGAATTTTTCATTTTATTTGGTTGTAATTAATTTAAATTTTGAAACTGAAGCAGTAGAAAACATTTTTCTACTTAACACACGTTTGTTATTTTGGAAAGACCACATTTCATTTTAACCATTGAAGATTTAGCATCTGTGTTGAGATAGGCCCTAAGTATAAAACACAAACCAGATTTAGAATACACAGGGGAAAAAAAAAAGTAAAATACCTCATTAATGATTGTTAGGTTGGATGCATATTGAACTAATAATATTTTGGATATATTGGGTTAGCAAACAGTATTAAATTTGTGTTTACTTATTAACGTGGTTACTAGAAAATTTTAAATGGCATATGTGGCTTGTGTTCTATTTCTGTTGGACCAGAAGCAGAGTACAAGGGACATTTAGTCAAGAACCAGGGACGTTTAGAGGTGAAACCCAACTCTGGCTCCCTTGAATGATTCTGATAGTTCTAGAGCAAAGCTCAGAGGATCTGAGGACACTGGTTAGGAGGCTGTTCCTTGCCGGGGCGGGGAGCGGGGGGGAGCTGTGGAAGGACAGTGGTGTCCACAGTCCTAACTGTGGGAACTCGGTAGAGTTGCCAGATTTAACAAAATGTTTACAACAGCAATAACCAGCACCTCTCAACCTTGGGCATGTCGTGTATCTGCAACAAGCCTCAGTCACTTTATCTGTAAAGTAGGGACAATGAAATACCTACCTCATTAGTGTCCTGTATTAAAGACCAGCTGAAATCAGGTAAGAACAATAGACCAGGAGGGGACACATGTAGGAACTTAAGCCTAAAAGAGCTAAGTAATGAAAACAGGTGGGGGAACTTCACAAATGTGTTCAACTTTCTGGAACTCCGAGCATGCAAGGCACGGAGAATCTCTCTCCCAGGCTGGTATCAGAGGAGACACCAGCCCCCACCTATAGGTGAATTGGGTTTTACCTGGATTAAGATCTTTCAGAGATTGAGGGGGATGGGGGGAGCACAAGCCAAAAAAGAGGAGGGAGGTTAATAATGAACAATGTCGAACGTCTTTCTGCTGTCATCACAGTGCTTTGTATAAGCCAAAGTGCCACAGCAGTTACAATGTTGATACCTGGTGAGAGAAATATGTACCTTTAGCGGGAAAGAAATGTGTGGGACTTGAGTGTCACATAAAACCCCTGAAATTAGCTCTATTAAGTAAATTGTCACAAACTCAAAATAAGTTTAATTGTGTCATTTATCTAATTGCAGATGAAAATGCGGTTCTTTTTTTATGGATACAGGTGGCTTGCTTTCCAAAAAGGAAGCATCTTTTTTTTTTTTTCCTCCAGATAAGTTTTCCCTCAGTAAGAAGTTGACCATGTTGATGTTAAAAATATCGGCGGACCAGGACTACTGCATTCCTGGGATTTTTATTTCCCACTGTGTCATCATGCTCTGAGAGATAGAACTAATTTTTTAATGCAATGTTTCTTTCCATTAGGATCAAGTCTAAAATGTTTCAGGTTAGGCATATAAAATCCACTTGACTAAAAAACCAGTTAAGAGAAAGATCAAGCCCAATTTGCTAATACAAGATTTCTTATTTCTGAGTTAAAAAAAAAATCCTTGAGAGAACCATGTCAAAAATTAAAAATTGAAAGGAACACTGGCAGCCTCCCCGTGTGCCTAATTTGGCTTTGCTGAACAAATGATGAAATTGACATGAGAATTACATACAGGATTTGCTCAGCATCCTTATTTCTTTAATTCATTTCTCACTCCTGAAATATTGCCAACTTCACGTGCAGGAGGGAGCCGTGTCTATATCGACCATGGCGTCCTTGGACCAGGTGGAATTAGAAAAATGATGATTTTAGATTCTTGTTGTGAATGAGCTTTTGCAGTACAAGTAATTTGTCATAGAAACCCAATGTAATGAAGTCAGGATCAGGAAGGATCAGGATGCCCCTTTTGTTAACCAGTTTATAAACAAGTTATTTTTGCTCATCTCTAGCAAATAGAGTAATAAAACCCTTAAACAGGGGAGAGAAGGAGGTTTCACTGTAGTCCCCTCATTTTCTCTGATAAGACATTGCATTGCACATAGATCTCAGAATTCTCTGTCTTTAAGAAGATAGAAAAGGACAGTAGAGAGAGCCCCAGACAGTCAGGAGACCAAAGTTCAAATCCTGGCTTAGTCGGTCATCGGTTGTCTTGAGGTTGGGCTAGTCATTTCATGAGAGCGAGGCTCAAGGTCACAACCATCTGTACAAAGTCTGGACCAGATGACCTGTGAGCCCATCGTGACTGTGGCTTTGCCATTCTGATGTGTTACAGGAAAAAGGAGCCAAAAAGGTTTCTCTGAAAGGGGATTGAGGCAAATGGGGGAAGAATATCTAGATGAATATGCATCCCCAGTCTTCACTGGTGCTTGGAGTTGGGCTGACACTTGTCCTGCTATGAGCTGGAATGGTGTAGTGCTCAGGTGTTAGGTGTCATGCTCAAATTCGAGTCACACCTCTACCACTTACCAGCTACATGTTACTCCAGCTCTCTGAGCCTCAATGTCTTCATCTGCAAAATGGGAAATTAATAGACACAACTGATAAAATTGGTGCCTGGCACACACTAAGGGCTCAATTAAACATTAGTTACTATGGCTTTCGTTGTAATGACAAAATGACCCAAGACCCAGTAAAAAGTGACACATTTCTTGAGTGCCTCCTATGTGTCTGATACTGCCAGACTCCTGCCTCCTTTACATTGACAACACCCCCATAAGGTCTGTTTGATCACCCCTCTTCCCATAGTGACATAATTACAGTGTCTGAAAGTGCATATTTGGTTCTATAATCAGCTGCCCCACATACCAGTCCTCTCCATGCGGGCGACTTTCCCATACCGCCTCCAGTGTCTCATCTATAAAATGGGAATAATAATAGTAACTACTCTAGGCTTATTGCAAAGGGCAAATAAGATACTGCACGTAGAGTTCTTAACACAATGTTAGACCCGGAGCCCGTACTTTCCAAAAATGCTAACTTTTGATTCTAGCTAAGGAGAGTTGAAGCTCAGAGAGCTCAGTTCATTTGCACAAGATCATCCGCTTATGAGCAGTGGTGTGGGGATTTGAACCCTGGTAGGAATGGGTCTATTCTCTCAAAGACCCAGGATAGGGAGATGGTTCCTCCTTTCCCCTTTTCCTAAGGCACCCCCGGCTTTGCTGCCGGCTTCAGGCTGCTTGGCTGGAGGCTCCAGACTTCCATCAGAAGGCTCACTGGAAGCAGTCTGATGGGGTCTGCCCAGGAACTCAGGAAGGGAAATGAATCCAGATGTGCTTTTCCTCCTTCGCTGCAGCAGAGGGAAGCGACATTCCCCCGGAGTATGGCCAGTGCCCTAATCGCCACCTCCCTGACCCCCCTCCCCACTGCCTCTTGAGAAGCCTGTTTTTCACAGGAGAGTTCCCCCTCTTTGTTCCAGCACACATTGCACATCTACCAATCGATATAACATCTTCTCCTCTAAAACATTCATAATGTCTGCTTCCTATGATTCCGGTGGCCACATACCGCGTGCAGCCTGAACTGCCTTTCCTTTGTAGTAAGTAGTCTTGCGGACCGGCCCCCTCTTTAACACGGCTGCTGGTTGCTGTTCTTTAAAGAAAGACAAACATTGTTTGGGTTGTCAACACTGAATGACAAGCTTCGGAGGGAGAAGAGAGATGCGTTTGGTGTATGTGTGTGGATCGTGGGGATGTGTTTTACTATCACAAAAGCTCTTAAAATCCAAGACCATGATTTATTTGCTGAATAAAAACTACCGATATTATCATTCTCTAAAGGTACGTTGATCACATGGGTCCTTTCTTAGAGAAAGAAAGGCTTTTATTTTATCTCCTTCCTGGGAAAAATAGCAGCAGGAAAGGGGTAGTCTGGGTGGGAAATGATCCCGTGTGTGGCGAGTGGCTCCAGGCGTGTGTTTATCTGCCTGAGGATGAGCTGGCTCAGTGGACAATGGGATGCCTGGCCAGCACCGCCAGTCCTCCCGGGCACATTCCTGGAGACTCTGCACAAGGAAGACAGTGGCTGTGAGCATGTGTGTCTGTCTTACGGATCGATCTGCCTGGTGATGCCGAGAGCAAAGGGCCTTGTTAGAGGTCACCTGGGCACACCAGCCACCACACCCCGTGGTGTCCAGAGTCGCCTCCCACAGCACACCACCACGGCAGCGGGTGTGACTCCAGGGGTAGGAGCTAGACCAGCAGTGCAGGGGGTTGTGGGGGGACGTGCATCCTGAAGCTGCAAGGAGCCCCATTTGTTTCCTCCCAACAGAGGAATTGATTAATCTCCTACCACTTCCCACTTGCTATACTATCCTGAGCCTGTCATGAGAGTAGATTAATGCAGCGGTCCCTCCATGTGGATTCTTCTTGTCTCGAGAACACACTGCTCCCTGGTCTCAGAGCTGCCTCACGCAACTGTCACCTGCTCTCTCATGGCAGACATGTTCTCATGGCAGACATGCAGGAAGGGACATGTCGAAAGCCTCCGTGCTTTTGTGAGGGACTAGAATTAGGAAGGCAGAGACAAAATCCCTGTTTTAGTTAGCACCATGGCTGAAAGATGAGAGAGTACAGGTAGAAGTGTGAATGCAGGTGTATTTCCCCAAAGCCCCCCCCCTCTCATCTGCAGTGGTTCTGCCAGGACTCTGCTATCCTATCTGACTCATGCTTCCTCTTCCGTGGCCTTCCCCGGGCCATGAGCTTTGCAACCATTTTGGAAGCTGCAAGCTGGAAGTTGGATACAGGCAAGTAACTTTTCAGAGCATTCTTGGGAGATAGGTACACAAATCCCATTACTGGTAAAGGGATTTGTGGGCATAACTTCCCTGCAGTGCTTTGAAAATTCATTCCATTCAATGTATTGCAATACAGTTGGGGGGGGGGGGCGGCGCGGAGTGAGAGAAATCACTTCACCAAGGCGTGGTTTGAAAGGGATTTTTTTTTAACTCCTTTAGATTTACATTTTTTAAACTCCTTTAAGACTTAAGGCATTTCCGAGAATGTTATCCCACATTGGTTTTGTTTGTATCTCTTCTTTTAGGCAGAGGGTAATTTTGGCACTGAGAGCGTTCCTAAAAAGGATACCACCCCCTGCAGTGGACCCCCTCCTCTTTGAGGAGAAAGCACCTTGCTCTACCACATCCCCAAAGGCTGATAAGCAAACTGACCAAGGAAAAAGTCACCAAGCGTATTGATCGTTAGCCTGCCTGGCTGCAAACTGAGGCCGCCAAACAGACTTATTTTCTATTGACATTCGTGATTCCTCTAAGTTAAATAGCAAGCTGGTCGCTGACCAAGGACAGAGGTTTATTAGAAGACTAATGACTGCTTACAAAGGGAGGTGTCTATTGCTGAGTGAGCCCCGATAATATTTAGTAGGTAATTCTGTAGCCCACTGCCCTGTTCAGTCTTTGCTAAGGAGTGGTTCGCTTAGAGAATTCGGGGCCTAATTGGCCACCAGTGAAGACTCTGAGTAAGTCACTAGCAGGATAGTATAGGGGTTGGGAGCTCTGTCTCTGCAGCTACAAACGTCTGGGTGTAAATTCCAGATTTCCCAGTTACTGGCTGTGGGTCTTGAGCAAGTCACTCACCTGCCTGAGCTTCAGATTCCTTATCTGTAATGTAAATTACATTCTCACATCCCAGAGTGAGAATGGAAATAAATGGGCTTTCATCCTCTTTAGAATCTTCCAGAGCCAACTGATCTCACCCAAACATAAGGCAAAGCCTCTCCAGGGGTACCCAGTCCCCACCAGCCCCCTTGCCCGTCTCCCTGCACTCTCCTTTCCCACTGACCCCACTCCAACCTCAAACATGGTTCCCCAGATGTCAGCCTGAATCGCTTTCTCACTTCCTTCCGGCTTTGGCTCCAGGCCTTCCACCCTTGACCAGTCCACATCTAAACAGAAAAACGTGCAGTTACTCACCCCCATGCCCTGGCATCCCCCACCCTATTCATGCTCTGCTTTTCATTGGTATAAGTGTGGTTTCTATGTCTCCCACTAGAATGTAAGTTCCATGAGAGCAAGGAACTTTGTTAACTGCTTTATTCCCGGACCCTAGAACATACCCGATGCACAGTAGGTGCTCAAGAAACATTTGCCAAATGATAAGTAATGAATAAATGATGCAATTAACATAATTAGCCCAATCCCTGGCACATTGCCAAAATAAATGTTAATTGTCACCATCATCACTGAGCAGGCTCATTTGCATGTGTTAATTTTCACTACTGCTTGCAAAAGTGCCTTTGCAGATTGCCTGTGCAAGTTCAGGGTGAGCATTTGTGCCTCTGAGTCCTGATTATTCCACTGTGGTTCTCTCCTCTCAGCAGTGGCACTTTTGGAATTGGCTACACTTCCCACGGGAGTCCTGGCACTGTTGTATAAATTGGCTGCTGCGGGGTGGGGGGGATAGGGAGCCCCAGCCGACTTGGTCTCTGAAGGAGCTTTGCCATGGTCTCTAAGGCCCTTGTGAATCTGGCCACGCGCTGAGCCACAAGAATCAGCAGGCAAGGCTCCCTCCTCCTGTTTCCTGAGCCCTGCGTGGCCTCCAGGCTTCCATTTTCAAAGGGAAAGCCCAATCTCTCCCTCTGGTTATGTATCGACAAGCCTGATCTTTAAAGACACCCCCTGCTTCTGGAGGCCTACTCAGCAAACACGGAGCATCCGTGGCCCCCGTGTTTGCCCTCTTTGACAAGCAGGGGCTGAGCAGCTCTCTGGGAAGCTCTGTTGACATATTGATTGACTCTCTTGTCAGGTTGATCCTCTACCAGCCAATGAACATGGAAGGTTCTAAGTGGCACCCAGCAGGGCCCACACATACCCTAATTACTATTTCAGACAGCCCCCATTCCAAGCTGCCCCTTTTTGGGGCCTAACATCTCTGGTCCTGTGGTTGCTGGGGGATTCTGGTACCTGCAAGCAACCCTTCCCCCTGAATCTTCCCTTCTTCCCCCTTGGGGCATTTCTCCTAGAGCCCCTCTGGCACAAACACAGGCCACCTCGCTAAGGAAATACCACCCAAACTCCAAGTGGGTCTGTTTATTATTCTTGCTGAAATCTGGGATCTGTGTGTGGTCTGTCCACCCTGCCTTGGTTCACTTTCAACATTGATGAAAGTTCTCTCCACTGAGCCAGAGGGATACTTGCAGGGCTTGGCTGCCTCTCGTGTTTTTAGTGGCTGATTTCCCAGCTGCCACCTGGATTACACGAACTTCCACTTGGAGCTCTTCCCCGTTCCATCCTTGCTGACCCATGGAGCCCCATTGTTCCATCAGAGGTCTCTCTGGAGCAGCACCTGCCAAATCATGATAAATTGTGCGTTTTGGCTGTCAGTGGGGGTAAGTCCCCTGAGGGAGAGGACCTCCCAAACTCATTTCACTTCTGACCCTAGGATGGTCTGAACAGGACCTTTTGGGGAGGAGCAGCAAGAGCATTTGCGGGGAGCGAGAGGGGACCACCCCTCCGCATCCAAGAAGCCTCATTGGAGAAAACCTAAGTTGATGAGGCTGGAGTTCGCCCAAGATCTTGAGACTTTCTAACTCTGAATCTGAGAGTGGATCACAGCTGGATATTTAATGACATAATATTTAAAGAGCTATTTGTGTTGTTGCTGTTCATAGAAGCAAATGTAGTGACCCTAAGTAGGAAGCGGTCCTAGCTTTTCCTGGCTGGTTTTTAGAAAGGATCCTGACTGAATACATAAATAACTTGAAGGGAGGAATGCACAGATGCCCGTTGTGTAGAAATGGGAGGTCTGACTGGGCTTACAGTTCTGCTTTCTGAGGTTCAGCAGTCTGGAAGCAGGTGCTGCTCCTACGGATGGAGTGGTCAGAAGGTCTGTAGTAGCTAAATGCTGTGTCACAGTGCCCACGCCATTCACCTCACTTCGTCTCATCATGGAAACGTTTTATTGGCTCATACCATCGCAAGAAGACGGGCGAGGACAGCATAGTGAGATACTTTGAGAGAGAGAGACCACCTTCACACAACTTTTGTGACCGTATATTTTTATATGGTTCTGTATTATAATGAGTTATCATCATAATCTCTTACTGTGCCTCATTTATAGATTAAACTTTGTCATAGGTGTGTATATAGTGTTCAGTACTGTCCACGGTTGTAGGCATCCATGGGGGGTCTTGGCACATATGCCCCGTAGGTAAGTGGGGGCTGTGGTAAGTGAACGTCTCAGTCCGGGAGGTCTCAGCCATGCTGTTAGAACAAAGAACCCCGGACTCCGAGCGGCTTATGGCACTAACAGTTTATTTCTTCACTCCTGCTGTGTCTTCTCACGGGTCAGACACGGCTCAAGACTGAACCATCGCTGACCACGTGGCAGGGCAAAAAGGCAAACAAGTGTGTGTGCTGCCGGGTCACGTGGCCGCATCTGAATCCAACAAGAGGAGGAGGTGTATCCCCCCCATGAAAGGGTGCTGAATAGAGAAGACGGTCACTCAGCAATCACAGTGTGGTGATCGTTGAGTTTCAAGAGACAAGGTTTGGCGAGATCCCATTGCAAACTAGAATTTGTACCCAGATCACTGTGGAATACGAAGCAGATAACCCCTTCCCACTGTAATCTCCCTCTGATTCTGAAACCACCGGGGGATCAAACCTCATAGTCAACAGTCTCTTTGTCTGTGAAGTGGGGATAGGACAGTACCGTCCTGAATGTAAGCCGTTACGCTTGATGAAGATGACCTCTGCAGAGTGTCTCCTACACTGCGGGCCAGAGGCGGGGTTCGGGGATGGGCGGCCGGCCTTGACAGACCCTCCTCTGGGCAGACTTATCCTTATTGCTGCCAGCACTCTTGTACGCCACCCTTCACACCTCTGTGGGGTGGGTTTTGATTTGCGAGAGTACAATGTCCTGCAGTCCAACCCTTCGTATCTGCCCCCCAGGTGTCCTTATCTATCCTAATAAACATTTATGGAGTGCTTCCTAGATTCGAGACCCTCTGCTAGATCTCTGGAGGTAGATGCTCAACCTCTCCCAGGCCCTCAGCAGCCATTACTCCACCTGGAAAGGGAAACCTTTTCAGAAGGCAAAGGGAGAGATGGTTGGAGGGAATGGATTTCTCAGCCCCAGCCATAGAGCAAATCAGTAGCAGAATAAGAAACAGATTTCTCATTAGTCAGGAAACTCATTTACTTCACAGCTCCCCTGGGTCCTTATCCTAAGGACACTTTCGTCCATCCCCCTAGGCCAGAAAGATATTCCCATTTGCTTACTCAAGAGAGAAGAAGTAGCTGATCAAGAAAAAAAAAAAAAAAAAGTACAAACAAAAGCCTATTTCAGACTCCCTCCCAAAAAACAAAAGAAGGTGTTTATACCCCTGATATAATTCTCACTTATTTACTTAACGTTCAACTCAACAACAGAAAATATGCCCAAACTTGAGTTTCATTTTTGTTGCCTCGCTTCTGCTGGGACGACAGAGCTTACACTCCGCAGATCTGGCTTTTCCCCTTTTCCCATCTCCCTCTCACTTTCTTATTTTTCTTTTCACTTCTGGGAGCTGTCTGAGCAGTTACTTGTAAACTCCGACCCTCACCCTTCTCATCCCTTCTCTAGTCTTCTTGTTCTCAGAATACTTTTTTAAAAATTTTTTAAATAAAGAGATGCTATGGAATCCAAAACAAAAAGGGAAGGGTGAGCATCCCCAGAAACAAAGAAAACACGGTTTCATGAATGCTCTCTTTCCATGCAGCAAGATAAGGGTTTTATCTGCTTGCTGTCCTCTCAAAGCTGATGGTCGCGGCATGTTCCGGGGTATTAGAAGAGGGCAACAACTCTGAAAAGAGATCTCACACTCATGGGGCATCGGGGAGGCTGCCGTTCTTGCCTAACAGAACCCCGCTTCCTTCCGTAGATGCGAAAATCCGGGCTTTGGTAGGTGGGAGTCCCAGCTGCACCAGCACCTGTCCGCATCTGTCTTAAAACACAGGGAGACACTCTTCCCCCTCCCCCCGCCGTGAAAGATCCACCCCTCCACATTGGCAGCAGGCTAGCTCCAGGCAAGCCCCAAGAACCCAAGAACAACATTAAAAAAGGAATCCTTCTAAAATAGCTAATTCCTTGGCTTCCTTCACCTGGTAATTACAAATCAGAAGCTATCGTTATCTTGAAGCAGCCATGATTAGTTCTCATTTCCTGACCTCTGTACAGTTTTCACTGAACAGAGAAATATGTCACTATTTGAGGCAACGGAATCCGGTCTCTTCAAGTGAGTGACCTACATATAACGGATAAACTGCAGGAGAAAATTAGGTGTTACCTTGACAGAAACTGTACAGTAAATGTCACTTATTCTTATTAGTATTTATCATCTCAAAGAGTTGCCTTGCACTTCAAAGTAATGTATGGGGAGGGGGGGCGGATGTGGTTCTGCTATGGGGAAGTATGTAAGAAAAAAGCAGACATACACCCAGGGACTACTTGGCACCTTAATCTGCGACCATCAATCTGAGCTGTATTGTTTGAAGATAGGTTTTTAACCTTAATAGAATGCAGCCTGACTTTAAGTGGTGGGAGGCATGCAGAATTAATTGCTGTGTGAACAATTTCCTAAGCATTGTTAATTGCGTTTCCTGTGGTTAATTGTTTCTCCCATCCCGCATCATACTCAGAACCTTTCCCTGTCAACAGCCCTTTCTCTCCTGCAGTCCCGGAACCGTAGCCACAGCATCAACCTGTGTCCGATTGAAATGCCAGACAGACAGAGTGCTGCCCCCAGTTATTGTTTGAATAGGCAGGATGCAGGGGAATGAACTCCTTATTTATTTGCAAATGAAGCATGTCTTAGATAGGGACTTTGAAAGAATATAGGTGTTTGGGATTTGCCTTTCTCTCCCAGCCATTGTCCTGACGACAACTCACCTAGAACCATGGAGATAGGGGGGATTGAGCTTGCTAAACCCCCAGGGAAGTGGGGAGCTGGCACAGGGTGACGAGGAAGACCAGAAGGTTGGAAGGAAGTTTGTGTTTGGAGGTGTACTGTGCACGGGGAAGTAAAGCAAGACAGACAGGCTTGCCTCCTTAGCACAGCGCCTTTGTGCTCTGGCTCATTCTGTCCAGTAGTGTGGCGGTGTGGGCGCAGGGTGTGAGAGAGAAGAAAGTATAATAGTAATATTTTCTGGAAAGGGCCCTGTTCTACCACCACCCCCCAAGCTTTTCCCACAATGGGCTGAAAGGGATGCACTTAGCAGGAAAAGCGGTTGGAAAGCTTGGAATGGAAAGGTGAGCTTTCTGGTGGGTCTGACACAACCTGCTGCATTGCTAACCCAGGGTAGCTACAGTCACACCCGCAGACAGGTCCCATTTGGCTAGTCCCATTTTGAAACCGATTTATGTTTTGAGTAGTTTGGGTGAAGCTATCCTTGCCAATGCCCCCGGACCACCAGTCTATCAACAACCACGTCTACACTGTGGGGGAGGCTGGACATGATGGAGCAGAATCCTTGACAGTGACTCCACAAAGGGACATTTCCCCCTCCTTGGTAGCACCATTCAGACGGTCTGAACTAGGATTTCTCTTACCTCCTCCGCCACCTTCCGGATCCTCTCCCCCAAGGCGATGAACAGAAGCCCAGGGAGAGGAGCCACTACTTGCTTTCTGTACTTAGCTAATCCCCATGGCCCAGGGCAAGCCGGTTTTGAACTGCAGCTTCCTTCAATGGCAATCACTTGGCAAAGGCACCTGGCCCACCCCCTTGACATTTGCATTGCTGAATTATCTATTCATATTTTCATTACTTTGTCTCTCCTGCAGCAATGCATCTGCTCGGACTCAATTGGCAACTGCAGCCGGCCGACGGGCACACCTTTAACAATGGGATAAGGACCGGCTTACCAGGAAACGATGATGTGGCAACAATGCCATCTGGAGGCAAAGGTGAGGTTACAGCGGCTGCTTGCCCTCTTGAGGTCACAGGAAAATTCAGAGCTCCCGCCAATGGGTTCAGGTTTTCTAATCCAAATCTTGGAAGGTACGCGAAGGGGAAAAGAAACCGGGGGTGGCGGGTGGAGGACAAAATAGTCCCTTTTTGCCCCTGTTCAAAGCTGTTTGCTGTTCCTGTCTGTTAGCTGTGTTTGGCTGGAGTCACTGAGTTGGCACGGTGCCTTCTCTGTGCCATGTGCATACCTGTGCTATCTGGAGCGACTTGAAAGCCTCCCAAGGCCTGGGCAGAAGCAGCAGCAGCAGCAGCAGCAGCAGCAGGAGAAAGTCCTGCCTAATCACGAAAGGCGAGAGCAGCAGGCAGCACACGCCACTAGACCAGAGCCCACTCCCCAGAGGAGAGCTGCAGCCTCCCCAGGGAGGAAGCGCTGCCTGGCATGAAAGAGATTCTAAGCTGTTCCGCTTTGGGAGAGAATAGAAAAGAGTTTTGACAACTGGGGAACAAAGCTCCTCTTCTCAGAACAGTAAAGGGGGCCATGGAAATGTTTATTGAAGCAATTAAGCAACTGTATTCTTGCAGGGAAAAAAATAGGTGCTAACAAGGTGCTAAGAAGGAAGAGAGAAACAGGACTGCGGGGAGGCAGGGAGGCGGGGAGGCGGGGAGGCAGGGAAGTGGGGCAGTTAATAAAACCACAGCAGCCTCCAGGCACCCGGTGGGCTGTGCTTGATTCTGGATGGAAATCACCAACATGTGAGGTGGTACGGAAGGGCTTCTCCAAACACAGACGCTTCCACTCTGCCTCTTAGCACATCTGGGCAGTTGGCCCCCACATTTCTGAAAATACCCCACAGAGGTATTTCAGAGACAGGAAAGGAAGGAACGTTTACTGGACCCCTGGTGTGTGCCAAGCTTAGCATTTCCTGCCTTCAGCAGCTTTAACGGGAGGGAATCATCTCAGGGAAACTGAGGCCCAGGATGTTTTAGAAACTTACTCCAAATCAAACATGTAGGCAGGGACGAATTTAAACTCAAGTCTGTGCCTTGTGCATCTTTGGGCAAGATGTCGGCGTTTTCCTTAGCACAGTCATTTAACACAGAGAAGTTTCTAGCCCCCAGAGGTGTTCGTGAGTCATCCTGAAATGCTCCTGGTGCTTCAATTATTCTCCCCAGAGTTGTCCTAATGGTTTTGAGTGTGACTTTTTTGTCTTTTTATCTAATCTTTAAGAATCACTTTACTCATCTATCCTAATCATAATACTAAATTACCTTTAAGTAAGCATGAAAAAGTTTTATCTGAGGATGAAATTCTATGCCTTCCTTTATCAGGTAACTATAACTAGACCTAAAGATGGAGAGTGTATTTTGCCTTAATGGGCCATGTTCTGCCTTAACTGACCGAAAAGCCTGGAGCCTCCTATGTGCCTGTTGGCCTCCTATGTGCTGTCCATTCTGCTCTAGTACTTGACACCATCCGCAACTCCCATTTCCTTTATGACAGTGGTCCTCCACGGGGCGTTTCGGACCCCAGGGGACACTGGGCAAGTGACTGAAGACTTCTTTGGTTGTCCCAATTAGAGGAGGTGAAAGTGGCGTTTAGCAGGGAGAGGCTGAGCTGCAGTTCAACATCCCACGTGCACAGGATGGCCCCTACAGCGAAGAGCGATCCTGCCCAAGAGGTCCACAGTGCTGCTCTTTGAGAAACACAGCTTTAGAGGGTCTCTGCTTTGTTTGATCCATGAACACCCTTTAATCTGCAAGTCAGCAGCGCCCTGTCCTTTGAGAAAAATGCAGGACACACATTTGAAAGTGAATGTGCATATTGGCTCTTCAGGCCCAGGGATGTATTTCATACATGTCTATATTCTGAAGTTACACACAAATGCTTTTTAAATAGCATCCCTTACCAAAGAGAGTCGCTGATAGGCATTAACTTCCGTAAATTAAGGTCAGCCGCTCTGAGCATTCGTGATTAAACTGTGTTTCCAATGGCCACCCCCACTTGAGCCCCACACCAGCAAGATGGTAGATTCCTGCGGAGAACAAGTCCTAACTAAGAGTACTGTGTCTCTGAATTAACAAATGAAGAAACACTTTCCATGGTGTCTTTGGAAAAGACCACAATTTTCCCCTCTGATGCAACGTGCTCTCGAAAATGTTGTGTAAGTCATATGACATCGCCAGTTCTTTTCCAAATGAGTTAAGAGGCAGAGAAGTGGTGGCCAAATTGTTGTCCAATGAATTTTGTCAATAGGATTCTTATGAAAAAGTGTGAGAATTTAAAATTGCTTAAACTTGAAAGAAAACTGGGAACATCTCCTTTCTGAACACCAAAATAGTACTCTTCCTAAGACTGAAGATAGCAGATCTCTTAAGCTGCTGCAAAGTTTGGTTCAAAAAAATAACTAGAAAGATTTTCGTTTTCTCACACTCCCCCTACATCTTTTTTAAAAAGTGACCTCAGGTTTTCGTTTCTTTACGCAGGGACCTCCCTCCTCCCCACTCCCCAATTCTATACATTTAGATAACCTGAATCAATTCCAATCGACTAGTTTTCCAGTGTTTCAAAGAGACAATCAAGATATATTGGCAATAAGTTAATTAAATAACACCCCCTCCATTTTTTTGTGGTATACGATAATCCTTCACTCCGATAATGTTTTAATCAAGATACACCACACATTGCCAGGGAGGTTAATGTTATTAAGCAATTACTGGGTAACTATCCAGCAGAAGCAAATTAAAATGTAAGCAAAACAAGGGTATGTGAGTTCCAGCTAAGATGGCACATCGATAGAGATTTCATTACTTGGTCTTTAGGAGCGTTTACATTGCTCAGATTTAGAAAGGAGCCTAATAGACAAGGCAGCCTACACACTCTGATATGTTAGTGGAAACAAAGCACTTGATTAATTAGTTAGGAGAGTATGTTCTTTGGGCTTTGTCTTCCCTTTTCCATTTGTTGTTGTTCTTCGTTTGTTTTTTTCTCCATTCTCTCTTTCAATTAAACCTTCACGTGGTTGTTTTGGTGGTTGGGTTTCACCTCAAGAAAAGGGAGCCCACAGACTGCCAGAATTACTCACCATCTCGAGTGTATTTCTATGTTAAAAGGAATGAACTCATACATCTTCATTACAAGAGCACAGAGCACTTTTTCTATAGATCTGGGATTAGATAAGCCTTGAGAACGAACATTCAATACAGTGTTCTGACCTGGTCAGATAACATAAGGGAATCCGGTTTGATTGGCTAGGCCCAGAGGCAAAGACTACAAGAGCTTTTAAAGGGCATATCCTATGTAGCCAATTTGTGTGCTGATCTTAAGAAAGAATGAACTCCCAAGTAGAATTTCATGGATCAAAACCCATCACTCATTTTAAATTCAAGGTGTCCTCTATATCAGGGGTCAGCAAATAACATCTCGGGGACCAAATCAGGCCAGCCATGTATTTTTGCAAATAAAGTTTTATTGGAGCACAACCATGTTCATGCATTGCCTATGGCTGCTTTTGCACTACAGCAATGGAGCGGAGTAGATGCAACAGAGATGAGATGGCCCACTAAAGCCTAAAGTCTTTGTTATCTGACCCACTGTGCAAGTTTGCCTGCTGCTCTGTCTCATTTGCAAACCCATTTCTATTTTCCTTGGACTGTACCAGAACAACAAATTACAGGAGATGAGGCAGAAGAGGCCAAACTCCCAATATATCAGCCTTTCCTTCTTGACCCAGTGATGACATATTTTTGGTAACATTCCATCGACAGATCCTCTGTAATAGAAGACTCTAGAGTTGGTCCAGCTGGTTGCAGCTGCCAGCTCCAGCACTCAGCTGCATGCACGCAAGCAGGTCACGTGTCCTCCCTCAGCCACCGGTTCCTCATCTGTAAAACGTACCTCTCCCCCTCTTGGCATCCAGTATAAGTGAGACGATGCTTGTAAAACACAGTGTGTGGTTATCAGGGGCTTAATAAGAGATTCGTGAATATTAGTTGTCACTGACATCAGCATGCCATCTCTCAGTTGCTCCATTTAACAAGCATCCCCGGGCTGCCACTTCTTATGAGGTGTCGTGTTTTCCAAAGGTGAAGGCTGCCTTCAGAATGTCAAGATACACCGTCGTTTCACTTCATCTTTTTCTTCCCTTTCTAAGAATTAGAACAAACCCAGATGTGAAGACTTGCTCCCAAACATTTGCTTGATGAGGTCAGTGGGAAGCAAGACTTCCCATTCAAAAGGGCCAATGTGCAAAACAAGCTGGCCCGTCCCCCACAGCATTATTGTCTCGCTGCAGCTCGTGTTCCATCACTGCCAGCCTGTCTGTTTTAAGCCCCACCATTCTCGGTTTATAACTCAGCTGTAAACATTTATTTGTGCCTGGAGCACATTTCTTTCCTACCCTTTGAAAAAAAAAAAAATCAGAATTTCCAGATGGTATGCAAGTTGGAAAAAAATGGCAAAGACTGTTATTCTGTTTAGAAACATGTTTTTCTACACTTGCCCTTTCAGCAAAAACTTCATAATGATTTTTACTAGTTGGCTTAATGCATGGTACTAGGAGCCAGATTAGCAGGGAGGTTGGTAATTCTTCCTCTGGCTCTTGTCAGGCTCTCAATGAACACAGCCCATGGTTTCAAAATGATCACTTCCCTACATGGGGCTTTTTCAAAGTCAGTGAAGTTCCCAGAAGGGCAAGGGGTGGTTATGTTTGAGCCAACCAGCACAATACTGCACGTCTCCTGGCAAATAAACCAATAGCCCACACACTAGTGCAACAATTCCCCTCATTTTGGAAGCCATCTTACACTCCCTTTATTATAGATGAGTATTGCTTAAGCGCCTCATCTTGGTCATTTCGGCTTCTCATTGTGACCCGCGACCCCCTTCTAAGTTGTATAGTTTCTGTTGAACATGACATCCCTGTGGCTTGACACGTATACTAATAGCCAGATAATCAATTTCCCTCCCTAGTGCATTAGTCCTCACTTTAGTTGGCACGTTTCTCTTTCAGAGTTGACCTGTACACCCACAGGGGGCTCTCTGCTGTGTGCTTGGATGCACACCTCTTTGCGTGTCTTGTACTTACCCCAGCATCTGAAAAGCAGTGAGCGTAGTGGTTAGATACGTGGGTTTTGGAAATAGTCGGATGTGGCTTCCCATCTCGGCCCCACCATGTAAGAGCTGTGTGACCTTAGGCAAGTCACTGTATCTCCATGGTCCTCTAATCTGAAACTGGAAAAATCCTAAGGTATTAGGAGCAGTAACCATTCAGCAAATTGTAGCTGCCATAAATAACACTAATAAACTGAACTACAAGTGAATGCGGAATCATGTTCAACCGAGTGGTCAGATATATAAATGACTGTTAACCCCCTTAGTGGCAAAGAGTTGGCCATTTTTATCAAAGGTGACAAATTGGGATTTCAAAAGATGTAGAGGCCACATGTAGTCCCAAGTGCTGAAGGATTTTATAAAAATCATTATTGCTGTGCGATGTTGTGAACACATCACGGGAGCAGTGAAAGCTCAGGATAGAAATCTATTCCTGAAGAACAGGCAGCCAGAAGCAGGGTGAAGGCTGACGAGCTGCCGATGACTCAGACGAGCTCTAGTGTGAGGCAATGAATCTAATGTCCTTAGGAGAATCTTTTTGCCTATCTCTTGGTTAAACAGAACCCTCAGATGGTTGTCCTGATTCCCAAATAAATGGAAACGAGGTGTAATGACTGAAGCAATATTCTGAATTCGACTTTATTTGCAATAGATAAAACTATGTGAGGCAGAATAATCTGTAAGGCAGATTTATGCCGAGGTGCCTCTGGAGCTCGGTTAAGTTTAGGAAGTATTAATATGAGGCTTCATTTCCCTGGTATGACTATGAGTCCATTCCCGTTATCACTTGTTTGGGGAATAGTCTCGCTGTTTCCATAAATGAATTATGGCAACATTTTCTGAAATGATTAGCTCCTAATGTGGCTACGGAAGGCTGTCGTTTTGCTCGACATCAGTCTTATTTAACTGGTTGGAATTTTAGGTACATGTTTCTGAAATAGGCAATAGCTTCACATTTACATGAGCAATCTTCTGTGGAGTTATAGAGGTAGCCTAGCCTGCAAAATTGATCATTAGAGTGTTCCCTCAAAAATCCCAGAAATCTCATCTTGAAGCTTGAGATAAACCAGCCAGGACCATCATGGAGCACCTGCTTCTTAGGGCCAAATGATCACCATGTCCCCATTTTGTCCAGCTCCTAGGTAGGGAGCAAAGTCTGTCAGGGAAGCCACAGTTCAGGGAGATAGAGGCGGGACTCTGTGCTGCTTGCCAGGACGCCATGCTCAGTCCCTACCCAGAACCCAAGGGTGGGGGCCAAACTTTTGGTTGGTGATTGCGGAATGGCTGTTTAAATCTTCTTCTCCTGATGCCACCAGTCCCAGCCCACACAGGGTCCAGATGACCTTGCCCTGTTGTCTGGACAAAGGATCATGGGAGTACAACATACATCCCAACTCTTGATGTTGACCAAAAATTATCTAGTGCTATATAGTAGATGCTTGACAAGTGTTTGTTGCATGAAGTATGAATGAATGACGTACCCAGCATCGCTCGGGACATTCATTCATTATTATTAAATAAAGAAAATCCAGCAGCTTTCGCTGAGGCAGGCTGCACAGAATTGTCCGTCTGAGAAGCATCTAGAGTATTACGTCAACATCTGGAATTTGGAGCCCATGAACTTAGGACTTTGTTTTCTCTTTCCTTAGCAGCTTCCTTCATGTGACAGGTCCCTCCCTGTCTGTAGACACACTGATTGCTCATTGAGTACTGATGTCAGCTGCCCTGGAAAGTGACTTCCTGTTTCACTGAGTCCTATCCCACCCTTTGGCCCTTTTTTAGTTCATTGTGCCTATATGAGGGAAGAGTCTATTTTAATTAGACCATCACAAATTTATACTCCAAATCTGCAGTAAATAGCTACGGCTGTGTGTAGGCAGCACAAGACCTGGGTAGAAAGATGTGGATTACCATAAACTGGGTACTGCCTATGTTACCCAAGATAATCTTCAGAAGCAACCCCATTATACAGATGAGTAGGAAAACCCAGAGAGGGACAGTGGTTAGCCCAAAGTCACACAGCTAGTAGTTGTCTGAGCTGAGATTCAAAGCCAGGGCTGACAAAACTCCACTGTGCAACAGGCCTCCTGAGGTCTCAGGTCTTCTCAGTAAGGGCATCCGCACCCAGGGAGGGCAGGGAAGATAGAAACCTTAATTACTTCTTTCCTTGTTGCCGGTCTCTCAATGACACACTGTTAGGAATTAGCCAACTTTGTGGTCCTAGAATAGCTAGCAGTGCCAGGGGGAGCCCAGGTTCAGATCCTCCTTGGTGGGACTGGGAGCCTGGCTCAGGGTCCCGGCCTCTTTGACCTTCAAGAGCAGCACAGACCTTCTGTCCTGGACACCAGCCCAGGGACTTGCCCTCCCGGGACAGAGTCTGGAGATGGTTCCCCACACGGGCTCCAGCAGGTTACAAAAGCCACCATTCCTTTTTATCTCCTTTGAGGCAATGCTTGCATCACATATTTTTTCCTTTTTGTTCTTTTTAAAATTACAGAAGTTCTGCACATTCATTTTAAAGATTTGTTAAGTATATAGAAAAAGCTTTTTTCCGTTGGCTATAAAGAATGTCAGTGTAACAGCTGGCAAATCTGAATCAGATCTATAAATTAGAAATAGCTTTGTATCAATGTTAATTTTCTGTTTTTGAGAACTATACGGTGGTTATGAGAAAGAATATCATTATTTTTAGGAAAAACGTATAGAAATATTAGGAGGTAAAAGAACAGTCTTCTGTAATTTAGTCTCAAGATTTCAAAAAAAATAGAATCGTAGAACAAATGTGTACTGAATTTATGGAATCTGGGTGAATGATATGCAAGACTTCCTTGTACAGTTTTTTTTTAATTTTTCTATAAACCTGAAATTATTTCAAAAATGAAGATTTTATATATGTGTGTGTATATGTATATGTATTTGTGGGCAGCAGTGAAAACTCCATTTTGCAAAAGCATAATTCAGTTGCGTATCTAGAGAATTCAGTTTGAAAGTAGTCACTGGGGCGCCTGGGTGGCTCAGGGGGTTAAAGCCTCTGCTTTCGGCTCAGGTCGTGATCCCGGCGTCCTGGGATCGAGCCCCACATCGGGCTCTCTGCTCAGTGGGGAACCTGCTTCCTCTCTCTCTCTCTCTCTCTACCTATGATCTCTCTCTGTCAAATAAATAAATAAAATCTTAAAAAAAAAAAAAAAAAAAAAAAAAAAAAAAAAAAAAAAAAAAAGAAAGTAGTCACTAACCTTTAACAATAACGTGACTTATGTTAAATGAATTGAATTTATTCAAAGTGAAATCTGATAGTCCTGCTCCTTCCCATGGGCAAAACACACACACACACACACACACACACTTATACCCTTTGTAGCATGTACCCAGAGATGCCCCCCACCCCTCAGTCTGTAGAACACAGTAGACTCCAGTAGAATGCCCCTTAAGATATCTGTGGGTCCCAACTACTCTTGTGTAGTTAAGGACACTGAAACCTGAGAGCTAGATGGGCCTCGAACTTAGTGGTTGCTTAGTAGCAAGGAGGAGAGTTCGTTCAACCCAAGAGTTCATTTACACCGCTGTTCCTTTCCGCAAAAGGTCCAGTGTCTTTAAATATCAGGATTAGGACCCATGGCTTTTGGTTTTTAATCTAAAGACCTTTCCACTATATTCTAGCTCCCCTGGTTTGCGTACTGATTTATAAGGGTTCACACAAAAGATAAATTAAGAGTTTACTCATGATTTTTGAAAAGGATCCATAGGCAGGGTTCCTTTAAATAGTAAATTTCCTCATAAAGCTTTCGAGCTTTTTTCTTTTCTTTTCTTTTCTTTTCTTTTCTTTTCTTTTCTTTTCTTTGTGTGTGTGGGGGGAGTCAATTTACACGCAATTTTTCAAAGCAAATCTTCCTTAAGGCTCCCGTTTTACCTAGCAGTTGCAGGCATTATGTTAAGACGCCCCATCCGATGGGCAAGTGAAACTTGATTCAGTTCAACAAGCATTTATAAATCACCCATGGTTTGCCAGGTGCAAACTCCAGAGAACCCAAAGATGCATTTGTAGCTCTGCCTGATCTCAGGGAGTACAGTGTCTAACATGAGGGACTTAGGAAGGCAAGCAAGATCCATTAGAGGACCGAACAGCAGGTGCTAGACCCTATAGTACAGCTAAGTGTAGATGCTATGAACACTGAGAAAAGGAGCCTATTTGTCTGATGGTAGAAGTGAAGATGGGGTGAAAAGAAAAAGAGGGCATCAGTGTGAAGGTGTGGCTGAGCAGGACCTTAATTTCAGTGCTACTCAATAAAGCAGGTTTATCAATAAAGTAAACTAGTTGATAAAGTGGCCATACCAGCTCCTGGAAAGTCCCACCAAAAATCAGTAGTGGGAATAGATCCGGACCACCAATTTTACACGCTTTCCCATAATTAAGTCTATGTCAGAAGAATTCGACTCTCTCTCTCGATTGATGGGGACACAGATACATAAACATGTATATATACACATATGCGTGTATACATACATGTAGATCACATATCCATGCAATGTTTCTTTCTTTTAGAAAATCCTTTACTCAACAAAGAAAGCCATGTGCTTTCCCTCCTAGTTTTTCCTTTTTTAAGTTAATTAAACAGGACTAACTAGCATTTATTTTGCTATTATTATGTGCTAGGCCCTGAACAAGCCCTCCTTTGTGTAATCCCATTTGTTGCTCCCACACTATAAGACATTGACTATTATCATTTCCATTTTACCAAAAAAAAAAAAAAAAAAAGGAGGTCCAGAGAGGTTAAGCAAATTGCTAGAGGTCACACAGCAAGGAAGAACCAGAGACAGAATTTTAACCCAGCCCTGTCTGGCTGCAGGATGGGACTTTAGAGGATAGGATGTGAAGGAGGGGAGCCTATGAAACCCTAGGAGGAGGTGTAAATACTGAAAAGGCAGCCTGTCCTCACTGCTGGCTGCAGCTCATTCCGAAGGCAATGTCCTGAAGTTGGGTCTAATGAAAGAATGGGGACCCCACTACTATATGAGCCAGACCCCTGAGGCTCGGTGTCTGAATTTCTCCAGAGCAACTGCTCTCTGACAGCTGGCTCCCTTGCGAATCTCCTGCATCCTCATTTGGCTTGACATTATCAAAATCCGTTTAGGTTTCAGCAGTAGATTAGCGGGCTCATGGGTGCTGATTTCCTGCTTCTTTTTCATATCCTGTCATTAACCCAGCAACCCCTGAAAGCCCAACAGACATGAAGGAAAGCCCGTCTTATTAAGTTTAAAGATGAATAATTTCTTTAAAATTCTTTTTTTATTTTAAATGAATTCTCTAACTTGTTGCCACACCGTGATGGCTGGGGTTACCTTTGGTCTCTAAATTATTCTTCACCAGGGGTCTTTTCTATTACACCCCTTCCTGACCAGGTCCTTATATTATATCCCTTCCCCCAAAAGGCCTTAATGTGGGGGGAGGGGGAAGTCTGCCAACAGCAGCATTTTAAAGTACAAATTAGTTTTCAAATTATAATAATTAGAGCTTCTGATTAATGGGTGATAACAAGTGTTTCCCCCGGACATGTCATTATTTCAGCAAAATAAACAACATTCTGTTTAGGCTGAGAGTCTTACAGATAATAATAATAATGATAGCTAATTTTTATTTAGGACTTATGTTGTACCTAAAATTATATTAAGAGCTTTGCATGGATTAGCTCATTAAATCCTCATAACAACCCTGTGAAATAAATAATAGTGTCCCAACGGTACAGTCATGGGGATTAAGGCACAGAAAGCTGAGACACTTGGCAAGTGCCAAAGCCGGGATTTGAACCAGGGCAACCTCAGCCCAGAATCTCTGCTCTTCCATACTGTGTAGTATTCTTCCCCTTATAAAGAAGTATTCCATGTCCATTACCCACATAACATATTTGAGGAGCAAACCATCTAGTTGCATTCTACAGGTCTGACCCATTCGGGACTTACTCGTTTCTTCTTAACAATATTATGTGATGAAAGCTTCCACACTTCCTTTAGAAGCCCATGCCCTGGTTTTATTATTCTCGAGGTTAAGAGTTTCTTTTTAAAGTCCAAATCATTGTTTCTCCTGCTTTATTTTAAGCCCTTGTTGACTTTTTATTTGATCTGCTATTGAGCTAAATAAAAATGAATCATCCCTTCTCTTATTTAAAAAAAAAAAAAACAAGGAAGGAAAAAAAAAAAACACTTCATACCCTCAAGTCATGCTGTGTTGTTGTTTTTTTTTAATATTTAGATACGGAAAACCTTAAGAGAGCCAAAATTTTCTCCTCTCCATTTTACAGATAGAGAAAGTGGCACCAAGGTCATTTATGAGTCTTGTCTTAATGCAGGGGCCAGATAGTAACAGACGAGGGATGCAAAGTCAGACAGCTTCACTAGCCCTTCGTGCCAGCCTTCAGCAATCCCATGACCTCTCCTGACTGTCCAAACCTTTTGCACGGAATTGCAGCCAAATATAGATAAATATTTTCAGAAAAGCCCATCTGCTGCAGAGTGCAGAAGGGAGCTTGATTCTCATCCTATGCCCATCAGGCTAAAGAAGTCTTCCAACCCATGAGGCCATCAGAGTGATCGATTACAAAGTGAAAAGACCCCCAGAACTTCTTTCAAAATTTCCATCTGAACAAATCACAAGTGACCATTATAAAGCTAGGCTCCACTTAGGTTCTATTCCCATTTAAGGGATCAGGAAAATGAGGCCCCAAGAGATGAACTTGCTTTCTTTGGGCAACGACCAGTAACTCCCAGCTTTTCCTTAATTCTGTGTTTGCAAATAAAAGCACCCTCGGGAGTGCAGAAGGTGCTGCTTCATTGTTAATAAGAAATCCTCTTTAAAAATAGCATTTCTGGGGGCGCCTGGGTGGCTCAGTGGGTTAAGCCGCTGCCTTCGGCTCAGGTCATGGTCTCAGGGTCCTGGGATCGAGCCCTGTTGTCGGGCTCTCTGCTCAGCAGGGAGCCTGCTTCCTCCTCTCTCTCTGCCTGCCTCTCTGCCTGCCTGTGATCTCTCTCTGTCAAATAAATAAATAAAACCTTTTAAAAAAAATAGCATTTCTGGGGTGCCTGGGTGGCTCAGTGTGTTAAAGCTTCTGCCTTCAGCTCAGGTTATGATCTCAGGGCCCTGGGATGGAGCCCCACATCGGGCTCTGTGCTCAGCAGGGAGTCTGCTTTCCCCTCTCTCTCTGCCTACCTGTCTGCCTACTTGTGATCTCTCTCTCTGTCAAATAAATAAATAAAATCTTTTAAAAAAAATAGGTATTTCTGCAACTCCTTTTTTTAGAATTCTGAAGGCATCCAATATTTTCTATATAGATGATTTCAAATGCAACAGAGATGCATTGCTGTCACCATGAGAGAAGTCTGATTTCCACATGGTACTTAGATCCCTCCCAAGGAAGGAGTTACCCCCAATATTACGTTAGTCTGATATCCAGTCCTTATTTTCTATTGTTATTTACTTTGGGCCAATGTTTGTTCACTGTTGCTTCCTTTTTTTTTTTTTTTTTCCTTTCGTTTATGAAAGTGTCAGTATATTGGACTTGTTTCTGGCTGGGAAGAATAATTAAAGCCTACAAAAATTAAATTTGGTGCCAAGTTAATATCGTTCTCATCTCCCCTGCTGATAATTGTACACTCCAGCACTATTCGAGGTTGTTGGAAGCTTTACATGGACTTCCCAGACTCCAGCTCCCACTGTATTTGATCAGTAAAGAGCAATCACAGAAGTTTAGGAAGCATTGTGCCAGTATTTCACATGCCCCGGGTTAGGAGTTTATACTTAACGAAGAACTTGCCACAGTTTCATCTGCATTTTTTTTTCAATGCCTGGCATGCAAATAAACAGAAATGTAAAACCAACAGATGTGTACTAATGTCACTGACTTGATGTCACTTCCTGTTTTGCAGTGCCCTGGTCATTGAAAAACAGCAGCATAGACAGTGGTGAAGCAGAAGTTGGTCGACGGGTGACCCAAGAAGTACCCCCAGGCGTGTTCTGGAGATCACAGATCCACATCAGTCAACCCCAGTTCTTAAAGTTCAACATCTCCCTTGGGAAAGATGCTCTCTTTGGTGTTTACATAAGAAGGGGACTTCCACCATCTCATGCTCAGGTATGATCACGCTTGATGCAACTATGAGTTTAAAGAAATTCCTACTCCCTACCTACTAGGATGGCTATAATTTGAAAGTTGGACAATAACAAGTGTTGGCAGGAATGTGGAAAATTGGGAAACATTGGTCTATTGCTGGTGAGAACGTAGAACAGTGCAGCTGCTGTGGAAAAGAGTTTAACAGTTCTTCAGAAAGGCACACCTAGAATCACCATGGGACCAGCAATTCTACTTCTAGATATATACACACAGAGAACTGAAAATGTTCTTTCTCATAAAAACATATACATGAGTGTTCGGAGCAACATTATTCCTAATAGCCAAAAAGTGTAAATAACCCAAATGTCCATGAACTGATAAATGGATAAACAAAATGTGACCTATGCATATAGTGAAATATCATTCAACTATAAAAAGGAATGAAGTGTTGTTACCTACTAAAACATGATGAATCTTGAAAATAAGGCCACCTACTGTATGATTCCATTTAGTGTCCAGAATAGGAAAACCCACAGAGACAGCAAGGAGATGAGGGATTGCCAGGGAGCAGGGAGGAGGGAATTGGCACTAACTGCTGGTAGTTATGGGATTTCTTTTAAGGGTGATGTAAATGCTCAGGAATTAGACAGTCATGACGATTATACAACACAGTGAATATATTTTTAAAAATTACTGAATTAGAAAATGGATAATTTATGTTGTATAAATGGTATCTCAAAAAAAAAAAAAAGAAAAATGGCATTCTACCTGGTGAAGTCAGCTTCGCCAGCCTGGAGATTAATCCTTGGGCATTTTCATTTCAGGTATTCTAGTTATTGGATTAATTTGTTAAAATATCAGTAGGAGATATCCCAGTATATCTAAGAAGAGTTGTATAACCAAAATTCAGCCGTTTCTCTGTGATTTCTCCTCCTTCCTCTGCTGAGTTCCTTGGGATATCCTTGGCGCTGTGAAACTGATATTATCCCCAGTGTTGGGAATGAAGAGATTGGATTAGATTATGGATTTCTTTGTTTTCCCTCTCATCCATCCTTTAATTTGTCCTGGTAGCGATTTTATTATATACACACCATTGGGGATAAATTAATACCCACCTAGCCTGGTTTTCTTTTCCAATAAGAATTGTATATCCCGAGAAAAACCAAGTAGGGTTTTCCTGCCTCATTGGCTTTCAAATCCAGCAAGTACATAAAGAAGTACATTAGGAAAATACCCTAGTGGAAGGAAAACTTCCTTGACTACTCATTATATCCAGTCAAAGCTGACTTTAAAATGTGCTGGAAAGGTATTCATCTAGAAAATTGAATTGAAAGAATTGAAAGCTCTAAACCCATTGGCAAATGTGAAGGAGTCAGGCCACCATTTCTTTGTCTTTGGCTTGTGGCAGACATTGCTAATCGATGGCTGCACTTTTTCCTCAGTGAGCTCAGCGCACAGGTACCTCCAACAGAACCTTCATGGCATCAGCCACTACCAACTGACCAGTGTTGGCTCTCAAAATGAAACTTCTTTGCAATTCCAGCTTAACGACCTGAAAATATCGAAGAATCAATATAAAGGACTAGAGGAGGGCTGTGGGGCTCCTTTGCCTTGTTTTCTGTTTGTTTTGTTTTGTTTTATCATACACAACCCAGGCTATAGGGACCAATATGTGAGGTGGTAATCAATAAATCATCCATCCATCCATCCGTCCATCCAGAACAATATTTATTGGTCCAGATACTGATTATTCGGAGATGAGTTAACATAGCCCCCAACCAAGCAGAACTCCTGATACAAAAATTGCATCTGCTCCTCAAAGAGATTTCGTATCCAGAGAAAGAGAGGAAGTCAGGTGAGAGGAGTCCCTGTGGTATTTCTGTGACTTCTGGCCAGGCAGCAGGGTGCTGCTCTGGGAAGTATGCAAATTGTGAGGTGGTGTCCTTGACCTTCAAGCTCCACTGATTCTACTACAGTACAATGAAGGACTTGCAGTGGTGAAATCTGCTTATTGGCCTTATTCAAGGAAATATGAACATGCCTCTGGGCACAGCTGAGAATAACTTTTCTCTCAGCCGGTTGGATGCAAGGAGCTTTGCTGGAGAAAAATGCTTTTTCCCGACACTTTTCCAAAGCATGGCTAACCCCCTTCCCTTGCATGCTCTGAACAACCAGTATCGTGGAAAAGCAAATGATCATGGCAAGTCAAGTAGGTAACTCCCTGTAACTGAGTGATAGTGGACAGCAGCAGAAACATACTCTACCCAGTTTCCCTGCTGTTTTGACATTGCAGGACTCAAACCCTCAATGACAATGTCTTTTCTTCTTTTGTGGCTACACCACACTGTCCATCTCCTGCCAAGCTAGTGATTGTTCTAGCGGTCGTCCTCTCAAAATAGCTCCACTCCAGGGACAGCCTCATCACAGTTCAAGGGAAGGGAAATGAATAGGCATGGGCTGATGTACGCTGAGGGTTTCAGTCCAGCTGCCAATTTGGGAGTTTAGCGTGCACTAGAGGGTCAAGTAAGTGAGACACTGTGCAGATGCTTAGAAATGGACAAGACAGGTACAATATAGGGGCGCTTCTTAAAAAAAGAAAAAGAAAAAACCGACTCCCTACACATTTTCACATTCAGTCACTGTCATTACATGCATTCATGTCCATTTGATGAGCTACATTTCCTCAAGGAGACGGTGCTTAGCTCCTTGCAGAGACAGGTGACTAACTCACATCTCGTACTGTTATAGAATTTCTCATTTCTATTGGCATATCCTATCAAGGAACATAAGTTCTAGGGGATAGGCCGTCTAGCCAAGGTGACTCATTTGAGCTGGAAAGAGAGAAAGAGAAAGAGATGGGGAGGGGGGATGGTTATGAAATTCTGTTGGCTGTGTTGCATGAAATAGCTATGCTTAAATTTTATTGAGTATCATGCTTTGACCAAGAGCCTACAAGTTTTAGTATCCTTGTCCAAGGATATTAAATACAGAGGAGAATCCTTTCTTACCTGCTTAAATTTCTCAAGAATCAGAGTGAGTCCCAGTAGACTTTTTGAATGTAGTTTTTTATAGCAATACAGAGGCAATGGGGCATGGGGGAGAAAGTACGGGAATTGTAGGATGGAGGCCCTGCTGCATATTAACCAGGAGACCTCAGACTTAGCCCTTAACATCTTTTAGCCTCAGTTTGTCTACCTGTGTTACCGGGCTCTCAATGCTGCTGTAATCACGCCAACACATCAGATGTAGAATGGGAAAACTCTTTGTCCACTAAAGCACAATATAAAGATAGCATATACAAGTGTTTCATGGTACTAAGAAATTCCGTGTGGCCCTAGCAAATACTGTATATAGATGAGCAATTATGTAAATATAGCTTCTTAAAGTAAAATTAATTTTCTAGTGTGTTTGCCTTCTTATGGAAGAACAAATTGTATTTTCATTGTAGAAAAAGATTTCAAGACAGAGAAACCAAAGGAAGCAAAAACTGCCACAATTGTAACCCCTTTTGGTAAATGTTTACATATATTTTTGCTTTAATAAAATCTATCAGTTTGCAAGGCGGGGGGTGGGGAGGGGGACTAAGAATCTAAGTGGCTTAAAATAACAAAACCTATTTCTCATTTACCAAGGGTGATTTTGCCCCCAGCACAGATGCTTCTAGCAATGTTCAGGAATATTTTTGCTTGTCACATGAGGACAGAATTGCTTCTAGTGACTAGTGGGTCAAGCCTAGGGACCCTGCTAAACATGCATAGGACCGCTTCCACGACAGAGAATTACCCCTCCCAGAATGTCAATAGTGCTGAAATTGGGAAACCCCACTTCACACGTTCGCATCGATTGAAGAAGATTGGCACAATGTCAGCCTTGTTCAAGGACACAGACCTACAGGACCTTCCCTGTCAGGCAGATACTCATTCCCTGTAGCAAGGGAAGGAGAAGATGGTGAATTCTGGACCAACCCCTGAATACTTCTGCTTGGAAGTGACGCATGTCTTTTAAGCCCTTGTCCGATGGACCAAAGAAAGTCCTATCCTAACTTCAGTGGAGCAGGAAATACAATCTTATGTTGACCCTGAGATGTGGAGCACCAGATAAATCAACGAGAAGCCCTACTGACTTAACGATAAAATGTGGAGATACCTGTCCTTGTGGCTAGTATTTGTGTACACCCTTAATTCTTTCCTGAAAGTCAACCCTTGAGGACTTAGTATGAATTACCAAATTGTCCCTCTGGAAGTTTCCATCACTTACGCACCCTACGTTCCTAACTACCAGCCCAGGGCACAGGTGCCCATTTTATTTACCTGAATCTTTACATACACTGAGTGTTTTCCTTGTTTCTTCTTTGTCCACTTGAAAGGTAGTTATTATATTGGCTTTTAAATGCAGCATTTTGACACCCTGTATGGCATTTTTTAAGACTTAGAAAAAAACAGAACAAAGCCAATATAAGCCAATCTCAGTGACCAAGTTCGAATTCTTAGCAAGGGTGGTGTGTGAGGAAGCCTAGAGCATCTTGCCACGTATTTGAAATCAGACAAACTGGATCAGATTTGCTCAACCCCCATTCTGGAAAGGAAACCGATCAGACTTGAATAATAATAATAATCTGACCTGGCTATGGTGCCAGGCATCAAAGGAAATTTCAGTGACTTGCTGCTGCAAGTCAGGGTCTTGGGGGGTTAAGGCAGTGAGCAAGCACGCTTGACAGTTCATCACCGATTGCTACTGATATGTCAAGCCAAGTAAAATCCTTTGTGAGAACCAGTCAATAATCAGCAAATGAGGTACATGATTAACCTGAGACAACAAGATGCTCTTACCGCTTGGGAGCCCTGCTGAGACTCACCTTCTCCACAGTCCTGTTTAGCAAATATTAAAAATGCCTATTTCATCACTCAGACTGATGGAGCCATGAGCCCAGTGACTTCCAGAGACAACTGAGGAGCAGAGGGTGGGCTCACAGCCCCAGTGGGGTTTTTAGAGGGAGATGTTAGGGATTGTCTGGCAGTAAGATGAAGCAGATGCCGAAGACCCCCTGGGCTTTACGTTGTGATGTGACTGTGGGATGGGAGCAAAACCAGCCACAAGACACATTAAACAATAGAGAACTGCATAAAAGACCACGAACTGCTCTAGGATCATAGGAAATCCTCGCGAGTCCGGGAGGTGGAGCGTGTGCAGACCAAGATAAAACGAGCTGAGCACACGTTCCTATTTGTCTTCATCAGCTGAACTCCCCTAAATGACATTTTTTAAAGCACATTTATAGATGGTGATTAGTGATGTTAGCTTATGCCCCCTCGGGCTTACCCCTTTCTGATTCAGAGCCTTCTTTGAAAATGAACTCTCACTTTTCTTTGTCCCCTTCTCTCTAGCCCAAGTACGTAAATGGCACACCGTTGCAGTCCTAGGTGGGACTGGCCGGGTCCCTGGGACACGGGGACCCTGAGTGCTCTGAGCACCTTGCTTCGCCCCCCATGCTGCCATCTCCACGCCCTCATGGTGCCCACTGACCAGTCGGATGGGCTCATCCCAGACTACCCCCCCTTCTGGGGCAGCCGTATGCTTCACTCAGAGGGCATTCCAGGGTATGACTGTTGGCTTGCAAAGCGCGTCACATAGCGATTTATCTGCCTTTCGGAGGGAGGCATATTTTTACAGGCATGTTTTTCAGACCATTCCTTTCCCAAAGAATTTGAGGTATGGAGAAAGATTTTGTGAAACCAAGAGAGACTTGGTTTCTTCCGTATGGTGCTAAAAGTGCTTTTGGAAAGGTCTTCCTCAGGAGGCCCCTTGTGATTATCTGATGCATCCTAACAGGAACCAAAACCTCCACTTAGGGGTGCAGATACCCCCCTGGGCAGCCACCAAGCAGAGCTTGGAGAAATCTCCAGGGATGTTTGAGATTTTACAAAAGAGCTGGCACTGGTGGGAGCGGGGAGACGGGGAGGCCACTGCGGTTGTTTTTCAGGAAGGGTAATGTTTGAGAGCATGGAACTCAGGGAGAAAGATGGAAACTAGAAAGGCAGGGATGAATAACAGAGGACAGCCCCACGTGGCGTTTTTAGACCGAATAGACTCTCAGAGGTGCTGTAATTTAGGAGATTGCAAATTTTCTAGGCAAAGACCTTTATCTTCAAGTGAGATCTTATGTAGAATGCCATAAATAAAATGGATAAAAGCAATGATTTTATTAGCATAAATGTAGTGTATAGTTCAAATCCATATTTATTAGAACATTAATCTTGGTAAATGTATGTTTACTGTATGTGTAACTGAGAGAAAAACTCTCTATATATAGCTATGCAGATAGAGACACAGGGAGAGAGACTAAATTCATGATGGCGGTCACCTCTTGGAGTAGGTAAGAACTGAACTAAGAATTAGGTTCAAAAGCACTTGCTTTTATCCATAATGAAATATTAACAGTAGAGCAAACTCCCTCCCCATCCCCAGCACACACACACAGAGATTGGAAATAAATATGACAAAATGTTAGCATTTATTCATTTGAGTGGTTCAAATATGGGTATTTGTTACCATATTCTTTTCTTAATTTTTGTAATGTCTCTCTCTTTAAGAAAAGTGCATTTGTGACAAGCTTGAATCTATTTTGAGTAAAAGAAGCATTAGGAGGCTGTAGACGGTGACTATAATCTTATATCACTCTCAAGATTCAATTTATTTATATACTTTATTTTGTTTGCACCGTTTTAAGAAAATTCACAATGAATATATATATATACATATATATATTTACACACACACACATACGTAGTTGCAAATCACAGCACTATTTTCTTTAATCATTTCCCTTACGTGCTCTGACCACTCTTCAATTAAATTGATCCACAAGCTTGAAAGAGGAGCGATAGGAAATAATTGTTTCAAGACTAAATCACTTCAGATACCTAACAACTATTTCCATCCCTTGCCTTGCCTATACAGAAATAAAGAGGTTGCACCCTAATCTTAAAGTTAGCTTTGAAACTGTCTTCACTAAAACACTCACGCACGCGCACAAAGATACATATAGATACAAATATAGATACATACCTATGATATAGAGATATATAGATATACCTATACACATATATAACATGTATGAGACATCTTACATGTCCATTTGAAATTGCACTCCTGGTGTCACATTCTGGCACGAACTTGTATTTCTGCTCTACGTGACATTTGTGGAACAGGATCCACCAGGACATTTGCTTATACAACTTTATCCAAGCAAACACACACCAAGGAAAACTGCTTGCAGATCGATAAGCTTCCTAATAAATGAGAGTTACAGAAGTTCAAGTCCATGTTCAGAGATATCAAGAAAAATTGTATTCCAACTTCTTCACAGAAATTAATGGCTTTGAAAATGTTAATTGAAACCCCTTTCAGGTTAAGGATGTTTCATAGGGAAGCAAAAGTTGTTATAAGACAAAAATATCCATTAATCATCTGATCACTTACAAAAATGTTCTCCTCTTGGAGCTCCCTCCCCATGTAGCACTACTTATGGTCATAAGAGTCAGCATTAGCTGGGAGCTCGACATGCCAGGACTGTTTCCCGTGAATTATTTTATCCTCACAATGACCCAGGGAGGTAGGCACTAGGAGGAGCGGCTCCGTTTCACACGTGAAAGAACGGACACAGCGTTCAGAGCGGCAAAGCTGGTCCGTCCGGGCCGAGCAGTGAGACCCCTCTCTTTTCTCATCGCTGGTCAGCACTCTTTTCCAGGAGCTGCCTGCACGCAGTGCAAGGTAAACCCCACCGCTGATGGACTGCAGTTACAGCTCGTGCACAGACCAGAATTTCATTAAATCAGTGACAGTGGTGCCCAAGATCTGCCTTCAAGTGCCGGAGGAAGCCTTGGGAAACAGGGGTCCTGCTGAGGTAACGCAAAGAAATATGCAGAGGCAAGAGGTAACAACAAGGTGACGAAATCGGCCCTTCCAAGAGGGGGATTATAATAACATCAAGAGAGGTCCTAGGACATCTGACAGAGACGTCCAGTGTGTTTACAGAAGCATCCCCTTTTGACTGTTCACCAGTCGAGCTCAAGTGATGCTGCATTGTTCTCGAGTGTTCCATCGATTCGGAGAGGCACATAATGCTCGTCTTTGACATCCCCGAGACCAGGATGTGTTTTGCAATCGATGCAGCTGAGAGACAATGAAATGTTTGCCGTCGCATTTTTCTGTATGGATGAAAACTAAACGTGCATTCGAACAATTAGACTATAGTTCCTAATATAACCTGAATTTTCCTAAGTCTAAGATAAAAATAATTTGTTCTTAATTAGAGCTTCATTCTTCAAGATAAAGTCCTAACTCTGTTCCCATTTGTTAAGGGCATTCATTTTAAGTGGCCTTTTATTAAGTCCAAATATGCTCAGATTATTGATCCTATCGTAGATATCAAGTCAGTTTGGGGATTTAAATATAATTTTCAAAATATGTAAATAAACAGATAAAAATAAAGCTTAAGTAAACATTCTGCAGAATGCCAAAGCTGCTGTTCCCAACACAGACAAGCATGGGCAGGAATGTATGGACCAGTCCAGACTGCCTAGTCTTGAACGTCAACGTCTAGTACTTCGAAGCTGCGTGGTCTTGGCCAAGTCACTCAGCTTCTCTGTGCCTCCATTACCTCATCTATAAAATGGAGACAGTAATACCACACATTCGTAGCACTGCTGTGAGGTTTAAATGAGGTAATCTTTATTAGGCACTTGGAACTGTGCCAGCACATAGAAATTTAAAAAAAAGAAAAGAAAAAAGGAATGATAGAAGCTACTGTACCATGTTTTCCAAAGCATCTATAACACAAGCCCCCAAACAAACAATACAAATTTCAATTTTTTTTAAATGATAACCTTTATTTGTGTTTTTCTCATTATAAAAACAATATATGTTGATGCTAGGAAACATCGAAAACGTTTTTAGTATGTTTTCCCAACAGTTTTCTGTTCACATGTAGCAATCGTTTTTACAAGTATAGGATTATACCATACATGCAATTTCTACCCTGATTCTTTACATAAAGATAGGTAGGGAACATCTTTCTATATCTGAATATTCTTCCATAAACTCATCGCAAATGCTTCATAAATAGTCCATTCTAAAGATTAAAATTTTTTGGAACCAATCTCCCTTTTTCAGTATTATAATCCTACTATAGAAAACATCTTTGCAGGTTTATGTTCATGTATTTTTTTAATAATTTCCTTATGATGAATTCTTAAGAGTGGAATTGCTAGCACAAAGGATTTATAGTATGTCGAGCTTTTATAACAATAATAATAGGCATAAGAATAGCTGACAGTGATTGCTTACCATGAGCCCCGCCCGACTCCTAATGGCCCTCAGAGGGAGGTGCCTTTATTATCGCTGGCGTAGGGATTGGAGGGTGGAGATTCAGAGGGCCGAAGTAACTTACCCAGGGTCACGCTGCTGCCTGGGAAGACTGAGACCGTGCCCTGAGAGAAGCTGCCTGGTGTCTGGGACTCTGTTCCTCTTTGGTGCTTAGGAAGCCATTTTGTGACTGGACACATTCCCAGTTCTCTCCTTCTCTTCAGGGATTTGATTCATTTTCACAACCAACCCACATAAGACCCTCCTATTGATCTTGGGAGGGCGAGGAGCCAAATGTGACATTTTTGATAAGCCGTTGGCTAAAGACCATTAAATGGGGATGTGCAGTAAATAAGAACTCACCTCAGCAAGGCACTGAGAAGTAAAACCTCCATTTTCCTGGCCTTGTGGGAGAGGTTTTGTGCCTCCCAGAATAGCCTTGAGGTATTCATCAATTTCACTGAACTTGACCTCTGCGCTGTGGCTCACTTGGTCTTCAGAGCAATACCTCCTACCCCTCTCCAGGGTTGGATCAAAAGACAGCATGATCAGGGCATGAGCTTGTGGGAAGACAAAGTATAAAATCAATCCATCCGTGCATTCGACAAATGTTCATTGAATGCCTATAGTGGGGATACAGAGATGAAAAGCATTGGCCCTACTTTAGGGAGATGGAGACCTGACACGTTGAGTGACAATGGCAGCATGACATAGGGAGGGCTGTGAGATGCACAACCAGGTGCACATTCCAGAGTGTCAATTCTGGAATTGGCCTGCTCTGGGCCAGTTGAATTTTTATTGACTCTTGAATCTTATCTCTGCTCTGTAATAGCTGAATGTTTATAGCCAAGTCTCTCTAGATTCAGTTTCACCATCCATGAAATGAGGACTATACATCATCAGGTTGTTGTGAGTATAAATGAGATAATGCCTAGCAAATAGTGAGCACCCTGCGGAGATCCATCAGTCAGTCAGTCTGACGGCTACAACCCTTACAGCTCACTCACAGGTACCTGAGCAACCCTCAGTGTCTGCAGGGAGAATGGTAAGGCTTCTGGCAGAAACCAGCTCAGGTATGCAAACTAAGTTTTAGCTGGTCCTCCTCCAGCCCTTAAGCCAGACTGCAAAGATCAGGGTCTTCCAATGTGGCCAATTGATTCCTGTCCCCCTCTCAAGTGTTCTGTAAATATGTGAGGTGGCAGGGGGTCAGGGTACCTTTCCTGGGGCACAATGCGGTCTGCATCCAGCCATGTCCAGTCCAAGCACAGCTCCCCGTGGGATAGGAGAGGGTGGACGGCGGGCCTCCTGCTAGCACTCCTCTCTTGTATGTTTCCTGAACCAATGCTAAATATCATTTACAGACTTTGTGCTTGCTCCTTGTGCGATAATTAATTAAACGTTAGCTATGACAATTATTAAAGAGTTGGATACAGGAGGTTTAAGAGTGTAAAAATAGGCCACCAGATATAACCTGTGTGGGATTTGAGGAGAGCTTCCCGGAGGAGATGCTAGACAAGCAGATAAAGGAAGAGGAAAGGGAATGGAAGATCTTTCCAAGCAAAAGACAGGGAAGATATCCCTTGTTGTGTGTGCTGTGTTGAAGCTTCCCATGATGATTGTTCTCTTTTTAGAAGCTGTGCTTTTCTTTACCCATTGCTTGCCAACAAGGATATAGCTTTTCCTCCCTGTACTGGCTCTTACAAGACCAGGAGCGACCGAGGAGGATGACCCCTCTGGCGGTTTTGAGGCTTGGCCCTGCGTGGAGTGGTTGCATGCTTACAGCCATGTACACAGCCCAGCTAGGAATGCATGTTAAATCAAGGGAAGAAGTGGCCCCATACCACGAAGCTCAGAGTCACCCTTATGGGAGGGAATATGTACTGAGGGAAGGTCTTGAAAATAGGAGATCAGGACTTCAATTTTTCAATTGTTTTTCCCTGTTCTCAAAAATTTCATATGAAAGGTTTAACAGTCTCCCAGGGAGATCCTGTCTTCCAATAGAGCCATCATTCTGCCAACAGCAGGCCATAATATTGGATTCCACCAACATTAGCTGAGCACCTACTATGTGCCATGTCTCAAGGGACTGCAGCAATGGACAAGGCAGAGCTGGTCCTGCCCTGTGGGGCTGGTGGACAGTGGCATTAAGACCCCTCCAAGAAATCCCAGGGAGCGCCAGCCACCAGAGAGCGCATTGTCCCTGCCTTGCCCTTGCCTCATTGCTCATTGTTTAGGGATTTTTCCCTTGGCAACCTACTCTGGAAGAGCTACCTGGGAGGCCTGCTGAGATGTTCACCATATCCCTTTAGTAGTGGTAATCAATCCATTTATATTCATTTTCATCCTCTCCACCCCACCCCCCCCATGTCAACCCCACCCCACCTCCCCCACTGTCCCCACCCCCCCCACCCACGCACAATACCAGAGACATTCAAAACATCCTCATTTGAAACCTGAAAACGACGATTTTAGGCTTGATACATGGGGGAAAGGAGAATTGGCAGAACACTTAATCTGCTTATCTTCAGCCAGCAAACCACCAAAACCACTGCCAAGCCAAGAGGCCCTCGTGGGAACCAGGCATGGTGAACACACCAAGGGAAATTCTCTTCTTATTACAAAGAAAGCTCTAGTCTCAACTTTTATAACTGTCAGAGCACTCATTCTCTGCTCTTCCACCAGCCTCCCATCATGCTAAAAGGGAAATCTGAAGTTGTTCTGAAATGTGCGCCCTGGGAGGGCAAAGACTGTAGGGTTGCCTGCTGGCAACACAGCAGTGCTTGTCCATCGTAGGTGCTCGGTACATGTCTGATGGCAATTCAGTCACCAAACCTCTGCCCGCTGGCCAACCAGCCATCTCCCCCCTCACTCCCTCCACTCCACTGCTCTAGCCCTCCTGCTCTCCCCTCAGTCATCCCAGTCACCGTCTCAGAGCATTTGCATTGGCCATTCTCTTCTTCTGGAATGTTTCTCTGCCAGGTAATCCTATGGCTCCTTCCTTGCTTTTGCCAGGCCTCTGCCCACACACCATGCCCTCAGTCCTTTCCCAACAAGGGAGTTCAAAACTGGACACTCCTTTATACTTTATCACAGACCCTGCTTTCTTGATCTCACATCAGTTGAGGTGTAATTTACAAGCCACCCAAGATACACATTTTAAGCGTACAGTTTGATTCTCACAATGTGAAAACCTTATCTGTGTGAGTAAGCCCCACCAGAGTCGTGATCTAGAACACTACCACCACTCAGAAGCCCTCTGTGCCCTATGCCTACCTCCTCTGAGCCCACCACTGATCTGCTTTCTTTCTGTAGAGATGAAATTTGTCTTCTCTAGAGTTTCACGAACAGGGAACCCTATGCTCTTTGGTTTTTGGCCTCTCACTCAGCCTAATATCTGTGAGATTCACCACGTTGTGGTATCAGTGGCTCATTCCTTTTGTTGCTGAGTAGATTTCCAATTGTATGGATAGACTGTAATTTGTTTGTCCATTACTTGTTGATGGGCATTTGGGTTGCCTTTGATTTGCTTTCTGTTTTGTTCAAAGCTCTCATCACTCCCTGACATTCTTTTCCCCCATGGCAATGTCATCCCCTGGAGAGCTGGAACCTTGTCCACAGGACTCACTGCTGGAGCCCCAGTGTCCAGAGGAGGGCCAGGCACATAGTCAGTGCTCAGTGTCTATTGAATGCACAGGTATTTTTACATTCATTTCCCTTTGTAACATAAGGCCTGGGCAAGGCACAAGTTTGTGAGCTATGCTTCAGATCTCTTCTGTGAACCCCAATCTAGAGATCTTTAGGTCTTCCAGGTGAAACCAGATGTTAGCCCAGCCATGCCTGGCTAAGTGTGTCTGCACCCTGTGAGCCCACCTATGACTCTGAATTCCTGTGGCTTATTCCTCACTTGCCTGACCTGTGACATCCAAGAATGGTGCTCACTGTCCTCGCTAGTTTCCCTAAGAAATTTGGCCACATCTCCCCTTCATTTTCTTCTTTCCTTGGATTTGGGAGTGTAAGGAGGGAGTCACAGGAAGAGGCTGCCCTGTGGCCTGGGGAGTCCCCAACACGTTATTGTTCTACCCTCCATTCCCTATCCTCCCTCTAGATCCTTTCTCATACCCAACTGAATTCTTCCTTTGTCTCTTGAGGATATTGTCGCCCACACCCATGTTCCTTGGTTTCTTAATTTCTACACTGAACAGTTTGTTAAAGGGCTGTTTCCCCCAAAGAGATTAGTAAAATTGTTCCATCTCGTTACACATGGGCAGGTACCTCGTAACCCATAGACACCCTAATTTTTGTCTTAGCACAGCAACTCATGAGATGAAACAGATGCTGTGGGCCAAAGACATGGGATTCAAATAATGAAACAAGTTGTTTATGCCAAAAATGTTTCTGTTTACACCCCTACTTCTTCTGCTAGAGGCTTTGCAGTCTCCTTTGGGAGCCCCATTGTGTCATCAAAGGTCTTCCTGCCCTTGACCCATAGTACACTTTCTTCATCCCAGGGAACAGGAGAATAACGCCTTGCACTCCCTCCAGACAAGTGAGGCTGGCCAACACCGGGTACTGGCCGCCTCCTTGCCACACTGGGCAGCCTGTAACGCAGTGGGGTAACGGAATGCTCTCTGAAGCTGGCTCCCTGGGTGTAGATCTCAGCTCCACCACTTACCAACCCAGAGCCAGTTAAGTAACCTCCCCATGCCTCAGTTTCCACATATGCAAATTGGGGCAAGAAGTCCTATTCAGTAGGACTGTTGGAAGCACTCAGTAAGGTAGTACATGTGAATCTCCTAGGACAGTGCCCGGCCTCATTGAATGTGCCCTCATGATGTCATCTGAACAGTTAGCAAACAAAAATACTGCAAAACGGCAGTGTTGACTAAAATTTCCTAAAATCTTTCCTGTGGAGTTTACATCTTCTCAGGGGTCCTGTCACCAAAACCCCACCGTGTGGTATAGACTTTACTCTAGTACCATTTCCCTTGAGCTGAAATGTTTTCATTCTGTCAGTCAAGACCTCTACTGAGCCCCAGCCGTATACCAAGCACTGGGGATCTGTGTTGAGTAAAACAGACAAGTCTCCCACTCTGCAGAGGCTTGTCTCCAAGAAGAAAGAGATGGACTACTAATCAAAAGATAACAAATTGTGGTGTTTTTAAAGAGGGATGCATCTTTGCTGAGGAGAGAGACAAGCAATGGTCGAGGCGTTTGAATCGGGAATCAGGGATGTCCACTCTGAACTGGCCATGTTTAGGCAGAGGCAGGATTGACAAGCAGCAGGCAGGTGTGTGATCAAGAGGAAGAGAAGGCCAGGCAGAGAGGCTACCTCATGCCCGAGCCCTGAGGCTGGGATGAGTTTGGCAAGGGTCAGAAACAGAGAAGAATGGGGTGGCCCAAATACAAGAACAGAGAAGTTTGGAGGCAGGCAAAGGGAGTTTTTAGACCAGGGAGGGCCAACAGCCAGCAAAGCCATCCCCATCTTCCTGGCACCCTTTTCCATCTACTCCAGTGGGACATCTCAGGTGTCCAGCCTGGTTCTAAGTCTGGCCCTAGCGCCACTGGGCTCTGCCTTCTTTCCCTTTCTCTGCTCAGCAGCATCCTTAGGAGACTTACACAGCAGGCCAGCCATGGGATCTGCCGGCAGAGGCAGCCGGGTTCTTGGGAAATTTGAAGCGACCTCCCATAGTTGTTAAGACTCACACAAATCCAAGTTCAAGTCTGTGCTTGGCCACCAACTACTGTCAAGGGCCCTGGGTACGTTACTTTACTTCTGTCACAGCCGTTACTCTCTCCTGAGAAATGGGGATGCAAATCGGGTTTCTGGGAGGATGGAAAGAGATAACATATGTTAGCACTTGCCCTCATGCCTGGCACATAACAAGTGCCCAGAAAAATAATAGACGCTCCGTATTTTTGATGATGACTTTTCCCGCTGCTGTGCAGGAGGAGGTAGAATGGAAGAGTCAGGGATTCCATCCTTGCAGGTGTGTTCTCCCCGCTTCCTTATTTTTCTGATCTGTATTTGGGTCCTCTCTGTCTTCCGTCCACTCAGTCCTTATGGTGGGGTCTTGCAAAACGCCTTGTTGTGATCTACAGATCCAGGTGCCGTGTTCTGTCCGGAACCTAGGGGCCCGTTCTCCTAGCTGGTGGACAAGCAGTCCCAGCAGTGCACGCAGCTGGGCCTAGCGGCCTCTAGTTCAGTGACTCGAACGCTCTAAGTCGGACCCGAGCTGGCATCCCAAACAACGCAGGAAGGCCGCCTGAAGGGAAGCCAGCCCCCGCTGGAGCACGGCCCTGCTTCTCTCATCCTTGCACATCCCCCCCTTAGCAGTCAGCCTCTTTGAAGGAGAGAAAAGAAAGTGCGCTGAGCTTTAATGAGGAATCGGCCAGGCTCCCTTTGCCACAAGCCTGGCTGGAGGCAGAAGATGAACAGGCCCCCGTGAGTGCCCCGCTGATGCTAGTCGTCCCTGGATGTGACCCGAGACCCCGTGGTAATGTGGCTTCAAGCAGCCCTCGCTCACATGTGCTGCTCCCCTGCTGAGCACGCCTTGCCGTTGGAGGTAGAATCCACATCTGAGCTGGGACCAGGGATGCCGCCAGCACGGGGCACGGGAGCAGCAGGCCGTCCATGGGAAATGTCACCGTTTATTGTTTTTCCCGTCCACATCGACCCTCAGCAAGCAGAAGTTCCAAATGGCGATCAAGTTATATCCCCCCTTCTCAGGGTCGTGGACCCGGTAATAACATCTTTCTGAAGGGCAATGAGTCTGTCTTTAACCTTGCCCTCATTGGCAGGTGTGTCTCGGGGTGGCTTCCAGAAGCATCTGTTGGCGGTATACTGCATGCCCGTGAATGCTCTCCCTTCTGCGGGAGTGACAGGCCCGGCTCGATGGTCCAGGCTCCTTTGCTCTTTCCTTCAGCTCCTCCTGCAAACCCACTAAGTTATCTTAATTACCATTCCTCCTTGGTCTCTGCCAAGAAGTGGGGTAGATTTATAATTGGATCGGTCAAATATTTGCTGTGGTTTATTTTTTTTGCCTCTCAAGTGCTCGTAAAAGGTGCATTTTCCTGCCGCATTCAGTATGACTGATGACTCAAAAGCACGGTCCTCGCGTTGTGTGCCAACACAGGTTATTTTTCATAGGCTAAGGAAAAAGAGAGAACTGGGAGTGGGGGGTGTTTATTTTGGGTTCTTGCGCTCTCACTTTCTGGGTGGCTTTATTGCCGAGTCAAGAGAGACAAGCTGCCTTGAAAGATAGACTTCCTCCCGCAGCCAGCCCGTGCACACATCCGTCCCCTGCTGGGATTTGGTCATGAGCCCCCTCCTCTCTTCCAGGGCTTCGGCAGATCTCTTAGATAGAATGTGCTATGGAGCAGCCTCTCAGTCATCCAAGCCCAGCACGATCTCCTGAGCATCCCTGTATCCAGAATTGAGTGTGATGGGGTCTGGGAACAGAGAAGACAGATGTCTCTGGTACTAAGCCCAAGTTATCCATCCCCAGTGCTGGGACATGAAAAAGAAACTCTGGCCAGAGCCTGTGCCATTGGAAAATGGCCTCCTTCTAGTGTCAGCCAGGCTGCCAAGCAAGCTGGCCAGACTGCAGTCTAGGAATCCGAGAGAGCAGGGGCTCTCCTGGACCAGATGGCCTCCCTGCAAACAGGCTTCTTCCTGAGCTCCCACACTCGTGCCCTAGAAGGCCCTGTCTGCAGTTGGCTGCACTGATCTACCTCGTGTTTCTAGCCTCCAACCCTTCCCAAGGTTACAGCGGCCCTCAGTGGTGCTCCGTGATGCTGCTTATCACCTGTTCATCTGCGAGTCGGGGAACATATAATCCAGACCGGAGCACTTTCTGGAGTGAAAGGAGGAACAAGAGGTGTCAAGTAGGACATCCCTGGGCAAACAGGGGTAAACAGACACCCCACACATAATAGGCTGGGACTTGACGCCATGGCAAGTATGCTGGAAACTTCCATGCTCTTGGCAAGTGAACTGGGAAAAAAGAGAAGCATAACATCCAGAGATCTCTGAGGGCTATGCTGAAGTAACAAGGAAGTCTCAACATTTCAGTGGTTCCGTTTAAGAAATGTTAACTGCTTGCTCGTGTCATAATTTCAGCCTTCCTGCAAGGAATTCCTGCAGCCATTTTCCATGCTAGGATCCAGGCCATTCCTGTCTTGTGGCTCTCCCATTGTGGGCTTGATGGCTGTTTCGGCACCTTCCAGAGGCAGAGAGGGATGGAGAGAGAGCAGTAGGAGGTTGTACGTGATATTCTACGGCAGGATCTAGAAGAAGGAGCTCATCCCACTACTTAAGCTCCATTGACTGAACACTACCACGTGCTCCCACCTGGCAGCAAGGAGCCTGGAAAAGAGTGAGACCCTGATATGGACAAGGGTCAGCCATCACTCCCACAGAGGACGCTAAGAAACAGTATCAAAGTGGGAAGGGAAGACAAAAGAAGGAACAAGGGAAGAAAGCAGGCATTTACGGCAGCCCTCTGAGAATTGGAAAGGTGATGTCATTACGGCCTTATAAAGTCACCTTTCATATCTTAATATATGTGAATGTGCAAACACCCACAACGTCCCATCATAGGTGTGTTCTGCACCGGCGGCTGCCTGATTCAGCCTCCCAGACTGTAACGCTACCCCTTCCTCTTGCGTGAAAGAAAGCACATTAGGGAGTGCAAGTGATTATTACCAAAAGACTAAACCTGGACCATATTACAATTTTTTTTCTTTTTGGTGGAATTTATTTATGAATTTAGTATTTTATTCATTTGATATTTAATATTTACTGACCAGACTCTGCTTGAGATAAATGAGGGATGGCAGTGAATTATGATAACGGTAGCTCACACCTTGAGGGCTTGTTCACTGCACACAAAGTGCGATTCTAAGCACTGCGCATGAATTGATTCACTCAACCCTTATGATAGTGTTTTGACAGAAATGTGATCATTGTCCCCATTTTAAGGATGAGGAGACTGAGGCACAGAGAACTTAAATATCTTTTGCAAGTGTGGCAAGAAGTAAGTGGCAGTGCTGGGATTCCAGCTCTGAAGTCTTTTTTCCCCCCAAGCTTTTAATATATTTGACAGTGAGTGAGAATGAGAGCACAGGAGTGGACAAGCAGGCGGAGGGAAAAGCAGGCTCCCTGCTCAGCGGGGAGTCAGATAGGAGGCTCATTCCAGGAACCTGGGATCATGACCTAAGCTGAAGGCAGATGCTTAACGAACTGAGCCACCCTGGGGCCCCAGCTCTGAAGTCCACTTAACCATTCTGCCATGCGGGCAAAACCCCTGCCCTCCTGGAGTTTACATTCTTCTCAATAGACTGACAATACACATAAAAACAGATCCTATCAGTGTAGAAAGTGACGAGTGTTTTGAGAAAAGCAAAGCACGTTAAAGGGTAGAGGATAGAGGCACATTGGACACTGTTATTTCACACCGGCATGTCCCCATACCCTGTTTGACAGCCCCTGGCTTGCAGAGTCTTTCTTTAATGAAAACTGCCCTCCACTGCTGCTTTGGAGTGACTTGGAAGAGCCAGCGAAAATAGATGTCTCCTCTCTCCTCTGACAATACCTTTGCCCAGAGCCATTTGATTGGTTGGACAGTGAGCACTGCTGCTGGTTCTAAGTCATTTCTGTTCTTGACCAGCCGGCCAGTTCAGCGAGAGATGACTGATGTCCAAATTAACAATGAGCAATGACCCCCCACAAGTAATCACCTTCCCCCAACTTTTCTCATGGGGGTGATTTTCTGGACCCCAAATGAAGTATATTCTTCTCACCTAAGCACCGAGGAAGTTAGGCTCATTCCTCTGGCTGACAGCAATTTATAGACATGGGTCTGGGTAGTTGGACATTTACGAGGTTGCTAAGAAACAAATGCTTTGGTTACAAAGGTCTCTGAAAGCAGCACTGGTTTGATATATCACTGCGTATCATTTCTTTTATCCCATAAAGACACCCCTGACCAGTGGGATATGGGGTAGAGGAAAGCTAAAAAACAAATACTCGTTTTCTGAGAGATGAGGAAATATCCACTTCCTAAGCAGCTGTCTGCCACCCCCAGATGGAAAAACTGGAACCATCTACTTCTCTTCTCTGATCCTTATGATTTGCAAATAAGTAACACATAGTCTGGAGGTACTTAGTAACATGGTTAGTACCTTCCAGGCACTGCCCAAAGCATTATGTCATGTCATCCTTAGAACATCTCCAGGGGCACCTGGGTGGCTCAGTGGGTTAAAGCCTCTGCCTTCGGCTCAGGTCATGATCCCAGGGTCCTGGGATCGAGCCCCGCATCAGGCTCTCTGCTCAGCGGGGAGCCTGCTTCCCCCTCTCTCTCTGCCTGCCTCTCTACCTACTTGTGATCTCTGTCTGTCAAATAAATAAATAAAATCTTAAAAAAAAAAAAAGAACATCTCCAAAAATCAAGTATTATTACCTAGTATGCAAACCAGGAAAAGGCTAAAAGTTGATTGACCCAACTTCAAACAATAGCAAGTAGCAGCCAGAATTCAAACCCTCCTTTGTCTGATGGTAAAGCCTTTGCACTTCGGATTACAGATTCTTTGTTTTCAATGATCACGTTTCAGATGGGAAAAACTGGCAATTCTGATCATGGGGAAGTCTCATTAATAGATTCCTGGAGTTTAATTCTATGAAGTTCATGAAAGAGGTTATAGTCAATGTCTGTAACGTATAAAATCCTTTTTATGGAGGGGAAGTGGTGAGAGAGAGCTTAATCCCACAGTGGTGGTTTTTTATCTGCTACAGACCTGTGCTTTGAATGTTCTCTGGAAGTCACAGTGCAACTGACTTTTCCATGCAGTGATTTTGAAAGAGTTCATAAGATTAGCCCATTTCTACAGGGGTCTTATCGATTTTCTTGTCGACAAGTAAGAGACATTGGTGTCCTCTGCCTTTTCCCTCATCCCCTCTGTCCGGCCCACGGTCAAGGGGTGGGCTTTCTTAAAAATATTCCTCCAAAGTTGTCTCCTCTCTTCACTGACTGTCCTGACCAAGACCCCTGTCGTGACATACTTGAGCTTCTATAATCACTCCCCAACTGGTCTTCCTGGTTCTTTTCATTTTCCCCTCTGCTGTATCCTGTCTGCAAATGAATTCCTCAAAACAGTCCTTTCTTTGAATCAGTCACTGCTCTGAGATCGTCAGTGGCTCCCACTAACCCACCAGCAGATTTTACCAATCTCTTGGGTCACACTGGCTCCCTCCATTCCCCTCATCTTGGTAGCCTTCTTTGGCCCCTCTGTCTCTCACTGATCCCTTCTAGTTAGGAGCCCACTTTCCACTGAAACAGAATTTCATATTTAATTGCTGGTTAATCTGAGAGAGCTAGGTCTAAGTTTTTGCTTGGCCACTTAGTTGCTGTGTGACTTTTGACAAGTTGTTTGGCTTCTCTGCACTTCAGTTTTCTCATCTGCAAAATGAGATACAAAGAGTACTTATCTTTAGGGTTTTTGCAAGAGTAGAATGAAATGATGATGGCAGTGATGATGATCGCTAGCTAATACATATTTTGTGTTTGCTCTGTGCCAGGCACTTTTCCAAGTATTATCTTATTTCTCACAACAACCTGTAACATACGTGCTATTATTTTTTGTTTTGCAAATGGGGATACTGAGGCACAGATAGGTAGAGCGAGTAAGTGAGAGATTCTCTCCCAGTTAGTCTAGCTGCACAGATCTCATCCTTTTTTTTTTAATTGAAGTATAGTTGACATACAGTGTTACATTAGTTTCATATGTACAACATAGTAGACACAACCCTCATTCTTTTTTTAAAGATTTTTATTTATTTATTTATTTGACAGAAAGTGAGAGAGAGAGGGAGAGGGAGAGAGAGGAAGACAGCAAGCTCAAACAGGGGGAATGGCAGGCAGAGGAGAAACAGGCTCCCCTCTCAGCAAGGAGCCCAGTGTGGGGCTCGATTCCAGGACCTGAGATCATGACCTGAATCGAAGCTAGCCGCTTAACCAACTGAGCCACCCAGGCGCCCCCACAACCCTCATTCTTAACTAATCTGCTATGTCTCCTCCCCCTGGTAGATGATCAGTAAATGATAGCCGGTAACACAGGTCTGTAATTCCTTATCTGAAACTCTTGCCAAGCCAGATTTTTGGAATCCAGAATTTTGGGACTTCCAAGAAAGTTATACTTGGCATATACTAGGTATTATATAACACCCCAGTGGAGATTGGAACAATAAGCTCCCTCCCTCCCTCTGTTTCTCTGTCTCTCTCACACACACTAGAGAAAACATAAAAGTTTTGGCGTTAAGGCTTTTTGGATTTCAAATAGCAGAAAAGGGATTGTGCCTATAGTAATAAAACTATTAGCAATAATTATAAACATAATAAATGGTGACTTATTGTTACAACTTTTCTGACTCTTCTTTTTTACTGGATGAGCTCACAGTAAAATGCGCTCAAAAGTGTTTTTTAGCTAATTGATGGGTTGGGAGGGGAAGCTGCTAGTCATGGGACCAGGTCTGCCACCTCTTTCACACATGGGGTTCTCTCTCTCCTTACTCTAGTATGACTTCATGGAGCGTCTGGATGGGAAGGAGAAGTGGAGTGTGGTTGAGTCACCCAGGGAACGCCGGAGCATACAGACCCTGGTGCAGAATGAAGCCGTGTTTGTACAGTACCTGGACGTAGGCCTGTGGCACCTGGCCTTCTACAATGATGGCAAAGACAAAGAGATGGTTTCCTTCAACACTGTTGTCTTAGGTAGGTATGAGGTCTCTGAGTGATAATGCCACCAAGGGAAGAATGGAAACATTCTAGGTTTTTCCACAGAAAATCATCTTCCAATGTAGTTTCTACCGTGTAGGACACCAGACCAGAATCCTTTATTTAAGCCTCATGGTATTTTCCACCTAAAACTAGCCCAGATTAAAACAGGGAGACTACTTACAGGATACAGTCGTGGTCAAGAGCTTGGGTCAGACAGGCTGGCTTAAGTCCTGGCCACAAAACCTGTGCAAATCAGTGGATTTTTGTAAGCTTTAGGTTCCTCACAGTAAAAAAGAACTAACTAGTACCCACTGCATAGGGCTAATTGTAGGAATTAAATAATATACGGTATATAACACTCTAAATATGCAGTAGAGCCAATAAATACAGACCATTCACATCAGCTCAGAATTTCTCTGAAAATCCAGGAAAGCTTAAAATCAAAAGTTAAAAAAAAAAAAGACCCACATAAAAATAAATCAAGAAAAGGATATAGACATAAGGAAAAAAAATCATATCTTTGTTCCCAAGTAGGTAAATCTCAAAATGTTTTAATTAAACACTTGTCATTTTTGGCATGTGTTAGCCCTGTTTTTTTATTAGCTACTAAAGGAGAAGCAATGTTTTTATTCAAAATTTCCTCTTATATGTGCATACAAACTCCTGAAAGGGCCATTAGTTTGAGAGGATTTTATGAAGTTTTCTAAAGCAAACCTTAAGAATTTTAACAATCACATAAGCTGCAGATACTTTCATTCAATGTATGTTGTCATTAGGTTGTTATCCTGATGAGGATAACAGATCCTGGGTAGAATGTCCGTGAGTTGGGGCAGCGTGTTACACACACTTCACAGAAAAATCCACTGAGACTCAGAAAACTCGGTCCCTCCAAGTCCCAGGATGTGGACATGGTAGGAATGGATGGGCTTCTGGGCCTCTGGGCATGTTGTCCCCACAGGGTTGGGTCATGGATCTCAAGGTTCACCGAAGGAGTGGTGTTACGAGGAGAGACCTGGTGAGAGAGGATCAAATCCCAACTCTTCTGTCCCACATCCTGACTGGGAAAGTCACTTACCCCCTGGAACCTCAGCTTCCTCTGTGAAAAGGACCACGTCCCTGACAGGAAGGATGACGGAACTTTACATCCGGAACACATCTACCATGGCGTGGGTCGCCACTGAATGAGAGCAGATGGCTGTTTAGGAGCATATCGCGTACAGCTATTTTCCTATTGACCAGATCCTCAGAACTTCTTTACTGGTCTCATGGATTTCTCTGAAGGGTTCCTCAATTCTTGAAAGAGCTAGGGAAGCCAAGTTAAAATTCAGGGTGCACTTTTTTATCAGTAGCCACAACTTTCAAATGGTCTAAAATCAGGATTTGGTAGTGACCGTAGTGTTAAAGTTAACCCTCATTCCCTCGGCCAAGGAAAACTTGATCCTATCCAAACTGGCCAAATATACAAAGGCAGGGGTTTGGCACACTATAGCCCATGGGCTAAGTCTGGCCCTCTGCCTGTTTTTATAAATAAAGTTTTTCTGGAGCCCAGCCATGTTCATCTGCTGACATATCGTCTCTGGCAGCTAAAACAACAGAGCTGAGTAGCTGCAACGGAGACAGCTTGACCAGCAAATCCTAAATATTTACTTTCTGTCCCTTTACAGTGAAAGTTTCCCAACCCCTGCTCCCAACTAATGTCATAAACTTTGTATCATGGAAGCCACTGGAAAACATCTTCCATGGTTAGAGAAAATTTCCAGAAGCAGATTATGGATCCATGGGGGAAAGAAAGCAAAAAGGAATAAAAATCAACTCACAAAAGGAAAAAAAAAAATAGTTTGAGATGTTGAGATTAAAAGCAGTCTTTAGTTTAAGAACATGATGAGAAATAACATCCTTTTTGTCACCTTGTATTTAACTGAAAACTCTTCGCACATCCTTAAGAGCCCACGCCATAAACAGCAGCTGGCTTAGTTGGAGTCTACAAGGACTCGGTGAGATGGATAATGACACCAACGACAACCACCACCCACCACACATTTATGCTGCATGGACCGGGGGGACGAGGCTGGCAAACCCACAGAGTAGTTACGTGAGGGAGGTACTCCCAGGACTCCATTTTCTACTTGAGAAGCAAGACTAAGAGAAGTTAAGCAACTGCCCAAGGTCACACGTGGTAATTGGGGGGGTGGAGTCAGCATCCAAACTCTTCAGAAAATTGTGCTTAACCACTGGATGGATTGCTCAGGATTCCCGCCAAATAAATGCCTTTCCCCTGCTCAACACGTTTTCTGGGGGCCAGATTATCTAATAATGGCTTCTGCCCTCCATTTCCTCTATCCACATAGACACAGATGTTGCAGTAGTGAGATGCCCTTCCCCCAGGCCATTACCCTCGTTCAGAGATGGGAATAGCAATTCTCCCCAGAGGATCTGTCTCATCTGGACTGTAACTCAAAGAGAAAGTCAAAGGTAATCGGCCTAATAATTGGGCAGACATCTTGATAGAGCAATGATAGTAATTGGCCTGAAATACAGGGAAAAGAACAGTGTTTTATTTGGTTCAGAGGTTCTCACACACGTATCTATTATCAGAACGTTCTCCATCAAGAGCAGCCAGGAGCGCCAAAAGCCCCTGTGATGTGAAACAGAAGGGAAAATGTTAGACGGGTGTCAACCAGCGATCACGCTAAATATACCTTTGACTCAGGGAAGTCTTTTGATGTGTTTTGGAGAGAAGCAGCCTGCTTTCAGAAATGAGTTTCATCTCAGGGGACAACAGAGTGGCATACTTGAAGCACGGTGCGGGTGTCGTGGAGGCCGCCCTCCGCCTGCGTAAAAACCCCATTTCCTGGGCTGCCTCTCAGCACCTGCCATTGTTTCCTCAAGAAAACCTAAACCAGGGTGACAGAAGGGAAAACTGATAATATGGCCACCGGAAGGGCGGGGTCCCTTGCACAGTTCAGCCAGACCGTGGGGTTGTTCTTTCTCTCAAAAACTGTAGAAATACTGGGAGAAGGCCATGAAAAATAGTCTCTGTCACAGTTTTTGCTTATTTGCGATTCTCCTGCCCTACCTGCACACACACACACACACACACACACACACACACACACACACACTCTGACGGCTATTTACCAAGGGCCTGCTGTGTGCCAAGCGTTGAGAATACCTCAGTAAATGATTCAAATCAGGTCTCTTCCTCATGGAGCCTGATGGAGGAAGAAAGACACATGAAAAGGCAACCATAGAATTACAAGAGCATAGAGAAGGGGTACAAAACCCTTCCTGATTGAGGGAAGGTGAGGAAGGAAGGTGCCCAGAAGGCACATATTTCCTAAATTGACATCGAAGCATAAATACCTCAGCTAAAGGGCAAGGAGGTCTTCCAGCCCCACAAAGAGCCCATGCAAAGAACTCGGTCCCTCTCTGTGTGACTCTGGTGGGGAAAGAGCTCCCTCAGCCTCTGCTGCTTTGTCTCTGAAGATGTTAGGTTTGGGAACAGGGAGGTCTGAGCTCACAGATGTCAGTTTCCACCAAACCATCCCCAGACCTAGATGCTGGTCTAGGGAGAAGCAATCTCTAATTTGCTTTAGGGGGGACTTCTTAAAATGCGAGCTAGACAGTGCCGTTTCTATGTTTAAAACTATTTGTTTCCATTGGTCACAGAATCAATATATATATCAGCCTGTATTGTCTATGACAGTGAAAATTCTATGAGGCCAGAGAATTCACCTATCCACTTGGATTCACCAATGCCTATTACAGTGCCTTACAAATAATAGGTTTTTAGTTAATAAAGTGAGCCATACATCAGGAACTGTGACAGTTCTGAGAGCTCACCCTAATTGTAAGCTAATATGTCAGCCTGCCACAATTTCATAGATATTATCAGAAGACATGAAACTCCTGGGTCAAAGACAAGAGCCTTTATTACTCAGAGTAAGGCAATATCTAGATTCTGGTAAATGTGCCAGTCCCTCAAGCCCCAGTTCCTGCAGGGCAACATCAACAGGGTCAGCTAGTATCAACACATGCAATGGATTGCATTACAGAGGGGAAATCCTGAGTTTATTACACCTGAGTTTCTCAGAGTCGACAGTGAGCCCGCCTGTTCTTTGCACTAGAGTAAGATATTATCTTTATTACACTGGGGAGTAAGCAAACCCGTCCTTTGCTCTGGAAACAGACACCATTATCTGTCCTCCAATGTGGTTCACTATGCAGACAACCTTGAAAAGATAGTCCAGAACTATGGCAGTCGGTGTCTTGGCTCACAAGACATTGAGAAACATGAATGGGGAATTGGAGACATGGAGAATGGTCTCCGAAAACCATGTGAAATTGCTGATTTTGGGCCTGCCCAAGCAACTGTTTCATGATTCAACCTAAAGCTTCTTGAATGAATGAATGCACGATGAATAGATGGAAATCAGGAGCCACTTGGATGTTTCTCAGCCCACCTGTAGAGCCAACCTCAAGGACTCAGCCCGAAGCGTTAATTGATAAACATTAAATAAATTGGCCTGCTAGAGTGTATGGTGTCCTGCCCGATTTTGAAGAAGCAGATACGCTCACTGAGTTCTCCTCAGCATTCAAGAATCCAACTACTGCTTTGTTCCGGAAGAAGAGAGCCAAGAAAGGAAACACTGTGGAAAGAAAGCAATATATGCAAGGTTTGGTTTTTCAGTACGGAGTGGGAATAAATGGGAAATCCTGTTTAAGGGAAGGACCTTCGCCGCTCTCAGGTTGCTCCATTAGAAGCCATCTGACTTGATAGTCTTTCAGCCAACATCACTGAGTCAGTGACCCCAACTCCCCAGGGCTGTGTAGAGGTCACACAGCCTGGGCAAAGTGGCTTGGATTTTTCTTTTCATCATCTTAGTAATTTGGAGCCTGAAATTCTGAATGTGTTTATTTTAATTTAAGGCAAAAAAATGAGAATAATAATTTTAAAAGAATATGCCTATGTCCGTGTAGACCCAAATCAACATGAAAAAGGTCCCTAAATAATCCCTTTGAAGTGATGACTTGAGAGTACACAGAGAAAGGTAAATCATGAAATAAGATGGCTATGCAGGTTAGAACAAATGGGAACTAATTGATTTTCATGAAAAATAAGATGTACAAAAGGTCAGCCCGAAAGGACTTTTGTATAGTCTAAAAACTACTACTTAATGTACCCCAAATCATGCCTCCATTGGCCAGTCTTACACATTCGGATTTTTCTTTCCTGAAAGCAAGAATTTTTTCTGCTCCACAAACCTGAGATCAGAAACATCCACTGTCATTTGGAGACTCATTCCCTGCACCTGAGGCTAAAGGCTCAGTATCACACATGTCAGACCAAATCTCAGACTGAGAGTCTGATATTGGAGGGGCTTGGTGGGAGGGGGCCAGCACTCATGATGCTTTAAACTTGTCAACATTCAGACATGGGAAATTTCAGATTTTTAAACCCAAACAAGTTGTTTCTTCTGAAAGAGCAGGAGTTGCAGCAGTACTTACCCTGCATCCCTGCCCAGATGCTGGTCAAATAGAGAGCGGTGGTTACTTCCACGCATTCTCCAAGTTGTCCTGGTCCCCTTAACTTCCCATTCCCTTTGCTCCCTCACGTTCTTGCCAGTGCCCTGTGGGTACTGGGGGTTTACTCCCACCGGTCTTCAGAAATGATGGGCGGTTGATGATGACTTTGCTTCATCCGCAGGCAGAGGAAAAGGTAATTGCTGAGTTTCTCTCTTTTTCAGATTCAGTGCAGGACTGTCCACGTAACTGCCATGGAAATGGCGAATGTGTGTCTGGGCTGTGTCACTGCTTCCCAGGATTTCTAGGAGCAGACTGTGCTAAAGGTACTTGCCACTATTTCCCTGCTACGGTTGGAAAACAATGCATAGGCTTCTCTGAGGGGGAGTGAGGGGGCACCAAAGAAGCCTCCCTGCGAGATTCTACTGGGACAGCTTGCAAGCTCATGCATGCTAGAAGGCCCAACCCTTGAGCAATGAGCAGGCTGTAATATATGACAATTGGCCGATATACCTATAAGAGCAGGGAGGTTATCCTTGGCACCGAGGTGTGCTGAGAAGAAAGATTTGCTAAAAATGAGATGGTTGGATTCCTGTAAAAGCAAAAGTGAATTACCATCACTCCTTTCTTATAATCATTAAATTCTATGTAATGGAAGATTAAGCATCTCAGGGTTAGTAAATTTCATTCATTCTGGCCAGCTACACTCTTAATCTAGGAAGCGCTATTTATCTTGAAGGAATCGGTTTTAAATTGTGTTATTAATTTATCTACACTCCTTTGCACAGAATTGCTGGGGCTCTGGGATTCTTAGGGGAAAGGTAGTATAAGAGAAAATGACTCTTGCAAGAACAGGGACTTAGGGGCTGCTTACCTAGCTTGCAGGAGACCTTGAGCATAACCTTCAAGGGGCTCTATTAGAGGCAAACGTAGTAGAGAGCAGAGCTTAGAAGCTCCAGTGGAAACCAACTATGTTGATTCCTCACCCACTAGTAGGTCACACCCCAGTCTGAGAAGCAGTGAGGGAGGGGTTCAGGGCCCTTGCGGAAGGGCCAGGCACTCCTGTGTTGAATCCCACCGCTGCCACTTGAGGGTCTGTGTGATCTGGAGCCAAGGATCTAACATGTCTGAGTCTCTATTTCCTCCTCCGGAAAAGTGGGGGGTTCCTTTACACATTCTTTGTGAGCATGGGATGAGCTCTTAGCAGAATATGTTGTGTTCCCGCAAAGGGTTCATACTTACCATCTTTATTTATGTATATCACCTTATATTTATTTACATATTTATATAATAGTTTTACGTGCTCACCTGTAAAAGACCATGCTGCCTGGATGCTCTGAGAGAGAGGAGTTGTTAATAAAGCTACTCCGTAAATGCTCAACAGTGCCACTCCTTTCCCGTGCTCACCACAGTTGCTGGAGAAAACTGCCTTTCAGTTATTCTCAGCATTTCAAAGATGGGCGGTCCCCAGCCTTCTGAGTGTTGACTGGTGAGTGAATGGGACTTCCTGGTCATGAAGTTCCGGATTTGGTTGCCCGTGCATGAGACTAATTCCTAAATGATACCATGTACGGACATATCTTCTATCACAAAATAATGCAAATGCTTTGGTAAACTCGTCAGGAAAAAGAGAAGCTAGAAGGAAAAGAGAGCTAGAAGCCACCAGACTGTCGCCTCTGGACACTCTAATGGCATGCGGACACTTCCCCAGGTAGACCGCGGAGCTGGAGCTCCTACCCTTGAGTGCTTTGCTCAGTCAGCCTCTGAGGCACCATGATGGGAGGGAAGGTGGCTGACACAGAGCGTCACGGTCACCATGCTGAGCACCCTTCCTGGAGAACATTTCAGAGGAGGGAAAACCTCAGGATTGTTCGAATGGCCTTTCTTGTGTTATCTAATCTTCCTAGGAGCAAAGGCATTAATGAGAGGAAGGACGGAATGGTCCTTTGCATGTGGCTGCAAATGGGCTGAACCCTCTGCTGCGTGGCCTATGAGCTGTAAATTTGTATTAACACGGACACATGTCAATGTATTATTAATCCTAAAAACCATGTGGGCTCTGACAGCCCATGCAGTTATTGGCCTTTCAGCCCTAAGTACCTCAGCCATTTAAGAACTCCTCGCTCTAAATCCATTTGCAGATGGACGTCCATTCTGCATTATGGATCTGTAATGGCGTGTGCATTTAGCTGCTTAAAAGGACTCTCGGTGTGTGTTTTGCATTCACCACCTGTTCTGTGGCTGGATGCACACTCCGAGGGTGCATTAGCCATGGTATATAATTGATCCTTGCGAAACAAATATTGAACGGCTGTTAAGAGTAGTTACTCCTGCATACTCAGGCGCTGTTCCTGAAATCAGCCTTTGAACTTGTTGCATATTTTAATTTCGCTCTTGATGCCTACAGTGGACAGAACTGAAGTATTAAAGAATAAAATTGTTTTCTCCTTGTCTCCCTCTTTATTTTTGGCAAAGTTGCCTTTAGAGTATTAGAAGAAAATTGCGTCTTTGCCCTAGACATATTTCTTCCTTAGCATTTTTGAAATGGACACAGTTTAAGCTCCTTCATTAACAACAATATTGGGAAATATTCCAAGCCTTTATTTCCTGACCTTTTTTCATGTGCCACCTTTATGATTTTTGCCCAATTCATGAGCCACCTGTATTATTATATACTTAACATATCTCTTTAAGTCAACTCACTACGTTTACATAGATAAATTTCTTCTAAAAGGAACAATGTGAAAATCCAAAATTTAAAAAGAAAAAACTTATCAGTTGCAATAAGTAGGAGATGTTAGTGCCACCTTTGACCTGTCAAGAGAGGGAAATTTTCAGTCATGAGCATTCAAGCCAAGTCAGCCTCTCACACACTTTTTCACATCAAGAAACCCAAAAGTGGACCTGAGCTCACGTGCAACAGCCTGGCTTCTAGACAGATTCAAGCCTTGAACACCTCATTTTCTAAATATTGGCTCCTCAGAGTAACAAAAATCGCTAACTATCCCTCTGTGATGAAGTGAGAAACCAGAAAAAATAGGCACACAGATTTAACGGTACAAGCTTCAAGTGAGTAAATGTAATGATTAGCACCTGAGTTAGTCGTGAGTTAAGCCTCCACTTTAGATTGTTTTTAAATAACAACTAATAGTTATTTAATATTCAGCATCCAGCAGACATTGCAAGAAGTACTTAAAACATACCATCTTATCCTTTCTCATATCAACAATATGAAATAAATCCTATTTTAACTACCCCCCCTGTTTTAAGGTTTTTTTTTTTAATTGAAATCCTTTCAGACTTGCACATGGGTTGCAAAAATAGTACATACAGCTCCCATACAGAAGTCACCTAATGTCAGCATTTTAAATGATCATGCTTCAGTCACTGAAATGAGGAAATTAACACTAAAGCTGTTATTGACTAATTTACAGACTTTTTTTTTTTCCTGATCCAGATCCCATATTGTATTTAGTTGTTATGTCTCCTTTGTCCATTCCAGTCTGTGAAGGGTCCTCAGTCTTTTCCTTGTGTTTCATGACCTCATTCATTTTGAAGAGTACTGGTCAGGTGTCTTTCAGTATGTCCCTCGATGTGGAGTGGTCTGATGTTTTCTTGAGATTAGGTGGAACTTACACATTTTTAGCAAGATGCCTTGCCGTTGTCAGTGAGTCATCTCAAAGACGCACTTCTGATTTTCAGTCAGAAAAAAAATTAGAATGTGGTTGTGTGTGTGTGAGTGTGGGTGTGTGTGTGTGTGTGTGTGAGAGTGTGGGTGTGTACGTGTATGTTCCCACCAGAGCTGTGAGGCTCCACCCCGCCGGTCCTGCACAGTTTGTCTGTGGCTGTGACAGGCTGCCCCTCATACGCAGCTTCTGAGCCCAAGAAGCTCCAAAGTGTTAGCAGGAAGTAAGTGCAGCAGACCGAGTGAGGGGATCATGCTCGCCAGCGCAGAGGAGAGACAGCTGGCCCTGAGTCTCTTGCCACGCAGAGTGGCACATGCCATCTCCCAGCTGTGGCCCGTGAACACTTCTCTTCTTTCTTGATAAAAGCCTTAGGAGGGCCCAAGTCCCAAGTTCTCCCTCAACACAAGCTGGCGTTCACCTTTGTTCCCTCCCTGACGGCGGTGCCCGGATGCCTCCGGTCCTGCCAGTTTCCGCTACTGCAGGCAACAGGCAGACTGAGACCCTCCCGCCAGGGGAGAAATTTGCCACGTTAGCAGGCGAGATTCCCATCACATCCGAGCAACCGGGTCTGTGTCCAAGTGACAGAAATACGGATTTACTCCCTTGACCTCACACGGCGCCTCCCGTGCCCTCAGACGTGCCGTGCGGACGGCAGCTCCTTGTCTTCTTATAAACCTGCCAGTCCGCATCAGGCATCTGAAGACAGCCTTGCAGGAAATGGAGGAATCAGTCAGCATGAATTTGCAGAGCATTCATTCCCCGGCCCCCACTGACCTGGGGTCCTCGGGGGCTCAGAAGGCAAAACGGAGCTGACCCGCACATCAAAAGAATGTGTAAGGGTTCTAACACATTGTTCCAAGTCAGCTGAGGGGACAGAACTTACTCGTGCCTCCAACAGATGCTTATTATGGGCCTGCTCTGAGTCAGGGACTGCACCAAGTGCCGGGAATACGAGGAACAAGCGTGCCTGCCAGGGCCCTGCCTTCTGGGAGCTTCTGGTCTGCTGCATGCATGTGATCGGCAAGTGGGAATTATACATGCGAGGTCTTAAATGCTGTAATGCGGACTTTGAATGGTGGAGACGTTATTTTTTTCAAGATTCTATTTGTTTATTTGAGAGTGGGGCAGAGAGGTAGAGTGAGAGGGAGAAGCAGACTCCCCGCTGAGCAGGGAGCCTGATGCGGGGCTCAATCCCAGGAGCCTGGGATCATGACCTGAGCCGAAGGCAGACGCTTAACTGACGGAGCCACCCACGCATCCCAAAAGACATAGGTATTATTAAGAAATGCAGTATTATGAAGAAATGAAGTATGAATCTATAAAAATAGCCAGTTAATATCAGGGAATGTGGAGAAAATTCTATGGAGAAGGAGTTCAATAAAGGAACTACACTGAATGTGTCTCTCAGTGTAGAATTTCATGAATTGTGCAGTGTCATAAGCAATGTGTCTGGATTCAGGCTCACACACAAATGGCATTTCTTTTCCAGTACTTTGTCCCATTCTCCATCAGGTGCCTCTCTCAGTCCAGCTGTAATTAAGCTCATTATTGAAATTATTGTTTAGTCTCCAGTTTTTATTATTACTGTCCCCCTTGCCTGACTTTCTCATGGATTGAGTGCTGTTTGTTGGGGGCTGGATGCTTTTTAATTATGCTTCGTTTTTTCTTTTATTTGCTTTTATTTGGAGGTCTTTCATTGACTCAAGATGCTCCTTGGGTTGCTTGTAATGCCGTCTTGCATTTCAGAAAACATCTGAGGCTTCCAATTCTTCTGTTTTGACACTGGCTCCTCGGACGGCTTATTTGGTTCCAAGCTTGAGGCCGCAAACCTGCATCAGAAACTTAAAACACCAGAGCCTTACTTGTTAGGTAATGTGTATTTCACAGGGATGAGAAGTGACAGCCGCCACTGCTCAGCAGCTGTCAGGGGAGGCCCAGAAATGCCAGAGCCGCGGGAATGTAAAGCCTTCTCTCTGGGGGTGGGTCTCAGCTCCTACCCAGCTTCTGTGGGGGCTTGAGAAAAGAGAACAGGGATCTTGCCATTTTTTCTCCTGTTAACTGGCAAATGTCCCCACTACCCAGGCCTTCCTGGGCTTCCAGCCCTCTAGTCAAACTCCTCCTCATCTGTCACGGCTGACACTTAACTGAGTTCTGACTCCGTGCCAACCACTGTTCTCAGCCACCACATAGCTCTCTCATTTAACCATCAATACCCCTATTTTATGTACGGCTGCTATCCCCTTCTACAGATGAGGAAAACGAAGCTCAGAGAGGTTAGGTAACTTGTTAAAGATCGCTCAGCCAGCAAGGGGTATTGCTGGGATTCAAACCAGGCATTCTGGCTCAGGCTCTTCATACTAGACCATGAGATCGGCCTTAGGAGAGGTGCGGTATAAGGAAGAGGGGCTTTCCAAGCAATTTGTGTGGTAGTTGCATGCTAGGATTTGGATTTGAACCCAAGGAAACTCCATAGGAAAGGAAACTAGAGTTTACTGAGCAGGAAGCAGCTGAGCTGGCGTTCAAAACAAAGTCCATCTGACTTCCGAACCTGCCGCTCTGCCCCGCTCTCCTCCCCTCCCAGAGAGATTCATCATCTCCTTCATCACACCATTTGCCAAGTCCTGTCAACCTCCACCATGCTCTGCTCCGTTTCTCCTCTCTTCCTTCACAGTCGCTGTACTGTGCATGCGACCTCCAGCCTCTCTCCGATGGCTTTCCTCCTATTCACGACCTCCAGCATTCTGCAGAGCTCCGGGTGCACATACAGCTACTATCTCTGCAAACACCTTCAAGATCCAGGTGCCTCCCACAGACGTTACCACACTTTGGTTTGCAGACGCTTAAGTTTATGTTTACATGGGGAAGTTGTTACAAATGCATATTCCCAGGCTTGCCCCCCTCCCCGCCCCCACCAGCCAATTCTAAATCCATAGGACTGGGCTGGGGCTCAGACATGTGCATTTTTAACAAGCCTCCCAGGGGAACTCTGATGCAGGTTGCCAGGGACCATATTCTGAGAATAAAGAACGTTCTTAGAGTAACATTCAAGATCTTTCATGATTTAAGCAGCTTTTGCACTATTATCTCCTACTAAAGCCCATACACCATAGTTTCTGGCTACTTGTCATCCATAAAGCGTCATGGCCCTGCTTCTTCCCCTTTGCTCATGCTGCTTCTTCAGCTGGAACGTTCTCATCAATCCCAACCTTTCCTATCAAACTGCTGCTCACAGGTAGGTTCCTACCTCCCTGAAACAACCCTAGACAGGACCCTGCAGTCACACAGGGCTTGGCAACATCTTGGCAGTGCCCCTTCCTTCATGCTGGGCCAGGTTCTAGCTGGGCAATTCCATCAGTTTCTCCTGCTGGATCACAAGTTTCCAGCTGTCCTCTTTATGACACCTCCTCGCACCCAGTTTGGTACCCAGGAAGCGGTGTGTGGTCCCTAAATGTTCGGAGATTTGCAGTTAGGGGATAAGACTCATAAAGAGGAAAGCATTGCCAGAAAATGTGCAAGAATCAAATGAGTGCTGGGGAACAGGGTTCTAATTTATCAGATTAATCACGCGGTGACGAATCAGCCAACTTTGAGGCACAAATTTAAACGAAGGGAAGGAGGGAGGGAGGGAAGGAAAAGAGGAGGAATGAAAAAAGAAAGAAAAAAAAAAAAGCTGACCTTGATCCCGCATTTTATGTGCATTATCTCAGAAGAGCGCAGTGATTAAGAACGAAAGCGAGAATCTGAATTTACTAGAATCGAAGCCGTGCTCCTCCCGTTAGCTGGACCCATTTTTTTAAAAAATTACTTAACCTCCAGGAGCCTTGACTTTCTTACAGTAATACTACCTGTGGGGACGAAAGAGTACATTCATGTCACATGTGTGGAACCATGCTTGGCATGGACCGAATGCTCCATAGACATTAGGTAGTATCTGTCTTCATGAGTCTTCATGAAATCACTGTTATTATCCTTATTTTACAGGGGAAACAGAAACTTAAGGAAAGTAAGCTATTTGCCCACGGTCACATAGGAGGGCCCGATTTTGAGGCTGTGTCTGGCTGACTCTGAGGCTTCTAGGCCTAACGTCCACACAGGAGAGAAGCTTGGCAGGAAGGTCCCCCAAATTGAGGGTGGCTACAATTCCCAAAGCCCGCATGGGCAGCTCAGGCTGACCGTCCTAGCTGGGCACGGCCTCGTAACCTGCTTTCCCCATTAGTCTCTTCCCTTAGTGGACTTCCGCACTCAGGAAAGGAATGGCAAGCCCCTTAGCCCCTCCCTGCTGGTGGAGGGGTCCTCCCTACCGCCCCAGAAACACCTCTTGCAGAACTTTCTTAGCACAGAAGTCACCTCCCGCTTTTTCAGCCGGAGTCAGCTTTCAGTGAAAGACACTCGGGCCACACTGGTCCTCTCCGGGAACAAGCACGGATGCACCCGGTGTACGGTTCCTTCAGACCCTCTGTCTTGCACACCTGTCTCCCTCCGCTCCCCCAGCCCCCTTGACAATCCACAATAATGCAGAAGGGCCAGGGGCCATGGTGGCTGCCACAGCACATTGCGGTTTGATGGCTGAATCCCACCTCTCCTTCCACCCACCCCTGACCTGAGAAAATGTGCAGGAATTCCTTGGCAACAAGGGCCCAGGACAAGGGGCTTAAAGCAGAGGCACTTGGAAAACACTTTGCAGAAGAGACTGAGGCACCATGCCAATGGTTCCGTATGATTATCTCATTTCATCTCCACAACGCACATCGTTATTGTCCCCATTTCACAGCTTAGGAAACTAAGGCTCGGAGAAGGTAAGGCACTTGCCCAGGTACGTCATTAGAACCATACTAATCAGGTTCACCTCTTAGTACACAGCTTGCTGGGTTCCCACCACAGTTTCTGAGTCAGTCAGTAGGTCTGGGGTCCTAGCCTCAGCCTGGGGAGCTTGCTAAATATCCAAACCCTCAGGCCCGATGAATCAGAATCATCTTCTGATTCCAGCCCTTCTGAATCAGAATCTGCATTCTTAGAGGATACCCAGAAGACTCTTGTGCCATTCGGGTCTGAGTCTAGATAACGTTGCCCTTGAACTCTGCCGCGACTCCCCAAAGAGAGTTGTGACCAGAAGCAGCAACATCACTTTGACCCCCGCCCCGGCTCCCGGCTCGAAAAGGAACCACACCTCCAGCACATGAAAGTCACAGTGTCCATTATTTAGTGGTCTCCTGTGAGCCCATGCCTGCTGCGGCCGAAACTGGCTGTTGGCGTTTCCCGTGCTTGCTATGTTACCAAACAAATCGCTTCTCAGGGCTTAAGGGCTTAAATCAGTCAGCCCTCCCCCAGTTAAATTGCTTTGGAGACTAGAAAGGTTTTTATGTGTTTTTTTGCCCCTGTTTTAAGCGACTAGGTAAGTCGCAAAGCAGTCTTAGGAAGCAGAGTGCCAACCCTGGGGGACCTTGCTGTAGATGTGACGCACAGAGTATAAGTAGTTGAATTTTAGGAAAAACTTCTGTATTTGTAAATAAACCAGTGTTGAGAGAAGAAATTGACTGGGATGGGTGATATGCAAGAGAGTGCTTTGCCTTTATAATGGGATGAGTCAGAATAAAAAATGATAATAAAATCCGTCTATAGATTTCTAATTATTTGCCAGGCACTGTACATAGCACTTTATAGATACTATTTCCTTTCACCTGCTTAAAAACACAATGACGGGGGCGCCTGGGTGGCTCAGTGGGTTAAAGCCTCTGCCTACGGCTCGGGTCATGATCTCAGGGTCGGGGGATCAAGCCCCATATCCGGCTCTGTGGGAAGCCTACTTCCAACATCCGGCTCTCTGCTCAGTGAAAGGCCTGCTTCCCTGTCTCTCTCTGCCTGCCTCTCTGCCTACTGGTGATCTTTGTCAAATAAATAAATAAAATCTAAAAAAAAAACAAAACAAAACAAAACACACAATGAGGTAGGTACTCCTGAATTCTTGTCCCACTTGAAAGATAAGGAAATCAAGGCTGAAAACAGCATCTATTGTCATACAGCATGTAAAAATGAAGGAAAATTCAGGCTAACTCCAAAGCCTATGCTCTACGAGGAACTGCTCTACAGGCTGGGGAGACAGCAGTAAATAAATAGACCCTTTAGGTCTTCCGGAAGCTTCCATGCTTGTAGATAACAAGACACCAGTAATCTGCGAACACCTCTCATTGCTCGAACCACAGTAAGTGAAAAGCTACCTCATTTCTGGACTTGAGCTGCAGAAAGGTTTACTGTGTATTGTGAAGAATTTAAATATTAATTATGTAATTAATGTTGTTCAGTCGCACACGCACGCACGCACAAAAACTTAGACGTCTCTTAAGAACAGCTTAAGCACTTACCGATTGAGAACTTTTATAACTCTCAAAATGGAGGCCTCCCCATATCTCTACAGGTATTTTAAATGAATTGAATTAATCATAGGCTTAAAAGTCTCTTGCGATCTTCGTTAACTTCCCTGGGTTTAATTAAAACATCTGTGCACTTTTAATTTATCGATTCATCCAACTCATATGTCATGTTTTTAACACACCCCAGCATGCTCTGCATCATTTTTAACCCGATTTCCACTTAACTAAAGCAATTAAATTCACCCCGGATTAATTAAAGCATCCATACTTTCGTGCTTAAGTCAGCGTGTGCGTCTTTCCCCACATGGCTCCTGAATGTCAGAGATCTGACACACCTGATGAGTTTTTTGTCCTTCTGGAAATTCTTCCCTGAATCGCTTTCCTGCTTATTAATGTGCCATTTGGCAGAACAGGAATGAGGAAGTTGGTGCACCTGAACTTTGGCCCTCTGAGCCAGAGAGTCTGCCCCTGTCTGTCAGAAGTGCCCTCTGCTTTCTCCTTCTCTTCATGGGGGTCCTGCCAGGTCTTGCCCCCACCGAGACCAACTAGCATCGGAATGTTCTAGGCAGGAAGTGGGGGATGCTGTTCGGGTTAGAGGTGACCATGATGATTGGAATGGCTCGTGATCTTTGCATTCGTACTTTTATAATTGTCCCTTACTTCTGTTTTCCACTGTCCTCACTCTTCCTACACGAACAGCCCTTTATCGCCCTGCCCATTTACTAGGGAGGAAAAACTGAGGCATGGAGGTCAGCAGGCTTCTCAGTTGGCACAATGAGCCATGGAGCTCTCCAGACAGTGACAAATTATCTCCAGCGCCAGGAGAAATAGTTTGCATTTCTGCCCCCCCTACCAGCTGTGTTTGACAGAGCCCGTTTCACCTCAGCCACTGCAGTATTGGTGGTTATCAGTCTTTTGACTGTTTTTCCCCCCAATCTAATAAGCCAAGGATTATTTCTTCTCATTATTTTATCTATACTTAATTAATTGCGAGTGAAGCTATGTGTCTTCTCATACTTCTTTTGACAGTTTATATTTCTATTTGTATGTTCTTTGCCTGGGTTTTCATTCATCCGTCACTTCTTAACAAATTTGTAAGAGCTCTTTGTGTATTTCAGATATCAAACTTTATTCTCTAAAATGTGTTAAAAATATGTCTTCCGGGGGTTGTTCATCCCTTACTTTGTAGTATAGAAGATGTAAATCTTATGTAATCAAACCCGATCTTCTTATCCTTCTCAACCTGGAGAGTTTGTCTTCCTTACATATCCTCCTCCCAAGAAAATAAAACTAGTCTGCAGTATTTTTTCTAATGCTTTTGTCGCTTTTTCTTCTATTTAGATCTTTAATCTGTGTAGAATTTTTTTCAGTTTTACTGAGAAATAATTAACATACATCACTGTATTATGTTTAAGGCATACAGCACGATGGTTTGATTTATATGGATTGTGAAATGATTACCAGTGTCATCTACCATATCTTCTCATATAGATGTCTTTCTCATAAAAAGAAAAGAAAGATAAAAGAAAACAGGAAAAATAATTTCTCTCCTTGTGATGAGAACTCTTGGGATTTTACTCTCTTCACTACTGTTCTATATATCGGACAGCAGTGTTGGCTACAGTCCTGATCCTGTACATTATAGTCCCAGTACTTTTTTATCTTACAACTGAAAGTTTGTCCCTTTTGACCACCTTCCCCCAATTCCCCTCCCCGACCCACCCCCACATGTAGTAACCACAAGTCTGATCTTTTTATTCCATGAGTTTGGTTTGTTGTTGTGCTATTTTCAGATTCCACATGTAGGTGAGATCACTTTTGTCTTTCTCCATCTGACATTTCACTTAGCAGAGCGCCTTCAAGTTGCATCCATATTGTTGCAAATAGTAGGATGTCCTCATTTTTTATGGCTTGTTAATATTCCATTGTGTATATATACTGTACCTTCTTTATTCGTTAACCCCTCGGTGAACATTCAGACTGTCCCTGTGTCTTAGTGGTTATAAACAATGCTCCTGTGAGTAGGTGGGTGCAGATATCTTTTTGAGTTAGTTGGTGGTTTTGTTCGCTTTGGACATATTCCCAGAAGTGGAACTCCTGGTTCATGGTGGTTCTATTTTTTGAGGATCCCTATACTCTTCTCCTTAGTAGCTGTACCAATTTACAATCCCACCAACAGTGACCACATGTTCCCTTTTCTCCACATCCTTGCCAGCATGTGTTATCTCTTGTGTTTTAATGATGGCCATTCTAACAGGCGTGAGGTGAGACCTCATTGTGGTTTTAATTTTCACTTCCCTTAAGGGCTAGTGATGTTGAACATATTTTCATGTACTCATTGGCTTTCATATATCTTTTTTGAAGGAATGCCTATTCAGGTCCTTTGCCCATTTTTAAATAGGGTTATTTGCTTTGTCTTTGTTTGTTTTTGCTGTTGAGTTGTATGACTTTCTTACATGTTTTGGATATTAACCCCTTACCAGATACATGGGGTTTGCAATTTTTTTTTCCCTATTCTGAGGGTTGTCTTTCACTGTGTTGATGGTTTCTTTTGCTATGGAGAAGCTTTTTAGCTTGATGAAGTCCCGCTTGTTTCTTTTTATTTTGTTGCTTCTACTTAAAGTGTTATCTCCAAAAAAATCATTAGCAAGATCCATGTTAAGGAGCTTTGTTCTTATGTTTTCTCCTAGGGGTTTCATAATTTCAGGTCTTATATTTAAGTTTTTAATCTATTTTGAGTTAATTTTTGTGAGTGATGTAAAAGAGGGGTCCAGTTTCATTCTTTTACATGTGAATATCCAATTTTCCCAGCTCTGTTTATTGCAGAAGCCATCTTTTCTCCAGTAAATGCCCTTGGCTCCCTTGCTAAATATTAGTTGACCATATATGTTTGGGTTTATTTTAGGACTCTCAATTCTTTCTCTTGGTCTATGTGTCAGCTTTTATGCCAGGACCATACTGTTTTGATGACTATAACTTTATAGTATAGCTTGAACTCAAGAAGTGTGGTATCTCCTGCTTTGTTCTTTCTTGGGATTTCTTTTTCTATTTGTGGTCTTTTGTGAACCAAAATGCCATTGGAATTTTTTTAATTTAATTTTATTTTTCAGTGTTCCAAGATTCATCATTTATACACCACAAATTTTGATAAAACTGCATTGACTCTATAGATGACTTGTGTAATACCGACATTTTAACAATACTAATTTTTCCAATCCATAAGTACAGGATATCTTTCTATTTATTTCTGTCTTCTTTGATTTCTTTCATCAGTGTCTTGTAGCTTTCAGAATAGATCTCTTTCTCCTCCTTAGTTAAATTTATTCCTAAGTATTTTCTTGTTTTTGATACTATTGTAAATGGCATTAGTTTCTTTCTTTTTCAAAAAATTTGTTATTAGTGTATAGGAATACTACTGATTTTTATATGTTAACTTTGTATCTTGCAACTTTATGGAATTCTTCAATTAGATCTAAGTTTTCTGGTTGAATCATTTAAGATTTTCTCTGTATAAAATCATGTCATCTGCAAATAGAGAAAATTTTACTTCTTCCTTTCCAATTCCAGTGCCTTTTATTTCTTTTTCTTGCCTGATTGTTCCTGCTGGTACTTCTAATAATTTGTTGAATAGGATTAATGAGCGTGGACATCTTTGTCTTATTCCTGATCTTAGAGGAAAAGCTTTCAACCGTTCACCATTGACTATGATGTTGGCTGTAGGCTCATCATATGTGGCCTTTATTATGTTGATATATGTTCCTTCTTTGCCTAATTTGTTAAAAGTTTTTAATCATGAGTGGGTGATGAATTTTGTCAAATGCTTTTTTTCTGTGTCTATTGAGATGGTATTATTTTGTTTCTTTTTATTAACATAATGTGTCACATTAATTGGTTGATATATGTGAGCCATCCTTGCATCCCAGGGATAAATCCCACTTGATCATGGTGAATGATCCTTTTAATGTACTGCTAAATTCAGTTTGCTAGTATTTTGGTGAGAGTTTTGCATCTATATTTAGTAGGGATACTGGCCTGTAGTGTTCTTTTCTAGTAGGGTTATTTTCTGGTTCAGGTATTAGACAATGCTAGCCTCATAAAATGGATTCTCAGCCCCCTTGCATGGGTGGGAAGATCAGGGGCCACTCCAGGCTACTCTCAGTTTCCCAAACAGGAAATCTCCAGTTGGGATTTTTTGGAAGAGTTTGAGAAAGATTGGTGTTAATTCTAATTTAAATGTTTGGGAAAATTCACCAATGAAGCCATCTGATTCTGGGCTTTTCTTCATTGGGAGATTTTTTTATTGCTAATTCAGTCTCCTTATTGATAATTTGTTTATTCAGATTTTCAAAGAACTTTTCCACCTCTTCTAGGTTGAACAGTTTGTTGGTAAATAGTTGTTCATAGTAGCCTTCTCTGATCCTTTGTATTTCTGTATTATCAGTTGTAATTTTTCCTTTTTCGTTTTTAAATTTGTTGATTTGGATCCTTTTTCTTTTCTTCTTCTTTCTAGCCTAGTTAAGGGTTTGTCAATTTTATCTATCTTTTCAAAGAACCAACTCTTAATTTGGTTAATCTTTCCTACTGTTCTTCTGTTCTCTATTTCATTTATTTCTGTTCTAATCCATATGATTTCTTTTCTACTGCTAATTTTGGGCTTAGTTTTTTTTATTGTCTAGTTCCTTAAAGCATAGAGCTATGTTGATTATTTGGGCTCTTTTTGCTTCTTTTTTTTAAAGATTTTATTTATTTGACAGAGAGAGATCACAAGTAGGCAGAGAGGCAGGCAGAGAGAAAGGAGGAAGCAGGCTCCCTGCTGAGCAGAGAGCCCGATTCGGGGCTTGATCCCAGGACCCTGAGACCATGACCTGAGCTGAAAGCAGAGGCTTAACCCACTGAGCCACCTGGCTCTTTTTCCTTCATAATGTGGGCATTTATTGCTGTAAACATCCCACTTAGAACTGCTTTTGCTGCATCCCATAAGTTCTGGTGTGTTGTATTTCTATATTCATGTGTCTCAAGAAATCCTTTGCCCCTTAAATTTCTTCTTTGATCAATTGTTTTTTCAGGAGGATGTTTTTTAATTTCCATGTATTTGTGAATTTTCCAGTTTTCCCTTTGCTATTGATTTCTATTTTCATGCCACTGTGGTCCAAGAAGTTACTTGGTATAATTCTAATCTTCTTGATTTTTCTAAGACTTGTTTTGTGGCCTCACATATGGTCTATCCTAGAAAATGTTCTATGTGCACTTCAGAAGAATGTGTATGCTGCCATTATTGAGCAGAAGGTTCTCTATATGTCTATGAGGTCCATTTGATCATAGTGTTGTTCAAATCAGCTATTTCCTTATCAATTCTCTGTCTGGATGATCTATCCATTGTGGAGCATGGGGTATTGAAATCCCCAACTATTGTATTACTGTTTATTTCTCCTTTAGCTCTGTTAGTTTTTGCTTTATATATTTAGGTGCTCAGGTGTCAGAAACAGAAATATTTACAATTGTTTTTCTCTTATTGATATATTGACCCCATTATATAATGACTTTCCTTGTTTCTTTTTATCATTTTTAAAGTCTCTTTTGTCTGATATTAGTATAGTTACTCTGTCTTTTGTTGTTGTTATAGTTGTTGTTACCGTTTATTTGAAATGTCTTTTTTTCCATCTCTTCACTCTCTGTGTCTTTGAGGCTGACACAAGTCTCTTAGGTAGCATATTTTGGCTCGTGTCTTTTTATCCATTCAGCCACTCTTTGTATTTTGATTGGAAATATTAATCATTTACTTTAAAATAATGATCTATAAGTAAACACGATTGCTATTTTGTTAATTGTTTTCTGGTTGTTTTGTAGAGCCATTGTCCTTTATTTCTTATCCTGCTGTCTTTTTTATGTGTTCCATTGTCTTTTGACATCAGTATACTCAGATTTCTTTATTGTATCTCTTGTGTAATTACTACAGGATTTTCTTTTGTGGTTACCGTGCGATTTACATAAAATATTTCAAACTTATGACACCGTCTTTTAAACTGATAACAACTTAATTTCAGTAGAATTCCTATATTTTGCACTTTCCCCACTCACATTTTAGATTATTGCTATTAGAGTTTTTTTTTTTAAGATTTTTATTTATTTATTTGACAGATAGAGATCACAAGTAGGCAGAGAGAGGAGGAAGCAGGCTCCCCACTGAGCAGAGAGCCCATGCGGGGCCCGATCCCAGGACCCTGAGATCATGACCTGAGCTGAAGGCAGAGGCTTTAACCCACTGAGCCACCCAGGCGCCCCTATTGCTATTAGAGTTTATGCGTTTTTTTAATGTTGTATTACTTAGAACTAGAGGTAGTGCTGTAAGTTAGTTGTGTACCACTGTTCCCATATTGCAGAATCTAACTATATATTTACCATTACCAGTGATATTTACTGGTTTTTTTTGTTTGTTTGTTTTTATGCTGTTCATTAGCATTCTTTCACTTTCACTCACAAAACTCCTTTAGCATTTCTTGTAATGAAGGCCTGGTGATCATGAACTCTCTCAGCTTTTGTTTATTTGGGTAGGTCATCATCCCTCCATTGTGTTTCTGAAGAGTAACTTCAATGGGTATAGAAATCTTGGTTGACATTTAGTTGTATTCAATGTTTGGAAGATGCCCTCCCATTTTCTCCTGGCCTGAAAATTTTCTGTTGAAACATCAGTTGATTGTCCTATGGGTATTCCCTTATATATATCTTCGATCTTTTCTCTTGCTGCTCTTAAAATTCTTTCTTTGTCTTTGATGTTTGACAATTTAATTAATATGTCACAGTGTAGCCCATTTTGAGTTCAGCCTATTTGTGGTTCTTTCAGTCTCGTGGATCTGGATGTCCATTTCTCTCCCTAGGTTTGGGAAGTTTTCAGCTATTATTGCTTTAAGTATATTTTGTCTTCTTTTTCTCACCTTCTTGACTTCCCATAATGTGAATATTATTTCTTTTCATATGTCCTATAATTCCTATAGGCTTTCTTCACTCTTTCATTCTTTTCTTTTTGCCCCACCATCTGGGTGGTTCCATTGTTCTATCCTCCAGCTCACAGATTCTTTCTTTTGAAAGAATCTACCACTTTTGAAATTCTCTACTGAATTCTAGTATATTTAGTTAGTATATTTTTCAACTTGAGGAATTTTTTTCATGGTTTCTATTTCCTTGCAAACTTCTCATTTTCTTCATGCATCATTTTCCTACTTTCACTTGGTTGTATTTTCTTGTAGTTCACTGAACTTCCTTAAGAGAATTATCTTGAATTCATTGTCTGACAGTTCATACATCTCCATTTCTTTAGGGTCAGTTATTGGAATTTTAGAGTTTCCTTCAGTAGTGTCATACTTACCTGATTCTTTTGTGGTTCTTGATTCTTTATGCTGTTATATGCACATTTGAGTAATGGGGGGACTCTTCTTACAGATTTTACAGATTTGCTTTGGAAAGTACAGCTTCTCCACAGTCAGCTCATTTTGGCTTTCTGGGTGTGTCTAGTGGTAATGTCCTTGGGCAGGTGGGGCCTACTATTATGGTCTGTTTGGGGGCAAGGCAACTGTTCGAGCCCTAAGGATAAGGCTGAAAACAGTTGAATATGACTACTGGCTTGGTTCCCTACCCAGGGGAGGCTATCGGATAGGCTCCATGGTTTCCTGAATTCTCTGGTCAGGCTTAATAAATGGTGAGGACTAGATATTATAGTCAGTAATAGGTGGACTATGAATTAGTCAGGGCAGCAGGCCAAGACCCAAGGTTTGTACAGTTCATTGTTTGGGAGTTCAAATCAGGCCAGGGTATTCACTGAATTCTCTGGTCATATGAAGCTACTCATTTTGCTTTCCAGACAAAGGAAACCACAGGCTCTGCTCTCTCTTTAAATGCCACTGTATGTAGGGTTGTTGAATTGGCTATGTAGCTTCCCCATGTGCTCTGGTTAGGTTCCTTGGTCAGACCGGCTGAAGACTGTACTCAGCAATGAGCAGGGCTACAAATTAGATTCCCTGCCAGGGCACTGTGGGGGAGGCTGCTCTAAAACCAGTAAAACTCTTTTGTTGTCTTAACGCACACCAACTTGTACTCCAAGCTCCAGGTCCAAACAGGTCTACTGGCTTTGCTCTGCAAACTGTTGGCTCTGCCTGCCCTTACTCTCAGCTCTAGCACCACTGGACCAAGCAGTTTTCATGGTTTTTTGACAGCCCTAATATGTAGGGCCAAAGGTCATACTCCACAGTGTGTGGGGCTATCTCTCAGCCCCCTTGCCTGGGTGGGAGGGGGAAGGACTGCTCCAGGCTATTCTTGATTTCCAAACCGTCTCTCTAGGTGGGAGGGCCTGAGAGCTGCCTTCAGCCTTCACTGTGAATTAATTCCTTTACCTGTGCATAGCACAGAAACCCTCCATGCCTGGTACTAGCTTTGCTTCAGGGGCAATCAGCTCTTCCTCTCTGCCTTTTAACTCAAGCACCATTGGGCTACACTGCTTCCAGGAGTTATCACCAGCCCTTCTGGTCAGATGGGGCTGAAAGACCCTCTCCACCGTGGGTAGGGCTGTGATTCAGATCCTTGCTTGGATATGGGCAAACTAAGTTCTAGAGCCCACAAAATCCTCATTTAAAGATCCGTATCAGCCAGGTCTGCATCCCACCAAGTCTTGTGGTCAGAGTACACCCCCACCTTTGTTCTGCAGATGAGCAAAACTGCTGGTTGGGATACCCTTTGGGCTGTGTAGGTATGAACTTGGTCTGCCAGGATCCATGTGCTAGTTGTGGCAAGCCCCTCCCCATTCTCTCTCACAGTCAGATTTCCAGTGGTTGGAATACTTCTGCAGTCCCCAGTGGTTGGATTCCCCTGCAATCCCCTGCGATTCCCTTGAGATCAGAGTAGGGGATTCCCACATAGCCACTCGCAATGGTGGGGGATGGGGCTGGTTGTACTTCCAGGGTTCTTTTTTCCCTGAAGCCTCCATGTGGTGCTGCCCCGGCATGGGGGGAGGCAGTGCAGTCAAAGGTAGCCACTCATTTCAGGTTCTACTGTTGTCTGTCTCTGAGCAGCAGGAGGATCTTCAGCCTTACCCGCCATGTTCTCAGATTCTCTCACTGGTATCTTGTTCATGAATAGTTGTTAGTTATTCTTCCTGTAAAGAGAACAAAGTCAGGAAAGTGTCACCAAGATGTCACCATCATGGTGACATCACTCTGGAATTTATTTTTGAATACACTGTTCAGTAGACGTTAAGCTTTGTTGCCTACCAAATGATGGCCATTTGCAGGGACCTAGCAGGAAGTGAAACCTAGCTTTCCTAACACATTATGCTTGGCAACCAAGCTAATTCCACAATCAGGAAAGACAACGGGGCACCAATTCTGTTGTTAAAGACACTGAACTTTGCTTGCTTTGCCTTTGTAACCCAAATATTACCTCCTCAATTGCTTCAGGAGAATTAAGGCATTTTTATTTCTACATCACTTTTTTTTCCCTACTACCTAACACAGCTACTAGCACATGCTAGGTTATTCATAAATATTTATTGAATAACTGGGAAGTAAGGCCACCAATTGTTAGTGCGATTTTGACAATTTACCCAGATTACTAGGTTCAAGTATTCTCAAGTCTCTTTTCCACAGAAGCTTTCAGTCAAATTTCAAATCATTTTTAAAAGGCACAATATTTGACATTCCCTCTGTACATCTAGCCCAGCCTATAAATGACTTGGCAAGATGCAGATATTTTCACTTGCCTTATGATTCAGCCTTTTCAAAATCTCTACATCTTCTCCAGGTATTTCCTCTACTGCAAACTCCAAATAGACGGGACTTGTTTTACTTAAAACAGCAGACATGGGTGGCTTGTCCTGTAACTTTCCACTTAGTAAGTAACACTGATCATTCATTTCATCCCTTACAGAAAACTTTGGGAGCAAAAAAAAAAAAAAAAAAAAAGCTCCAGCTTGATCATAAATGAATTTTACACCATTTAGGTGAATCTAAATTGTATCTCTCTCTCTCTCTCTCTCTCTGTCATCAGGCTGTTAACTTGTCAGTCATTAGTGGCAGTGGTAATTTATTTTTCTTCTGCACGAATCTTAGAGTTTCCATCTACTAGATCTATTAAAACAAGAATAGTCACTTGGTACAAACATTTTAATTAATTTTAAATAGTAGCATGAATGCACAGTGTTCTGCTCCTGTAAGCCTTAGGAAGAGGAGAGAGAAGCAAGGACATAAAACACTCTACATGTGATTCCAGAACCCCCTCCCACCCACAACCAGAGAAAATTGGGGGAAGAAGAAGACGAGTTCTTTCCATTAGTGTTACTTTATAATCTTGTGGTGGAGGTGGTGGTGGTGATTCTGTGTGTGTGTGTGAGAGAGAGAGCATGCACACGTGTGTGTGCACATGCATATGTCCATCTGAGACATACTACATTTTTAATTTTATTAACCCTTGCAGTCAATTTGGAGACTTAGCTTGGAATTTCCAGAGGGAACATCTGTTCATTATAAACTGTGTGTCAGCTACTGCTTTGAACCCTTGCACACGTAATTGCACTTAATGCTCCCATCAACTCCGAAAGACAGTATTTTGAAGGTAACTTGGGTCTCAGAGAAATGCAATAATCTGGCCAAAATCCCAGAGCTAGTAAGTGACAGGTCAGGTTTTAAACCCAGCTCTTTCGGACACCAAAATCCTTACTCTTTCCAATTCTATTCTATATCACCTTTGGGCAGGTGTGTGGAGTCAGGAGTTATATAACCTGTCAGAAAAAATCATGTAGATTTAGTGATAGTAAAAATACAAGAAGAGTTATGAATATGAGAGGTCTGCACTTCACATTCAGCCTCTCAAATGAGGATCAGCCTGAGGCTTGCATACTGTGAGGCTCTGGGTTGAGTTTCGTCTGAGAATGAATCCGTTACTCCTGAAGGATGGTGCTCTTCGTGCAGGTCAGCCCAGCAACCACTAAAAGGCTCACCTCTGGCTTTTGCACTCTGTCCCAGTGGCAAATGGATTACCGGAGAAATTCATTCCTCTTCAAGCTGCACCTGCTTTTTTATGTGACATCAGCCAAGCCCATCCAGTGGCCTGCTTTCCAGAGAACAGCACAGAGTTTTGCATTTTTTACTACACTCCTGGTGAGCACGCAGCAAACATATTGAAAGAAGGCTGCATTTAGAATGTGGAGAATTTTCTGACCTCACTATTCTCCATTTTTCCCCTGAGTAATTTAAGTAGGTCACATTTTAAATTTGATTTCCCAGGCACCTGGTTTTAAATAAAATCCATTCTTACCTTCCGGACAGTCCTTTTTTTTTTTTTTTTTTTTCCCATCACATGGAGTTTATGCAGAAGAAAAACAGTTTCAATATGGATAAATAAAATATTATAACTGTACCTTATCAATTAATAAAGACAGTACTTATTTGCCCCTACTTTCTACCCTCTTCTACTCTTTGAGAGGAGAGGAGGTGCAGTGGGAGTCCAGTGGTGGTGATTTGATGTAACTTTCTCTGCTGTTCATGGCAGCTTGTCCAATATAGAATCCTCAAGCCAGAAACAGCCCTTGGAAGCTCATTCCACTACATGTATGGCTGCCCTCTTCACTAGTTTCCTATTTCAGTGGGCGAGAGTAGAAGTGGGGTAAGAAATGATGCCAACTCTAGTCTTCCCAGGAGAAGAAATGTCTGTAAAGTTCCCTAAATTAGAAATGGAAAGTGGGTTTCCTCTCAAATGCCAACTCTGCCTTCTTGCAGGTCTCAGCCTTGGTCATTGAGGTTTTGAGGCTCTGTGTAGGCTCTGGGTGACGAGATGCCATGATCGTGATCACTCGACAATGTCTGCAGAGGTGCAGGAAGGGAGATTAGTAGTTCGTGTGCATGTATTTGCCATTCCTAGCATAGAGCTTCGCATGTTTCGTGAGGAACTGACATCGAAAAAATTTGCTTTGTCTTTCAAGCCCTCTCAAAACTTTGTAAAAGCCCATATTTTTCTCATTGTTCATATTTGCACAGTCCCTAACCTGAATCTTGGGCACCCTGGGTTCAATGTTTTCTTCTACCCTCTCCTAGATCATCAGTATGGGTAACGACTCTATCCAGATCTCTGATAAAGTATCCTGGGGATAGAAAGCATGTTCCCTACTCTCTCAAGGACAGTCTAGCCAAAATTCAATATGTGGCTTTGATGTTCTCCCTTTTGAACTCATTATTGTCCTCTGGTAATAGAGGGTAGAAGAAGGGTAAGAATTCTACTGAGAATTATACCCTAAATAATTTTCACAACTGTTGTGTTCTAAAATGTTTTCAGAGAGGATATCTCTCAATCATATGTCAGCTGTTGAGATGTTTTTGTTTCAGGTCAGTTTATAATTAAGTTAAAACATGCACTTCCCCTAGAAAAAGGTACCGTGTGTGCAACATGAGGTCTCCTCCAGAAGCTGAGTTTCTTTTTCCCCACATCTTCCATAAATGCCCATTTAGCGCTTGCCTATAACCTCCCTGTTTGAGGATCTCTAAATATCAGGAACATGGGAGAAATATTTACTTATGTCAACATTGATGAATGCCGAGCTGAAAGGAAATCAACAGTGATGAACATGGTCCTGTCCTCAAGGAGTTTCCTAGAGCTCTGGGAAATTAGACACTCACAGAAGGAAAGTCAATTATTATAAAAACAGGACAGAAACCTGACAACAGGGGATGACTGATGAGCCAGGGTGGCACGACGGACCACAGAATGATTTGAAGAGGTGCCACCGCTTCACAGGACCGGGACATGGCGTGGGCTGTATGCACCCACGTACACGTGCACTCCCAATCACGGGAGGACCAGGAGTCACTGAAACATCCTGTTGGCCATCCCTGAAGGCCCCTGAGGGCCGGTGCCATAGCAGGGAGTTGCATCCTGCTTTTAGCCGCAACTGAGAGACCCAGTGGGAAATTTAGGTTCTTTACAAACTGATTCTGAAACGTAAAGTCCAAAGCCTGAAGGTGACCACTAAAATCCCATTCTTGATCTCTGAAAGGGGTGAATTGGCACAACTGAGGCAAAACTGATGAGAACTATTGGCAATTTCATACTGGACGGTCCTCACCGATTCTCAGCCTTCTTCCTATCAATGGATGCAGGAGAGTCCCAGCTGAGACAGGAACTACTAGAGGTTTCCAGTCTTCTGCCTGCTCTCCCCTTCTTGCTTTTTTATTAGTCCAGGCACTTGTAGCCTATCCTTTATTACACATGTTGTGCTTTGAGGTAGTCAGAGTCATCCCTTTGTGGTCTAGATAAGAAAACTGAGGCATAAAGAGATTAATTGTGTCAACCGTGGCCCATCCTCCTTCCTTTTTAACGGACATCAACTTGGCAAGAATAGGAGCTGACTAACCAGAGGGTAAAATACTGAGCAAAATGGGTTCTGATCCCCTGCGCCACTAAAAATAACACTTGAGTCCACATAACTTTATCAAGGGCACAGCTGAGAGTTGGGCCAACCTGCTTTCCAAGGGGGCTCCCCTCTTCTGAGCTTTGTGACTTTGGCCGCCTACCCTGACTGGTGTGTACATCGTGTGTAAAATGGGCATCAGGATCCCATCAGGATCATCGAATACTTATGACGGTTAAGTAAATTGCACATTTGAAGCTGTGCCTGGCGCATAACAAGAATGCCATTGGTGGTAGCTGCTATTATTAGTAGCATTTTCGTGGTTGTCTTTGTGATGGTTACTGTTTCTCTGAGGTTCGCTCTGCACCTCCACCACCAGGGTCCCCAGGCTAGGACCCTGCAAGCAAAGCTGAAATTCCAGGTGGGCTCCACCCCCCTTAGATGGACAGAACCCTGCAGGCACTGCCCCCTGTGACCCGGTGCTCTGTCTCTGGCTTTTGCAGCTGCCTGCCCTGTCCTGTGCAGTGGGAACGGACAATATTCTAAAGGGACGTGCCAGTGCTACAGCGGCTGGAAAGGCGCGGAGTGTGACGTGCCCATGAATCAGTGCATCGATCCTTCCTGCGGGGGCCATGGCTCCTGCATCGATGGGAACTGTGTGTGCTCTGCTGGATACAAAGGCGAGCACTGTGAGGAAGGTAAGCGCTGCAGGGCCAGCCTGGGCAGCAGCAGAGGAGGGAGGCGTCTGCAGACTCAGACTTTTGCTAATGAGCCCAGTCCAAGGCTCCGCGTTTTGCAGAGGAAAACTTCAACATTTTGCACAGAGAACTTCAAATGCCTTGGCTTTTGTACACTTCTAAGGTTGAAGAAAACACAGCCTGCGGAGTGGTTCTGGAAGGAATGCTTTGTTTTACCCTTCCTTATGTTAATTAGCTACTTTTCTTCTTTAAACTGCTTTCTCTGCCTTTGTCTTTTGGCTCTTTCCTTGTAACTCCTCCTCCTCCCTTCCTGCTCCTTCTTTTCCTTTTTTTCTTTCTTCCCCAGTCTCTTCCTTCCTCTTTGCTTTGCTTTCTTTAAAATCCTCTGATTTGGGAATTACTAAAGCTATCCAGAAAATAAAAACAGCAACAACAAAAAACCAGCCAAGAATCCTTAATCTCCCTGTCTTAACTATAGCTGTTTCTGTTGTTGTTGTTGTTTTCCCTGAAACTCTCCCTGGTAATCTAGACATATCTACATATGTCTGCGTATATTTTAGTAAAAATTAGTATCAATAGAAAACAGTCAGGCTTGAAAGATGCTATAGGCACCCATGTCATTTAGACACGATGTAGGTCACATTATCCTGGTATCTAAATCACACAGAATTAGAGGAGGGTGGGAGTATAGCAGAGTAGTGAGAGAGTAGGAGAATTCTCAAGAGCTCACTTTAGCATGCATTGTGGTGGCCTCTGAAACCCATGGGGAAAAGTTAGGGGTGTAGTCAGCTGAATCTAGTCTGAAAAAACGTGATCAGAGATGCGATTTGGTGATCAGATAGAGAAAGCTCCTCTCCCGATGTGATCCGTAGCCAGCTTCTGCGAGTCTGAGTCAGTCTGGTTAGTGCTTTCTGAAAAGCTATTTGGTACCAAGGTGTTGGGATCTATAAGGCAAGGGAGCCCCGCCAAATTGCCTGCCAGCCTCCCCCTCTATATTTGCACTTCCAGAGTATGGTCTCTGGCTGTCCATCTGTTGTTTCTCTTTACATAAAATATCAAGCAGCGTTGGTAGGAAGGCGTGAGCCTAGGTGCGGTTCATCCCTCATCCTCTCCCCAACCTTTGAATTGACTCAATTGTGTTTATCAGCTGAGCCACTTTTCCTCTACTGTCTGTCATCCAGGCAAACATCCCCATACAACTCAAACAGCCTTTTTTCCTCCCAGTGGAAAAAGAAGTGTCAACTCTCCCAACAAACTGAGGAAGAAAGCGAAGCCCACAGCCTACTCCATGAGAAACAGCTTGAGAGAACCACCCAGGATGCCCCCCAAGAAAAGACATATCTCGTGTTCTCTCTCAGCTTCTCAATGCCAAGCTGATAAGAAGGGACCTCAGGTGCTCTGAGGTTCTCAGGTGTGAGCAGATCTGATCTCCCATCCCATTAAGTTATGGATCTCCAGTGTTCTATAAAACCTAACCAATCATTACTGCCTTTACCACAAAGTAATGACAGTAACTCACCCTTAGTAACATACTGAAGCTCCCCTTCTGAAATCTCCCATTTCGTAGTTTATAGAACTCTGGCTAAAAGAGAGTCCGCTTCCATGACATTATTCTTCTAAGATTTTTCCAATACATCAGTGGTAATGCCCTTAATGGGACCCAGAAGTCTGACCTCCAGATCTTCACTGGCTCAACACTTTATATATTTTTTCCTCTGTTATAAAAGGTAGCCTCCCTCCATCTGCATCATAAAACCAAATTGGGAGTTTGGATGGAAGAAGGACTGATTTAATAACCCTGCTTGAAAGGTTGAAGTTCTCAAAGATAAATGGATTGCAGAAGGCAAAGCCGCATTTGCTGAAAACATGGGAGAGGCCAATAATATGACAAGAAAGGTTAAAACGACCTTTTGCATACATCATTTGGCGAGAAGGAAATGATAGAGCAATGACATTGCCCGTCTTAGAATTTTTTCCCTCCAGTAAAGATTGCACATATCTGTATGAGTAGAATTTCAAGTGACTTCTCAACTTTCTTACTCTCCCAACCCATCGTGTATTTAAATGTTCCGAATGAATTAACCATCCAGCAACACAAGGAAGCCACGTGGACCATTATGAAAGGATGAAATCTCCTCTATTGATTTCTGCTACCCAAAAAGAATGAACCGAGGTGATTCATATGCTGTTTTCAAAATAGGAAATGAAATCAGAAAGTCTGGATCAGCACTTTTTTCTTCCATTTAGCTTTTTTATTTCTGATATTCATCATAGTCATACGTTCAAACAATTTACCTGCAATGGCCACGGCAACGAAATCAATAGTTGCCATCCTCCATTTTTGCTGCATAAACGTTGTACTATTAACAAATTTGCATAAGAAAATAAAAGGACGGTTTCCCGAGGTTACATTCAATGATGTCTGGGGGAGTGGGAAGGTGATGAGCAAGGAATTGACATATTAGTTTAAGTCAGCCATGTTTTCATGTCAGTTTCATGGTTGAGTCATTTTTCAATGACATTTAACTTCATAAATGTAATTCATGGTTCTTCGGGGGTTTATAGTACATATTGTTTGTAAAACTCCTTGACCTCTTTTTTTATCCTTAGGGATAGAAATTGCATTCACAACCCTTTTTTGTCAAACCTACAGAGGGCCCAAGACTAAATGAGTTCTAATGATTTCAGCTGCCAGGGGGCTGGTGTTGTAAGGCGCACGGTACTTAGCTGGTAAAGGCCACTGTCCCCCTTTTAAGTATAACACTGTTTCTATTTATAAAGCTTCGTAAAATGCCATAGTCCCTCCTGCCTGCTAAAAACTCTAAGGACGTGGCCACAAGACCATCTTATGAAATTGGAAGCAAATTTAAAATTCATCGTGAAACTGCTCTTCTTAAAGTCTGGATTTAGTTATTCCATCAGCTGCTGTAACATATTTACTGGTATGACTGAAAGGGTTAGCTCATATTTCTAGATACAATAAATGATTCTTTGGATGACATTCCACTCCTGGGCTAATAAATCCCAGTGTATTTTCCTCCTTTCTTTATATTATAATTTAAAATAGAGAAGAGAAAGCTAATTTATCTAGAAGAAAAATGACATTTTCTTTTTTCTTTTTGGGGGGATGTGGGGTATATTACTTTTTATGTCATCCTTTTAAGAAAAAGATTATGATGTATTTTTTGAAAGCTCCTAACTGTTGGTACCTCACCAAACATTTTAAATAGCTAATTACGATGGAGAGTAAATTTGGGGACACATAGCACCTGGGATACCTTTGTGTCTATTTTGATTTTGCCATATTAGCAAAAGGGACAGAGAAAAAACTACAACCTTGGGATTTTCTCTTATTAGAAGAATATGGACAAGACTCATTCTGAATGAATTAGTTCATATTGCGCAGATCCCAAATTACATAGCATTCGTCCCCCAAAGCAAGAAGTTGTTAGCACCATTTCTTTCTTGTCAGTTCTTCCTGGATGTTTCTCTCACTAATGACAAAGGCTTCTAGCAAAGTCTGCCATTCGTTTCTGTGTCAACTGTGTATTGAACACCTACTATATTTTTTACCCCTGCTGAGCATGAGAAAGACACCAAAGCATTGCACAAACTCTTTGGACATGTCTTCTATGTGTCTGAAACTTTTGATTCATTTACCTCCAGATGCCCTCCACCATCCTGAGCAAATCTGAAGGTATCAAAAAGGGTTCATATCATCAGAAGTTATAGTCCCCAAGACAATGAATACAACCTTAAAATGATTTCGACCAGAGCAACTAGCATCATCCTAAACATCTCCAACTAATAATAAATCACTGAAATTCCCCTTTCTGAGAGTGTTTTTGTTTTTGTTTTTTTATTTCTGTTATATCAGTGGCAGCTTCTGTTTCCCCATGGTTCAAATAGTCTTGAGCTGGTTTTCGTAAATAATATCTTCTTGAGAAGATTCGAATGGATCAGCTCAGAAACATCTCTTTACACTAAAAATTCTTATTGTTGCCTCAAGAGCACAGTGCTTTTTGGAAACTTCATGGAATACTGTGATTTTTAAGAAATCCAAATTCCTGAGTTTGATGTTCCCTGGAATGAAATAGTTTGTGGCGTGGGTAATTCTGAATAATGTCCTATTTAGAGCCAAAGTATCATCAATTTTAAAACCTATCATTATTTTGTATGCCATAAAAAGAAAAAAAAATTGAGACTATGCTACAAGAAGCTGGGACCCCAAAGGGTTGCCATCTCGGTGTCATGGTGAACTATATAGACGCCAAAAATCTTGCGTGTTTCAATCTTGGCATTGGGCAGGGAGAGAAATCAAAATCTCTGAGGATTGGAACTACAAGATGGCACACATGCATATGAGGGACTCAATTACACCAGCAGTGTGGTCCAAGAAACCTCAAGAAAGGAATTTAAAGTGGTCTCAAGCTGGCTGTGCCCCCAGATGATGGCAGAAGCAAATGCTTTACTCTAGGCCAGGAGGCCTGATTTCCAAGCTGTTAAAATAAGGAAAATGTGTGTCTTAGTTAAATAAGGTGGTGAGACCTGCGTATTTCTCTGCTACACAAGACATATCTGAGCTGTCTGCAGGACCACCAGTGGTCATTCAGACCCCACAGTGTGCAGTGCCTTCTTCTCCAAACGCCACTGCATCATTTTCTGGGAATACCCGAGGAAGCTGGTCCTCCTCTACCAAGCCCTCTTTGCCCATCTCTGAGCCTGTATGGATGTCCAAAGTTTGGGGTCACATTCCCATACAAAAGGTCATGTCTTTGAGAATTGACCTTTGCAACTCACAACTCTCCTCATTCTGAGTTGATTCCACAGTGAGAATCTTTCTATTACCTACTGGATGCAAATCCACTCTGATTATTAAGATGTCCAAACAACCTGAGCATGAAACTGCCAAGAATGACAGTGACCAGAATTAACTCATCTGACTGACACAGTCTGAGAGGGTGTCAGCACCACGGCCAGAGACTCACCCATTCAGGCCACTCCTGATTTTGTGTGGGACCCTTAACTCTTTGGGATCATTTCCACACCCAGCTTCACCTCTTCTATCCTGCTCTTTTGCTAATGCCTGCAGTAGATGTGTGTTCAGAAAATGAAACCTAATTTTAGACTTAGCCTAAGTGACATTTAATTAGGAAAGTGACTCATTTATGAGTTTCACTGGTTTTCTTTGTAATCCTTTGTTACCTTCTGAAGACAAGCATTAGTGGAGTTAGAATAAGCCTTCTTTTCCTCTCTGATAGTGAGGGATAATTGGGCTTGGGGATACATGTAGAGATATCACAAGTATTCATGTCCCAAGCTCAGAAGCTCTGATATGATTTAATGAATGTACTAACTTTTGTAAGTACAAGGTTCTCAGCATTGAACGGCACACTTCTATATCTGATTGCTCCTAAGTCTGCTTGAGAAAGCCCCTCTTTCTCTTACCTTCTCTTCGAGTTTGAGATTCGGTGTTTTGGCAAATTAAAAAAAAGTCTTGAATTTTTTATAGGTTGTTCTTCAAAAGACCACGTAAGTATTACTTGGGCTGCTCTGGTTGCTTGCCAGGGCATAGGAGTTAAGTGAATTGTGCATTTCTTCAGCAGCAAGGTGGCATCTCCTGGCCCATTCCCCATGAGTGATCAATATTCTTCCTCTTTGTTTTGTTCTTGGTTCTTTTTTTCAGTTGATTGCTTGGATCCCACCTGCTCCAGCCATGGGGTCTGTATAAATGGAGAATGCCTCTGCAGCCCTGGCTGGGGAGGTCTAAACTGTGAGCTGGCAAGGGTCCAATGCCCAGACCAGTGCAGTGGGCATGGCACTTACGTCCCCGACACAGGACTCTGCAGCTGTGATCCCAACTGGATGGGTCCCGACTGCTCTGTGGGTAAGCCAAGAGGTTTCCTCCTTACTTTCCCAACACTCATGCCCTGTGCTCCTTCAGTGAGCCCAAATGGATGGGAATCTACTCTTCACACTTAGCTTGGGATGAAGGAATGTAGGGTAATTGCATAGTGCCTTTCTTACTCTCTCTTCCTCAGTCATTGAATCTGTGATCCTGGGAAACAAACAAACAAACAAACAAACAAAAACACCACAGGTCCTCGTGCCTTGTTTGTTCCATCACTACAAATGGATGAGGGGCCCGGGAGGGATGCTTCCATTTGCATTATAGGTTTTCTTATGTACACTCCCTCAAGGTACCAGAAAACAAAACAGAACAATTCAGTCCCAGACAAACTGAATGGAACGTCCTATAAAACAGAAAAGAGGCTCCCTCGGGGTGCCGTGTGACCATGTTACAGAGCACTGCAATACTCCAGTGACAGGAAAATAATGAAGTTGCGCTGTACACTTTATTTTCCTAAAATTAAGAGTATGCGTCTTACCTCCCGAATGACCCTAAAATGGAACGGTTCAACAGTTCAAGCCAGTCCCAACCTACCCGAGAATGGTTCTGTTCACAGTGACAAGTGCCTATCCAAGCAAGCGATCATCATTCCGCCCCCTTCCTCTGGGTAGTGAGACAGCTGTCAGATTGCCATGGCAATCAGGAAGGGAATATATGTGAGGCTTTGCCTACAATGGGAAAGAAATGAATATTTCATTCCAAAAGGAAAAAAAAGAGTCAGTTAAAATGGGCTATTTTGAGACGGCTTCTCAGCCCACTTGCCTCTGGCTTCAACGCTGATGCTGGTGGTCCAGGCCAAGCTCTGCAGAGGATGGGGGAGGAGGACCCCGAGATCCAAGGCCCAACCGTGCTGCCGATACGCTGTGTGACTTGGAGTGAGTCACTGCCCCTTCTGATTGAGTTTTCCTTCCCCTGGCACGATGAGCCATGCCTCCCTCAGCAGTCTGTCGTAAGGATGAATGTCTGGCACGTGCTTGTCCTCGAGTGAGAGGTCTGGAACGCCAGAGAGTGTATATCTGTCTGTCTGTCTTCTCCGCAAGCACAAAAGACTTTGAGCTCCTTTGAGAAAGAGGCTGTGTAAATGCAGCACAATCCGAGCGGACATTATTGCCACAAGGTGCCGGTGGGGCTGACGGGTGGGTTTGCCGTCCTCGTGCGATTGAAGCTGCAGGGTTTCCGAGTGGTCTTTGTTCAGTTCAGGCTCTCGACAGGGTAAAAATCATAGCTGGCCAGGGAGTCAGGATGCACATACGTGTTCTCAGTTGGCACCTCCCACATAGCTTTGCCAAACTGGATGGCCGGGGTCTGACCTCCACCTGCGGTGACCTCGAGCTCTAGCACAGTGGTTCTTACCCTCGAGTGCACATCAAAACCACCTGGAGGACTTGAGAAAACCAATTTCTGAGCCCCACTCCCACAGCGTCTTATTCAGGAGATCCAAGCAAGGCACAAGAATTGGTATTGACTACCAAGTCCCCAGGTGACAGCGATGCTGCTGGTCGAGGGACCCCACTATGAGAACCGCTGCTCTAGAAACTACATAGCGGTTCGTACCCAGCCCCGTGGAGGGACAGGCCTCCCCAGGAGACACACCTGCTGGGCCTTGGGCCTCCTCCAGGGACCCAGGCCATGTGTGTGGTCTGGCCTCCAGTGGAGGGTTTGCCAGCTGTGGTGTTGAGCTGTAATCATTGTTTTTCTTCCAGAAGTGTGCTCAGTAGACTGTGGCACTCACGGCGTCTGCATCGGGGGAGTCTGCCGCTGTGAAGAGGGCTGGACAGGCGCAGCTTGTGACCAGCGCGTGTGCCACCCCCGCTGCATTGAGCACGGGACCTGTAAAGATGGCAAATGTGAATGCCGAGAGGGCTGGAATGGTGAACACTGCACCATTGGTAGGCAAACGGCAGGCACCGAAACAGGCACATATTGCTTTATTTTCATAAATCGTAGATCTATAGTGATGGTCGTGCATTGCAACGGGCTGTTCCTTCAGGGACACAAGTGCTCTACAACATTCTTGCTGCCCCTCCAAATCTTCAGGGGGCTAGGGAAGGGAGAAGCAAGGTCCCCAAATAGAAAATGCTTTCCCTTCTTTCCAGAATTCTAGATTGGGAGGCAAGGAACAAAACCAGATAAAATGGTTTTATCTTATTCAAATACTGATTTGGGGAGGGAAAAATGCACATGCATGGGAAATTGTCAGGACCTGGAGGTTTCAAGCAAACCCCCCACCCCCACCAGCCATGTTGGTAGTCTGCAAGTCTCCACGTTTTGAATACTCTCCCCGCCAGCTGGATCACTGGGTCCCTGCTTGCTGGCAACAATTGAACTCACATGTTTTAGACCAAGTTACTTGTAAGGCAGGACTCCCAAGTTTCTAGGGTAGCCAGGGACCCCTGGAAGAGGTTTATGCACCATCTTGCTGTCCCAAGACAAGGCATCATGCTTGGGCCCTGATCCTCCCCATCACCACTACCATCATTCAATGTCTCCCCTGGTCCCATGTCATTCTCACTCAGTCACCTTTCTACATAAGTTCCTCAACTGAGGGGGTTTTTTTGGGTTTTTTTTGTTTTGTTGTTTGTTTTTTTAAGGTTGTTTTATCTCTTGAGGAGTAATCGTTTCCAGGTGCCTTCAGTTTTGGTTTTGATTGCTCTTGGTCAATATTGTGGTTCAGGGTAGGATGAAACTGGATTGAATGTATCCAGTTATCCCTTTGAGGATGGGAGCCAATAGCTCTTTGGTTTGCCACATCCCTCAGACAGTCAGAGTGACAAAGTTGTCCACTTGAGTATCATTTTCTTACCTGTGATTTTTGCTTATGCTGGTTTGAGTTCAGTGTGGAGCTGGCTAATCCACTCACTTGCAAGGAAATCCTCAAAGACGTTTCCAAGCAAACTACTGACTTGTCCCCTTACAGTTACCTTTGAAGCTAGCCATCACGTTTGCATCCCTCCCCTCTGTCCTAGCCCTAACGCCCCAGTCTACAGATTGGCTACCCGGAGGGAGAGGCGGAGTTAGGAGCTTGTCCAGGGCTGACTCACGAGGTCAGACTCAATTTCCCATGCTGTTCATTTGAGTGGTGAAGCAGAGACCAAGCATACTCTGCATTAGATTTACCCTGGTTCCATCTAATTGGGCATCCGAGGGGCAGCATGCCGATCTAGGCCACGACCATAGCACTGGGACCCTGGCGGGACAGTCTGTTAGCAGTGAATTGTTTTTGCAATCTCTCAATGATGCTCCAGATCCCGCTCCCCTATGGCTGCTTTCATCTTCTGTTCCCTGCAGAGTCTGGGGGATAATTCAGAAAACTCTCAAGGGAGGGTGCGCACGGCCCCCTACCGAACCAGTTCACGGTTCATACCAGCAGCTCCCACTCTTCAAGGGCGTTCCTGTTGATGGGCCTTTTTGTATGCCCGGTGTGATTTAAAGACTTTGCCCCCACCCCATACCTCCATGGCCCCAGTCCTCACACCGCCCTCAAATAAGAGCTCTTGCCAACCAATAACCTTTAGGTAGAAAATCCTACTTTCTTCACACCATCCAGCCTCTCCCCTTTGCGCTCCCTTCCCACACCCATCAAAGTTTTGCTGCCCCCACAGTCAAGCCCTCTGGCCCTCCCCCACTTACAACTCATCCTCAGTCTGGCAATAGCTCACAAGAGCACAGCCCAGACAGACTGGGACAGTTTGGAAAACCATCGCGGAGGGGGCCAGACAGAGCTGATCTGCTGACTATTTTTCTATGGCTGACAAGCTAAGGATTGTCTTTACACTAACCAAGTGTTGAAAACAGTTGTAAGAGGTGTTTTCCGACACATGACACTTGAATTCAAATTTCAGTGTCCATTAGATAAAGTGTTTTTTTGAGGACAGCCCCTCCCATTCACTGATATGTTGTCAGCCTGCGCGCTCCATCGTAGTGCTAAGTCCCTGCCACAGAGACTGTACAGTCCTCAGAGCCCTGGGTTACCCGGCCCTTTATGGGAGCAATCGGCCCTCCCCTGATTTAGAGAGTTGCGTAGATCTTGATGGAAAAAGAAGAGAAGAAGGCAGCTGGTCCACACTCACTTCAGAAACAGCCCCCCAGCTGTGGTTTGAAGGTTGTCAGAGGAAACGACAAGGTCCAGTGGAGGAGTGAGGAGAAAATAATAATGGAGTGCTCCTGTCTCTGGAGCCTTTGAAGTTGAAATGGGATGATGGCCCCTCTAGTCTGGGTAGGAGATGGTGAGGATATGGTCAGCACGAGAACTTAGGAGATGCTTCCTTCTAGCAGCCCTGTGGGTGAGATGAACTGGGGGAAGGTGTTTCTGCTACTTGAAGTGCCTGGTTTGAGTTTCACACATGCATGTGCTAACACCCATGAGCTCTCGGGAGACAGAGAGAGTGTGCAAATTCACGAATCAGGTGAAGCTACCAACATGAAGGGAGTTTCAGGTCCAGGAAAGTCTCTTGTTCAGAACTATAATCTCTCACGACCGTATGAGTTCACACTATGTAAGTTATAAAGATATTTATCACCAAAGTCTTTTTCTTTTGAGAAATTGAGGCTCCCTGCTTTCATTTGTAGGATAGGTGCTCTATCCTCATAGTTACGTTCCCTGGGACTCACTCTCAAAAAACCAAACAATACCTTGGCTGGTGAGATTTGCTATTCAGAATCTCGAGATGTTTGGATGCACATAATTGCTTCTTTTGCTTTTCAACCTCTGGCCCCGGAGCTGCTGTGTGCAGTTTTAGACTTTTATTTTGAGCAGACACTCCTGTCAATTCACTTTAAGTAAATGCCACAATTTACAAGCCCAGAATTGGTCCTCCTCCTCAGGGATACCGACAGAAAGGAAAGAGAGGCTTTTTGGTCCTTTCTAAGCAGAGCCTCAAATGCTGTATTTTGAAAATAGAAAATAAATAAGAATGAAATGGCACCTAGTCTGCAAACAGCACATTAGGAGATTTGGGGTGAGGCTGAGTCTGTGTGGTTCACGTTGGGTGCTAGGGTTGTCTGAAGCCTATTTTCAAAAGGTTGTGGTGAGAGGTGGTTTTCTTAGGATCATTGCAAATCGTCACCTGAACAATTGACAGCACTAGTGGATGGCGTTCATTGTGCCGAAGGAAGCAAGAAGACAGATGCAAGGATTGGGGGGGGGGGCGGTTGGCCGCGGTGGGCGCGTGGAAATGAGGATAAAAACACAGACTTCTAAAACTCAATCGAGTAGAATCTATCCACGTTTGGTCAAATGCATTTCTGGAATTTTCAACCAAATTATTATTTTTTTATGTTTGGAAATTTAGTACATATTGCTAAAGATTTAAATATAAGGTATAACATTTCAAGATTAGCTGTTAGAGTTAACATCTTGGTAGAGTGGATTCAACCAAGCAGTAATTCTTATGTCACATTGTTCCAACAAGTTAAACGTAAGGTATGGCTGAAACTTACAGAATTTCATAGATAAGAAGTATGCTTTGAATCCAAATGAACCACAATTCTTGTTTATCTTTGGAATATATTAGTATTATTTGGAAAGGCTGCAGTTTACTCTTAGGAAGAAATCAGAAAGCGCATTGTGTGGTTAGATTAGTTTTATGCTTTAAACATAATCCTAAAATGGGTTGTTGTTTCTATCATCCACCAATGCCTTACTGAACCGGGGACTGAACTTGAGAAGGCCATCCATGGACCATACCCCCAAGGCATTAAGGGGCTACAGAATAGGTCAAAAATCACGGTGAACTGTTGTAAACTCAGCTAAGTGTCTGTTGCAGAGTAATTGTTCCTGTGCTGTGGGAGCAGAATAGTGGAGTCAGGTATAGGGAGAAATGACATTTTGCCAGAGAATGCGAGGAGGGAAACGAAATTCTAATTGAGGATTGTTGCTATTGTCTCCTGAATCTGGGCTGTCCATACCTCCGCTCTGAATAACATAAACAAACACACCCACAGAATAAATCCACCAACACCAGGTGCCCACCCTTGGTGAACTGTTTGATATCGGGGTAGTGAGCAACGCTGATAATAGTGATTACAACTTGTTTATTTTGTCTCTGTGGTCTTGACCTCCAGTTGCATTTCGGAATCATGAGGACTTGATTTCTAGGACTTGATTTCTGTGGGGCTGAGTGACCGGCCATGTGCCCCAAGTCAGAACAGTTTTCTTCTTTCTCTATTGCCCTGGGGTCCTTCTATTTTTCCTCTTTAATTGGTTGGGGAAAGAAATAGGTTCTTGTGATGTTAATAAGGAAAATGAATCTTTACCCCAGGTAAAACCAGCTGTGCGACAATCTGATATGCCGATTAAGTGATTGTCACCAGAAGTAGACAGGGTCACAGTCCAAGAGGGAGAGAGCTTGAGAGCGAAAGTGACTATCAAAATTAACCAACTTCAGACTGAATACAGCTGCTTCTGCATCTCATTCCAGCTTCATTCTAAGTTATGGAAACATTTTTCTTGTAGCTATTACCTTGAACATTCGAGCTTTCATGACTCCACAATGAGACCAAGTTGAGATGAAATTAGCCACTGCGGAGCCATCCTTACCACCACGTCTGTGGGAGCATCTAATTCTCTGATTGGTTAATTAACCTATTCCTCTGGGGACTCTTATTAGAACCTACACTAGGAGCTCCATTCTTTTTGAAGTGAGAACTGGAAGGGATGGTCCTTCACTATTAGAGATTATGGACAGACTTCTAGCGGAGTTACACTTCTGATTTTTTTCCCCACAGTTGGGCCAAAATGTGAGCCACCACATGGCCAGACATTCTCTTTGAGTCTGAGTCAGGCAATCTATCCAACTTTCCTACCCAGAATCAGAACGAGGACCAGAAGGTAAAAGTTATAGGAACACCTTTGCAACTCACTCCAAAAAGTAAAATAAAATGAAAAGAGAAAAGTGCCTTACAAGGAATCAGATTCTCATCACTCAAAGTGTTGACTGTCTTAGCTTGGGTGTTGAAGAAGGGCTTTAAGCATCTGTTGGAAAATAGACTACAGAGACAGACATAAAGATCACGCTCACTTAATGGCTTGACCATTCTGTAGTTTAAATGGAAATTTTTTTTTCTGTATTGTTTCCTATGTGATTTAGTAATATGTGCCCATGTAAGGAGCTCCTATCAAAAAAGAAAAGGGGGTTGGGATGCCTGGGTGGCTCAATCCGTTAAGCCTCCAACTCTTGATCTCAGCTTAGGTCTTGATCTAAGGGTCGTGAGTTTAAGTCCTATGTTGGGTTCCATGCTAGGCACGGAGACTACTTAAAAAAAAAAAAAAAAAAGAAAAAGAAAAAAGAGGAAGAAGAAAAGAGAGAACGGAGTCTCGATGTTTTAGCTCTGTGGAGAGACAGTAACTTGGAGCATTCCTGAACCATACCCTTACTGTTTCAGAGGATCCTATTGATACACTAGCCATGGCCCACAGTGCTGGGGCCAGACCCAACCTGTAAATAAATAGCTTAATATGAAGTGTTACTGATTTCACAATTCACAAAAGCACAGAACTAAAGTAGTTTGGAACTCTCAGGACAGAAACCCATGGGTGAGGGTTAACATGAAAAATATCCTATACTCAAAGGAAAACATAGAAGAATAAGAGCTGTTGAAAAAAAAAAAGGCAGGGGGAATTCTCTACCCTAGTGTAAGTAGTGAGTACTCTGTTCCTTGAGCTTTGACAAAGAATCAACCATTCCATTTATTAAGAACAAGTTTCTTCCAAGTATGGGATTCTCAGGTCCCCCCAAATGCCCTCAAGACTTGGCATTAAAAGGAAAGAAACACAAAGGGGGCCCTAGAGATCTGAGCCCCTGCAGGTATTCATGATGGGTATTTTCCTATCACTCACTGTCTGATTTGTTGTGGTGTCATGAAGAATAGATTGATGGATGATGGAGGATATCTGTGTTCTAGGCTTGACTCTGCCCTAAACATCCAGGGGGCTCTTGGCGTAGTCACCCACCTTCCCAGCCCAGTTTCTTCCTGCGGCAAATGAGGGGATTGGACCACATAACTGCTTTCCACAGTGTGGTCCCAAGCATGAAATGCTTTTTGTTGGTGTGGAAATATATTTTACTGAATGGTTACATAGGGTTTTTAAAAATATGTGTTTGGGAAAACTATGAGTAGCTCATCAAACTCATGATTATACTGGTATTGCTTAGGATGTGGCAAAAGTAAGTAGCAATATTAGGCCTGAATAAATCTAAAGAAACATATTAAGTAAATAACAGTGCAGATATTGCACATACCACAAATGCAATAGATGGTTGACTGAATTTAGAACATACTTGGATGAGATGATCTCTAAGGACTGGTCCAACTCCTGAATTGTATTACTTGGATACAAAATTATATGAATTATATGAACGGGCCACTCTAGCACAATCAAACCTTTCTCTTTCCTGTAAGGCATGGGGAGGACTTCCAAGTAAGATCCCATAATACACACTTTACATTAAAGGACTAGATACAATGTAGTGTTGGCTCAGCTGATGATGCTTTTTTTTGAATGGTTGAGGATAGTCAACGGTAGTTTTTGTTAGTTTCTCCATCTGCTCATCTCCAGTTATCTGGTTTACCTAGGAAATTTTTTCTCTTCATTGAAAAACTTCCTTCCATAGTCTGAATAATCAGAGTCCACTTATTCCTTTATATTATATTAGTTGATTTAAAAAATGGTATTAAATAGAGGCTTATCTATCTATATCCACTTTACTTGGATTCAGGGCAATGCAAGCATAATGAAGCACATAAGATAAGGCTTATATGTCAGTCTGCCTGAGATCAAATCCTTGCAGGTTTCCTCACCTTTTTGTGCCTCAGTTTCTTTGTCTGCAAATGGGAAAACAAGAGATGACCTACTTCATTGGGTTATATGTAAAGTTTGGGCACACAGCCTACCATAAGATAAGAGCCAAACAAATGTGAGCTGATGTCATCATCATCATCATCATCCCCCTGCCCCATCACCACCACCATCATCTCTTACCAATGTAAGACAAAAGCAAGGGAAGATCATTAAAATAAATTTCTCTTTGAGACATTTCTACTACTTTCTTTTTTTTTTTTTACTTGTTTTTTTATTAACACATAATGCATTATTTGCCCCAGGGGTACAGTCTGTGAATCATCAGGCTTACACATTTCATAGCACTCACCATAGCACATACCCTCCCCAGTGTCCCTCACCCAGCCACCCCACCCCTACCCCCCCCACCAGCAACCCTCAGTTTGTTTCCTGAGATTAAGAATTTCTTATGGTTTATCTCCCTCCTGATCCCATCTTGTTTCATTTTTTTTCCCTCCCAAACCCCCACGAACCCCCACCCTGCCTCTCAAATTCCTCATATCAGAAAGATCATATGATAATTGTCTTTCTCTGATTGACTTATTTCACTCAGCATAATACCCTCTAGTTCCATTCACATTGTTGCAAATGACAAGATTTCATTTCTTTTGATGGCTGCATAGTATCCCATTGTGTATATATACCACATCTTCTTTATCCATTCATCTGTTGATGGACATCTAGGTTCTTTCCATAGTTTGGCTATTGTGGACATTGTTGCTATAAACATTCGGGTGCACGTGCCCCTTCAGATCACTACATTTGTATCCTTAGGGTAAATATCCAGTAGGGCGATTGCTGGGTCATAGGGTAGCTCTATTTTCAACTTTTTGAGGAACCTCCATGCTGTTTTCCAGAGTGGCTGCACCAGCTTGCATTCCCACCAACAGTATAGGAGGGTTCCCCTTTCTCTGCATCCTTGCCAGCATCTGTCATTTCCTGACTTGTTAGTTTTAGCCATTCTGAGGCATGAGGTGGTATCTCACTGTGGTTTTGATTTGTATTTCCCTGATGCCAAGTGATGTTGAGCACTTTTTCATGTTTCTGTTGGCTATTTGGATGTCGTCTTTACCAAAATGTCTGTTCATGTCTTCTGCCCATTTCTTAATTGAATTATTTGTTCTTTGGGTCTTGAGTTTGGCAAGTTCTTTATGGGTTTTTGATACTAGCCCTTTATCTGATATGTCTTTTGCAAATATCTTCTCCTAGTCTGTCAGTTATCTTTTGGTTTTGTTGACTCTTTCCTTTGCTGTGCAAAAGCTGTTGATCTTAATGAAGTCCCAATAGTTCATTTCATTTCTGCTACTTTCAACCTCCCTTTCATATAACTGCCTCCAACCTACCATCGTTAGCAGTGTTTCAAAAATAACCCCTACCCACTACCAATTTCTCAAGCAAAGTTTTGTTCTATAACTCGCTGGTACCTGCTTCTTACAGAGAAATGTAAACTGGCTCTCTTACCTGGAATGGAACCTGTTTTTTTTTTTTTTTACCAAACAGCCCCATTATACATGGAATCAAACATCTGAATATCCTCATGTTAACGGAAACGTATTGTGAAATTGGGGTTTGCTACTTTCAACCAAAATTTATCCAACTAGACTTCTTGGACATATTCCAGAGAAGCCAAGAGGTCTATGAGAATTTGTTTTTAATTCTGGGTTTCATTTTTATAATAAGTATAGTTCAAAAGAAACATCTTTTGAAGTATTGGTTTGGAATTATGTCATTATTGAGTAGAATAAAACTTCAATTCTTTTAAGCCTGTATTTCTCAAATGAGGGACCCCAGACACACTCTAGAGCAGTCTGGAATAACACTGCTTCCTTTAAGAAGGAACCTGGCAATTCTTCCACTCAAGATACTGCCAGGTCAGTGTCTCTTAGAATACCTTGTTCTGGTCTCTCGTTTTCTGACTTTAGGCTCCAAGATTATATTTGTACTTACTCTGTGCAAAAAGGAATAATAACCCAGGAGGCTCAACTGAACTCAGTTGAGTCACACATGCCTTTTGGAGACTCAAGAATTGCACTGATTGTCCCTACTCAGCCCAATGAACTGCACAATTAACCTCATTCCTCCCATGCTGCTATTGCATGACTCCTTGGAGCAACGCCCATGGGTAACATCTGGGGATTCTTTGCAATTCCTTTGCTCATCTCTTGGGTTATCAGAAGCCACACAGGGTATCCCAGATGTTCATGTAGGGAACAGATTTTGCATTTCTTCCCAAGTTGCCTGCCTAATGGGGTTCAATCTTACACCAGCCACTTCCTTCATAGCATTCTATTTCACAAGCTCTTTTTTAAAGTCTTGTCTTTATTGCCTTTGGAAAACAGGGTACCATCATTTTGAAAACCCACAACAGTCAGGGTTTATTGATTTTCTTCTCATCCTTTTCATCATGCGTTGAATACATCATTATAAGCAGACTTAAAGAAAGCCACCATAACACTGACCATCTCTGAGCTTTTCTCTTCATGGGTAATAAAGAAAAAAAACACGTGAAATAGCAACTAGGAGAAAGTTAAATATTTCATCATAACCATCCTCAGGATAATTAGAATGGATTAAATTACAAGATAAAATGCATTTAGTTAATCTTCCCTCTAATTAAAAAAATATCCCTAGTTTTAAATAAAGCGTTTATTTTTAAAAACATATTTTCATTGTAATCAGTAAGGGGGAGGCCTCTTTGGTCCTCAGTGATAGAAGGCAACAGCTGCAAAGTAATTAAAAGCTACTAGCCAGTGTTTTTTTGATTATTAAGATCCTTAAGAAGCCTACTCAATCTTTTCCCATAGCTTTCGCCATGGGATTCCCCACAAAAGACCTCATTCTATGGTCCGTGGTGATATACCTCTCTTTCTGTTCCCAGATCAGTCAAGATGTGGTTGACTCCTCCTGCCCAATAAGTGTCAAGTGAGGAGATTAATGTAGCAGAGGTTTTTATACTTATACACATGAACTGAGATGATTCTCAAAACAAGATAGGTAGGTTACACGAGACATTCATAAAATAGAATGGGGACACACTCTACCCTTCATAGGTTCTATTCCAAGACTGATAGAACCTACATCACCCCAAGCCCTAAAAATCTGTCTCACAAATAAGGAATCATTGACATTACTTCTCTAATTTCGTGGCTCATCCCAACCACAAAGCTCACTCCCCACTTGCATCCTGAACATTCCTAGAAGTTTCCAGGGCTGTCTCACATGCTCATGGTCAGCCCATTCAGATTCTTCAAGCTTGGTCTCCTCATGGAGGCCTGATGTTTACAAAATTCACTTCAGGGGAGCCCTAAAGTATTCCTCCTACTGCCAGAGGTGTGCCAACCAGCACCCTCAGTGTCCACTTAACCCAAGCCCTGCTGTGTTCCCACAGTGAAGGAGAGGCCACCACATCTGCCCATACTGGAGATCTTTTTTAGCTGCTTCCACACTCCTTTGAGAAAGAAGCTTGCTTTTTTTTTTTTGCCTATAGCACCTGTCTTATCCATCAAGGTTTTGTCCCAGGATCAGGCTATAGAACAAGCAATTTGGTTTCCTCACTTTTGGTTTCCTCAATTTCTCTCAAACTCAGATACCTTCCATAGACTCAGGAGTGGTGGGGGATGTTCACATGTTCTTCAAACACACCCAGGCTCTAAATTCCAACTCAGATCAGTGAGGACCCCTGTCATCTACACAACTAGTCCTTTGAGAAGATCTCCTTCTTCCTTCTTATTTCGGTTAAGGGTTGCTTCCATTTTCAGCCAGCTCAACCACAAGTAAAGGAGCCCCTGTGATCTCCCATCCTCTTGCTAATGGTGTCGCAAAAGGAGTGGAGAGGCAAATGTTTCCATATCCCTTAGATGCCGGTTTTCCAGCAATTTCTGTCATGGCTCTTTGAGGCGGCTCACTCTAATCATAGGTGACATCCAGCTATATCCTGCCAGACTTCCGGGAAAGGAAGGGTTAACTGATATTCCAGAGATAAAAAATCCCACAGAATTGCTGTCCAGAGGGATTTAAATTGCTGAGACTCCTGGCCCACAGATTCCAAATTTAGCTGCAGCAGCACCTGGTCAAATTAGCAGTGAAGTTGGTTAGAACTTGGCTCAGAAGGGTCATCTGTCCAAAGCTCTAAGCAGAGTGATGGGCTCTGATAAGTGTGAATTGCATTTCTTTATTTTTAAAATCATGCTTTAACTTCAAGAAGGATTGCCAGACAGCCCTGTCTAGTTGTCTAGAAACAATGCCAGGGTGTGGGGGCTCCCAGAAATTATAAAATAAGCACCTCACAGGCACAGAGGAAACATTTGTACCTGATTTTATTCCAACAAGTTAGCAAGCTGTCTATCACCAGTCACGCTCTTGCACTGAAACATGCTCTCTCTAATGACATGAAACTCAAGTCAGGCAATGGGACTGTTTCTCCACATTAGGTGTATGGGAGCCCAGGAAGCCCGAATGTCACTGATGATAACAATTCCCATGAATAGGGAGAGAGATTGAAGAAGATATTAGAGGTGGTAAGAGAAACGAGCTTTTTCCTACTAATCCAGGGAATGCAGGCAAGTTGAGTTAGGTCCCCTAAGCTTGCTGCTATCTGCTTCTCACCACACTTTGAATATGAACTAATTTAACTTTTTATTTCCATTTAATGGGACCAAGAAAGATCCATGTGCATTCACTTACAGACCTGTTCTCTGGGGGTCTGATAGAGGAAATGTTACCATATTGTACAGAAGCCTAGCACAGAAACTAGTCTACCCAGAATTAAGCAATTTGAAACACATAATACACATCAACACCCACTCCAAACTCCCAACATCTCCTGCATTATGCTTGGAGAAGGTAACCTCTTCCTTCCTTAGAGGAACTTCCTCATCATCAGTGCTTTCCTAATGTAGTTACCGTGCATTCAGAGAGTGGGGCTGGAGAGGGGAAGTATGCAGCAGAGGGGTTCAGTGCATGGGCTTTGGAATCAAACAGGCCTGGTTTCAAATCCATCCTCCATCAACTGCAAGTTGGGTGATATTTGGCAAGTTAGGTATCTTCAGTACCTCCACTTTTCCCATCTGTAAGTTGGGAATAATAATACCCATGTCCTATTTTGGGGAGCACTTCATTTATCAGTGAAGCATTTAACACAGTCCTTGATGCTCCATAAATGTTAGCTTAAAAATCATGAGCACCACACCTTCAGGTCCTTGCCAGAGTTGTGGAGAGGATAGTTAGCAGTGGTGGCACACTAGATAGATAGAGGTGGCACACAACCATGCCCAGGGCCCCGAACTCCCCAAAGAGAGGCCAGGATGCTAATCCCCCTATGGTAGCCCAGGGATCTGGGCCCACCGCCTGCTCCACTCCTGCAGGAGAAGGTCACTGAGGCACCTGGATGCCATGCCTGCAAGAAGAGAGAACACAGGGGGCAAGCGATGCAGAGAGAGATCTGGAAATGGCTCAGTGAGGATCTGTCTGCCAGTTGGAGGGACATGGGTGTTACAAACATAAAGAAGAAAGTTACATGGGTATCATCCCATGGCATGTGTGAGGTCCACACCTCCTCCATGTGGTTCCAGCTAAGCACTGACAGCTATATTCATTCATTCATCCATTCGTCCATTCATTCATTCATGAACATTTATTGAGCACCTAATGTGTGCTGAGTGCAGCATAAGCCTCCCCTGGGGTAGCAGGAGTAAAAAGAAGTGGTTGGCACAGGGGCTGGTGACAGTCTGAGGAACCGAAGACCTCGGCTGTCTTCTTGCCCACATGAGACTTTGCTGTTCTCTAACAAACACACCCTTCCCAGTATTTCTGCCAATCATTTTCGGTTTCTTTTTCGACATTGTTTCTTGCTAACAGCTTCCCAAGAAGATCAATGGAAAGATGGAAGCCTTAAACTTCCAATGGTAGTTTAAATTCATTTGTAACACAATATAATTACATTAAAAAAGCAGTCAAGTATCAAACTGTGTGGATACACACAAATGACTCCCTCATATGTGTTAATATTTTCAACAGCGGAAGAAATTCAGTTAAATCAAATGAAGATGGCAACTCATTAAAATTTGATTTTTCCTCCTATCCTTTTTTATCTTTTAATCCTCCGTATATGGCACAACTTGTTCTGTTAAATAACATTCATTAATTAAATCTCATCTTCTCTTAGCTATATCTATATTTTTATTTATTGCAAAAACCTTCCGATGTTTATAATCTAATTTAGTTGGATTACTGCATGGACATCTCTAAGTAAGAAAACCTTAAGGTTTAAGATGGAATTACTGGCAAGGGAGGGAATGGGATAAATCAAGTTCTCTTTTTGTCTCCGCCTGGCAGGAGGTGGTTGGGCAGGCCTTTCCTCTGCTAGGGGAGGTGGCCTAGATTTGGATAATGAGAGCGCTATGAATTCAGTATCTTCATTGACTGTGGGAAGGGACAGGAGGGAAGAACCTGTAGAAAGAGTTGTAGACTCAAACACCCCTATGTGGATGAGGCAGGAGCAATGTCCATGAGTGCACTGGAAAGGGTAGAAGACAGTAGGGAGTGGTAATACACTAGAGAGTGTATGCCCCTTCTATGGAGGGCAGACATGGCCTGCGTCCCACTGAACATTGCCATATAGAAATGCAAACCTAGCTTGACCAAAATTTCCGATTTTTCAGTACAAAGCCGGGTGTCAGGATTGTTATGCATACTCTCCCAGTTTTCAAATGTTGGCAAGCAATTCAAAATGTGTGGAAATGGTCTACGAGCCGTTCAAATAGGACTGGAGGCCACATGGATCACCCATCTGTGGCCACTGACACCAAGCTCCAGTGCAAGATTAGTATCGAGTTAGGGAACATCATCATTTGCCTAGATTGAGACTGGGACAGCTTTGGCTTCTTTTTTTTTTTTTTTTAATGCCCAACTCTCCTGGTGACTAGTTTCTGCTGGTAGGAGTCTCATTGCCAGGGTGTGATGGAGATAACTTTGCACTTACAAGTTGAATTTTCTCCAAGGAGCTCAAAAGAATTTGTGTTGCCTCCGTCAACCTCACAACAGGCCTGTGAGGCAAGCAGGTAGCTATTGCCCCAAGACACACAGGGAGCAGCATTCAATATTTTAAACAGGCAGCTAGGTTGACTCCTTGGTCTAAATCCATGGTCTACACAATTGGCAAATTACCACATTCAAGAAGCGCAGGCAGGTTTTCCCATTCCTGCCTCCTCTGCTGCCCTTTTTGGCTTATCTTCCTTCCATCTGCTCCAGCTGACAGCTAAGCCCCAGATCTCAACAACATATACAAGCAAACTGAGCCAGTGACTAATTCCTGTCGTGCGTGTGAGTGTGTACACGTCTGTGTGTGCATGCATGTGTGTGTGCCCATCTAACTTCTCGACAGGCCCCACATGGTTCATCTGCACCCATTACAACACATCTCTGCATTGGTCCTTGGTGTGATGCCATGCTCTGAAATTCTACTTTGCCAAGTGCTCAAGACCTAGAAATGCCGACTGGGTATCTGCAGGATTCTGGATATCTGCATTTACTAACAGTGCCCAATTAATCCATGCCCCTTGGGGCCTCATTTCCCTTCTCTTCCTTAAACAAATAGAATTACAGCTATGAAGAAGCCTTTCCCTTACAGAGCTGGGATAGGTGCCCTCTCCTTGGCCACAGTGGATTAACAGGAGTGGCCATGGAAAGGCAGGACAAGGGCCAGAGCAGTGCAGTGGAAGGCCAGAACAAAGATCTTCTCTGAGTTGCCTTGGGTAGAACACCCAAGAAATTCCCATTGGCTAGCAGTGATTAGAACTCCACCATGGTCATTTCCCCTCTAGACTGGGTTCAAGGGTTTTGCTGTACCATCCCTCTGTCCTCCCACCTTCTCCTCTGCTTTAAGGGCATATATGCTCCCTGTCCTGCTCTACTCAGGGGAGTTCTTTGGGCTTTGCAGGCATGACCCAGAGAGAAGACTCCAGTATGGCAGTGTAAAACCGTTGGTCTTTTTCCCAGGACAGTATCCCCGTTTTCTAGATTGCCTTGCTCTTCCTTCCAAATTGTCTCAGATCAGACGGCTGATTCCTGGGAATGGTTCCCAGCATGATATTCTACCACAGCCATTCACATTCTCTGCATGCGAGCATGCCATGGACATCCTTCGGAGGCAGATGTAGAACTAGAGCGACACCTGGCCGTCCTAAATGCATGTGTGAAAGAGGGGACTAGACTTAGTGACACCTGGGACAGCAAAGGCTGCCATACCCACCAGCTTCCCCTCTGATCCCATAAATCAGGATACTCTTCTTTAGAGCAGAGTCCAATGAAACTGCCTTTTCTGGGAGTGGGAACTTTAAGGATTCCACAGAAGAGCACTGGAAATCCCTTCTCGATCTAGTCAGAAGTGCAGTTGATTAAGCATCTAGAATCAGCCATTCTGTCTTAGCTCATCTCAACAGATCAAAATCAATACTGAAAATTTTTTCAAGTATGTAGCTTAAAAAAGCCATCTCTTTATATCCTCAGGTATGTATTTCTTTATACCCAAATATATAAAAAGGTAGCTTTTGTGCTGCCTTGGGAGAAATCAACTCATGCTATTCATTTGTTCAGAATGGAAGCTTCCAAAGGTCAGCCAAGGCTTCTCTTTACCTTCATTCATGATGCCTCTCAAAATATCACACAGATAAATCATAATTTGTATTTTTCACATACATACACAAACATCCATTCTTGGGAGTCGAAGGTGCACCATGTAGGGGACATCTTTATCATAGTAGCCTCAGGGTGACATTCCAGAAGTTCAAAATAGGGAAGCCACAGGCATTCTCAGTCCTGCCAAATCCTTTAAAGCCTGTTGTATGGTGTACAGAATGCCCATGCAGGAGACCCTCGTGGTGGGTCTGCCAGCACAGTCAGGCTCACCTGGCTGAACCAGCCTTTGGGTTTAACTGGCTCCTATAGGCCAACAGTGCAACTCAGGGATGCTCAAGCCAACAGACTCAGTGGTCAGCAGGGACATCAGCCCGTGGAGTTTCAGCACTCAGCCGTGCACAGGTTACCGAAGCCGTGGTGAATTTCCAGGTTTAGCTAAGTACCTGGCCAAACCAAGAGTCTCTTTAAAGTTGCATCTGACCGACCTCCACGTGTTGGACAACTCCACTTTGACATGTACCTTTCTGCTTCCAGCACCAGTGAGATGGGGTTACGCTAAGTAGTGCAACTTCACAATATTTTCTGAGCAGTAAAAGCAGAAGATTGCAGTGCTATAAAATCATGTCTTTCAGGAGACATTAAAGTCTGACTGATACTGATCACAGTGAGGTAAAAAGCCGCAAGCCAAGACTTGGAGGGGAAGGAGATAGAGGCCCTGAAAACAACATGAGGCTGATACATAAAGTAGTTAGAGCTGAGCTGGGAGTGGATTCTGAAGCTAGAAATGCACTTTGCTCGGGGGGTTCCTTTTAATTTGTGTTTCCTCCCAGCCTATGGCTTTGCCCCTTTCTGTTAAAATCTTAACAGTGCCTCCCAAGAGAGATGCTCTCTGGCAGGGACAACCCCTCTGGTTTGGTCAAGCCTGGCATTCAGCAGCAAAACATGGTATCCAGAAGGAACCTAAATTATCCTCTGCCATGGTATCCAGAAGGAACCTAAATTAACACCAGGTGCTCAGTAGGCGCTGGCTGGCTTGAGATTCCCTAGGCATGGCCCTCCCGAAAAAAAGTTAAGAGAAAGAGAAGCCACATTATATCTGAGGAGAACAGTGGGGACGGATATAGTGAGAACCCACCGTGAGCTAACTTCAAAAGTACTGTGTTTCTTAGCTGCCAAAAGAGCCCATTTGTGAAATTTGTGAAATAGATTTGAGGAAGAAATAGCGAAAGGAATAACTAAATAAATAACTAAATAAATGAAGTATCTTTACTGAAGACAAACTCCTGCTTAGGAAACTTTCTGCCAAGTCATGTCTCTGTCTTTCTCACCCCCCTTGCTGGCTGCTCTCGGTCTGTACCAAATCCGTTTAGATGGCAATAATGGGCCGAAGAGCTGGTTTTGCGCGTGTTTTGAATTTACTCGTCTACTGAACTCCCTCTTCAGATAAGAGCAGCTAGCAGTTACTGAACACCGGCCGTAAAACTTGCCAGCCCCTGTGCTCGGTTCTTAACATACCTTCTCACATCCTGATCCTCACATCAGTTTTGTGAGGTAGAAATTGTCCTCATCATCGTACAGGTGAGAGCACTGGCTCAGAGAGGTAAAGCCCTTGGGGCAAGTCTGAACTGTCAGTGACAGGGGGAGGTAAGCTCTAACCCTCGGTTTATTTGACAGAAACCAGGTGTTACCCTAGACTGTTTTGATCCCCTACTTTGATCCCAGCTGGTTGTGGCAAGAGGCTTTCTCTGGAGGCCAGCAATGAAATCAGAGTGTATGGGCACCCAGGGGCACCCTCCTTTACTGGTAAAGACACCACCACCTGCACGAATGTTTCTTCAGGGATGGGGGTGCTGTCCCCCGTTGGTAATACTTTGGGGTTCTCTGCTTTACCGGCACCCCCAGGCCAAAGAGTGCACTAATTTCTTTCAGATTCCCAAAATGAATCATCACTCCTCAGCATAGGCATAATTGGCCAACTTCCCTAAATTTAAGTTGACTTTCTATCAGAGTTCACATTTCCACCAACTTTTCATTAAATTAATTATTCAAAACAATTCAGAGTTAGCGTTCTCACAGCAACTGTAACTCTGCCACGACTATATTAAGGCGTAAATTGAACAGCATGTTTTGCAATAAAGTTAATTTTATATTCACCAGAGAACTGAGTTATAGTTGCTGTGGGAACCATCATTTCGAATCTCTTGACTTTGGTGCATTTAAATTCTCAGCCACAGCCTTGCACACCGTAGCATATTTTGCATGGAAGCTTCATCTGCTTCACGCCCGCGCCTGGATCCCCCGAACCCGGAAGTCCTGTCAGAGTCTGGCAGATGGGCCCGCTCGTGCTCCCAGCCCTCCTCCTCATCCTGGTATCTCTGACACTGGAGAGAGAAATAGCCAACAACCCAAATGGTTCTGCTTTTATATCTCAGAAATGTCTGTCTGGGGGAGGTGACTCTCCTCAGAAATGTCTGTCTGGGGGTGGTGACTTTCCTCAGAAGCGCGGTCAGTGAGAGGCGCCAAGGCTCCGGCAATGTCAGTGAAAGCAAGCAATGCCATTGAATTTGTGAGGAGCCGGAATTTTCATCCAAGGGTATTTCTGGATCACGTTGTATTATTCAGTACACACAGGGTGACCTCTGAAGACTTCAAGTCCTTGCCTGTGCCATTAATCATGCAGGCATGCACGGCCATACATCAGAACATATTGGAGCTCCGGAAAAGCTAAACAACATTTCCCAGAGTCACATAAAACCCAAGCATCTCTAAATCAAGATGCACTGCAGGGCCTCTCTAAGAGGTGCGTTCAGTAGAGCTGGAATAGAACTCAGGGTAAATCCTGGCAGTACGGAATTGGTGACAGGTACCAGGGTGAAGACGGAAGCTTGTTTGGGAGGGACAGCAGAGGGAGATGAAACTCTGAGGTGGTTAGAGATGCGAGCGTTCCGTCTACAAGGATTATCGATTTTTCAGCTTTATTGGAAAAATCAGTCATGCTTTCTGCCTCCTGGGGATTGCTCTGCTGCAATTTGGGAGAGTGTGTGTGTGTGTGTGTGTGTGTGTAAACTCTGCAGGTTAGCAGCTGAGTAGCAGCTCCCATTCACCATTCAATTATCCATTTAGCTACAATGTGACTTAACAGAAACATACTGCTGTTTTGCATGTTTAAAATATATTTGAAAGGAGGGATTTTTGTTTCTCTGTAAATGAGAGGATTTCGAAGAGAAAGCTCTCGCCTTCCTAAGGGCACATTCATTATGCGAAATTGGAGAATAGCACAGGCCAGATTGTTGGGATTCTGACTCCTATTCTATATGCTTTCAGAAAACAAACATCTCCTTATTCTTCATACTCCCCCTGATTGAGACTTATCACAAACTTTATAAAGGCCTCGTAACAACCAGTGACTTCCCTCAAGTCCTTCACCAACTAAACACTGTGAAGAAAAGGACTAGAACAAAACATGCAGATAGAGTTTCAAAGAACAGGATAAGTTCATAACTCGGGGTTACGTGGGTCACAAGGATGGGAAGGAGTGAATGATAAAAGGTGCTGGATTAATGAACGAGGGCGGGGCTGCTGGGAGCCGCCATTTCAGCCAGAGAAAAGAAAAAAGGGTGAAGAAACAAAGGAAAGATTGAAATGTTTTTATTGTCTCTGTACAGGCTGAAAGTAACATAAAACAAGGTAAAATACAGCTAATGTATGAGGTCATCTAATACGTAGTGTTTTGAGAACAAGTCTTCAGAGGATTTGGAGGGATTTGTTGGTTAGGAAATCTTGACAGATTAATGAATATAAATATATGTGTATATTTATGTATACACAAATAGATAACTGATGGATGGATAGATGGAGGATAGATGGAGGATGGACAGATAGGTTCATAGATGCACAGATAGAGTTTTTTAAGTATGTTTGAGTGCCACAATTCAGATGCGTCAAGCTGACCTATAGGGATAAACAGAATGCAAAAGGTTTTGAAGTCCAGGAGTAATAACCTGGGAGGGCGTTTAGGGCTGACCCAAGGAAGTTCTGTTGCCTAGAAGAACTAGATGATGCTGGCAGACTTGATGCAGACTTCTGGTGTCAGGTCACCACATCAAGAAGGTCAGTGCGGTCCTTTGCTGGAACTGTTCCATGTTCCATTGTCAGCCCTCAACCTGGGGTGACCCCGCGGTCCTCTGCGTCCCTCCACCCACGTACCCTTCCCTTTCATTTCTACCATGTTGCCTTTAATATGAAAAAGCAACATAGAGGGAAGGGCAGAATCATCACAAAACCCAGCCTCTCCAACCTTGGTCACTTGCCGATTCCCAAATGAAGTTTGTGTCAACCGGAGTGCTGTTTATGGACAGTGTATTTTATTCGTTGTCTGCATCTGTGCCACAAGTCTTTCCTTTTAGAGGGATGTGTAGGGAAGCTTAAACACATATAGAACTGGCCCTGCCGCAGGGAGTCCCAGTAGCAGGGCACCTGCCTACACCACCCGAACAGCCACCATGGCTTACCAAGATCATCCACGTGACCTCCTCCTGCACAGCCTCCCCGGCCCTGTCCTTGCCCCATCCTAAGTCTGTTCAGATCATCTACTGCCTGGCCAACAGCAACTCCAGCATGTTCACCACAGTGGAGATGGGTGCCATGGTGAGGCGATTCACGGCCACTGAGCTGGCCCCAGAGTCAGCGTACATCTTCAGACTGATGACCAAGATGAGGCAGGGCTGGGGGAGCCCCTAGAGGCCACCATCATCACCACTGAGAAACAAGATATCCTCTGAAATTCACAATCAGCCATTTTTAGATGTCTGACTCATCATTTGCCCAGTGGGTCGTGCCTTCTACTAAGCTTGCCAACTTTTGCAGCAACATGTCTATCACAGACACAGCCTCAGAGATGCTGAAGTGAGAGGAACAGAGACCAGTGATGTGTTTGTACCTTGTGCAAAAGTCAAGAGGGACAAGTGCCGGAGCTCTCCATACAAGGCACCAAAGTGCATACAACGCACCAAGTGTTAACTGCCATTTGTTGTTTTCTGTTTCTTCGTTTCAAATTGCATATAGCCTAATCTTTCATAAAACACATGTGCTGATAGCTAGGAAATATATTGTTTTCATTAAAAGAACTGTCCTCAAAAAAAAAAAAAAAAAGGCACAAAGGAATGCTTTAGAAGCTCAAGCCCGATCAAGCCAGTCCTCTGCCCCACCCCCTCGACGGCCCCTTTTCCACACCGCAGGCAGAGCACCCCTTTCTGCTCACATACTTTTCTGAGCCTGGTTTACATGGGCAGCTCACATGCCTCTTATGATTTCGGAGGACTTCTTTAGGTAACATGTCACATCCATTATGTGCTGATCTTACTCATGGAACTCTCAGGAAATTACCTCATTTTCCTTATTTCCATTTCAGTCTTTGGAGGGCACCTTCCTGGGGTCTTTGCTGTACCGACAGTCATGTTTCCAGCCATAGTATATAGTCCCTCCTCATCGCCAAGTGCAGAGCAAAGACTCCCCTAAGCTGCATAGACCCTTCTGTCAGCATTTGATGTTATTTTAAACAACAATAATAGCTTTCAGTTCTGAAACATTTACTATGTGCATTTACTTACGATTTACACATCTTACATATTACTAGATATATTTACATGTATTTATACATCATGCTAAGCATGCAATAGGTTTTTTCTCTTTTAAACCCCAACAACCCTCTGGAATAGGTACTTTTATTGCCCTGGTTTTACAGATGAAGAAAGTAAGGAATAAGGAGTTAATCATTTTTGCCTAAGATCATATAGCCAAGAGGTGTTTGTGTTAAAAGCATCCTAAAATCCAGAATTTAAAACCCATAGTCCTGGGGTAGGTTCTTGGCCCAGCTCTTTTCACATCTATTAGAAACAAACATTTAGTGATTTCCTTACATTTCCTAGAGTTGTGCTGCAAACAGCAACAACAACAAAATATATGGCGATTTATCACCGGCCTGATTTTACACTAGTTAAAAGAAAGCCGTCAGCCCTGCAGTAAGTAACGAGTCCGTGCCCACAGGCCTCCTAGATGTTATTTGTATTTTTATGACCCTCCTGTGGCTATAAGGATGCTCAGTGGGTGTAGAAATTGGATGGTTAAAAATAACAAATAAGAAATCAAAGTCGCGCTTTGTCCCTATTTCCATACCGGCTAGGTACCACATTCATTATTCGCTGGACAGCTGTGGGAATAAGCAACACGAGGTACAACAACTTGATTATCCTCCAAGAACCAAATTAAACCATTGGACTTCCTTATTATTGTCATCCCTGCCTTTGTGTGACTCTTGTCACCCTCTTAATCTACCAAAGTGCTCTCTTCTACGTCTCCGGGTACTCTATTCTGTCTCTTTCAGTCGGGAGGTATCAGCTTCTTCCAAGTTGAAAGGCACAGACCTACCCCAGCACTCCTCATCAGCCGCTGTCGTCCGCACAGTTTGGGACCCTGTAATGCAACCAGCTGTTTCTTTTGCTTGGGACGTGCCATCCATCCAGGGGCTTGGGGTCTGGCCCGAGGGAAGGTTTACTTTTTTTACCTGGCTGCTGAATTGAGGGCACAATGAAGCAGCAGAAACACCTCACAGGCGGCTTATGTATGCATTCACTCAGCAAATATCGTCAACGCTAGGCGCTGGGGTGAGCACTGGGAAAAGAGCTATACCCCGCCAAGTCGGAGTCTTTGCTCTGGGGAGGCTCCGAGGCTCCCAGGATGACGGGCATTAAACTGCAGGTTCTCAGTCTCAGCCGCACTCAGGAATCACCTGGGGGAGGTCAAAAAATAAAAATACTGATGCCTGAGTCCCCTCCTTGGAGATTTTGATTTAATTGGGGTGCAGCCTGGCATCAGAACTCTCAGCCAATTCTGTTCTAAGGTGCAGCCGGGTTGAGACCCGCTGCTCAGAAAGAAAGGATGAGTCAGAATGGAGGCAGGAGCACTACAGGAGGAGGAGTGGGAGGTACTGTGACATCACTCCTGGGGAGCAGCCAAGGCTGCAAGTCAAAGAGCCTTCAGAGCAAGTGCTGGCTAATCCCAGTGTGGATGGCTTTATCCAGAGCATGGGGAGTGTTGTTTAGGGACAGGGATGGGCAAAATCCCAAAAGGAAGATCCAGACTCCATTCTAGAACCCAACGAAGCAGGTCGGCTAAATCTGAGCGAGCAGAGCCTCAAGTGACATGAGTTGAGAGGGAGAAATGGGCAGGGCCAGATAATGCAGATAATGCATTCAAGGCCCTTTTAGGGGTTCAAGACTTAATCCAAAAGTAGTGGTTCTCACACAGAGCAGACATCTGAATTCCCCAGAGGGCTGGTCAAAATGCAGATTTCCAGGACCCACCTCCCCCCTGCCCCAGAGGTTCTGATCCATACATCTGAAATGGAACCCCAGCATGTGCATTTCTAACAAGTTCCCAGATGACATTCTGGCCCCAGGACCACACTCTAAGATGCACTGTTCCTATCTAAGTCAAGGGAGAAAGCCTGCCCCCACCTTCCCGCCCCCGGCAGGGGATTTTTAGCAGGTTTCAATGTGGTACCAGTTGGTGTTTGCCTTAGGAACGTGGTGAGATTTTCCCAGCACTGGTGCCCTACAACCTCCCGTGGTAGAGAAGTGTAATAAAGAAAAGGGACGTTCCAAGGAAGGAAGCAGGCTTCCCGCAGGAAGCACAGGCTTGTGTGAGACCCTGGTTCTACTGGGTAATAATGATTCAGTCTGGAATTCACTAGGTAATTGACATGAGCTTCCTGCCTCCCCAGAAGAGCTATCTCCAGTTACTGTCGCCTAAACTCTGTTTTCTTTCCCCCCCCCCCATCTTCTTCTGTTTTGAAAAAAAAAACAAATGTGTTAATAAGAACTTAGAGCATCGAAACAGTAAAAAAAAAAAACAAAATATGTCTTCTTTTTTTTTTTTTTTTTTTAAGTTCACCATTTTCTCTGAGGCCAAGGTTAAGCCTACTGCCTTCCTTTCCCTGGGCAGACAGAGATGATGCTGATCAGTGAGAATCCAGGTGCATCCAGGAAACATGTAGCATAGACAGCTGGATCCAAATTTATATCACCTCATGGAGGCTCTGCTGCTTCTGTTGCTGTGATTTCTGCCTTAGGAGCAAAAGACAAGCAGCAGACCATGGAAAGGATCACTGGCCTTCCCAGGCATCCCTACCCAGCATCCTCCATCCGCTCCCCTAGGCAAACCCTTTAAGATATACAGAGGCTGTTGAAACTGAGAAAAACATCTGCCTCTGGATTTTCCGTGTCTTCTCTAACAAAGCTGGGGCAGCCATTCAAGCACAGGTTCGTGGCTGAGTTTCCATGCCAGTTTGTACCTAGACACAGAGTCCCTACACAGCAACCTTCTCCTCGCCCAGGTGAGCAAGAGAGACAAGCCCTTCCGTTTTCTAGGGACCAAAATGCTGCTTTGGCAGACGGTCTTCTAAAATTAGTTGGAGCTTTCCCCAGAGTGTCTTGAAGCACCAAATTAGTTTTCTGAGTGTCTGCCACTGCTGTTTAGTATAAATGGCCACTGAACCCCTAGTGATGCCCCGTCCCTAGTACCTCAGCTGTCTTCAATTCTGAAGAGTTCTGGAATGCAATGGAAGAACTCTATTCCATATTTCCAGTGTGTATCTGCTTCTCAATTCCAACAATGCACAGCTCCCACTCAGGAAACAGTGATAGTTAAAAGAGTTGTGGGAGAGAGTTTCGCTAATTCAGTTAACATGCAAAAGTACAATTCTGCCCAAGAGAAGGAGCCACCGTTTATTCTACCTTCAACTCTCCAGGCCCTCAGAATTGCCCTTAGCTTCCGTGGGTTTCTCCTCACTTACACAGACCAACTGGGCATTGCCAGCATCTTGGATGGTGGTCATAGGGGGGCGTAAGGATTTCCTAGGATGTGATGAAGTCATACACTGAGGATACCAGAGTTTTGTTTTTGTTTTTCTTTTTGTTTTTAACTTGAAAGAGGTTCGGCTTATAGGTTTTTTTTCCTGATCTGGAAGTGAGAGGTAGAGAAACAGCACCTAAGACTGCCCCAGGGCAAAGCCTACCACTAATTACAATGTTTGTAATTGTACGCAAGCTACAAGAGCTACTACCTGTTGAACATTTACAACATACCAAGTTCTATGCTCAAATCTTTACTTTTATCATTTCATTTAACCCCTCTGGGACCTGTATAAAATATCATTATCTCTGTTAAGTTGTTCATTCAACAAACATTTACTGAGTGTCTGTTATATGCCAACTGTTTTTCTAGACACTGAAGATGCTTCAGTGAACAATGAGACAAAAATCCCAGCCTTCCTGCAGGTTATGTTCTATTGGGAAAGACAGAAAATAAGATTAATTTGTAAGATATATAATTGTACAGACAGGAGGACGAGGTGACACTACCAGCTCAAGGTCGCACAGACAACAAGGGGCAAATCTAGGTTTTAATCCCAGAAGTATCTGACCCCAAACCAGGGTAAGGTTTTCCCTTGACAGAAGACTTTCCACCAGCGTTTAGTCCAGGATGGAGTAGCTCTCCCAGTAGTCTCTGGCCAAGCAGGGATGTCTCCTTTCTCCGGCTTTCTTTGTCATCTGTCTGCATTTATATACAGCCTGTTTGGTGTTTTCACTTGCACTTCTATCTGGGTGGGGCATTGTCCTCTGTGCTTTTCGAAAGTGTGCTCGATGTTGAATATTAAGATCCTACTTCTCTTTCCATACCCCTTATACACCAGGCACCTCCACCCCTTATATACGATTAGCCACTTATTTCTACCTCTAAATTGCTGCACATGGCAGAACATTCCTTGATGCTTTTTTAGAAAAGCCTTTTATGGTAATTATAGCTTTCTTTGAGTGCATTTATACTCCCCTTTTTACTGTGCTTTAGACATTATTTTCCTCATGTCTAATTTTTGTTAAGGCAAAAAGCCTGCCTACCTGGTAACTGCATCATCGGAGGGATTATTTTTGTTGTTATTGTTTGGTTTTTGGCTTTTTTTTTACTGTTTGGAATTCAATGTATAGAAAGTCTTGTAGGTGATCACATTTCTGCCCTACCAAAGATGTTGGAGATCTTGAGTTCAGCCAGAAGTCATTTGTTCATTTCCCTACTTATTGAGTATTAGCAATCTGAGAGTAAACAAGATAGACATGGCACCTGCCCTGATGGATTTGCTTCATAACAGGACTGCCCAGGGCAGCTGTTCAGTTGTACACTGCACAATTCTAGGGGTACCATTCAAATTATAGTTGATTGTGTGCACATTTATTACAATAATTTTCCAGCAGGTGACAGTAAAATGTCTTAAGGAATGGCTGCTACCTGGACTAGCAAGATGTTAGTTGCGATACACTATAGTGGACAAGGTAGGCTAAGATAGGGTAGGGTAGGATAGGATAGGATAGATGAGGCGAAGATAGAATAGGGCATGAAAGGGTAAGGTAGGATAGGGTACGGCAGAATAAGGCAGTGTAGGGTAGAATGGTATAGAATAAAGGCACCATGACAGGTGTAGCTAGCCTGGATCTGGGAGTTTTGAAAAGGCTTCCTGGAGATGACTTCTGAGTGGGGATCTAAAGAATGTGTTGAAGTTAGGCAGATGAGGAAAGAGAAAAGGAAAGACTAAACAGCTTTGATCTGGCCAAACCCTGAAGTGATATTGAGATGGGCTAACATGAGAACCAATTCATGTAAGGTCTGTTAGCCAGATTAAGGACTTCAGGGTCTCCCCTACGGCCAGTGGAAAGCTGTGGAAGTGTTTTGAGCAGTGTCTTGAGCGGAGAGAAATGGATGATGCTATAAGACTGGAGGCAGGAAGGCCAGTTAGGAGGCTTTCACAAGAGTACAGGGGAACGATGAGGAGACTTGAGTTAATGCAGTGGCACTGGGGGTGGGAGCAGAGGACAGATTCCAGAGATATTTACGAGGAAGGACAGGTAGGACTTCTTATCATTAAGAGAAAAATCAGGCAGGAATTTTTTGTTGACTAAATATAAGAGATGAGAGAGCTGGTGGAGGGCAGGGGAGGGTGTTAAAAATGACTCCAGAGTTTTAGTCTTGGGCACTAAAGTACATCGAGGTGCCATTCCTTGATCAAGGGATCAGAGTTTGGGGGAGAGGGTGTAAAAAGGCTAAATTCTCTTGAGTCTAAGATGCTTGTTAGCAAACAGTTGGAGACATTGAGATGCAAGTTGGAGTCCAGGTCTAGGCATCAGAGGTCTGGAGATGAAGACTCAGGAGTCATCAGAATATAAGGGTGTGTTTGGGTTGGGTTTTTCAATCCCAAATTTCTCCTTCAGGTCTAATTTTTATCAAGGCAAAAAGCCTGCCTACCTAGTAACTGTGTTGATGGATTTTTTTTTTAAATGGTTGAAATTCTGAGTGTGGAAGTCTTAGAAATTAATACCATTTCCATCCTGTCAAAGGCATTGGAAGTCTGATAGAACCAGCCCAAGACATTGCTGATGCCTTTGAAGTTTCTGTTTTGATCTTTAAGAAGGAGACCCCACTATCTTCTCATGCCTCTCAGGAGCGTTTATAGATAAGGCAGGCTGAAATGATCTAGCACAACCTGACCGAACATTTATTCAAGTATCTACAATGTGCATGACACAAGGTCAGTTTCTGCGATCCAACAACAAAGAACTCTCAGGTTCCATGAAGTTTGGGGTCTAGAGCAGGATTTCTCAGTCTTGGCACTATTGATATTTGGGGCCATATCATTGGTATGGGGACTGTCCAGTCGACTGTGGGATGTTGAGCAGTACCCCGACCTCTATGCAAATGATGTCAGTACCATTGTCCCCAAGTTGTTATCCTCAAAAATGTCTCCAGACTTGACAATGTCCTCCAGAAGAAGAAAAGGGAAATAACTAGCCTCAGTTGAGAATCCCTAGTCTAGAGTCATGGCAGAACCTGAAGTCTCCAGATAGCCAGCGGTCTAGCTGTGCAAAGAATCAGAAACTGTGCCTTATCACTTTCTGTATCAGTGATCTCAGAGATGGACACTCAAGGAAATCAGCAGTGCTAGCCTGAAATCCAGAAGACTCCATAGAGGAGACTTCTTGGATCCCCAGGGAGGAGTCCATCAGTCTAATCCAACTTAAGTTATAGGATCCTCTCCCGAGAAAGTCGCCCCCTGATGCCCATTTCCCCTCCAGACTAATTACTTCCTACATCCTGCTTTTCCTTAAGCAGAAGCTGGCTTTACACTTTACAAACACAACAGATCACCTCCTCAGAAGGCCGCCAGCAGAACAAACCTGTGCTGGGGGCAGCTCGGGGTTGCCTAGCAACACCATGCACCTGCCAAGACTACTTTCTTCCTCTTCAAGCTAAAAGCAAAGTCCTGTCCATTAATTCCCAGCTACCACAAAACTTCTCAGAGATTTGCCAGCTTCCCACTGTTCGTGTTTTCATCTTCCTCATATGATGTGGAGAAAACCTGCTACTGTGGTCTGTTTATCTCACTTCAGTTGGTTGGGGGGAGAAAAAAATCAAGAAAGAAAGAGCGGGGGGAGGAAAAGCTTCATTTCAGTCTAAGAGCACAGATATTTTGAGTGCCTATCTCTGACTGACGTGCTAGTGTTCTTTGCAAATTTAAATTTTATGTAGTAGACGTGGGTTTCCTACACAATGAGGCTTCTGTTGAGACTTTGGGCGTGATTTTAGTCAAACATGAGACCTCAAAATGGCTGAATTACAAAGCACATATAATAGACGGCATGCTGAGCGAATGTTGCTGGGTCTGTCACAGTGTTCCGTGTGACCCATTCAACCAAAACTCTTCTGGTAAAGATTGTAAAGCTGGAGGTGGCTGGAGGTTGGAGATAGACTCTTTTCCTTGAGAACCTCTGAAATATCCCTTGGGCTTTTCCTACCGAGTCTCATTTTGCTCCTGTAGAAATGTTTTATGGTATTTCTCTGAAACTAGGGATGATTTCTACTCCCTGAACACTCTCACAGTCTGAACAAGAGGGATGTCACTGGTTCTGCAGGCAGGGCCCCGTGGGGAAGGGGGGGACGCGCCAGCTTGGTAAGGAAAGGAATGGAAATGTGAATCTGGGCCTCTGGGCTGTGTAAGGATAGGTGTGGATACCAGCTCGTCTTTGTGGAGGAATGCAAGCACTTGGGCTTCGTTTGCATCCTGGATTCAGTGCTGGGCTACTGCAGCCAAAGAAAACAGGTTCTCTGGCAAGTTTCCTGCTTTCTCCTCTCAAGACAACTCAGCTTCCTCACAGAGATCTCCCCACAGAGAACTTCTCCTCTTTCACTCATCGTCTTCTCTCAGGGCCTAAGCCCATACCACACTCTGGAAAGGATGGGAGGGAACGAGCATTCAAAAGTAAGATACCATAAATAAAATAGGTACATTTCAACTCACTTTCAGACCCTCTAGACCTTCCTTCTGAGGAGGAGGCCTTAAAATTCCCACCACTGCCACATGCACAAATTGGGTTTATTGGCATTCTCATAAGGGTTACTCAAGAGAAGAGAGGAAAGATGGCAGGCGAAGGCCTCTGGAACACGGGAGGGAGAAGTAAGGGGAGATGCATGCTTTTGATTCAGAAGATTTGGGCCAGAATGGTTTCAAATCAATTACCTCCCTCACTGCAAAGCTCTTCATCCCCCCACCACAACCCAGTCTACCTTGCATTTCGTGTGGTTTAAAAGAAAATACACAGAGTGGTGCGCCTGGGTGACTCAGTGGGTTAAAGCCTCTGCCTTCAGCTCAGGTCATGATCCCAGGGTCCTGGGATCAAGCCCCATATCGGGCTCTCTGCTCAGCAGGGAGCCTGCTTCCCTTTCTCTCTCTGCCTGCCTCTCTGCCTACTTGTGATCTCTGTCTGTCAAATAAATAAAATCTTTCAAAAAAAAAAATTACACAGAGCTGGAGATAGACATGGTGACAGAGAGGGAGACAGAATTAAAGGTAGATATTCAGGGAAGTTACTTTCTGAGGACAATGACATTAATGGTCATTTGGGGTCTATTTAAATGAAGTAAGAAAACACACCTAGATTGCACAACTCTGTAAATTTCCAACAAGTCACTGCATTGTGCACTTAACACAGGTGAATTTTATGGTATGTAACTTATGACTCAATAAAGCTGTTAAAGGAAAAATGAAAACACATCCAGGAATTCTTGCCAGCAAGTAGATTTTGTGAGGGTGACAACATCCTACCAATTCTGTGCTGCTCTCTGCATCTTCTAGAGGGTGGCAGGGGCTCTGCTGGGGAGACTGTCCCACCCTGCTTTAGTGGCCTGCTCCCTGCCACCCTTTCTCATCTTCCCACATCCACGTTCCCGGGCCCCCCACTCAGGTCAGAAGAGTGGTAGCCACAGTTGTTTTAGGTGCTGGAGCAATTAGGGAATTAGGCAGGCTGCTGATTTCATACTTTTCCCCATCCCCAAAAAAGAGGAAAGAAAGAAAAGTTCACCACAAAATAAGAATTACTCGAATGCCACCTCATTCCTCATATACATACACATTTTTCTCTTTTCCCTGTTCAAGGCACTAAGTACCTACTCCTCCCACAGCCTTCAGACTCAGCAGTATTTTTAAATTATGCCATAAATAGGTTGAATGATAAACAGTCAACATTTTCAAGTACCCCTTAAAACTAAATATTACAAAAATACAAGAATAGCCCAGGAGAACCAACCTGTTCTTCATCCTAAGAAGCTTGTGATAATCACATATAAATATATCCTTAAAATTCTGAAAGATGGAAAGCACTTTGCCTCCATCCTGGGTTGATAGGGAATTTCCTGTCTTCTGCAGAAAGTATTTCTAAGAAAGAAAGAAAGAAAGAAAGAAAGAAAGAAAGAAAGAAAGAAAGAAAGAGAGAGAAAAGGGTTTTTTGTGTGTGTGTTTTTTTGAGGTAGCCTCAATCTTGAGCTACTAGCTGGAAATTACAGCCTACCTAGGCTTATAATCTCAGAGCTGGTTTAGTTTTCTGGAATATTCCCCACTTTGGGAAGGTTGCCTCAGACCCCTTCACACAGGTCAGTGTCATTGGGGATCCCCTGCATCTGGGACCCCACTGTGCCTTGCGACTGCATGCATTGCCTGCTTCCCCTACTCTTTCGAAGGCAGGCACGGGCCCCACTCTGAGGCTGGCCCAGTGGCTGCCCTGCGGCCTTGCTCCCCCTTTGCATGGCTCCCCTGCTGCCCCAGCGCGGCCTCGCGCCCCTCCTTCTCATCCTCTGCATTTCTCCAACCAGATGGCTGCCCCGATTTGTGCAACGGCAACGGGAGATGCACACTGGGTCAGAACAGCTGGCAGTGTGTCTGCCAGACCGGCTGGAGAGGGCCCGGATGCAACGTTGCCATGGAAACCTCCTGTGCTGATAACAAGGATAATGAGGGAGGTGAGCAAGCGTCTTCTCATTCCCAGCCCCTCAAGTGCAGAGCATTGTGTATACTTCCATCATGAGTCATTTTTCCTGAAAGACCTCCCCCGTACTATTGTCAAATGCTGTTGTAACATTTCTTTTGAAGTAAATGCCGCAGACGACGGGCATCTTTGGGCCAGTGGGAGGTTCCTGGAGACAAGAGCTGGGACTACTGGGGTTTGAAGCGGGCTTTGGATTCTCAAGTACACACCACCCCAGAAAGGTGGCTGGGCCCTGGCTTGGCCCCTGGGTGCGCATTCCTGCCTGAGCCTTTGGGACTGGGAGTTACAAATGAATCGATGGTGATGGTCACAGTATGTGTTTCACGCTAGACTCAGGCATCTCAGGCAATCCATTCATCCTTACGACACTTTGAGATGTTCCTTTGTAAATGAGGAAACTGAGGCTTAGACCACAGTTAAGTAACTGTTTTAAGAGAAGTCAACCACCAATAGTAAAATTGGGACCCAAACCCGGATCTGACTCCAAAGTCCGCATTCCCACCAGTGGCTGGCGAACTACAGCCTGCTGCTGCTCACATCCAGCCCACTGCCTGGTTTTATATGAGCAGCAAAATGGTTTTTACATTTCTAAAGTTTGGGGGAGGGATCTAAAGAGGAACAATATTTCAAGATATGTGCAAAGTGGAATTCAAATTTTAGTGTGTACATATAAAGTTTTATTGGATCATAACAATGCCTGTCAAATGTATGCTTCACCCTCAAAGACAGCATTGAGGAGTTGGACACAGACCACATGGCTGGTAAAGCCTAAAATATTTACTCTCAGACCCTTTATGGGAAATTTGCCAATCCCTGTTCTGAACCTCTGGACTGGATTTTCCTGTGTTATCCCCTGATGGAGTGCTAAGATCCTGGGGCTAAATGGGGTTGCGGTAGTACGGGCTGTGTGATTTCCTAAGAATATGGAGCAATGCTGCCTTAACATTCAGGACAGGTGGGTGACCTACTCCCGCCAAAATGACTAAATGGTCAGAATTCCCTCAGAGCAGAAGTAGTTTCAGGGTGTAAGAGGATCCACGCATCCAACTATTTGACTTAACAGAAACGCATCCAGTCCCACTCTGTCAGTCCCTGTGCTCTGAGAATATCAACTCCTGCCCTCATGGCCCCAGGGCTTAGGTAGTGTTGAGAAAGGGAAACAATCCGTCAGGGTGATAAATGAAAGTACTAGATACTCTATTTTTATTTTTCCTCATCGTCTTAATAGACACTTGCAATTTCCATAATCTATTATTGCTGTTATACTTGTACATAATGTGTAAATAAGCAAATGTACATACAATGATAGGAGTACACCAATCAAAAAAGTTTATAGGCCTGATATAATTTACAGAGCTCCCATTCACTCATTTAGCTTCCTTAAATGGAGCCAAAATAGAAATCACTTTAATTCATTTTTCAATGAACTGAGCCATAACAGCATATATCCATACATTTTTTTTTCCCCCAAGAGAGACAGTCAAAATGGCATTACTTCTCCTGATAATGTCTGGTCCCTGGTGATTTCATCTAGCAAAGAAGTTGCTTACACATCAGCTCCCTTCCTCTTCCAGAAAGGAGCTGCTGTCCTGGCTCCCTTCTCCACTGCAGGTGTCAGCAGCTAGAAACATAGGAAATGGCTGGGATGCTGCACGTAGGGGAGGGGGACTGACCCCTGCACGCCCTGCACCATCGGCATCCCTCTCTACCAGCCGTGTGGCTCCTTTCAGGAGCCCAAGTTCCTGACACAGGAGAACTGAAGGAGTGGGGAGAGGTGCTCGGTGGTGGACGGTCTAAGCCTGAGGACTGCTCTGTAGGCACGTGCAACCCAGGGTCCCTCCTGGTGGGCAGAGGCAGAGCATCAGGAAGGCAAGGCACAGAAGCAAATGAGGCAGTGATTATGCTAAAGACAATAATGGCCTTGTTATGGGAACTATTAAAGCGAACCTCCCAAGGAAGTAATTAGCCACCAGGAAAAAAAAAAAAAAAAAGGCTCTGCACAGTGTTTATAAAAAGAAACTCCCAGTTAATTCAGAGTTGCTTATGTCAGGTGAGAGAGGTAGATGAGGATTGTCTCTCACCCGGTGTAAGCAATTCACAATTAACTGAGTTCTTTTTTGGGAGGAGATTTCCTCAGTGCGGAGTATCCTTTTTATGGTTAATTACTTCCCTAGGAGGTGTGCTAAGCACTTTACTGTTTATTGATAAATATTAAAGTTGCTCCTCATCAACTCCAGATCCAGTCCGGCAGCTCACTAATTATATCACTTTTGTGTTTGTTTTGGTTGGGGTGGGAGTTCTGCCCCAGGCTCTTTCCTGTTCTGGGAGCTCTCGGGCAGGGCTGTGTGCTTTCTGAACCTGACAGGAGGTCAGAGGAGACACCCAGGCAGCGCATGGATGCCGGCCTGGGGAGCAGCGGCAGTGAGCACATTTGTTATGAGCCTCATGAATGGGGAAGTAATAGAGTGCTCTTCCAAAGTGAGCTGGAAGAGGCAAATCATTTTTTCATCTGGGAACACTCTACGTCTAGAAAAAAAAAAAAAAAAGAATCTCAGTTGAAAGTGATAGATATTTTTTTATTTTAAACTGAGATAGATATAGATCCAAATATGGATACAGATATTTGAAGCCCTTATCAGCCTTTTTCAACCTGGGTTCCTCTGGAAGAGAATTAGTCCCTGGTGCCTTGTGGCCACTCGTAGTTCAGAAACTGTAGCTGACAGCACAACTGTCTGGAGCGCTTGATTAAACACAGATTGCCAAACCTTTTCCCCCAGAATTCCGGATTCCGCAGGTATGGGGTGGGGTGCAGGAATTTTAATTTTGAGGAAATTTCCAGGTAATGCTGAGGCAGATTCTCTTTGAGAACCATTGTCCTGAGACATTCATTCTCTAGAATAAATTGACTCGTCTCCTGTGTGTCCAAAAAGGTACTACCAAAGTGCAGTCCTTAGAAGACCTGAGAAATTTCTCACTCAAACGTTTTCTGTATTCTGGGGTGCCTAACTGAAAAGCCCTGTTGGAAAAAGTTGCCTAGGACTATCCCCCAAAGACAGTTTATGCCAGTTCCCTACCTTCTTTTTTTTTTTTTTTTAAAGATTTTATTTATTTATTTGACAGACAGAGATCACAAGTAGGCAGAGAGGCAGGCAGAAAAAGGAGGAAGCAGGCTCCCCAATAAACAGAGAGCCTGATGTGGGGCTCGATCCCAGGCCCCTGGGATCATGACCTGGGCTGAAGGCAGAGGCTTTAACCCACCGAGCCACCCAGGCACCCCACTTCCCTACCTTCTTAATCCCATCCCTTTGAAAGTCTCCCAACGCCCCCGCAGCCAGGGGATTGCTAACTTAACCTCAGGAAGCACTAGCTGATGCAGAAGGGATGAGATGTCCCTGCCATTGTCCCCGACAGATAGATTCAGTTCCGACAGACCTGCCGGCAAGCGGACGGTCTTTTTAATAGTGAAAGATCTTCACTTGAACTGCTCACCCCAATTTGAAAATGAAGAGACTCAAAGAAATATTTTTGCTTCCAGAAGACAAATACCAGCTCATTAAAGTCTGAGAATACACACAACATGTGCTTCAGGGGACAGGCAGATAATATTTAATTATCACCACCAAGACAGAGGTGTGAGATTCAGTTCATCACAGCCAGGGGTAGGAGAAAGGGTGTAGATTTCCTCTAAAAGTGGGAACCTCGAGGTGGGGAAGCACTGTTAGACTGCCTGGCCTGGAAAGACAGGACTTACTCCTTCCCCACAGGCCTTTATCACCCAGAGCTTAGAGTCAGGAGCCCCCGCCCCCTGTCTGTACAAAGCCCAGCTCTCCTTGTCTCAAGCCAGCCTCCCACGGAACCCTATCAGACGCCCTCTCCCCTGTGTGTGGGTGGAGGCCTGGCGTGGAGGGGGTAGGAGAAAGCCCTTCTACACTGAGCTTGTCCTCGGGTAACAGTGCGTCACATCCTGTCTTCCTGTATTAGCGAGCTGTCGGCATCTCCTTCTGGGGCATTCACACGGCACTAGAAGCTAGACTCTTGCTCCTTCTCCTGTCACTTCTCTGGTTGCTCAGGTGACGCTGTCACATCGTGCTGGGTAAGAGCCTGGGCTCAGGAAGCAGTCTTTGTGTCCCACTTCTGTGACTAACCTGACTCCTCAAAATCTCCGTTTTCTTGTCCGTGAAGTAGGCATGATAATGCCTACTCCATGAGCAGGTGTGTGGTTTCATTGACAGAGCATATGCAGGGACATTTTACTAAGTGCCTGGTTCATGAGGCGTCCTCACATGCCGCTTGCTGCCAGCTCTAATGTTATCGGCGGTAATGTTGCTGTTATTTCTAGAACGGATGCTGAGTCCATACAGATGGAACCCAACCGGTCATTTTCCCACAGTCCATAACCACTGAGGTTCTAACCAGTGCTTATCCAATGTCAGCGCTCCATAACCTCCCTGATGGTTTAACAAATGTTCCTTGAGGGTTCGCTAAATGTTAGACATTGGAAATAGGCCTTTGGAAATACTAGGACAAATACGACGCCCGTCCACCAAGAGTTCGCATCTATCTGAAGAGATAAGATGTAGAACACCTTATTGTAGTTATTACCATCAGGGCTGACAGGGCAGAGGACTGTCCTTCCATGGGAGTGTAGAGAAACGACTATCATGGGGTGTGGCTGTCGGCCACAGGAAAGGAAAGAAGCCCATCGCCACACTGAGCCCAACATCTTCAGTCTCTCTGCTGGGAGAGTACTCAAAGCCACGGAACTGTGGTCAGTAACCCATGTTGGGGGCCCTTCCACCCACCAGCAGCTTCTACACTTCTCCCCCTAAATTAAGGCCTCCCTGACAGTATTCCACAGCCTACCTCCATCTGCGAAGTTTGGTTCCTCGTTTTGCTCCAGAGGAGGCTGCCTTGGTTTAAGAGATGTGGATGCTGGCCTGAGTTCCAGGCACTCCAGCCAGGTCTAAATGAGGAGAAATAACACTGGAGTCTGTCCAAAGCACTTGGAACAGACAAAGCCCACCCCTTGCCTACCGCCTCCTCCCCCTTTCCCCATCCCATAACCATCCAAATTGGTTTGACATGATTCAGGGATGCTATTCCGGCATTTATCTCAATTGTTAATTAATAACACCTTGTCGGTGCATGTAGCAGAGCCAAGCTCAGGACTTCAGGGACTCTGGAAGAGTTATAGTTCTCAAGTCCAAATAGTCCCATTTCTTCATCCAATGAGAGATAAAGCTTGGTGAACCCATTGTAAATGCCTTGATTAATGTGTGCGAATCATGTTGATGGATTGGTTGGGTGGGGGACAGCTTAGAAGTGCAACATTGCTCTATTAATTGGGTTGGATGAGGATTCCCCTTGCAGTCCAAAGACCTTGTGGCAAATGTAGCTGGAGCCATAAACAGAGTCCCCAATTAGCTCCCAGAGAGGAAAGCAATATATCTAATGCTTACGAGGGAAATGTGGCCTTGAGGCCACTGCCAGCTGGCCAAGCGCTGGGTCTCTCTTCCTTGGGAGGGAAGCAGAACTAACCCCAACCAGGACCACATGGCAACAGGGGGCTGAAATTATTCTGGATCTTCCAGTGTATTTGACTCAAGAATCTTCTGTTTAGGAAACTGAGGGTTGGGAGTCAGTTTTCTTTTGAGGCTTAAAAATAAAAGTAGAATTCATTCTTTATTGAATATAAAAACTGTAATCAGTGAGATTTTTGAGAGCTTACATGCACCGAGCCCTGTTCTGAGCTTTGTATGCATCTGGGTAATGGATGGGCAACCAACAGGTGGGCGTCTCTGCTGCTGCCCGGCACGGGCTTTTGTTCCTCCACACAGCAGCCCGAGAGATGGTTCTGAATGGTAAATCAGATCATGCCGTGCCCTCAAAGGGCTTCTCATGTAGTTAAAATCAAAATCAAATGCTTCTCCTTAGCCTAGAGCGACTTCTGTGATGTGCCCCTTCCTCCTCTCTTGCCCATCCCCCACCACCCTCCACAGCAGCTCTGCCGCATCCACTCCCACCAGCCTCTCGTCCTCACATGCTGAGCTTAGTCGTACCTCAGGGCCTTTGCTGGTCCAAGGCCAGAAGTGCTCTGATCTGGGCATTTGACATGACAGGCTCCTTGCAGCCATTTTCTGTTCTTAGCTGCCTGTCTTGACCTACCTCTACCTCTCCTGCATCACCCTGTAGTGTTTCCTTCATAGCAAATGCTGCATTCTTAAATTATCCCATCTGTATCTTCTGGCCTATTGTCTGTGTCGTCACAGGAGACATAGAAGTTCTACGAATTTGTCTCTTCATAGTTTTTCCATGTCACAGACAAGGATACAGAGGGTAGAGAAGGTAATATGCAAAATAGGCTTCCAGATAACCACTGTGATAGAACACTTGGCTACTTTAAAGGCGGAAGCTCATTTCTTCTCAAACAGAAACTAAACTTGGAGGCTGTTTCTGAAGAAAGTTCAAACAAGTACAGAATTTTTGTTGTTGTAAAGAGGACTCAGGAAAAGTCACCTCAAACATAGAACTTACCCACTGAAGACTTTCTCACAGTCAATATATTTGACTGTGGAATTTGTTGGGGGAGGGGAGGTATTTAAAGTTCATGAGTTTACCTAACATCACACCTTCAGTCTTTCCTAATCAAGTTTATAGTAGTTTAAATGATGATTAAGTGTCTCTTAAGGGATTATATTTTCCCTGATTAGATGACAAATCAAGTATTCATCATAAAATTGTGATTAAAATGTATAATTTGCAAAAAAAATTAATAATTGAAACCACTGTGGACTTCTTTTAGGGAATTAAAGATCAAAACACAGATTTATGTGGTGGCAAAGAGGTAATATTTATTTCCTTATGTTGGCTTCCCGTATTTTTGCACTGGCGAGAGAAACTGCCTAGATTGTAGCAAGTACCCTCTTGGTACCTGTGACCAGCATCTGAATAAAGGTTCAAGGGCCCTGGTACCAGGATTAGCTCTTTTACTCTCACAGCTCTCCCCTCAGTCCAGATCAGTGGTTCTCTACCGGGGACAACTTTACTCTCTAAGAGGGACATTTAGCAACATCAAGAGACATTTTATGAGTCACAGCAGGGAGGAAGAAAGGAGAGGCTACTGGTATCTAGTGGGTAGAGGCCCAGGATGCTGCTAAAAATCCTATATACACAGGACAGCCCCCATGACAAAGAATAATTGGGCCCAAAATGTCAATAATGTCAAGATGGAGAAATCTGGTGCAGGGATTGACATGTCCTAGGGACATATCTGAGGGGTCCAGACATTTCCAGAGCAGGGAGCATCTTTGGCTTGATGTCAGGGGCCTGATGCATCGAGCATTTACTAAGACTTTACCCACATTGCCCAAATAAATCGTGATCATAGCTCACAAGTGCCCTACAAGCCTCTTAGTATCCTTTACACAGAGGCAGATACTGAGGGCCAGACCAGTGGAGTGGCGGACCCAGGCCCTGCAGCTAAAAGGCCACCACACCAGGACTCAGAACCCAAGCCAGGAGCCTTCTTCGTGGACCCCTCGCAGCCGCTGACCATTGCGCCTGGGATCTGAGCAGGCTATCTGTGAGCACTTAATGCCCTCCTCCCCTCAGAAACACGAATTCTGCAGCATTCTGAAAAATAACATTGGCGTTAGCTCTTCCCCCCCACCCCCGTTTTGGATTTGGAATGCATTTTTGCCACAAAGTGCTTATGCACTGGAATGCCAGGGTGCAAGCAGGGCAAAGTGGAGCAGTTGGACTTTAAATAGCTAGACGCTTTCTGGAGCACAGCAAGAGCAGCTGCCCAAGGTCTGTGCTCTTTTCTTTGACTTTCCATCTTCTCAGCCAAGAGCTCTGGGGGATTGGAGAGGGGCCAAGAATTCTGTGGCCAAGTGTGGATCCAAAGAAAGCTGCAAGGTGTGTCCCAAAGCTGTGTGCAATGCTTGCCTCCCCCCACCCCCAGCAGCGCAAGGACCAGACCTTTCCAGGGGAATTCCCTCCCTTTTCCTGAGCTTGCGGTACTTCATCATTGATCTGCCAGCCCCGATTCCTGGAACTCCATGGCCACACACGCTCAGGCACGCTACCTTTTTAATTCACAGGAATCGTGGAGTCTGCGAATGTGGGATGCACAAAGACTAAAATGCGGAGTCCCCAGCAGGTTTAAAACCCAGAGAGGGGAAGTAACTTCTTCAAGGCCAAACAGCAGGGTAGGGCAGATCCAAGCCAGAGGCCAGGCTTCCTGGCTCTAGATCCAGTATGCTTTTCTCTATGCCATGTGGCCCCCAAAGGGACCCAGTCACCCTCAAGAGATCGTATGGCTGACCTTACTGGTAAGATCAGTCTGAGACCTAGGAACTAGACTAGGAGTTGAGGCACCTGTGTGCCCAAGAGTGAGCCCCTTCTCTAATTGTGTCCCGAGGCAGCCTTTCCCTAGCCCCGGGCCCATTCACACCTCTTGTCCTGGATGGTGGTGAGAGCAAACACCTCCCCCCATGCCAGCCGCACACACACACCCAGCCAGACCACATGAGTGCGTGAGACTCAGATTCCGCCACAAAGAATCCAAGGTCGGCTGGGGTGTGAAACATTGGTGAAACCAGCTGCAACAAAGCCATATACTAAGGGTCCAGGATAGAACGAGGCCAAGAGGCTAGAACAGCCCAGAGAAGGGGCATCAAAGCTTTCCAGAGCAGGCAAACTTGAATTTTGAAAGCTACAGAAGACTTGGGTCAGAAATCTAGGGAAAGCATTATGGACAAAGAAATGGCAAAGGTGTAGAGGCAAGGGACAGCAGTGCATATCTGGGGACCTCTGAGAAAACTGACAGAGAGTGGAGGAGTGAGTGAGGCTGGAGAAGCGGGTCTGGACAGAGAGAGCCGGGCCTTGCCTGCCACGCTGGGCAGAGTGAAGTTTTCCACAAGTACTTGCTTTGCCTTCCTGCAATTCCCGTCTTGGTCTCCACAGTCGCAACCACCCCTCTTCCCTCCGACAGAAGGCTGGTATCTCTGCTTGGGTGATTCCTAAATACATATGCTCACAGCACAGAAGGAGCGGCCTTTCTCTATGTTTCTTCCATTGCGTGTGTGCATCCTTTCACCGCGAGGGGAGGATACAGCCTGGCAGGGTGATGAAGAGGCTATGGGGCCAGGGAGCTCTGGGTTCACATCCCGGCTCCACAACTGATGGGAGCAAGTTGACCCATCTCTGTAAGCCTCAGTTTTGTCCTCTGTAAAGTAGGACTAATGCTAGTTGCCACCTCACAGGATACTGTGAGCTCAGATGAATTAACACATGGAAAATACTTGGTACCGAGGTTCTCTTAGGTCACTGGGCATCGGAATCACCCAGAGGGCATAGCGCACAGATCACCCAACTCACAGAGCTTCTGGGGCAGTAGGGCTGGTGCAGAGCCAAGGGGTATGCAGTTCTAACAAGTACCCAGGGAATACTGATGCTTTGGGAACCACTGACTGGACGCAATAGGTACCATTTTGGGGGGAACTCAAGTGCTGACAGAGAGTGATTCCACCAACTGTGGCATTCCTGGGCTGCCTGAGGGGGAGGACAGGCCAAAAAGCTCTGCATGCCAGGCTGTGCCAGCTTGATTGGCATATGGACCCCAGGTGTGTCACGTACTCACTGAAGCCCCTGCCCCAGAGCTGTAGCTACGGAGTGGGGCTCAGGGCCCCAACTCCCCGGGATCTGTTCCCCCTCCCCCCTTTCAAGAGCCCTGGAGTAAAGCACAACTGTGGGAAGAGCATGCTGGAAAAGGGCACATGGTATCTGTCCCTGGTCTCTCCCCCTTGTCACTTCCTGAGCCTTCTCCCATACCCCTCAGGCCCAAAGTTGGCACTGTGACCTTTCCGGCTGGGGTCGGCAGGCTCTTTGGTCAGACCAACTTGTGTTAGTTCTGACTCCAGTTCTTACTGGCTCTGCTTCCTTGAGCAAGGCACCTGAGCCGTCCAAGCCTCTGTTTCCTCATCTGTAAACTGGGAACAGCAACAGCAACCTCACAGGCCCTTTGAGAGGTTTGACTAGCAAGTTTCCAGAAAGCGGCTGAATACCACCTTATTTAAATGACAGATCTAATTATTAGTGTCTCCCTGTGTAATGTGACTTCAGAGACTCTGAACACACACACTGTTCCTAATCAAAATCTCATCATACCAAGTAATGCACATTTTAAAATCAGAAATCCATCTTTTGGTGCCTGTTCTAATGTATAATCCCCCTCAATCTCATACCCACTCATGCTGGAATGAGCGCATTTTCCCTCAGAGACCACAACCCAGGGATCTAGATGGCCCCTAGATGTATTGTCTGGTCTGCATAGGTTAAAAAAAAAAAAAGTCCCTGAATTAGCTGCTGACCTGTAACAATAGAGGATTCCATTTAACCATCTGAAAAACTGAGAAGCTGGAGAGTAGTTTGTCCAAAGTCAACAGTGAAGTGGTGGGGTTGGAGCCCGGCTCCCCTAATTCTAAATGTCTTGCTTGTTCTCCTCCCAGACCCGTTTTCTGAAACAAGTTCTACATCAGGTTCACCAGAGAGTCCAAAGTTGCTGGGATCTGGGCTAGGGGAAGGAAAGGTGAAGCCGTAGAGAAAGGGGCCCTACAGTCACCAGAATAGGCTTCTCCTACTCTTCCTTCTGCTGTGCTTACTCATAGAGCACATGGTTCATGGGGCGCAGATCCAGGGAGAAATCTCCAGCCCACTGGCACCAAAGCACCCTTTGATGCGAAACATCAGTGTTGTCCGTTCCCAGCTACCACGCGGTCCGCTGCCGTGGGCGCTCCCACATTTCTCACGTGCCCCCTTTGTGAGTGTTGCTGCTCAGATTTGCGAGCGCACCCTTGTCTGGCCCCTCCTTTTCTTCCCAACCATGAAAGCCGTGGTTTCTCAATATCTTTCCACCTCCACCTGGGTCATGCCACCCGTGTCACTGGACTGGACCGTTGGTCCTCCGGCTTCCAGTCTATTCCACGCAAAGCGGTCAGAAGAATCCTTTCATTTTTATTTTTGTTTGGGGTTTTTTTTTTAGCTGGACCCATCCGTGACTGGGAAAATAACTATTTTCTTGGGGTGTGGGCAGACATCTAGTCTCAGATCATCTGGAATTACGTGTTGGTGTTGGTGGCCTTGGTGACCTTGTGCGTGTGGAAGCGCACAGAGTTACATAAGGGCTGGCACTGCCCACTGTGACAGTGTCACTGATCTGACATCCCAGAAGCAGGAGGACAGGGGCACATGCATGTTTTAGGGGCGTTTCTCAAACCAGCTGTACTTTCAGATGGAGGGGAGGTGGTCTCGGTAGGTGACAGTGGTCTTCTGCATCCTCATCTTGGTCACTGCATCAGACAGAATCTGCTCTCCAATGGACACATGACCAGGAAAGGGGCATTTCTTGTCAACATAGGTGCTCTCAGTGGCCTCCTTGTGAGTCCTGAAGCCCAGACCCATGTGGTTGAAGTATCGCGGAACTTCCTCACCAGTTTCTCCAAGTGGGCCCCTCTTATTCTGAAAGATGGTCAGCTGCTTTTGGTAGGCATGCACGGTCTACGTAGCCATCACCTCCCCAGCTGCGTGAAAAAAGAAGAATCCTTTTAAACGTCAGGTCATATGATGCCCCTGTGCAAACCTTCCCTGGGCATCACATGTCCCACAGAATGTCATCTGGGTCACAGCCATCACTCTGCATTAGTGAGCTCTTGCTTCCACTCGGCACTTACATCGTCCTCTACCTGTCTCTATCATCCAGCCCAACATCCACCATCTTGTTCCTACTCTCAAGATACTTTCCCACCCTGGACCTCTACTCCTGCTGTTCCCTCTGCCCAGAATGGTCTTCCTCCAGAAGTTTCCAGGACTTGTTTCCTCATCTCATTCAGGTTTCTCCCCAACGTCACTTCTGGGAAGCCTTCCCTGTTTTACCCCCACCTAAAGCAGCAACCCACCCCCTTCCATCACTCTCCCAACCCTTTCCTTTGCCTTGCTTTTCTTTAGAACACTATCACCTTCTCAGGGTCTATTATACATTTCTTTGTTAATTGTCTGCTTCCCCTCTAGAATCTAGGTTCCTAACTGCAGGCTCCCTGTCTGTCTTGGTCAGCTCATTATTAAATGAACTGAATAAACGGGAGTTTTAATGAGAAGCCTCTAGGACAGAAAGCCATTTTCTTTTATTCAATACATTATTTTAGTATGAATACATTTCATTTTAGGATTAAAAAAACACATCCATGCAATGATACCCAAGTCACTACATACCATTCACACCGTTATATTAATGCAAAGAAAATCTAAAGGTAAGATATATTATTTATTTTAGGTAAGATATGAACACATGGTTATGCAGCTCTTTATCTCTATTGTCAACATATCTCGCCCTGTGTATGGACTTCCCACGGGCTGGTGGCAGTAGGTCTGCAAGTTCTGCTGTCCTCTGAGACAAGAGGAAAGGGAGGGTTGAGTGAAACGGGACCGCCCAAACCATGGCCGGCCTTGCAAAGCCCAGAGTAGCAAGAGAGATCAGCAAATCTGAGACTGCGCCGGCTGTGTGCGAATCCCAGCTCCTCCACTCATGAGCCGCTGCCCAACCTTGTCAAATAACAACCTCTCCAGGCCTGGGCTCTCCATCCATACAGCCAGAGCAAACAGAAGGTTGCTATACACTAAATGCTTTTGCACAAGGCTGATTTAATCTTTCACAAAGGCCCTATTAAACTAATATTATAATTATATCCACTTTACTGATGAGAAAACTGAGGCTAGAGAGGTAAGCTGATTAGCCCAAGGCCACACAGCCAGTATGTTGCAAACACAGATCTTGTGACGTTAATTGGCAGTCCCATCCTGGCTCCTAGCTCCCATGCCACAGAGTGAATGCGAAGATGAAATGAGATCTCTAGGGCATGCAAAGCACGGTACCTGAAGCCTGGCAAGGGCCATGTTTAGCAATTAGTACTTCTGACTTCCCTGATCCAACTGGAAGCTAGCCTGATAGCTGAGTCTGGTCCCTTCTCCCATTGGGAAGTCTAGGGGTACTTCTTTATGCTCCAGGAGGACAGGCATCTTGGCCTCTGCTAATTCTCTCAGCTTGGGGACCAGTCCTCCCAACTGCCCACAGGAGACAGGGTCTCTCTTCAGGCAGAAAGTAACTGTTCCAGTCTGTTGCTCTGAGATGTCGAGGTGTCTGTGGTGACAGCCCTTTCTCTTTCTGAGGGGCCCAGCAGGTCCCTGTCTGGCACCCCACCAGCCTGCCACCCCCTGCTGGGCTGGCTTCTGTCTGACCTGTCAGTGGTCTCTCTGAAAAGGAGGTTGATGGGGGGCAGAGGGGAGGGGCCAGGAACAGCAGACAGAGGGTAAGCATTTGGGGATATTGGTGGCTGAGATCAGAGACCCTTGCTCTCTCTTGCCAGTAGTTTTTGTAACAGAACAGCAGGGAGACAGCAGCAGCCAGGATAGAAATCCCCCAGGTATAAAAAACATGGCCCTAGGCTAACAAGGGTGAGGCTGTGTCAGAGAGGCCTGTCAGGGAATGTTCAAGGTGGGCAAACTCTCATCGAGTGGGTTCATTATTCCTAGAGACTCTGTCCGGGTTGAGGAGAGGCAACAGAGGGAGGGGGAAGGGTGGGGGAAGAAGAAAGAGAGAGAGAGGCTGAGAGAAAGAGCAACTAGAGAATGAAGATGTTTTGTGAAACCTTAGCCTTTCCTTCCCCACATCCTGTATATGGCCAGTCACAGGATACCTGCATATGGCCTGACTACTCACAGCCTCCTGTGAAGAACTGAGGATAGAAGCCAAATGTAGGCTTTGGAGCTGGACAGCCAAATGGTGCCTCCCTCCTCCCTTATTTACTAGCTGTGTGATTGTGTCCAAGTCTCTTAACCTCTCTGAGCCTCAGTTTCTTCCTCTGCAAACCGGAGATTATAGATGGCCCCTCCAAGCATCCATGTGAGCATACATAATGAGGGCTGGATAAGGGGGCAAGGTGCAGGCAGCAGAAGCACAGACGAGCTTCAGGGCTGGCAGAGGACTAGCCCTATAGTGGTCCACCTGTCCCAAGTGGGAACTGGGCAGAGCACCAGCTAAAACAGTCTGCATCCCAACTTTCCAAAAAATAAATCTCCCTCCATGATTATTTAAATTGCTCCTCTTCTGTTTGACATGGTCCTGCCTTAGGTAAAAGAGCTCAGTGCAGGCATTACCATGTCATGGTGGCGGGCACAGTGACTCCTGTGTGCCATCTGGAATGTTCTACTCTACCCTCCCTCACAGGGCAGCTTCATGTAGGATTTGGCTTCAGAGTGCAGCAAACTGGGTCAAAAGACAGCCCCAACGTGGAGAAGCTGTGTGGTCTTAGGCAAGTTATTTACTGTCCTTCTAAAGCTCCAGCTCCTCACCTATAAACAATGGTGCTAAGGATCCCTAGAGTTCTGGGGATGCAAGTAAAACACTTAACACGGTGACTGAAACCTAGTAGATTTTCCTCAGTGCCTACCCTTAGCTCTGATTAGACATGGTTGCCATTAATGCTTCATCATCCTCCTGACGCCCAGGATGTGTCCCCCCCACATAGGGTCTCTATGCTGAAATCCACTGGCTTTGGGAGGCACTGGGAGGCCAAGGGCAGGGGCTCTGAGCTTATGTGCTAGTAGGGATGATGTAGTTTGTGTTGCATTTAATCACCCCTCAGCGTGCATGTTAGGAGATCAATCAAGCATGGGGGCTATTACGCAGATGAAGGTGTGGCTGGTGCTTCCAAGGATAGCGCTCCCAAGCCTAGAGCCCTGTTCTCATGAAGCGCTTCCCAACTTGTATTGCACTAGACTGTTGTGGGGAGAAGTTCTGCAACAAAAGAGGTCTGTGGTCAGGAAATGCTGTGTGCTCCATGCAACATGAAAGATTCATAATGCATATTCACCCATTAAAGACTCTGAGAAGTCCTGCTGTAAAGAAACTAGTTTAGCTGTTTCACCAACATCTCTCAAGTTGTTTTTGACCACAGATCCTCCAGTTCCACCTCCACTTCTATGTTTCAGGGAACCCATGTTAACATCCCCAAGGAGACATAGTTCGGGAAAGCTCCTTTAGTCTCTCCGAGTCAGATGTACCGCTATGGATATTTGAGGGATGTTTTCAATAATTCAGAACAGGGGTCCTTGAGGTTTAGTAGGCAAAATAATCACCTGGGAATCTTCTTTAAAATACACACTCTCAGGGCACTGGAGTGGCTCAATCGGTTAAGCATCCAACTCTTATTAGTTTGGCTCAGGTCATGATATCAGGGTCCTGGGACTAAACCCCATGTCGGCAACTCCATACTCAGTGGGGAATCTGTTAGAGATTTTCTCTCTCCTTCTCCCTCTGCCCCTTCCCTGCAACTGCACTCATGTATGTGTGCTATGTCTCTCTCTGTAAATAAATCCTTTTTAAAAATGCACATTCTCAGTTTTCACACTGAGAAATTCAGTAGGCCTGGGTGACAGCAAGAATCAGCATTTCAAAATCACTAAGGTGGTTCCAGGGCAGGAGATCAGGGAGCAGACCTTGACCAACAGCTATTTAGCATCTGACTTCTGGAAATACAGTGCTCAGAACAGCATCAGCATCAGCATCACCTAGAAAGTTGTAAGACATGCAGAGCACAGTTAGACCAGAGAATTGGAATCTATATTTTAACAAGGTCCTATTTATAACATGGTTGCTGGTTATATTTTAAGAAGCATTGGTTTTAAAGGTTTTTATTGATAGTATTTGTTCTGGGTTTTTCCATTTGTTTAGTTTAATAAACTCAAAAAAAATGGATACACACTGAAAGCTTATTGTCATAAAATTCCTACCAATCCTCACCCCCACCCCCATAGTAAAGGGTTGACCAGATGCTCCAGTAGCTTCAAAGTAAGCCAAAGTCTTATTAAGAAGTGGTCTCACCTAGATTACATCCCTGTCTTCAGTAACAGTCCCTGGGTTTTCCTAAACAGCCTTTGCTTTCTTTCCCACATCCATCCTGAAGAGTAGGAAACCCAGAAAAAGCAGCTCTCAGTGGGGGCTCCACTGTCAGCTCTCTGGTCAGACATGATTGATCTTCCATTGCTAAGTCATAAGAAAAGCCAAAGGGGCTTCAGAGCAAGGAGCTCTGGCCTTGGAATTCAGAGACTGTCAAAAAAGAGTTGGCACGAAGCAAGAGGGAAGCTTCCAACAGGTCTTCCAGATGGAGTGCAAATACAATTTCACTTCTTGCGATATTTAAGAATGGCAGTTGCTGTGGTCTGGAGGGAGGGGACGCCTGCATACCGATGGTCCATCAGGCAGCAAGGGTATTAATGGCAGGTGAAACCTTCCAAATGAGCACCCTGTCAGCCAATCTATTGCTTTAAAAGGTTGGCAATGCAGGAGCCTAACAGAGGCAATGAAGAACTAATCTCATATTGCCAGGTTATATCAAGTCAGCCTTGCCTGCTCCTTTCACTTTTTAGTTACATCAAGCCAGAATACTTTCAATTATCCCTCCCTTCCAACTTGTCAGCAGGCATTGGGTAAAATGCAAATGGAGTGGTGCCTTCCCTGGTGGAGAGCAGAAAATATGAAGATGAGCCTCCATTGGTTGAGCTCCTACTGTGTATTCAGTGCCATACCCTCACTATCTCATTTCATAGGCACCATCTTATAGGATCTCCATGCTCTTTTGTGAAGTAGATGTTATTGAGTCCATTCTATTGCTGAGAAAACTGAGTCCCAGGAAGCCAGTCACTTGCCAAGTTTACATAGCTAATGAATGATAGAACAGGTTTTAACCATTCTGACTCTGACACCCATATTCTTTTGCCATACGTATAACTGAGCCAAGAATCCAGGGCTACTCTGGGTGAGTCCTTGAGCTTTGGAGTGCGCCCCTCTCCTTAAAATTTTCTAAGTGCTCCCCCTGTGGCAGGTACTGGCCAGGTCAGCAACACTATCTGGGAGGACCACGCCAGCCCAGACTAGGACCCACCTGAGCCCTGGTCCCTACTTCTCCCTTTCAGGGTGTTCTCTGACCCTCTACCATCCTTTAACCCCATAGCCATGCATGTAAGGGTGATCAGATTTTGAGAGAGGTTGGGGGATTTGCATTTATGAGGTATCTCAGGGCCCAATGCCCAACCTTAATTCCAGTAGATGTATTGGCAAGTAGATTGTTCCTGTTGGCTGGAAGAGTATTTTGCAAGATCTTGTGACATCAGAATGAAAATGGTGCTGATATGTCAATTCAGGTAACTCAATTTGTTTAGATAGACAGGGGCCTGGAAAAAATGATTTACTAGGGACCCCATACACTTTAGACATGGTCCTGAAGGAGCTCACCTTAAGAAATCAATTAATCAATCAATCAACCAACCTCAAGGCAAAAAGAATCCGAGGGTTGCCATATTTCTCTTTATTCGAGAACCGCTTTATGTGACTGGCCACTCAGGTGCCTTGGGCCTATGCCAGCTACCCCCCACCACTCCTTTGTTTCCATCACAAAGAGCAAACGGAGTAGGCTTCTTCCTTCTTGCCCCAACTTGTTGCCTCCCCGCTTTTCTCCACTCTGTTAATTTTCTACTTCCCCATCATGAACTGATCTCAAGAAGGTCCCTAGGATTATTGGGTCCACCACCTGGATTCCTTCTATTTTCCTTGGGGAAATGAGAACTTGCCAAGTACCTCACTCTGTATGCTAAACGAACCTATATAATGCCAAGAAGAAAAGAAGTAGAAAAGATTCAGAAGCCTGTACTAGGTTACCAGGTGCTCACAGCTGTTCCTCTACCTAGTGTGGATTATCTCAGTCCTCTCATCGCTTCTGTGAGGTATCTGCATCACCCCTACTCTGCAAATAAGGAAGACAGAACAGAAAGAGCTTGGTATCTTGGCCTAAAGTCAGTCTGTTAGCAAGTACATGAATTGCATAATCTTAAACACACACCTTGATGTGTGTTGTAGCCAGGTGAATAAGATGAAGATCTAGAACATTCCCAGCACCCAGAAAGTTTCCCACCAGTACCTCCCCATTAAGGGAACTATAATTCCTAACTTTTTACCATAACTGGTTAACTTTGCCTGTTCTTGGACATCCTGTAAATGGAACCATGTGTACTCTTCCTAGTTTTAACCAGCCTCTTGTCCAGATGAATAGGGAAGGTAGATTTGGTGACTGGTGATACCTCTCCTCAGACCACAGTCTGGAAAGATTGGAACTCGTTTTTAAAGTCTGAGATGCCGCCCAGCTCCCAGTCAGGTCCTACGTGCAGACCCCAGCAGAGCCATCCGTGGCACCTGAAGTGAATAGTTGCAGTTGATATGTGCCGCCCTGTCACAAAATGAAACTAAGAAAAGTACATTTAGATGTTTCCCTGAAGCCTTTAATACCCAAGAAAGCTGGAGAGTTCAGGCAGGTTATAAAGGGAATCCCTTGCATACCAAGCTACAGGGAATAAAAGGCGCCAAAACTGAACAAAATGCTTCCATCCGGATTCTCCATAAGCTGCCCAGTCTACGAAGATCAAAGAGGAAAATAAATGAAATGAATCTCTCATTCCTAGAGACCTCCCTTCTCTGTAAGAGTTATGTGTGGACTCAGGCAGCCTTTCCTAAACAGAAAAGACATGCGTGTCGCAGCCAAGTCTGAAACACCCAGCCTCCTCCGGGGCTCTCTGCAGCCTCTCCACTGACCCGTGGCCTCCTCCCCACTGAGCAGAGCTTCACTGGTATGTGTTCAGCGAAGGCTTTGAGGTTCTATCTTTTGCCAATTCAGGAACTCCTTTAAAAATCCGACCACGCGAACTAGGCAGGGGCTGAAAACAGCTGGCACAAACCTGTAACCAGCCCAGAAGGCAAGTGCCGCCTGTGCCAATGGTAAACAGCTGAATGGGGGTTTGAATCTCACAGGTAAATAGTGTGGTCCTCCGAAGCCTGCATCACAGGGAATGAATTCCCAGGCATCTTGTTTCTCCTGTTGATTTCTTTCTAGAAACTTGTTTCAACTAGCCTGATTCTTTCCCAGCTACGGATATAGGCAGACCTGCATGAGTTATTAAATCGCACGGCCACCCATGCTTCCCCTGCTGGTGGGTGTCCACTGCCCTGTCTTCAGACTCCCTCTGGGAAAGAAATGTCTCCTCTTTCTGATAATGAAGAAGACGGAGAGGGTAATGATCTCACTGGTTACCTTTTCCTACTTTTTATCCAGAGCTGCTTCTTAGCCACTTGGATAACTTACTTAGCTTCTCAGAGCCTCAGTTTCCAACTCTTTAGAGTGGGTGATGGTATGATAATAGGCATAACACATAGTTAGCTGAGTGTTCACTGGACCAGGCACTGTTCCTAGCACTGTATGTGTAGTAACTGCTTTAGTCCTCCAAACAGCACTTTCTAACATCATCATCAATCAAAAAACATTTCCTCACGTTTTGTACATGAGGAAACTGAGATACAGAGGAGTAAATTGCCCAGGGTCAGCAGATGGGTAGCCCCTGATCTGAGATTCAAACCCAAAACCCCTGATCCAGACTGCAAGGCTGAAAGGTTATGGTCTGCTCTGCGGGTTTGCCATGAGGACTGAAATCAAGAATATGTCTAAGTCTTGTTCAATCCGTAGCATTTATTATTCCTGCCAATTAACACTATGTGGAAACATTACATTCTTGCCCGAGATTCAACCTACCCATAGCACACAGCAGGGAATGACTCCAGTAGGGGATATTAATTTCACTAATATCCATGTCCAATTTTTATAAACTGAAAAAGCTGAAAACTTAGCTGAGTTTTTGATTATATAATATCTAGGGTTCATTGAACACATACTATGCTAAACTGACGTTAGGTAGATAAGCACATATCTCGATTCATTTGTTCTCCATCACAGAACCCTATGACATATGCACTCTTTTAACTCAGTTTTAAAAGCAAAGAAGTTGAGGTTCATCAAGGATGGTTATCTTTCTAAGTTTGCATAGCCAGGGACCAGAGGACATGAGCCTCAAACCCAAATCTATCCAATTCCAGAGGCCGGGCTCTTGCCTCGGACACCGTGTAGGCTTTTTGCCTAAAATTTTACCGTAGGAATTCTAATTCAAAGGATTCAATTCAGCATTACCCTGATTTCTGCCTCATGTTGCTAGACCTGTCACAGAAGATTCTCTCTGATTTCCTTTATCAAAAGCAATAAAAAGAGTATCTCACATATTGTTCCCAGAAAGTTTCGCCACATCCCTATTTCTCTGAAATGGCCATTACAATTAACGTATGACACATGCGTGTGGCACGCAGCCAGGGCTGTGGTTTAGCCTGCTTTCTGACAGCATCTAGATAATTCTCCACAGCTGCATCTCACGGATTGAACCACGTGAGGGCATATGAACCAAAGGCGCCTCACCGCCGTGGGGCCCGGCCGGGAAGACCTGGGTCAATTTCCCCAAATGCTGAGTCAGGATCGGGTCCTGCTGGAGGACTCTTCACAGCTCCCTCCTACCCTCCCTGGGAAAAAGCCCACCAGGCAAACAAGGAGGTGGGTAAATAAAGGAAGAAACCGTCCAGTGTCGCGCGAGGACTCTGCTGCTCTCCCACCCCTGGTGAATAGAGACGCCGACAGCCTCTCAGGTCCTGAACTGGCAATTCAGAACAGTTTGATTGCCTGCTTGATTGTTTGCGAGATAACTGCAAGATTGTCAGTGACAGGGTAATTTACTGAAGATTGCCATGTCAGACTCCATGCGAGGGGCTTGCTGGCATAAAGATGCGGCTTTCGTGACTGACAGGCCACTGGGAGATTGGAGTGCCAATTTAAAGTTCACGGTGTCATCGGAAAGAGTTCAGCACCAGCAGCCCATAATCACGCAACATGATGAGGTCATTACAGGCATAACGTATGCTCACGCTTAATAACCGGTAGAACCCCAAATGCGCCATCTCCGGAGCAGGTAAATGTAAATATGTGGGAGGAAATCATTTCTATCCTTTTTTTTCCCCCCATTTTTTAGCATTTGCCATCTGCTATTGCTGATGTGTTTATAGGACATTTCCTGCCAGATGGGCCTTTAAGTAAAAATCCTAGAATCGACAGAACAGTGGAGAAACTGGAGGTCCACACTTTCGAAGAAGTCACAAGTCCAGAAAGAGTAGCAGACGAGCAGGGGTCGGGGAGGAAAGTGTTGAGTGTTTAAGAGGAAAACGGTCCCAAGTTTCTATTTGAGCCCAAAGAGGTTCTCAAGCTGGTTATATGGAGGGGATTGTAAATCGGGTGAGGGGTAGGGGACCAGCTTCAGGAGGGAAAGCCCACCAGAGACAGATGGAACTTCTAATGGGAAGAGGTCAGCGGCCTTAGAGAAATCTGTAGTGCTAACAGCAATGTGTCTCTTCTCACCTGAGAAGTTTCTGCATCTGCTGAAAGGAGCACCGCCAACAGAGCACAGCGGGATGATTTTAAATCCAAAGCAGGCCTTCTACCTTGGATCCCATCTGTCTGGTGAAGGCGGTCCTCGGAAGGAGATGTTAAAGGCAGCATGCTATGTGGAGGTTTTTTCTTGTCTTTTTCTTATTCTGCGAAGGGCTCTGGGATCCACTCTACAATCTGAACACAGATCTGAGACCGTGCCCCAGCATCATCCCACTGCCGACATACAATTCTCTGGCCTTGTTTCTTGGGTCTGAGATTTGTGGGCCTCTGGGGAGAACCCGATTCACCCAGCCCATCAGGCAGAGGTGTTCAGAGCCCTGACTTGGAAAGTCTCTAAATTTAAAGTGTGTGTGCCTGCTCACCCTCCTGTGTCTGCGTTACTAGGAAATTCTGTAAATCTTAATGCATTACGAGGCACAGAAGCAACATTTGCCCATGTGGAAAATGAGAGGCTAGTTTTAGTAATTTAAAGCCAAGCAAAACACACAACCTCTTAATTTGTTTGTTTGCTAAAAAGAAAGTAATGCATTAAAATAATTGTACATTAATTGCTAAATTACAGTGGAACTTTGGTGAAATTACATATTTCCATTTCATTAGCAGAACCAAATGAAAAGAGTAATGCCAAAAAATTTCATTGTAGTAAATTTAAAACATGCAGTCAGGCCTCTGATTCAGTACTCCAGGACACATGTTTGTCAAGCCACAGCCCAGGGTTTGAGTACATGTTCCTACGATGTTAATTATGGCCCCAAAGTACCTTGCTATCAAATCTGGGAGAGGCAAGCAAATTATTCTCTAAGACTTTCTCTCTACTGCGTGTTCAGTCAGTGCCCAGCAGAGTGAGTAAGTGTTGGCCAACGAATCCATTCTAATAGGGAATTCCAAGGAGCAAAGACTGCCCGAAACATTCCCATGCTCAGCCTTAACACACAGACGAAGAAGGGGAAACATTCATTTATTCATTCAACAAACGTTTGTTGAGTACCCAGTTCTGTGGTTGGCACTGAGTAAGATGTGAATATAGAAATGAATAAGACACTGTTTTTCTCTTCAAAGAGCTCATTTTCCAGACAGGAAGGCAAGCACACAGAGATAACCCTAGCACAAGGAAGTTGGCATTCTCAAGGGTTTCTGTAACTTACTGTGCATTAAAATCAACTGAGAAGCCTGTATAAAAGGCAGGTGCCAGGACCTGCTTCTGGAGACTCTCTCTGGGAAGCTCTGGGGTAGACCCTTGATTCTTCCCATGGGATTTTGTTGTGGAACCATTCTCTGACAAGCTCAAATTCAGGGATACACAGAGCAGCGATACCCTAACCTAGCCAGAGACATCACCAGGAAGGCTTCCTAGAAGGGTTGGCCATACCTAGTCTGGGTCTTAGAGGATGAATCATATCTGTTTCCCCCGCCACTGTACAGTCAGCTCCTTCAGAACACCATCATTCTTCATCCTTTGTCCCATGTTTCATTTCCAGGACAGGGATGGCACTCAAATATTTGTTGTGTTATAGATGAAAGATAGGAATTGTAGATGAATGACCAGAAAGGGATGGAGGGGCAGGGATCTGGGCAAGTAAATCAGGATGTTCAAAGTGCTACAGGTGTGCAGCAAGGTAGCACCAGAAGCGATTAGGTGAACCGATAGCTTAATTTCCGGGTGCTCCAACTAAAGCCGTTTCTCTGCATTTCCCAGAAAATGTAGAACTCCCCACACCCAGCTGTCAAACTGGTCAGCACTACACTCCCTCTCTGAGACGGAGCAGGCATAGAACATTTTCACCATTCAAGCAAGACTTTCGATGATTGGTACGCGCATTAGCAAAGGCCCCCAAGAACCAGCTATGGATAATTTTTTGTGCTGTGCTGTTCAAAAGCAAAATGCTTGTTTTTGTTTCCAACTACTCAAATAATAGCTGCCCATGACCGAAAAAGTAGAAATCCTAGAAAAGTCTAATACAGAGAGACACACACTCATCTACCGTCTGGGGATAATCATTCATCCACCCCTCGGTCTTCACTTTGCTCTGCATATGTGCTGGAATTAAACTAGGCCCATTGTGTGACTTCTGCCATTTCAAGCCCTTGGGAAGGGCTGACGCTCTTCCTGACAAAGGTGCGAGCATCTCTCCGCAGCATTTTACCATGAAATGCCCTGACCGTGGCCTTGCCTCTGTTCTTCCAGATGGCCTGGTGGATTGCCTGGACCCTGACTGCTGCCTGCAGTCCGCCTGTCAGAACAGCCTACTCTGTCGAGGGTCCCGGGACCCCCTGGACATCATTCAGCAGAGCCAGACAGACTCGCCTGCCGTGAAGTCCTTCTACGACCGCATCAAGCTCTTGGCGGGCAAAGACAGCACCCACATCATCCCTGGAGACAACCCCTTCAACAGCAGGTGGGCACCCTCCGTCCATACAGGCTGCCAAGGTGGCTGGGCTCCTTCCTGGCAGAGCAGGAGAAAGTGCTCCTGGTTTTTCTGTGGGCCCCATTGGCCTAGAAACTACCCCATGAGGGCAACTCCTCTCTCTGGTCACAGAGGGCCCTTTCCTGTCTGTGGAAGTTGGCCACCTTCACCCCAGAAGCTGCTGGAGACATCTGTGGATGGTCTGGTTTTGAGATCATTTTTCTGATCTGTTATTTTATTATATCATTGCCATTATTTTATCTCTCTTTATAAACTACCTCTGATAGTACCTTTTGTCTGATCACCACTGAAATACTTCATTCAATAGAGTATTTTTGAAAGTAGTTATTAGCTGAATAGCATTAATTAGAATTTATTGAGTGCCTCTCATAAGCCAGAGACTTTATGTGGACTGTTTCCCATCCTCCCAGCAACCCTATCAATTATACCTGCTATTGACCTGCTTTGGGCAAGATGTCATGCTGGGGCATTTTACCTTTCTTTCCAAAATGATGGGGTTTCTCTTGAATTTACTTTTGCTCTCAGTAGCTAATTTGAAGCAGTTCTGGGGAAAATTCTGGGTTTCTTTTACAGTCAGCTTGGCCCCTCCCTTCCAAGTTAGAACTGTACCCCTGGAGAGGAGAATGAGGGAAGAGTTGGCTTTGAGGCGTCCCGTCCGCTCCTAGGCACTGTTCATGATTCTGAGGGTGAGAGGAAGGACAGAGAGGCAAGGATCTTCTTATGGCCTGCCTGCATATCACAGATCTCTCTCTTGGTGGGTCTGGCTCCAGACATCAACAGTGTCTGCAGATGTGTGGTCTTCTTGGGGTTATCTGTCTCATTTCGGTGCTCCTTCCCACGGGGAAAGAAGACTTACTGGCTGGGTCCTCTTTCACGAAACCTCTAGGAAACTTGAAGTTGAACAGGGTGCTCCTGGCTTCCTCAGCCCTCTTACCATCCTCCTCGTGCCATCCTTCTCTCATATCTCTTATCCTCACTCAGTTCTGGGGAGGCCCAGAAGCAACTCAGGAAGTATGCTGCTCAAGCCAGCTTCCAGCCAGTAATGGAAATACCAGACTTCACCCCCCACAGGACCCCCTAGCTTTTTAAATGATTCTCTTGGTGCCCCTCCCAGTAGACCTTGGGGAGGAAACAGCATCAGGTCATGACTTAGACTCTGCTCCTCCCCCTTGGGACAGTCTGGTGAAGGTGGGATAGGGAGGTGGCAGGTAATGGTACAGCTGATTAATTCCACAGCCCCTAGGAACTCTCTGGGAAGTTGTGGAGCCCCAGTTCCTGACAGCGGTTTGTATATGAGAGCTCTTAACATGGTCACTTTGGGCCAGCAACTTGAGCCTCTCACCTGTTCTTGCTTTCCTAAAAGTAAAACAGAAAAGAAAATATAATCTCTGCAGTCTTCTATTTCAGCCCTGACACCCCCTAGCCTGTGCCACCTTAGGCAAGTTATTTAACCTCATAAACTTCATTTTCTTGATTGGTAAAATTAGAATATTACAGAATATACTTGTACAGTTGTATTATTTAATACAAGAACCCCTCAAAAATAAAAGAAACCACAAATCTTTGATCACAGAAGCATTTGCTTGCTAGAATCCTAGTTATGGGACAGGGATTCTACAGGTATGTTTCCCTTTAATTATGAACATAATTCCTGTTGCCAATGAGTCACGAGTGGCCCTAGCACCAGGCTGGAAGCATTCCAGTAGGGTTTGCATGCAATTTGCTCGTACAGTAAATGCAACTCAAAGGTCCCTGCTCTGTTCAGCTTCCTGTTAACATTTCATTTTTCCCACCCTAAATCCAGTCATTTCCTGATACTCTCCTTTTTGTCCCTTAAAATTCAGTCTTCTCCTCCTTATCCAGGTTGCCATTTCCAGAAGGCAACTTGAGCTACAGCCAAGATTCAGGAGAGGAGACAGGGACTCCAGAATATCTGGTGGACTAGACCAGACCCAGAGATCTGGGAGGAAGAGACTTGCTTTAGAGAAAGCGTCTCTGGAGCTTTGAAAGTCGCAGTAGATACCACCACCCACGTGAGCCCACATTCCAACACACTGATATAGATACATAATTCAGAAATACAAAATGTTACTCCAAGACAGGTTGAAGTTCACCAAGCATGAGAATTTTAGTGCATTATCCTCTGACAGAAAAATGAAGGAGAAAGCGAGGAGTAAAAAAGAAGTTAATTCAAGACTTCTAAGAAGGCATTTCCCCGAGATAATGGCATACAAAAATCACTAAAATGCCTTGACTCCACCACTATAATTTATAGAGCAGATCTCACTATCTAGATAATGTGATAATTGTTACACATCAATAATCATAAATAGAAATGAACTGATAGCATGTCTTAGCTGAGTCTTTTCTGTGAATTGTCTTCCTAGAAACGATATGAAGCCAGCAACAATGAAGAATTAGGAAAATAGAGGGTAGGAAGCCTAGGAAACCAGGCCTCTTTTAATCCTGGGACGCTGTACAAAATCTCATGCTATAGGAATGATTTAAAAGAAATAACAGTGATATAAAAAAAGGAGGGGAGAAAAAAAAAACCCACTGAGGGACATACTCCCAATTTTGTTTTCTCATCACAAATGCTTTGTACCTTGTGGTCATCAACACACATCGATTTTAAAATAGTGTCTCGGAAGGCATGAAAGAAATCTTAGTCTGCACTAAGATAAGGAAATGGAATTGAACAAAAGAATTATTTTCATAATTTAGTTTTCCACTTTCAAAAGACTCTAGCATTATAGTTGGAACTAGCTAAAAATGGGATGCATTTGTTAGGCTGACAGTAGCAGACAATTAGAGCTGTCAGTGGAACAGTCTAAGCCCTCCCGAGATCATCAAAGGGTTGGAGTTGAACAGTTGGGGGTATTGCTAATAAAAAGAGGGTGCCTGGAGAAAGCACCCCTCCAGTTCTGGGGTCACCTGAGATGGCAGAAGTAAGTGCATTCCAAAAATCAAGCAGACTTGGACAAGATTCTGGCAAAGAACAGGTCAGTTTGATTACCTAGCCTAGAAATTGGGACTCTGTCCAGGAACCTGGAAACCTGAGTACCTCTCTGCCTCTGCCAAATGCCCAGTGGCTTGAAGGCTCACAAAAACACCTGTAGACCTGCTTGGTGGGCTGGGGGCTAAATGTAAAAATGGAAGTTCTCATTAGCCCATTTCTGTGAAATCAGAAAATTTAGGTAAGAGGAGGCATGTGCCTTCTCCCCCTGTGGTGTTTGAGAAGACTCTCGTGCTATCTCTGTTGTTTTATGGGATTTTGCAGAAGTTGTTCGTTGGATACTGGCATCCTCAAGAAAGTTCTAGTTACTATGATCTGGAGAGAGGAGAGCTTTTGCTGACAGTGGAAAAGTTGTGTGGGATTTCAACCCCTGCCCCATCAAATAGCAGGAATTTTATACAAAGAGAAAGAGAGTTACGTGGAATCCAGAATCCAAGATAGAATCCAGAAAAATATATCTCCCATATTCTCTTTTCCTCAGGCTCTCATGGATTGAGAGAAATTTTGCTCTTACGGGGCAACAAAACACAATGTATGTAGATGTCCCAGCTTCATTTAAAAAAAAAAAGAAAAGAAAAAAAAACCTCTGTGTGCTTCCCTCTCTTCCCTCTGACATCCCAGCCTAGAGGAAAGAATAACATTGCCTTTCTCCAAAGCCGAAAAAGGAAATGAGTAGCCAGATGGGGAAGCTCTCACCCGAGTATAATACTCTCTGTGCCAGACTAAGGCACAAGCATGAGTTATGAGGGGCAGCCTGAAGCTCGGGCCAAACAAAAGCCAAATGATGTCAGGAAATGGAGCAAGGCCAAGAGTGAGGGACTGTGCACAGGAGACCCCTTTGCCCATCTAAGTGAGTGGGAAGGCTCACTTTCATTCCAACGTGTCACCAGTTCTGCTCCTCAAGGAAAGCAAGCATTAAGACCTCCCCATGAGGTATGATCATGTGAATCCAGAAATAAATGTTGAAAGCCTAGTGACCAAAGGAGGATGGGTGGGGACAGCAGCAACATGGAAGGAGAACTTGACATGCCCCCTGGTCTCCTTATTCTCTTCTGTGTGGCTCAAGTCTTGTGTTTTTCTCTCAGCTTGGTTTCTCTCATACGAGGACAAGTGGTAACTACAGATGGGACTCCTCTGGTTGGAGTGAACGTGTCTTTTGTCAAATACCCAAAATACGGCTACACCATTACCCGCCAAGATGGCACGTAAGTATCTTCGTGAGCCCTACCGACTCAGGGCTGAGGGGTCAGGCAAAGAGGCAGATGGGGCTACTGCCTTGGAACCACGTGGCTTCCCCTTGTGGACTGGGATGTCCATCAGGCCAGATCCCCAGTGAGGATCCCCCCCAAATACGTTTGTTGCTTTATGGAGTGGTATCCAAAATTAAAAACAGATAGAAGGGACAGGCTATCCAGGGCTGCCGATAACCATCATTTTCCTTTCTTCCATGTCAGATAAATGTTTTTCTGTGTCTGTGCATGTGTTGGAGCTGGAGCTGGGGGAGGGCCTATTCTAAAAAGAAAAAGGCAAAGCAGCGTTTGGAAACTCACTCCTATTTTAAATCAAAGGCAGTGCAGGGTGACAAGGATCCGCATGACATAGTGTCCTGTGGTGAACCCCTTCTGCTCTCATCTGTGGCTTTAGGAGCTGTGTTGTTTTCGTGCCTGTTTTGAGGGGGTGGGATGTAATCAGAGAAGTCTAATTAAATACATTTAGCGGTCATCCTGCTGCGTGAAGAAGGCAACCTTTTCCTATTATCTTCTGATTGGAAACATGCACCCGTGCAGCCCCCACCAAGATGAAAGCTATGTTATTTCCTTAATCCACTGGGCATGGAGTTGAAATTTAAAGAAGAAGAAGAAGAAAAGAAATCTATGGGATGAGGAAATCACCCACCCACCCTGAGATTAAAAAAAAAAAAAAAAAAACAACTCACAAACTATTGCCTTGTATTCCAAATGAAAGTGAAAACAGTTACTGTAAATCTGATGTAAGACTTTTTTCTATAAAACAGGAGTCTGGAAAATCATGGATGTAGCATGTGGGTAAGAACTACAGCCTTGCCTTTTCTTGCCTTGAAGAGCCTGGGCTTACTCTCTAATGTCCTAAGGTAGCCTTGTAGGTTGTTTCCAAATTGACAAGCCCCCTATCCTCATATTCCCACCTCTGAAACTCCAAGAAGACATCTGATGATTTCCACCAAAATCTCAATATTCACAAATCTTTTGATAGCTCCCTCATGCATTTCTTTTTTTTTTTTTTAAGATTTATTTATTTATTTTAGTGGGAGGAAGAGAGAGTTGGATGGGGAGAGGGGAAGGGGAAGAAGGGAGAAAGAATCCCAAGCAGACTCTCTACTGAGCGTGGAGCCCGACACGGGGCTTGATCCCAGGGCCCTGAGATCACAACCTGAGCTGAAACCAAGAGTTGGATGCTTAACCAACTACACCACCCCGGTGTCCCTCACTCATACACTTCTGCAGCCAAATCTAATTGTTTCAGCGCACTAGGACTGACTGTGATGTGTAGTGTGCAGAACTATCCCAGGTCTTGTTCATTCTTAGAAGCCAGTGTTCTTACCCTGCAAAGTCCGATGGCAATGCAGAGGACATTTCTAAGTCCTTGGCCTGCTGCCTGCCCCTACCTTATGCTGCCCCATCCCTCTCAGCTGCTTCCTGACTAATTACAGCCCAAACCCACTTCCCATATCATCTATCTCAACCTCCAGGACTGGTGATTCTTCAGCCTGTTCAGCTTGCAAAGCCCTGGAAATAACAGGATGTATTTGTGAAGGCTCTGAGGAATCACACAATCTGTTGTGTAGTAATGTGTGCCATAGCCATCGATGATTTGGTTCTATCATATCAAGACATTTGACTCTCTCCTGTGTCCTGTACAGCACCATCCCCAGCAGTGTGCACGCCCAAAAATAAATAGACAAATATCCTATGCTCGAATATTGACCTTAGTATTCCTGTGCTCCTCACCCATGCGTTTTATGTCTATTAAAAAACACCAAAAGTGGGGCGCCTGGGTGACTCAGTGGGTTAAGCCTCTGCCTTCAGCTCAGGTCGTGATCTTGGGGTCCTGGGATCGAGCCCTGCATCAGGCTCTCTGCTCGGCAGGGAGCCTGCTTCCCCACCCCCTCTCTGCCTGCCTCTCTGCCTACTTGTGATCTCTCTCTCTCCCTGTCAAATAAATAAATAAATTTTTTAAAAACACCAAAAGTAAACAAATAAAAACAGAAGTAAACAACTAAAATTAAACAAACGAACAAACAAAACCCACCAAAAGTATTACCCAAAATGGGTGAAGCCAGCGGACCTGTATATTTTCACTGTTTTTATTATGATCCAGGAAGTCCGTTAATTGCTTGGAATTCTGAAGTGAGCAAGAAAGCCCCACCATCCTTCATCCTTGAAGAGTTGAGATCCTGGTGGAGGAAAAAAACTTAAAACTGAGAGACTTCTCTCCATCAACCTCCTCCTTTTCTGTTAATTGGGAAAGAACTACATTTGTTTTACTTTACTAGGAATACACCTTTGTCCAGCTCTTGAGGAACAAACCGGAATAAGGTTTAAGAACAATTATCAAAAATATCAGAAACGAGGCAAGTCGGATGAAGGGTTCAAAAGGTATAAACTCCCAGCTAGAAAATAAATAAATCCTGGAGATGTAATATTCAGCATGGGGACAATAGTTTAATAACACTGTATGCATATTGAAAGTTGCTAAGAGAATAAATCTTAAAGGTTTGCATCACAAAAAAATTTGTAACTATGCATAGATAGATGTTAACTGGACTTTTTGTGGCCATCATTTTGTAATATATGCAACATATCAAATCATTATGTTATACTACACCTGAAACTAACGTCATAGGTCAGTTGTCTCTCAAACGGTAAGGCTCTGTGAACCAAATATATATTTCATAATAGTCCAGGTAGATGAGAAGAAAGCTTTCATGAGGCCCTCCCATGACTTAGCAGTGATCATTTTAACTCCACTATTTATTGAACACTTGTGTTAGCCCAGCACAATGCTAAGCGCTTCACATCAGGGGCGGAGGAACCTTTTCTGTAAAGGGCCAGATAGTAAATATTTTAGGCTTTGCATGCCATATGGTTTTTGTTACAACTACTCAGCTCTGCCTTTGTAGCACGAAATCAGCTGGAGAGGATAAGTAAACCAATCGGTGTGGCTGTACTCCAATAAAAGTTCTGTTTGCCAAAACAGGTGGCAGGCTGGATTTAGCTCGGGGGTGCCTCGTGTGCTGACCCGTGCTCCACACTCCTCGCATGTCATTCTCTCAGCCCTACTGGGAAGTTGGTATAATTTTTCCCAATTCACAGATGCAGAAATGAGCTCAGAGAGGGTTGGTAAGGTGCCCACAGCTGCACAACTAGTAAGTGGCAGAGATTGTGTTCTAACTCGGGCCATCTGCCTCCAAAGCCCACGTTCCTCTCCTGCGTGCTCTTATCCTTCCCACTGCCCTCAGGGCGGGAGTTCAGAGCCCCCGCCTCATCTGAAGGTAAATGCGGCCCGCTCAGTTGAGCCCACTTCCCCCCTGTCCAGGTTTGACCTGATCGCCAATGGGGGTGCCTCCTTGACCCTGCACTTCGAGCGAGCCCCGTTCATGAGCCAGGAGCGCACCGTGTGGCTGCCGTGGAATAGCTTTTACGCCATGGACACACTGGTCATGAAGACCGAGGAGAACTCCATCCCCAGCTGTGACCTCAGTGGCTTTGTCCGACCAGATCCTATCATCATCTCCTCCCCGCTGTCCACCTTCTTCAGTGCTTCCCCGGGGCAGAATCCCATTGTGCCGGAGACCCAGGTAGGAATGGCGGGTACCAGGGTCGGACTCTTCCTTACTGCCCTCACCCAGACCAGTTGGCCAGCTTCCTCTCAACTCATCTCACTCTCTAGGTGGGCCAGAGACTAATATTAAGGGGGAGGGACAAAAAAAAATAGGAACACAATAGGATTCATGGTCACTGGAGAGAAAACTGAATCTCTCCTCGATATTCCAGATGTTTTCAGATAGTCGTTCAAGGCTTCGGCAGTCACCGGAGCTGTTAATAAAATAAAAACAATATACATATGTGGAACCCACCTGCAAATTGCTTTTTATTCCTGTTAGTCACAGAGATACATGATAAGAGGCACTTTAATGATCTACATCAGTGTTAGGACAGAGGGCATATTACATTATTGCCTCCCTGTTGCTTTATACCAATTGTCACTGGAAGTTGCAGGTTCATATAATTACAGCCTCTTGTGGCCTCCTTACATGCAGCTAGCAATAAAGCCTGCTGTTCTTATTTACATCTTTTGCCAACAGTGTGGTTTTTTAAAAGAAACACAACAGTGACCAGGAATAATTATTAATCCAAAAATCATAACCTCAGCCCCTTCACTCCATGGTGTAGGATAAAGTTTGGATATTTTTGTTTTTGTTTTTGCTTTTTTCTCTCTCTCAGTCGTGGGAAGTGGTTCTTGCCCCCCACATAAGACATGACGCTTTGGTGAGCAGAGCAACAGACGGGCAACCTCAGGTTTGCAAGCGGCCCACTTGCCCGGAACTCATTGGTTGCAGTATCTCCTCCCCAGGTTCTTCATGAAGAAATTGAGCTCCCTGGTTCCAATGTGAAGCTTCGCTACCTGAGCTCCAGGACCGCGGGCTATAAGTCTCTGTTGAAGATCACCATGACCCAGTCCACGGTGCCCCTGAACCTTATCAAGGTTCACCTGATGGTAGCTGTAGAGGGCCACCTCTTCCAGAAGTCATTCCAGGCCTCTCCCAACCTGGCCTACACCTTCATCTGGGATAAGACAGATGCCTACGGCCAAAGGGTATATGGACTCTCTGATGCTGTTGGTATGTTTTGGTTTCAACTCCTTATTGACTCTTGGGTTTAGTCATGCATTAATTTGATCTATATCCGGTTCCTACCAGGAGTTCTACTGGCACTATCCTAGTTGAGAGGAATGCAGTAATCAGTGAGGAAGACAAGAGTCCTATTTCGTGGACCTTCTGCACTACTGGGGGATCAACATAATAACCACAGGCGGGACAAGAAAATATCAAGCAGTGATACGTGCTAATATTGAAGTAAAAATAAGTGATATTTGCTGGGAGGCAAGAGTAACTGTGAGGGTAGGGGGCATTCAGGGAAGTCTCCTCGGCAGGTGACACTTCAGCAGGGGCTTGAATGACAAGAAGCAGCCATGTGAAAATCAGGGACAGAGCATTCTTTTTCTGGGGAAAAGGGGCAAGAAGAGCAAGGTGTGTTTGAAGGACAAAGAGAAGGCCAGTGTGGGTGGAATGTATGGACAGGAGAACATTCACGATAGGGAAAAGAGGGGGAGCAGGGGCTAGATCATGTTCCAGAGAGCACTTGCAAATGGCTCAGAATGCACCACGAGAATCAGAAAACAGAGCTGGAGGGGATGTGAAAGCCACATGCTGTGTTTCAGCCTGTGCCTTTGAGGGAATTGCACGATGGCCCACTGATGAAAGACCACCATAAGAAAAGGGTCTGTTGGTTTTCAGTCTCTGAAGACTTGTGAGCTGTGGATGAATACCAACATGCCCAGTATCTTTTCCTGGGTAAAAGAAAGCTGTGTAGAATTACAAAAATTAGAATTTTTGTAGAAAGCTGTGTGGGATTAATTAAAATCCAGAATCCTATATTTTCTTCACCACTAGGCTTGCAATTTCCAAGAATTATGATAAGTTACCACAATAAGAAGCCAGCAAACTTGGAAATTCTCACTGTCATTGGCAGCCAGTGTTTATGAGACACTCCCTTTGTGCAGAGCACCGCGCTAAATCCTTTATCTCCGGTAACCTCTCAATACCCTTATCAAGGAGGCACTCTCCTTACCCCATTGTGCCAATAAGACAGGACAGAGAGGGTGAAGGAGTTGCCTAAATCCTCATGCCTAGCAGGTTACACATGCTCAGGAGATGGCTCTAGTGGTCTGGCTCATGGGCAAGTTCAGGTACTTCTTAATAAAGATGGTAATACATGACTGAAGTAACTAGTGCCACTTAATATAAAGTGACCAATCAAATACTATACCAGTCTTTACCAATATCAAAATAATACCCAACATCAAAAAGTAGTTGAAATATTACAGTGCATCCCCATGCATCTAGCTTCTGGCATTATCAAGTCATGATGGATACTGGTTTTTCCATTCTTTCATCCACCTCCCTCCCTGCTCCTGATATTTTTCTGAGTCTCAGATATCACATCATTTTATCCATAATATTTCACCATGTATCTCTAAAAAACTCTTCAAAAACATGCCAACGGTTATCACAATTTTTAAAATACTTATTTCTTAGTATCTTCAAATAGCCCATTATTCAATATTTTATTTTTCTTATGAATATCATAAAATATTAGTGCTTTGTTTTAACCAGAATCCAAGTAAGACCCACCTTTTGCAATTTTGATTTCTCTTAAATTTTTTTAATCTATGGTTTTCCCTTTCATGTCCAGCTCCTTTTTTTTTTTAAGTTCTGTATCTTATTTTGCATCAACTGCATTGTTTGCTTGTAGAATTTCCTATAGTCTAGTTTGTTTTCTAATTGTGTCCCTGTGGCTACTTAAAATATTGCTTTGTTCTAGATCTCTTGTAAACTTAGAGTGGAATCTTGAGGCTTTCTAAGGTTCAGATTTGAGGGTGTTTTTTTTTTTTAGTCTAGATCAACTTTTTTTTTTATTGAGGCATGATTGATATTCAACATTACATTAGTTTCAGGTATAAAACTTTCCATATTTACATATATTGTGCAGTGATTACAGCAAGTCTCTTAACATCCATCACACAATAGTTATAAATATTTTTCCTTGTGATAAGAACTCTTAAGACCTACCACTTAGCAACTTACAATATGCAATACAGTATCATTAACTATAGTTGCTATGCCATACATTGTATTCCCAAGACTTGTTTATTTAATAACTGGAAGTTTCTACCTTTAACTCCCTTCACCCACTTCTGTCACCTCCCACACCCTGCCTCTGGCAACAAGCCCATCTGTCTCTCTATCTGTTTTATTTTTTTAAAGATTTTACCTAGAAGTGAAATCATGGAGTAGTTTTCTTTCTCTAACTTATTCACTTAACATAATGCCTTCAAGGTCCATCCATGTTGTTGCAAATGGCAAAATTTCAGGTTTTTTGTGGCTGAATAATATTACACACACACACACACACAACTTCCTTATCCATTCAGCCATTAATGGACAATTAGATTGTTTCCATATCTTGGCCATTGTAAGTGATGCTGCAATGAACATGGGGTACAGGTGCTTTTTGAGTTTGCATTTTCATTTTCTTTGGACGGATACCTAAAGTGGAATTTCTGGGTCATATGGTAATTCTATTTGTAATTTTTTTTGAGGAACCTCTATACTGTGTTCCGTAGTGGCTGCATTAATTTACATTCTCACCAACAGTGCATGAGGCTTCCCTTTAGTCCACATCTTTTCCAGTACTTGTAATTTTGTGTCTTTTGATAGTAGTGATTCTAACAGGTATGAAGTGGTATCTCATTGTGGTTTTGATTCACCTTTTCCTGATGATGAATGATGTTGAGCATCTTTTCATGAAGCTGTTGGCCTTCTGTATGTCTTCTTTGGGAAAGTGTCTACTCAGATAGTCTGCCCATTTTTTACTTGGGTCGTTTGCCTTTTCATACCAAGTTATAAAAGTTCTTTATATGTTTTAGATATTAACCCCTTATCAGATACAGGATTTGCAACTATTTTTCCCCATTCAGTAGGTTGCCTTTTCATTTTGTTGATGGTTTCCTTTGTTGCACAGAAGATTTTTAGCTTGATACAGTCCCACTTACTTATTTTTGCTTTTGATGTCAAATCAAAAAATTATCTCTAAGACTGACGTCAAAATGTCAAGACCAGCTATGTTTTCTTCTAGGAGTTCTATGGTTTCAGGTCTTCCATTCAAGTCTTTAATCCATTTTGCGTTAATTTTTGTGTATGATGTAGAATAGTGGTTCAGTTTCATTCTTTTTCATGTGGCTGTCCAGTTTTCCCAACACCATTTATTAAGGGGACTATCTTTTCCTCGTGGCATATTCTTGCCTCCTTTGTTATAAATTAATTGACCATATATGTGTGGGTTTATTACTGGACCATCTATTTCATTCTACTGATCTGTGTGTCTGTTTTTATGCCCATCCCATACTCTTTTGACTGCAATAGCTTTGTAATACAGTTTCAGATCAGGGTGTGTAATGCTTCTAGCTTTGTTCCTTCCCAAGATCACTTTTGCTACTTGGGGTCTTTTGCAGTTTCATACTCATTTTAAGATTGTTGTTCATTTTTGTGTTTCGGTGCTGTGTCATTGGAATTTTGTTAACGATCACATTGAGTCCATAGATTGTTTTGGGTAGTGTGGACATCTTAATGATGGTAATCATTCTAATCCATGAACACAGAATAGATTTCCATTTATTTGTGTCTTCTTCGATTTCTTCCATCAATGTCTTGTAGTTTTCAGCATATAGGTCCTTCACCTCTTTGGTTAAATTTATTCCCAGGTTTCTTATTTTCTGATTTTTTTTATTAAGCAGGACAGCTGGATAGGTGGTACTATCATCTTCCACCAGGAGGCATCTAAGGTCTTCTTGTTTTTCCTTCTGTGACTTTGGTGGCCATTGATGCTCATTGCCTAGATCCATTAGGTCATTAGGAATTGCAAAGTCATATTTTAATTTTGTCATTGCTTTTCCATTTATTAGTGGGAATACTTTTATATAGAGATATTTTCTCATTAGCTACTTGGTTATGTGAGGTATAGTTCAAATAAGAAAGAAGAGACAAATGCTCAATTGTTTCCCTTTATTTACTATTTTCAGTATAATAAATTGGTCCTCTAATATCCTCTAATGGTAGCAAATTAATTTTCTAGTATCGTTATGAACTCATAGAATAAAATGTTTCTAATATGTATCAACCCAGTGAAGTTATTATCCCTACTAATGTTTGAATTGTTTCATTTTTGGTCAGTGGGGCATTCTTCAGACTGACTCCCAGATTCTTTTGACATAACTCTAGTAGATTTTTATTTCTTCCTTGCTATCTGGTATAATAAAATGGCCTAGTCTCATCTTACACGTTTCTTGCTCCAGCCATTTCGTCAAGGAGCCCTGCCTGATTTCCTTTTAATGAGAAACAGTATTTCAAGGCCACAAGCCAGACACTAGCAATTCTCTTTGCTTCTGGGTTGATTGTTGCTTCTTAGAATTTTCACAGGACAAGTTAGGAAATATATGTGAGTTGTTGTTGTTGTTGTTGTTTAATAAATGTATCTTCCATTCATATCAATGTTCCTATACTTCAGGATCTAAAAGAAGCCATGGAAAATCCCCAAAGGTGGCACACATAGTTAAGAATGTAATGTAGTAGGAATACAAGTAATAACAACGCCTCGTATTTCTGAAGCAATGTTGCATTTAAAAATGCATGGCATCTTGGCATTTTGTCTCATTTATCCTTACCACATCTCTCGGAGAAACTGAGGCTTTACTTGCTCCATGTTATACGTGGGGAAAACAGAGCCACGAGAAGTGTGAGCAGGAACCGAGTTAGAACTGAAGTTCTTCATCTCCCACATCCCTCTCCCATTTGTCCATGTGGCAAATGCGTGATTTTTACAGTCTTTGGATGCTGTTCCCCACTGAATTGTCACATAATTGGCAGGCTTTGTCCCCGTGCCTGCCTTGCCTGGCACTCTCTGGAATCCTAAGTGATCATATAGAGAGCCTTAACTTACACAAGCTGTTGCCTCCAGAGTCTCCTTATAAATGAGGCACTCTGCTTCCATAGGTCTTCCTCCTCATGAGTGAAAATAAATAACATGGAGTGTAATAAATGCATGCCGTGAACAGAAGCCTGAGAGAAACAATCTCCTGTCCATCTCTAAAGGAGAGTTATATTTCATTTTTAAATGATGCTTCTCCTTCTACGTCACTAGGGTCATTTTTGAAAGCCAGCTGTTCATTGGAAAAGTCTTTCTAATCCCACAGAGTACTACTGTATAAAGTTTCAAGGCTGAGTTCAGCTTGAAATCTGAATTTAATATTGTGTGGAATCACAAGGAGAAAAGCAATCAACCCGCCTCCTTGAGTGAGTTTCTGGAAAGGAATCCGAATTACCATGAACATGTGTTTCTCATTCCAGCTGGAAAGCTCGGGAGTAATCAAGGAAACTCTTTTCTCCACTCTGCCCCACCCACTTTTATCTTTCAGTGTCTGTTGGGTTTGAGTATGAGACCTGCCCCAGTCTAATTCTGTGGGAGAAAAGGACCGCCCTCCTTCAAGGATTCGAGCTGGACCCTTCCAACCTTGGTGGCTGGTCTCTGGACAAGCATCACATTCTCAATGTTAAAAGTGGTATGTGGGCTCATTTTCTTTCCCAAATACAGCTCCTCCAGAACCTTCTCTGCAGCCTTGACATTCAAGTGTAGACTGTCCTCTTCCCTCAGCATTTTTCATCAAATGTCCAAAATACTCATAGGTTTTTCCACCTTCTCCTTTAAGTTTTTTTTAAGATTTATTTATTTATTTGAGAGAGAGAGCACATGCAAGCAGAGGGAGATGGAAAGAAAGAGAATCTCAAGCAAACTTTGCACTGAATGGGGAGCCCAACGTGGGGCTCAATCTCACAACCCTGAGATCACGACCTGAGCCAAAACAAAGCCTAAGATGCTTAACCGACTGAGCCACCCCACACACCCCTCCACCTTCTCCTTTTAACTGTCAAAGAATGTTGGGCTGTATTTCCCCAACCACTGCCTTAGTGTACCTCACAATTCTTCTTCAGTTACCCCTACAAATTATATCTTAACCTTAGGCGTCACTGCCCCATTACAGCTCTCTCAGCATCATGAGGTAATAAAGGAGTTCCTCAGAGGTCAAAATTTCCTACTGTTTCTATTCTCTCTAACACTGCCCCTTGCCCTCCATAAGCCAATAGAAGTATCCTCCTGGGAAGGCTGCAGTAACCATCCCCAATTCCTTTCCCCCAGGAATCCTACACAAGGGCACTGGGGAGAACCAGTTCCTGATACAGCAGCCTGCCATCATCACCAGCATCATGGGCAATGGCCGCCGCCGAAGCATTTCCTGTCCCAGTTGCAACGGCCTTGCTGAAGGCAACAAGCTACTGGCCCCAGTAGCTCTGGCTGTTGGAATTGATGGGAGCCTCTTCGTTGGAGATTTCAATTACATCCGGCGCATCTTTCCCTCTCGAAACGTCACCAGCATTTTGGAGTTACGGTAAGTGGCCACACACAAAACCTTCCTTTGCTCTTTTGCTCCCATTGCTACAGAGCTTCACTGGGTAAATGATGACTACATTGGGGATTCTCCAGAGAATATATATTCCACATAATGGGCTGAGCTTTGAAACCTAGGTGCAGAATCAAGTAAGGGTTGGGAAATTGCTTTCTGAATCTATGAAACACAACCTACGTATTTGATACAAGTGTTAACACCTGACTTAAAAACAAGGGTGAAAGCTTTAGGTCATGGTGCTTGAGATGGGACCTGAGTAGCTGTGTTTTATAAAACTCCACACAAGAATCTGACACATACCGGAGAAAGAACCAGGACTTCAAGATGTGGGTCTGCTTTAGTGGTTTTGGAAGTGATGCTTCTTAAAACTACAGATTGCTGGAGCCCACCCCAGAAGCACTGATTGAGTAAGTTTAGAGAAGAGCCAAGGCATCTTGTATCCTTGACAAGCTCTGTAGAAGCTGGTGAGGTACATCAGGGTTTGAGAACCACAAATGTTCATTGACTAATTCACATGTTTATATTGAGTGTCTCTCTGCACTACCTTTCTATAAATTCTCTGGTTCTTTGCACATTCACTAGGATATGACTTAGAATTGCTGCATAGGCCTTGCTAGGTAACTTCTGGCCACACCTAGTAGATTCCTCCTGGTCATTGCTTGCTACTACATGTGAAGTCCAGACTCCTCTGTGCTGGGCAAAAGTTCTTGTAAACTCTCTTCCTGGGAATGTTGACTCCAGGCCCTCAAACCTAGTTCTGTAACTGGAGAAGAAATGAAGTCTATAAATAAGAGATAAAATTCTTGGTGAATGTGTAATATTTTTCAAGACTATCTGCCAAGGGAGGAGAGGATGGTTGGGAACAAGCATAGCCCTAGTTGTTGTATTTGTGGTCTGATAGGGAACTTCAAATCATGTGGACAAATTAAAAATAATAATAATGATGCTTTAAGGGAAACCTAACAGGGTAAAAATTAGGGGCTGTGGTGGGGATTGGGAAGGTTAAGGAAGCTATATGAGACAGAGTAGTCAGAGAAACATTTCATACTATGTGACATTTGAGATGGGACCTGAATGATGAAGTCAGCCATGTGAAGATCTGGGAAAAAGTATTTCAGGCAGAGAATAAGTTGTGCAAAAGCCCTGATATAAACAAATAATCTGGTTTATTTAAGAGACTGATGTAAGTCCAATATGGCTTGAAGGGTAGTGAGGTCAGGAGAAAGCATCTCTGAGGAGGTCAGAAAGGTCAGAAAGGTCAGGAGGTCAGAAAGGACTAATGCTTCAACATCTTACGACCTTGTTGACAAGTGTAAATTATATTCTCATTACAATGCACGGCTCTTAGATGTTGAAGTGGAGTAGAGTTGACATGACCTAATTTTCCTTTTTTAAAGATTATTTTGGTCATTGTGTTAATGAATGGACTGTACGGTGCAAGTGTGGAAGCACAGAAGGCCACAGGGAAGTTTAACAGTTGACCAGGATTTGGGTGATGGTGGTGGATAGCAGGGGAGATAAGGGAGTGTTCCAACTGGGAGATATTTTCAAAGTAAATGTGATGGGAATTGTTGGTGGATCAGGTGGAAGAAATGGAGGAAAAAAAAAAAAAAGAGAAGGGTGATGACTAGGATTTTGACCTGGGCAACTGAGTAGGTGGTGGTGCCTTCTGAAGTAGCCTCAGTTACCACGTGAAGGACTTAGAGGAAGTCACAGGTTTGCACCTGCCTTTTAGTGGCCCCTTCTAGGAGAAAGATAAGTGACTGGAGGATCAGCAAGTGCTGCTGAGTGTTCCTGGGAGCTGCAACCGTGCCGACCACTGGGAGGGATTAAAGGAGGAAGAGAGAGAGAGGAGAAAACCCCAACTCCACCTCAAGAAGGTTACAGCCTCAGGGATCCAGTGGGCATTTACTGAGCATGATGTGAGCCAAGCATATGCTGGGCTCTACAGGTCTAGAAGGGGATGAAACAGGCTCAAAGGGCACCCAGGTCAGGGTCACAGATGGGCACCAGGCAGGGAGAGACAATTTGGGCTGACTGTTCTAGAAGAACCAATGACCAATCAAGGAAACAAGGGGAGGCCATGGGGCAGACTAGGAGGGTATAATAACCAAAAGATGAACAATGAGAGGAGGAAGGAGATAAAATAGAAAAGGCTAGATAATCCTCAAGCTGTCAAATTGATCATCAGATGAACCACATTTCGTAGAGCTCCCCAGCTAGGTCTCCTTCCCAAAACATTTATTTCCCTTTTTATCCTAGGAGAGTCCTCTCTTCAGGAATCCCATAGGCAGGGGAGAGCCAGGGAAGGAGGCGGGGAAGGGGGTGAAGGTAGCATTCTGCTTTCCCATGAGGGATGCATTTTTTTTTTAAATCTGGCATTTTGTTTTTAAATCTGGCAATTTGTCCACATTTCACCCTTACTTCTTTGTTGTGGCTCTAGGTGATCAGCCAAACCAGCACTTGCCTGCTACATCCCTGGCTCCAAACTACTCATGCTACTCACTCTACTTAAATACTTTCTCTATCTAATCTGCCTCATTGTGTCCATCTTTAAACCTCATTTTGAAGGTTCCTGTCTTCCATAAAGCCTGACCTCCCTTGCTTTATCACCTTCCTCTGGGTCACTTCAACTCTTCCTCTGGGTCACTTCAACTCTAGTTTTCCACCAAAGTTGACTCTCTTTACTGCCTTGTTTTTCAGTTATTTCCATGCAAGTCTTCAGGGCCCTAGTGTTTGCACTTCTAGAGTGCAGATGCCTTTGGCACTTTGTCCCTTGATACCTAGGGCACTGCCTGGTCCACACCAGGGGCTCAAGACACATTGCTTGAGTTAAAGGAGACACACACCAGTATCCTGCCTTTTGTTGGAATTTCTCCCTGATTCCAGGTTTCTCAAGTTGTAGAGGCCACAATGTTAATGATAGGAGCTAAAGGCCCTCTCAGAGCAAGCCATGCTTCACCCACATGGTGACATCAAGCTAGAGGGAGTATAACTGCCAATTTCCCTCAACAGATGTGTGGTTTGGTTTGGTTTGGTTTTAGACTTTTTAACCACCTTTGGACTTATTCTTGCTTTCATCAGTCAAGTATCCAGAGATGATTAAAAATTAAGCTTTTACAAGAACACTGGTTTGATTTTTCTTTTCTTCCCACTGCATACCAGAAAACAAAGGGCTGTCAATCCCCTCTCTTCAAAACAGTAACCAGCAGAGGGAGGGAGGAGGGGAAAGAGAACTGTCTTGCTTCTGTCTTTTCTCCATTGTGAGTTGGCAGCTGGATGATTTCCTTTCAGAAGTCGGTGCCCTTCCAATCTCACTTACATACCCCAGAGCTGAGCCTCTGAATCAGAATTGTATATAAATGTTCCCATGGTTCCTTCCCTATCCTTCTCTATTCCTCCTTCCTTTGCCTATCCAAAACATACAGGGGCAGAGTTCTACACACTTGGAAAGCTTCTAATGTTAAAAAGAGCTGCCTTCTTAGGTAAAATGGTTATCACTTGTATGTTTCAGTTCCATTGGCATTCAAGACATTTTCACTATCCACTTTCCCAAAAAACCCGTTATCCACCCTTAGCAGCCCATTTCCTTTCTTACAACTACACCCTCTCCAGGTGATCCTTGGAAAACCCAAGGCTTATAGAGTAAATTTATCAGTCACTGACATCCTAGAGTGAATTTCTATTGTAGGAAAATCTTACCTTCTTCCCCAACTTGAGATTATTTTAGGGATTGGAACAATGGAAGGCAACAAATTATAAGGTATGGGACAGTGCCTCTCTCCCTTTTCTTAACTTGACCTCTTGTACTAAAACATAAGAATCTCACACTTTCTATGATATTTGAAATTCTAAAAAAAAAATGTATTTTCCAAATACAAAATTACATTATGATATTAAATATCACTTCAACTTCCCAACTAAACACTTCCCCATGCTGAGATTCTGACAGTGCTGTTGAAGTGGGGCAACAGCAACATTGCATCAGAGAAGAGCTTTAGGGAAGGGAATTGTCCAGTCCAGACGTGTTAGTGCTGGAGAGGGAAGAGTCACAAAAGAGTGGGAGCCTAGGAACGAGGGCAAGGGCAGCAGAGGTTGGAAGAATCCTTCACCAAAGATAAGCTTTGCCTGAGAATTTCAACAGGAGATGCTGCTTGATATCAGTACAGAATGTTAGGGAGGAATATATGGTTCTAGTTACCAAGGAAATGCTTTTCTTGTCTGGTCAGAGTATAAACACCAAGGTCATGAAACAAAATACAACACAGCATCCCTCCCCAGAAATACAACAACCACAACATTCCCATGAAACTTTGAGCAATTCTTGGCACGGTTTTCAAAGCTCTTTTACTAAGATAGGTCCAGGTTTCATGGAACCTGAATCTTACATAATTTCAGAGTGAAACTGAATATTACTCAGGATCAGAAAAGAAACCAAAACAAATTACACATTTTGAAAAACTCAAAATTAGTACAAACATCACAAAGTCCAGATAAATTACCTAAATTTTTTTATTCATTAAGTACTAGTACACTTCCATGATAATTGTTTTCCTATACTTTTTGGCTGCATACTCTTTGATCATCTTTTAATATGACAATGATTTTATACTGTCATTATCTATAGAAAGAATAGATCAATATTCTGTCTTTCCTCTAGGACAATGATAGTCAAAATGTGTTTCAGATAATTGATAAATTAGTAAATGTTTCATGTTCACAATTGATTACTGGTGATGACGTGAAAATTGTTAGAGTTTAAAATTTGGGGAAAGCCTTGATCAAGCTTCTTTCATAGTATTTTTGGGCACTTCAGGTTTCCTTGTACAGTGACTAATCTGAGTAGTCTTTGAGTGGACATTCATGAGCCAACTTGTCATTGATGTCCTGGTAATAGTGAAATATTCTGTGTAAGTCTTTAGGGTGCTAGCGTGTAAGCTTCTGTAGAGCAGGCACCTCTGGCATCTTAGCCCTTTGATGCCTAGAGTAGTGTTTGGTCCACACCAGGGGTTCTAGACCCACTGCTTGAGTTAAAGGAGACACAGACCTGTGTCCTGCCTTGTGTTGGAATTTGTCCTTGGTTCCATGTCTCTCAAGTTGTGGAGGCCATTAACATCAATGGAATGAGCTAGGGGTCCACTCAGAGTAAGCCAAGCCACACCCATTTGGTGACATGGGGCATTACACTCCCAGTAATAATGCTAGATGAATCTGCACAATCTGAAAGCCATTCCTATACCATAATGACTAACAATAATCTAACTAGACAGAGAAAGAACTCCATATGAGTCACATAACCATGCTCCCCCAAATCTAAACTAAATTTATCCCAACCAGCTTCCCTTTCCTTAGAATTCAAACAAACATAAAACTGGGGCCACTCCAGTTTCACCCTATTCTATGGCACAGGGATAGTTGGAAAGGAAGGAGGCAATAGTCTCAACTGATTGCAGCTTTGTGATTCTGAGCAGAACATGAGCGACTAGAACAAGTCCAAGGCATGGTCTGCCCAGCACTAAGGGAAGCAGCCTCATTTCTTCCTTCTCTCACTCAAGAACCCATTTTCCCAGTCCTTACTCTCTCCAGGGCTCGCTACTAAGAATCAGCACCAAGGAGATGAGTATGCCGTATCCATATTTACTTGCTCCCATTCACAACAAAGTGAGGAAGACAAACACACACACATAAATCACAAGACAGCCTGATGAGGGCCCTGCACGATGAACTGAGTGTGCTTGGAGAGCCCTGAAGACCTCCCAGAGGACTCACTGAGACTCACAGTGTGCAGAGATAAGCCATCTTGATTCTTGAATCCAAGACCACCTTGCCCTTGAAGGCTCCGCCTAAAGGGTTTGCATTATTGAGGCATGGACACACAGCTTAGGCCTGTCCTTGTAAGGAAGGCCCCAGTGCTGATCTACATAGACTGACTCAGTGCTGCTATTTTAGGTTGTTGGCTGCTAAGCACCCACTCTGCCAATGGCCCTGGGCTGGAATAGCAGTGACTCAGCCTTTCTCCAAAGCTCATATCCATATTATCATTTGGACTATACCCTCAGTGACTTGGTCTCCCCACTCCTGCCCTTCTCCTTTCCCCAGCATAGATATTATATTAATCAACTTAAAGCAGATGTTCTCAGGAAAGAAGTAGGTCACGTCTGCAGATCCAAATCCCATCCAGTCTTTTCACAAAATCTTGACTAAAAAACTGGAATTGATATTGCAATAATTAAGAGCCAAATATGACTACCACTGGTGGCAGATAACATTTCACTTTCATTAAGCAATATAAAATAGACGCGAGAATTCCCGGCTTCCACCCTGACATACCAGGCTTTGCAGAATGAATCTTAAATTGCACTATGTCAGTCAGAGCTCAGGAGTTATCAGCATCATTTAATTAACTTTTTTTTTTTAACGAAAACTAACACATTGGAATAAAATATAAAAATGTAATCCCTATGCAAACCCACTACTAATCATGGCCCCTGGCAGAGGCCCAGGCTGCACCTAAGCAGGAATCAAGACATTAAACCCTCTTTGCCCCTTCCCTGAAGCCTGGTTCCTCAACCAGAAGGGAAGAGGGGTTAAGGACTCCTTCCACTGTGGTCTTAGAAGCCTCAGGAATGAGAAGCAGTTCTCTTTATTGAGACCTTAGCTTCTCTCCTCTTCGCCTAATGCTGTTAACTCTAGCCACTTTCCTGTTGAAATTGGCATGTATATTCTAAAAACAAAAACAAACAAACAAACAAAACATTTACCACTTTCCCAGAAAAGAAATAGTAACTCGAGTCTTTGGCTGCAATTATGAGTGGATATTAATAGCCATGAATTTCACCTATGGGTGTTATCTGTAAGAAAGAATGCATACCTGGGGTCCCAGATATGCAGAATGAGACAGGGAGAGGGAAGGTGTCATGGAGCAGGGATAGGAAATGGTTAAGACTCTCAGGCTCCAACAGAATGATTGCCAAACTGCAGATGGATTGGGAAGAGGATTTCTTGGGTGGTGCGGACTCTACCCTGTAATGCACCAATGGCAAATAGATGGCACAGGTGGCACCAGGCTCCCTCCCACACCCAGGAAAGACATTACAAATGAGTCACAGCACTCTTTACAGCTGGGCTTGCATTTGGCTTCAGAATCGTACTCCCACCCTCCTGGCAGCCATTACTCATCAGTAGGTATTGGCACTCAAGAGGTGACCTATTTGGAATCCTTTTGTTAGCCGGAAGACCTGTTTCACCTATTGCCACCTATGTCATGGGACAGCCACATCGCTGGTCAGAGAATTCAAGCATTCTTGTCTAGATTTTTCAATGGCCAGGAGGAGTCCAAAATCAGGAGTTCTCCCCATGTGACTGAGTCAGAAGCTGTCAGCTAGAAGGGGGGGGGGGGGAAGACTGCTTTTTTTGGGCCCCTTTATATAAGAAATGAAAATGTTGTGTTTGCTTTATCATCAATTCTTCAGCTAACTGTTTGTTCTTTTTCCTTCTGTTTTCTTTCTATAAAGAAATAAAGAGTTTAAACATAGGTAAGACCAAGAACTCTTTCCCATATAATTTGATATGGTTTGTTTGCTTCCTTGTGTTTGCTTTTTGTTTTGTGCTTCTTGTGTAATGTTGTGTATTTTTATGTACCAAATATAGTAACTTTTTTATGTGCTAATTGTGTGTTGTGGATATGATAAGCTTTAGCAATTATGAAATGCAGTCAAAAAGCAACCAAATAAGCTGACAGTAATTAGAATTTCCGGGAGATGCAAGTGCAAGATAATGAACCCTCAGCGAACTTTTATCCTGACTGCTCAGTGCGGTCCATAATTGGGCTAAACAGTTGAGGCAAACTTCTGGCTTTTGTAAATGCTGGACTGGGTTCACAAAAGCTTTAATGAACTGGAAACGGGTCAAAAACTCATTTTCAACTCATTAATGATTTTTTCCCCTGGATATATGGTCATTTAAAAAAAAAAACAAGTTAATTGCCAATCTGCTGGTCAGAATGAATCCAACAGTCAGATGCATTGGGAATTTTCATCGAGTTAAATCACTTTTAAGTAGTAGGAAGGGTGTAGTCCAAGTAGTTTTTGTCTAAATAGCCTTTGTCATTCAACTGCTCCAGGTTATCATTTAAAACAATATTGCTAAAATTCACATATATAGTGCACAACACACATATGTGTGCATATGGCTCTGGGGAGCTTCCCATCATTACAAAGTCACGAAAATGTCAGGACCCCAGGTTGCACTGAAATGGAGAAAAAGTGGCCTTTTTATTTGGAAGAAGATAGAAAAGCAAAACGATGTATTTTAATACTCAAGGGAATGCTTCTTCTTACTTCTTGAAATGAAACAGGGAAGGAACTTCTTCCTGATGTTACATGAGAATTAGACATAGAGAGGAGTCAGGTTTTACAGGATCATCAAAGTCTGTGGAAAAGCCATGCATATAAGCCCTTGGCCTCCTCCTCCATACTCCAAAACTGGGATGCTTATAGGTACCCCAACTGGGCCAAGTTTAAAAAAAAAAAAATCAACAATGCCCTGGAAGGACACTCTCCATTCAAATTCACATACCCCATTTGACCTTCACCATAGCCACAGATATGGAAACACGGCTGTCCATCTACCCAAGAGTCTCTGTAAGAATCTTGGTTGGGATGGGTATGACACCATGGGGAAGAATAAGACCCCAGCAATGACTGACCCCACATCCTCACACATCTGCTCTTCTGCCAGAGTTTTTGAAAAGCCTCTTTGAATTGGGCTCCCTAGAAAGCCCAGAATTAATTATCTTGCTCATAGATAGGCACAGATGTGCCGTGCCCTCATCCTTCTGTTGATCATGCCAGCCACTATTCATTCAGTAACAAAGTACAGCATCTAATTAAAAAAAATGACATGAAGTTTTCCCTTTCTGCCCTAATTTGTTTTGCATATGTGGATATTCTCTAAAGACTTAATAGCCAAAAAAAAAAGAAGAAGAAGAAGAAGAAGAAATAAAAAAGAGAAGAAGAAGGAAGGTAGAGAAGGAAAGAAAAGGAACCCTGGTAGCCTACTCTTTTAAACAAGTTATCTAGGCTCGAATTTTAGAAAGACCTTGACTTCCAGTTCAATTATGTGTCTTAATAGCAACCTGAGGAGAAGCTGGAATTAAAGATGGTCTCGATTCACAAATTGTTCCTAAAAATAGCTTCATAGTTCTTTTCTTCCTTAAATCGGGGAAGAGCCCAAATAGGGGTGTTTTAATTAGTAATTTACCAGCTGATGTCTACAAGACAAATGCATCCAACACAATCATTCCCCCTCACCTTGCCTTCACCTCTCCCATCCCTTTCCTTCCCATAATTCCAAACTACAATGGAAAAATAACTGAAAAACAAGAGGCCTGTGCTCATTTTCAGCATGTGACATCAAAACCTTGTCTACCACCCTAGGGCAGAGAGACATTGACTAGAGGTATCCTAGTGGCAGTGATTTAATAACAGTATAGGAATAGCAGGAGCTCCTATTCTGGTCGGAACCTCCATAACGCGACAGACACTGCAAAGGGAAGAAACGGTAGGGTTTTGAGCCAAAAGGGACATGAGCAATGACCCGACTTCTTCATTATCCAAACCAGCAATCTAGGACCCAACACGGCCAAGATACTTACCTCAGGTCACCAGCCGTGTCAGTGTTGAGTTTAGAGTTTCCTGTGTCTTAGTCTGTCCTGATCTGCAGCATATAGAACAGCTAGATGCGCGGCAGAGAAAGAGGTCCAAGTCTCTGAGGCTTAGTGCCTTCCTATTACATTTCTCACATACAAGAGAATTTCTGTCCTAGTGTAGCTTAGGGCCTTGACAGATCTTGGTTCACACCTGTGGCCTCACTAGTACCCAAATTTGAAAACTATGTCTCCTCCCTCAGTAATCCAGATTCTGGGTGTGTGATATCAGCAAGACATCAAATTTCTTAAAAAAAAAGCCAACTTTATTCATATCCACACTGAAGAAGAGTAGAGAAGATCTGAGGTGAGGACTGGGGAATCCCTTTGGGAACCTCCCATCACAAAGTTAGGAAAACTCTAGGTTGCCCCAGTCTTCATGATCTGGTATCCTGGAAGCACTGAGAAAACATGAACTAGAAAGAAAACCTTGTCTCATGGAAGTGTTCCTCAATCCCACTTGAGAAACCTATCAAACCCATAGAGGGAGGTAAAGAAGACTGATACACACAAAACATGAACACAAAAGCAGGACCAGAGTAGATTCTTTCCTACCAGCTAAGTGAAACCATGGTTTTTAAGCACGACGGGAAACGATGAACCCTCTGCGTAGCCTAAGGAGCTCAGGTCCAGTCAGAAGGCAGTAGCTAAGAGCCAGGACGTGTGAGAACACTAAGCTATTGTGTTAGATTCTTTCCAGTTCAATAAAGTGGAAAGACGCTAGAAATGTCTAAAGTCTTGCTAGGATTTTTGTCATCTCTTTGATCCCGTAGGCCAGCTGCTTAGCCCCCTTCTCATTTCTCTCTCTGCTTCTTCCAAAGCAACAACCCAGCACACAAGTACTATTTGGCAGTAGACCCTGTGTCCGGCTCTCTCTACGTGTCTGACACCAACAGTCGGCGAATCTACCGAGTCAAGTCTCTGAGTGGAGCTAAAGACCTGGCTGGGAATTCAGAAGTGGTGGCGGGGACCGGAGAACAATGCTTGCCCTTCGATGAAGCCCGTTGTGGGGATGGAGGGAAGGCCGTGGATGCCACCCTGATGAGCCCTCGAGGTAAAGGCTACCAAGGAAGAAAGCCCCTCCCCCAGAATAAGCTGGTCTCAAGCTTGGCTTGCTTCTTAACTGGAAGTGAACTAAGCCCAGGCAATCCCAAATATAGCTTCCCCTATAGTAATCTCACTCTGATAGTTTGCTTTGATGTGTGGGTGTTTAAAAAAAAAAAAAAATTGTGTTTATCTGAAGTAAACGTCATCACCCACATAGACCACAAATGGAAAGTGGGGTGGACTACTCCTAGAGATTTCGGACTGCTGCCAGTCACACGGAGTCAGGGGGAAATGTTAGCTCCATGAGCCAGAGTGGCGACTGTTCAGGCTGGAGACAGAACCCAGGGAGGGCCTCCAACCACTCCCAGATGTTCATTTCGACAATAATGTGCATAGTCTTAATCACAGGCGCTGACGTTTTTTAAGAGTCCAGTGAATGGTAGCAGTTAAGAATGGGATTAATTTCCAAGGACCTGGGATTGGCCAGGGGCATGGGGGAATGTTCCTAGAATTGAAGGAACTCTGTTTGGAAAGGACCAAGGATACTTAGGGTTAAGGACTGATTGGTCCTTCGAAGGCCCAGTTCTTATTAGCATTCTTAGCTACCACTAAAGGATCTGGCAGTGTGGATTAAGGATGAGGAACCTTGGGCTTGGGCCATAGGGTGAAGGTGCACAAGAAATAAAAGCCACTGTGTGCATTTACGGGGAGAGTGCTAGGACAGGTGTTCCCCCAGGGCATACTGAATAGAGTCAAGGCTTAACTGGGAATGTTTCCTGAAGGATATATTTTGAATTGGGAGTCTGTGACAGCAAGAATCCCTGTTTCTCCATCTTGTTGTTGTAATTAGTTGTGAAGGGTATTCAAGTAATTTACTACCAATAATTTTTCAAGTAATGAACTTGGGAAATAACTTCTTTTCTGAAGAGAGCAGATGCCAAGTTATTTCCCCATTCATTTATTTATAGACTTAGCTCATTTGCAGCCCAAAGTTCATTCTTCAGTTGGGTGGTGATACAGCCAGCACCCCAGGAATTATTCAGGTCTCAGCACAGTGCTCATGAGAAAGGGTGTTACCTTTAAAGGTTGAGAGCCACTGCTCAAAGCCTGAGCATTGCTCCAGTAAGGTCCCCAGTCCTAGAAGGTAATGCCCAGTAGAGCATCCCCACCTCTGCCCCTCAAGCCCTACTCCTTGCCAGGAGACACACTCCCACTGTTTGCCTTGATCAGGTATTGCAGTAGACAAGAATGGGCTCATGTACTTTGTTGATGCCACCATGATCCGGAAGGTTGACCAGAATGGAATCATCTCTACCTTGCTGGGATCCAACGACCTCACTGCTGTCCGGCCACTGAGCTGTGACTCCAGCATGGATGTGGCCCAGGTAGGACTTTCTTATTTTTCATCAACTATGCCACACCTGGCTCTTAGCCTGAAGTTCTCACCTGCAGCCTGTTTGGGTTGAAAGTGGAGTGGGAGGAAGAAATATAGATACAGATTACAGGTTTGTTTGTAGAAGGTTTGAGATGAATGAGACAGCAAGATGGAATGAGAAATGTCAGATAGGAATGAGAGAGAGCACAAGAGAGAAAGGAAAGCAGTGGGTTGGGGGGTGGGGGTGATTTCTGCTCAGATAGTGGAGCTGGTGACACACTCCAGCCATGGCAGATTACAGGGTAGGAGTTACTGTGTAATTACCTCTCTTCTCCATCATTATTGCAGGTTTGAGAATGTACTATACAGTGTTATATGTCAATCAGAACTTCCCTGTTAATCTGAAATGATTGCATCCTTACTATATAAACCTTTACTTTGTGCAGTAGTAAACTAGAGCAGAGCTGTCTACAATAATCTCCCAAGTGATATTATCTTGGTATGGGCTCTTATGGGGGCAGAGAAGAGAGGCTCATACAGATGTGCAGCAGGAGAAACTGAACTTTATTAGATAGATCCTCAAACATCCTGAAATACATGTTTGCCCTGTCTATAAGGGCCTTTTCAACCTTTAGTCTACCTCATTAATTTCAGCTCAAATTGCACAACAAACTGACAGTTGCCACTGAGATGGTCACTTCAGTTTTGCAGAAAAGGCCCAGTTCATTTCTTCAAGCAAATTCTCAAGTTGTAGTTCACTAGCCAGCCTGTGCATTGGCGGCCCTTGGGTCAGGCCACCTTAAATCAGCGTGGCTTCTTTTGTGTATTAGATAAAAGTGCTGCCTCGAAATGAACATAGCCTCCTTAGGCCCATAGCTTGGTGAGCAGAGGCTGTGATGGATTACATTAGCCCCTTGTGCAGTGAATTATCTGTACAACTGTATATGATGACTCTGACCTTGGTCCAATCATCTGGGACAGAGAAGAGCATCATGGCTAGAGCTGGTGATCTACTCTAGGCACAGTAGATGATATAACAGGAAATGTTTGTTACATGGCCTCTTCTTCATTGTGTACACTCAACATGGGCAGTTAGCAAGTGGTTTGGTGACGGGCACTTCTCATATAGTGTGGGTAAAAAAATCCTTTTCCCCAGCTGCATAAAACCAATAGATGTGCCCTACTGTTAAACACTGGGCATGTTAGAGGCTGCTCCTTAATTTGATGACATGTCATCCACAGGTTCGCCTGGAGTGGCCAACAGACCTTGCTGTCAACCCCATGGACAATTCCCTGTATGTTCTCGAGAACAACGTCATCCTTCGAATCACTGAGAATCACCAAGTCAGCATCATCGCAGGACGCCCCATGCACTGCCAGGTTCCTGGAATTGACTACTCCCTCAGCAAACTAGCCATTCATTCCGCCCTGGAGTCAGCCAGTGCCATCGCCATTTCTCACACTGGGGTCCTCTATATCACCGAGACGGATGAGAAGAAGATTAACCGTCTACGCCAGGTCACAACCAACGGGGAGATCTGCCTTTTAGCTGGGGCAGCCTCAGACTGTGACTGCAAAAATGACGTCAATTGCAACTGCTACTCGGGAGATGATGCCTACGCGACTGACGCCATCTTGAATTCCCCATCGTCCTTAGCTGTAGCTCCGGACGGTACCATCTACATCGCAGACCTTGGAAATATTCGGATCAGGGCGGTCAGCAAAAACAAGCCTGTTCTTAATGCTTTCAACCAGTATGAGGCTGCATCCCCCGGAGAACAGGAGCTGTATGTTTTCAACGCCGATGGCATCCACCAGTACACTGTGAGCCTGGTGACTGGGGAGTACTTGTACAATTTCACTTACAGTGCTGACAACGATGTCACTGAACTGACTGACAATAACGGGAATTCCCTGAAGATCCGTCGGGACAGTAGTGGCGTGCCCCGCCACCTGCTCATGCCTGACAACCAGATCATCACCCTCACAGTGGGCACCAATGGAGGTCTCAAAGTCGTGTCTACACAGAATCTGGAGCTTGGCCTCATGACCTATGATGGAAACACTGGCCTCCTAGCTACCAAGAGTGATGAAACAGGATGGACAACTTTCTATGAGTAAGTACATTTGTAAAGTATTTCTCGACAGCACCCGATCCAAGATGGCAGCAGGATTGGCTGTCCACGTAGCTTTTAGAATTGCTCAGTCACTTTGTTTTCCTGACTTTTTTAAGATTTATTTATTTGACAGAGATCACATGTAGGCAGAGAGGCAGGCAGAGAGAGAGAGAGAGAGAGACAGGCGGAAGCAGGCTTTCCACTGAGCAGAGAGCCCGATGCGGGGCTCGATCCCAGGACCCTGAGATCATGACCTGAGCTGAAGGCAGAGGCTTTAACCGACTGAGCCACCCAGGTGCCCCTGTTTTCCTGACTTTAATGTCAACTTGTGGCCTCAAGATATTCATGTCCCCTCTCCCTGACTTCGAAGTGATTTGCACTGTTGTGTCTCTGATATTGAACATCCTCCCTACAAGGGCTGGCGATTTCTTTTGCCTGCTTGCCCCTCCAGTTTCAGGATATTGGACAGGCACAGCGCCTGGGAGAGCAAGTGCTCATTAACTTTGCTGATTATTCATGTTTGCCATGGGTGCGGAAATGAGAATCTAAAAGGCAAGATCCTGGTGGGATTCCCGTAATTTGCCAGTAGGTCCAGCAACACACTTGATTGCACAGACAGGTAGATAAACTCTGAATTTCCTCCTTAGCAGAAGCAGATCAATACAGATAAAGTGCTAGGTATATTAAAAGATGTGAGAGCTGGTCATATTTCCCCTAACAATTATCTCCTGCTTAATAGTCCCGCCGTTTGTTTTGCCAAAAAAGCTGTTTTCCGTCACTCCTGCAGCCAGCGCTTGGTCACACTGCCTGCTGCCGCAGGTATTAACCAGTGGGATGCTGGCTGGGGAAAATTGCTAAGGCGTGATTCCCCCAGTCCCTGGTGAGACTGGGATGGAATTTGCAAATGTCTGGCTCTCTGTGATCGTGAAGGATCTGGTTAAGCTCCCATTTGGAGTCCTCGCTTGCTTTCTGTTGAGGTGTTGCTGCTGGCTGAGAACTTAGTGAGTTGGGGAGGGGCTGTTGCAGAGGGAATGGGGGACAAGCGAGAGAACAGAAAACCCCATTGTCGATAACTCCTAAGTCCAGAATTTTCACTTCCAGTTGGTGGGCAGATGGGTTTGGGAGCATGGAAAGGAAGCTGTTGCCACCTGCTGGAAATTTCCTGCATTGCATAATTGCTGTCCCTTCCTCTCTTCTGCCTTTGGGCTAAGCTGTCATTCTCGGATTTCAGAAGCATCCTAGTATCCTTCAGGCGCTGGGACTTGAGCAGACTTTACCAGCCAGTGACTCTACCCCTGTAGGCACCATCTGAGTGCTATCTTTAGCTCTCACACCAGCTTGGGCTAAAACTATATGATAACCCCAACACCTGTTAGATTTTCACTTTCTAGCAGTTCCACCTAAGGACCCAGTGCATTTCAGAGATAATTTTGTGGGCTGACATGACTGAGGACAAAACAATGTCACTCTCAGAAGGCCAGAATTAGGCTTGACTTAGAGACCATAATAAAGAAGTTCGGGCATGGGTCCGCCTTTAGACACTAGCTCTAACTGGGAGAGTATTTTTCCAGGAGGGGACCCTAGTTGAATTAAAATAGGAGCAAGATGCTTTAAAAAAAAAAAAAAAAAGAAGAAGAAGAAGTTCACAAGTTACATGGAAACTGCATGATTGTTCTCTTAAAGAGCTGCTTTTTGGTAATGTGGATAAATCCAGTTATCACAAATTCTCAATTGTAGGGCTTCAAATGCATTAGGTTTTCTTGTTCCTCCTAAAAAGATGGTGAATTCCTTTTGTTGAGTACTTTTACACATGGTCAGCTGGGGAAGAGCAGCCTGCATCCCTCAAGGGCCCAGGACTCTACTTAAAATTACAACCACCCCTACACATGCATACTCTGTCTCTCTCCCTCCTTTATTTTAATCCTTACCACTTGTTACCATCTGACATACTCTCTATTTTAAACTATGGTTTATTTTTGCCCTCTCCATCATGTGTACATCACAGAAGCAGGGATTGTCACCCATTTTGTTCTTAGTCATGTCTCCAGCATCTCAAACAATGACGGACTTATAGTAGGCAGGCAGTAAATACTTGCTGAATAAATGAGTCTTTTGATCCCTTTGGCCCCACACAGGCCAAGACTGCAATGGCTCCACTAAGTGGCCTCCAGATCCCATTACTGGAACACATAGCTCCTCGCAACTATGTGTAGACTTACTTGCAAAGAGACCTGAACCTGAAAATACTCCATGGGCAAGTTAGCACAGCTGTAGGAAACTTACTCTTCTTTGAAATTTAAAGAGAACATAACATGCTCTTCCTGTGGCCCCTGAGATCCTGGCCTCAACCCCAATCCTCTGTTCTCCAAAACTAGAATCTCCAGTTTCTACTACAGCTCTCATTAGGAAGCATGGCAGCCGGCACCACCATCCAGGTCCAGGTGCACCGGAATTAAATCTTTGCCTGGATCCCAGGTCATGCAACTCCCCATACAGTCCCAGCTTGCCTGAAGGAGTTGAAGGTATTATCTGATACTGAGTAGTCCATTAGGTACCCTGTACACAAAGACATAAAAGTGTTTTATTTTCTTATTTTTATTGAGATAAAATTGACATACTGAAGTCAAATTGACATAGTCAACTGTACACAAACAGAAGTGGTTTTTTTATTGAGATAAAATTGACATAGTCAAATCATCAACATAATGATTTGATGTTTGTATATATCGTGAAATGATCAGCACTGTAAGTCTAGTCAACATCCATCATTATACAGTTACCAAAAACCTTCTTCTTGTGATGAGAACTTTGAAGATTTATTCTCTTAGCCACTTTGTAATATGCAGCACCGTATTATTACCTATCCCCACACTGTATATTACATCCCCATGATTTATTAACACCTAGAAATTTGTACCTTTTGACCCCCTTCATCCATTTCACCTACCTCCCATTTCAGGTAACCACCAATATTCTCTACGTCTAGGAGCTCAGGTTATTTTTTAAAGATTCCACCTTTAAGATCATATGGCATTTGTTTCTAACTCATTTCACTTAGCATAATGCCTTCAAGGTCCATCCATGTTGTCACAGGTTACAAGATTTTATTCTTTTTATGGTCGAGTAATTTTCCATTGGACACTTAGGTTGTTTCCGTATCTGGACGGTTGTAAAGAATGCTGCAGTGGACATGGGGTGCGGTTATCTTTTCGAGTTTGTGTTCTCGTTTTCTTTGGATGGATACCTTAAAGTGCAATTGCCAGATCATGTGGTAATTTTAGATTTAATTTGTGGAGGAACGTCCATACCGTGTTCCCTAGTGTTTGCATCAATTTACGTCCCTGCCAACAGTGTGCAAGGGTTTCCTTTTCTCCACAAACTTGCCCACACTTCTTACATTTTTTGATAATAGACATTTTGATAAGTGTGAGGTAATACCTCGTTATGGTTTTGATTTGCATTTCCCATTGATTTGTGGTGTTGAGCACCTTCCCATGTACCTGTTGGCTGTTTGTGCGTCTTCTTTGGAAAAGGGTCTATTCAGAGCCTCTGTATATTTTTTAATCAGCTGGTTTGCTTTTTTTGCTATGGAATTGTATGAGGTGTTTTTTTAATATCCTTTATCAGAAATATGATTTTCACAAATTTTCTCCCATTCAGTAAGTTGCCTTTTCACTCTGTTGGATTACTGTGAAGAAGCTTTTCAGCTTGATTCAGTCCCACTTGTTTATTTTTGCTTTTGTTGCCTTTGCTTTTGAGGTCAAATCAAAAAGTTGCCAAGACTAATGTCAAGGAGCTAGCCACCTAGGTTTTCTTCTAGTTTTATGGTTTCAGGTCTTTGAGGTTTTTATCATTTGGGGTTAATTTTTGTGTAACTCTCCGGTTTCATTATTTTGCATGTGGCTATCCAGTTGGAAAACCAACATCATCTATTGAAGAGACTGTCCTTTCTCTGTTGTATATTCTTGGCCCTTTTGTGGTGAATTAAATGACCATACATGTGTGGGTTTTTATCTGGGCTCCCTATTCTGCTCTATTCATCTGTATGTCTGCTTTCGTGTCCATCCCATACTGTTTTGACTACTATAGCTTTGTAATATAATTTGAAATCAGGGAGCATGATGCCTCTAGCTTTGTTTGTCTTTCTCAATATTGCTTTGGCCATTAGAAGTCTTCTCTGGTTCCACACAAATTTTAGGACTGTTTGTTCTATTTCTGTGAATAATGTCATTATGGTTTTATTAGGGACTGCACTGAATTGTGTGGACATTATAATTCCTCCAGTCCATGAACATGGAGTATCTTTCATCAATGTCTTAGAGCTTTCAGTATAAGAGGTCTTTTACCTCCTTGGTTAAGTTTTTACTAGGTTTTTTTAATTCTTTTTGATGCAACCATAATCCATAAATGGGATTGTCTTTCTGCAAGTTGGTTATTAGTGTATAGAAACACAACAGATTTTTATGTATTGATTTTTGTATCCTGCAACTTTACTGAATTTATTGGTTCTAACAGTTTCTATACATAATATCATCGGCAAACAGTTATAGTTTTACTTCTCTATGATTTGGATGCATTTCTTTTTCTTGCTTAATTGTTGTGTCTTACTCCTGATCTTAGAGGAAAAGCTTTCAGTTTTTCACCAGTGGATATGATGTTAGCTGTGGATCTGTCATATATGGGGCCTCTATTATGTTCAGGTACATTCCCTCTATACCCACTTTATTGAGAGTTTTTATCACTAGTGGATGTTGAATTTTGTCAGATGCTTTTTCTGCAACTGTTAAGCCATCCTTGCATCCCCAGAATAAATCCCACTCTCAAGGTACTGTTGAATATGATTTTCTACATTTGATTTAAATATTAATATGATTTGAGGATTTTTGCATCTATATGCATCAGAGATATTGGTCTATAATTTTCTTTTTGCGTGGTGTCCTTGTCCTGTTTTGGTAGCAGAGTAATGCTGGCCTCATAAAATGAGTTTGGAATAGTTCCCTCCTCTTCTGTTTTTTGGAAGAGTTTGAGAAGGATTGCTATTAATAAGTTTTTGAATGTTTGGTAGTATTCACCAGTGAAGCCATCTGGCCCTGTAGTTTTGTTTGTTGGAACGCTTTTGATTACTGATTGAAACTCCTTAGTAGTAATCTCTTACAATCCTTTGTATTTCTGTGGTATCAGTGGTAATGTCTCTTCTTTCATTTCTGATTTTGAGTTCTGTCATCTTTTCTTCTTGGTGAGTCTAGCTAAGGGTTGTCAATTTTATCTTTTAAAAAACCATCTCTTAGTCTCATTGATCTTTTGTCTTTTTACCCTCTATTTCATTTAAATACCTTTTGTTTCTAGTCAGAAAACATGGAAGTCAGGCATATTGGTTAGAAATAATTCCTAAGTCTACGGCCATACCACCCTGAAAGCGCCCAATCTCGTCTGATCTCGGAAGCTAAGCAGGGTTGGGCCTGGTTAGTACTTGGATGGGAGAAATAATTCCTAAAATATGGGAACATACAAACATACACAGAAAACTATCCTTAATGTTGAGATGTCTGTATTTTGAGAGAACTTCTTCTACACATACTCATTTTTCACTCCTGTATACTATCAGAGGAATATATTTCTGTGCTCCACTCTTTCTACTCAATAATATATACATTTTTCACTCTAATGGATAGAAATCACTGTCATTGGGGCGCCTGCATGGCTCAGTGGGTTAAAGCCTCTGCCTTCAGCTCAGGTCGTGATTCCAGGGTCCTGGGATTGAGCTCCACATTGGGCTCTCTGCTCAGCGGGAAGCCTGCTTCCCCCTCTCTCTCTGCCTGCCTCTCTGCCTACTTGTGATCACTGTCTGTCGAATAAATTTTTAAAAAAATCACTGTCACTAATTTTGATGGCTTTAGAGGTTTCTACTTTATGGATATATCCTTATTTAACAAATCTCTGATGAATGACCACTTGGGTTATTCTAATTTGCCACTATTAGTAAATAACATCTTTGTACACCCATCTGAGAGGCAGTTTAACAGATTAGACGACAAAAGGGAGTCCCATGACCTGGAGGGCCTGATTCCCATCTGTGTATACCCAGAAAGCCCTGGTGGTGTAACCACTATAATGTATTATCTGTACCACCCATTGCCTACTGCTCTGGGCAAATGATGAGGGTAGAGCCAAACCTGGGCTCCCCACTCAAAGTTCTCCCCTCCCCACACCCTTTGTCCAACTGGCCTTCCAGCTTAATGTGGTTCTGTTTTCAGCCTTCAGACATCTCCAGAAGCAAAATTTCTTATCATGTTTTCTCAAATAACTTACCAGGTCTGCATTCCTTTATTCTGAAACTGTTTGCCAGGCACCATCTGTATTTGCTTTTGTAGTCCTCTGTGACAAAGTCAAATAAGCCACAATGGTTCTGTTCACTGGCTGTCCTACATGCTGTACAAGATCCAGTCTCCAACACTCAGAACCAACCAACTCTGTCCTTGTCCCCAGTCAAGAGGGAGTCACACCTAGAGGTCAAATCAACTAATTTCTTTGTTCCCCCTTCCTCTCCTCTCTAGTAACATCTCATGTGGGAAAGCTCAAAGGCCTCTACATCCAGCCCTTAAAAAAGAGTCTCTTTCCTATGGCCTATGGAGGGCCCAAGTTTTCTGATTTTAATGGATCTCCCAGAGTAGGAAAATGTTCTACCAAGTGCAACACCAAGGCTTTTTGCTAAAGGAGATGGAACCAATAATTCCACAATTTAAGAGAAGACTAGAGATGACATTCACAAAGGAGAAAGGCCACTCTCAGGGAACTTTCTAGCAACAGAACTTGATCAGGTATACCTAGACTCGGGGCCTGAATTCAAGTGAGTCATCATGAAAACAGTCTAGGAAGGCTGCTTGGGGAGCTTGGTTTGTTTGGGGCTGTAAAACCAGAGAAAGGGGTATAGGCAGCCAGACCTGCTATGCTTGAGCCAAGGCATGGAGTTTGCATTTGGCCCAGGCTGACAATCCAAGCCTAGGAGGTGGCAAGTGGGATGAGGTTATAGGAGTATGGAAGAGGAAGGACATAGATGGTCTCCAATGCCAGGTCTTACTGATTGTGACAAGGAGCCTCAGTGTGATACACTACCCAGCCACTCTACCTTCCAGTCTCTCTGGCTCTTGTGTGATTCTGAGTGGTGGGAAAGCCTTCAGTTCCAGTAACTGTGCTTCCAAACCAGTGTGTCTGTCCTCCAGCTATGACCACGAAGGCCGCCTGACCAATGTGACACGCCCCACGGGGGTGGTGACCAGTCTGCACCGGGAAATGGAGAAGTCCATCACCATTGACATTGAGAACTCCAACCGTGATGATGATGTCACTGTCATTACCAATCTGTCTTCAGTGGAGGCCTCCTACACAGTGGTACAAGGTAAGCCCCCTACCCACTAAACTCACCCACAGACCCCAGCAAGCCTGGGAGGACTTCCAGAGACCGGGAACACCCATTAGCTTGTTATTTTAGTCAAGTGTCCACCGTAAACAAATTCTACAAGAGGTCAGTCTTGTAGAAAATGTCTTAATCAGATTCAGGAGAATGTCATCTATACTAACTGAAATGTCTAGAGCTTTGGGAATGTCTACGTACTTCCCTGAAAATGTCAGTTGCCATCCCCACTTGCTCTTACCTCTCCATCATCAGCACTCCCCACCAACCCAACACACATAGTTACCTTCTCCAAGGTTCTTTATCCTTTTGGCTTCACCTCTTCCTTTTTTGGCCACATCCTGATTCTTCTTCCAAGCACTTGTTTATTGGGTTGATTGCCCTGCAATCAGAGCCCTTTAGCAATCTCTTGCCAAGACTGGGATCTCAAAGGTTTCTGACCACCCCATAGCTACTAGCACTGTTTGACATGACACACAGTGAGGGACAAGCACAGGAGCTGGCAAGAAAAGGAATTGTGCAGATTAATTTTTCTTTTAATTAAGATATAATGTCAGTGGGCTAGCCCGTTGTCAGAGGATAAAAGTGTCCTCTCGGTAGATAAATGGTGACATTTCTGGACTATTATCCCACGACAGAGCCTGTTTCAATGACTCTATTTCTGCTCTGCCAAATGATTAATGATGTAGATTCTGTCTTTCTGCATGATGGCTGCAGTTGCAGGAGTGACAGATACACATTTGCTCACTATCCCAAAAGCCAGTGTCTCAGAAGCCAGCCAAGCTGGACTCCTTTGCCCAAATAATCAGGAAGCAATATATCTGTAAAGGCGTTTCAGACTCACGTTTCCTTCCTGGAACTTTTCGATAAGGAAAAAGGTCACAAGTCTGATTGACTAGTGTAGATTCCCTTTGGGAAGATAAACACATGTTATCAGCACCCACTAGCTCAGTCTACCTTACGCCGTTTGAATCTCCAGAGTTCTGTTGAGGAGAGCTGGCATCATGGTGGAGTCAGCAGCAGAAGCATGAAGGCCAGGAAGGGTGCTTTTTCTCTTGATTTGATCTATAGCTAGACCATCAACTTCAGGTTAGATGGTAGGCAAAAGAAATAGTCTTTTTTTTCCCATTTAAGATAAAATATATATGTTAAAGATTAGGGATTTGATTGACACAAATTGTGTAGGCAATAGACATCTTTAAAGGTACTATTAATAGTCTTCAGTGAGTAAAAGAAAAATATCACAGCATAATTATTTCTGGAGTGCCACATATTAATAATGTTTTTCTTTCCACGGATCAGTAGCATCTCTGCTACTCTCCTTAACATTGTATGTGTGCTAATTGAAGGCAGCCTTAGACTGACAGCTGCAAAGTACCATGGAAACCTGTAAAAATAGGGGTTCTGTTCTCTTATGACTAACAGAGTGGATAATTTCTTTCCCTACCCCCACCCCCACTTACATTTCTCCAGATCAAGTGCGGAACAGCTACCAGCTCTGTAATAACGGTACCCTGAGGGTGATGTATGCCAATGGGATGGGTGTCAGCTTCCACAGTGAGCCCCATGTCCTAGCGGGCACCATCACCCCCACCATTGGGCGTTGCAACATCTCCCTGCCCATGGAGAATGGCCTCAACTCCATTGAGTGGCGCCTAAGAAAAGAACAGATTAAAGGCAAAGTCACCATCTTTGGCAGGAAGCTCCGGGTAAGTGGTTCCACCCAATTCGTCACCTCTAAGTAGTAGGGGATACACCCTTTCCTCAGGAGCTGAGGCAATTTCCCAGGTCCCAAGCCTCCATTACTCCTTTCTTCCATGGGAAAGACAAGTCTTTCTCTCAGAAGACAGAAGCCCTATCCCTTTGGGAAAAACCATGTCTGTTTACTAGGAGAGAAAAAGGTGCAGATTTACCTTCCACTCTAGCTTGGGATAGCTTCAGTCTTCTTGTCACACTTGCTATCTGCTCCCTCGACTCTCACTCTTTTGCCAATTCGACAAACTACTTGGTGCCTGGTGCCGGCTTTGTGTGGAGTAAGTTGATGAATACTGGAAGAACAGAAATTTTATAATGTACTCTTCACACACAAGGAGTTAACAGTCCAGTAGAATATGTAGACGCAGGGTAATCCAGTGGGTTAGGTTAGAGAAGCGGGGCACCTGCGTAAAGCCTCTGCCTTCAGCTCAGGTCATGATCCCAGCATCCTGGGATCAAGCCCCACATTGGGCTCTCTGCTCAGCGGGGAGCCTGCTTCCCCCTCTCTCTCTCTGCCTGCCTCTCTGTCTACTTGTGATGTCTATCTGTCAAATAAATAAATAAAATCTTTAAAAAAAAAAAAAGTGAGCAAAGCATCCAGGGCCTGACAGAATCAGAGGAGGAGATACCACCCAGCCTAAGGTGATCAGGGAAGGCTTGCCAAGAGGAAATCACAAGCAAACCACAGTAGAAATTTTCAACCAACCGTAGCTTCCCCAGCCTGGGCAGCTTATCCACAAAAAACTAACATGCAACACTCTTTGAGGACTTTCATGATACAAGCTCTATGTTACATGTTTTACTTATTTTCGACAGCCCCACAGGGGACTTCCCTCTGTTTTTCAGATGAGGAAACACAGGTTCTGGGAAGCTACATAACCTGTCCAAAGGCACCAGGGCTAGAAAATGGCACAGCCAGGACCCAGTCCCAATTCCATCTTTGTGTCTGGCTCACTTGCCCATATCCTTAACCGCCAAGGATGAAGTTCACAGTCATCCAGATAATCTGGGTCCTGCCCTAGTCACTTACCAAGCACTAGGAGGGTCTGATTCTTAATATCATGCTAACCCCTTCCCCCATGGCAGGGAAACCGAGGGATCCCAGTCCTCATCAAATTCAGCACACATTTACTGAGCACCTACTATAAGCCAGCACTGGAAGTCAATATGGCTCCCCAAGTAAAATCCCTTCCCTCCTGCCCCTGATGGTCAAGGGTGGGGGAAAAAACCAGACGGGCAGATAGGCAGTACACTAATGAATAACTAAAGTAACTGCAGATTAAGATAAGTGCTGGCCTGAGAGTAAACAATGCAGCCCCACAAGGTTTAACCACTACTTGGGAATCACACTTAGGTAATAACTTTGGCTGCTATTGGGTTGAGATCCACCCAGCCCGGCCTATCTCCCCACAGGGCCAGGCCACTCCATATTACGATTCTGCCTTTGTCTAGTTGGAGCTCCATTCCTCACATTAGGTTATCAGCATTCTCCCATGTTTTTCTTCCTATGCTGGTATCTGCAAAGTTGCAAACAGCCATATCTTCCTAAAGATAAAAATGAAATGAGATTAGTAGCTAAATCCTTAATGACTGGATTTCAGGGCTGTATAATTGATTTTTGATATGCTGCACTGTAGAAGTTGATTATAAGTAGTAATCGTGCTTTTTCTCTGATAAATCAGTTATGCATTTTGACTAAGTTTGCAAAATAAAGATAAATGTGGCCCTAAAATAAAATGGCTATAATCCCAACTCTGAATATTAAAAATCTTAATAATGATACTTGTGGTAATTAGCAGAAGTTAGGCACGCAAGTCTTATAACTGAATTTCTGCCAGGGTTAGATTTGCTGGCATCATGTTTATGCAAATCAAAACACAGCTTTATCTATCAACACCTCAACATTTAATTGTCTGGTGTTAGTTCCTGTAACAATAATCACATATCCATTTAGCTCTCTTAAATGAAAATCACTATGAGATTATAACAGGTTGAGTGGACTGAAAATGTAATTTGAAAATGAGGGAGAAAGCCTGGAATTTATTTGCATCTCATTTATTTTAATTCAATTCATAAATTGTTTGGTGAATGAAATAAAAGCAACTCCTGGAAATTGCAGGGGAGCAAGTGGAAGAAGGTGTAAAAGAAAGGGGGAGCATGCTGTGGATGAAGAGAACTGGGGAGTGTCCTTTTAGGTTCTCCAGGAGCCCAAGGCAAGGAGGTTTGCAGCCCCTAAACTAAGGGTACCTGTTGGCGCGCAAAGGGCAACAGGCTCTTCTCACTTCCAGGGCTGACATTTCTTTTCCCTCTGTCTTGATTTCCACTGTCAAACGGGGCCCTGAAATTTTTCATCCATTCCTTCAGATTACTAGAATGGACTCTTAGGAGAACGCTGCGTTTTACAACGGTCATCATTTTCCTGCGTATAACTAATTCGTTTTTTTACATTTTCTCTTTGCTTTAAGTCTCCTCTGTATGTGGGCTGCAAATTAAACCAATACTATACATTTTTTTTGAAAACATGTTTGCTAAGTGCCAACTCTATGCCAAGCACTATGGAGTGAGTAGACTAGAGAGAGAGAAAGAAAACTAAATCCTTGCCAGCAAGAAGTTTGCATTCCAGTGGAGAAAGCAATGTGAATCGTGTGGTGTAAGCTGTAACAGAGGCAATGTCACAAGGAAAGCGGTAGTTGGTTGTGTCAGGAGAGGATGGACTGAGGCCAGATAACAAATAAGCCCTACAATCTCAGGAGCTTTCCAATCACAGTGCAGAGAAGGCAAGCAGCTTGGCCTCATGGGGACTCACTGCGTTGCTGTCCTGTGATCCCGCCACAGTAGGCAAATGACCTCTCAGGTGGCTCTGGAAGGACAAGGGGCTGAATGAGCAGAGCTGGACATGGCCTGCATCACTTCAACTGAACCACAAGACAGCCTAGGAAATGTCGTCTTTGTGAGAGCCTAAGGAAAAATAAAAGGAAAGAGTTGGTGAACACATAGCAGGGTCTCCGCCATCTTGATCAGGAAGAGCTTCAGGACTGAAGAGCGGTAGGAATTAGCCTGGCAAAGATACGGGGAGAGGGTGATCAGATCAGAAATGTTCCCTATGACACAACAGAGAGGTCAAAAAGGGGAAGAGCATTTCAGGAAACCTTAAGTCAGGTGCACCAGAGGGAAGGGGAACTTGCTACACTGTGCTACAGAAAAAGAATGCATCGGCCAGAGGCAATACATGAAAAGGAATATTTTGCTAGGATGACATTTATCCAGAGGACTGTGGAGAACTGTTCCAGGGTTTAATTAGCAGAGTGATGCGTTGGGATGTGTAGTCTTAGAAAGACTCTCGGGTTTCCTCAGGTGTGGAGGAAGATAGATTAGAAGGAGACAAGATAGGAGGAGAGGGACAGCACAGAAGCAATTGCAGTAATCCAAACAAAGAACTAAATCACTAACAGTAAAGAGAGAAAGATGAGGGAGGGAGGGATCTGAGAGATAGTTAGCATACACAATTAACAGGATTTGATAAGGAGCAGGGTTTCTGTATCAGGCTCTCCTTTTTAGGCTCCCTCCCCACAATCCTATGGACTAGGAAACTGAGTGACTGTCTAGACTGTGAAGGAGAGAAGCTGGGGATTGAACCCCAAGATAGACATGTGACATTCTGCAGACCCAGCCCTGCTTCTTAGTATAGGGGAAAAAACGTCGCATTTTCATGAAAAGCAGGGAGTTTGTAGAGAACTTGTGGTGCAGCAACAGAGGAGATCAAGCACTGAAGCAAGCTGACTTACTTCTCCCAGGTGCCATCAAGCTTCTAGGAGTCTGGCCAGTTGAATGATGATGTGAGGACCCAAGGCTAAGCTTCCCTAGAATTCAGAAGAAACCAAAAATCCCAATGAAGCTACCATGATAGATCCCAGTGAGATTCTAAGCCACCCAGGTAGCCCTTCTTCCAGCAACCTAATCAGGGACATCTCTTGGATGAGGAACATGTCAGCAACCTTTCCATATAGACTGGTGAAATGTAAGATGGTGGACAGATAGACCAACAAAGAACCTTCCACCGAAAGCTTTATGATGCTTTGGCAAAATTTAATGTGTTAGTCCGTTCTTTTCCAGCACAAACTCAACGTGAGACTCATTTTCATTATGTCTCCCAAGGACGTCTCAAAGTATCTCATTTGAAAGAGTCTTTTACACTCCACTCCTTTCTCTGTTCTCCCTGGCTTTTCAAAACACACAAAACAGTTCATCAGGGCATCTGTAAGCTACATAAGCACCTCACCACCGTATCCCTGATGACAAGTGCCATGTGATAGGCACTCAGACAATAGGTGAGGAGGGAAAAGGGGATGTCCATGCCTCCTTAAGGGTCCTCCCTAGAAGGTGCATGTGTGTGTGAATTCAACACCACCCCCCAATCTCACCAAAGCAGGCATGAGTTCACAATCACATTTTCCCAGTATCTGTCAGGAATCTTCCCATTGCAAAACACAGGAAGCCCACTCAGACTAGCATAATAAGAAAGGGCATTCATTGTCTTGCCTAATTGGGCCCCCACAAGCCCAAATGATGTCATCAGGCTGACACCTCTTTTTCTCCTTTTTTTTGTGGTCCCCTTCCATCCCCCAGCATTATTTCTCTTGGCACTTGAACTAATTTTCTCCCACAGTAGACCAGTGACCTCGTCACACAGGAGAGTCAGGCAGAGATGGACAAAGGTGACTTCAGGCTGACATCAGCCTAGCTTAGTGAATGCAGAAGAAAGGATCTCCCACACCACTTATACAAAAAAAAAAAAAAAAAAAAAAAAAAAAAAAAAATCCCAAGAGACTGACCTGATACAGATGCAGGTCTATGATTGGCCAGTACAAGGTCACATGTGGACGCATGTATCTTGTGTTGGACACCTCAGTAAAACCACCTAAACAGGGAAACCTTACAGAAAGGGAGTGCTGCACCCAAAGAAGGAAGGAGTAAGTTAAATCACACACACACACACACACACACCAGATATATTCTACACCCTCCATCCCTCCAGAGCCTAATCATAAGGCAGACTTCTGGTCCTGAGGCTCTGATCATGTATCATTCCCCAACCCCCAACCTTCCCCACCAGCAAGAGAAGAGAGAGCAGAAACCAACCTCTTCTAAGATTTAAAACTCCTGCTCTTCCCTGAAATGGATTCAGTGCATGATTCTCTCTGAAAAGGAAGCAGACATCCACCCTCTAAGATGTTGCCTCCTGATTACGATTTACATAGAGATAGCAGAAGCAAAAAACAACTACATGTGTAGGTAGCAGAACAAAAGAAAAATCATTTCCAAGATCATTTTTCATCATGATATTGGTATTAGTGTCCTTCTCAAGAAGAAGTGGGAGCAATTTTGTTAGGGTTTCCATATGATTAATAAGACATTGCAATTACCCACTGGCTTGTGTTAGTTTTACCTTTGTGGCAAATGACAGTGACCCAGGAGCAAGGTGGGAGGCACTTGTGCATGCAAACACACACATGCGCTCAGTTCTGCATGGAGCCCGCTGAAGTAGCTCTGCTAATAGCCACAGTTACTGTGAAAGCCTGGGCTTTATCAGTCCCTTCCTGCCGCAGTGCTCTCAGTCTGCACCAATATTTTATATTTCAAACATCTATGTGTCGGCAGTGTACGAGGCACTCAGTGTATACAGGTGAACGAAACCGACAAGACTCAGTGTTACACTGTGAGCAGCGCTTGTGCAGACAGGACTTGTGATAAATTTAGTATCAGCTTAAATAATAAAGAATTAGAAGGGCAAACCTTTGCAAACATTAAACAATGCATTCCCCACGCAAGTATTACTTTTGGCTGACTTGCTATTTTGGACGGTGTGGTGGAAAAGTGGAAAGACCCTCCTGTCATAGCAAAGGGAAACAGATAATAATCAAATAACTAATCAAATAATAGAAAGAAATTGTGATGGGTGCTACGGAGAAAAATACAGGGTGCAGGTAAGGGGGAATATCTGATGTAGGTTAGGTCACTCTAAGAGAAGGATATTTGAGCTGAGAACTGAAGAGCAGGAACTTTCCAGGCATGGGATGGGAGGCAGCCTCCTATTCTAGTGGATCAGCATGAGCAAATGCCCTGAAGCAGACAAGACTGTTGCATATACCCTGAGCAGAAGGAGAGCTAGTGTGACTGGAGCAAACCAGCTGGGGGCAAGGTCAAAGAGACAGGCCCTTAGTGACCTTGGTAAGGATCTTAGAAATATACAAGTCCTCCCCAGATGGACACACTGGTGAATGAAAAGGACCATTTATCTGCAGACTAGACTATCTTCCTTCTTAGAGGCTAGGAGGCACACGACATGCTGGGATTCTGGAAAGTTCAGATTGAGAGGGGACAAGTACAAAATCTGTTCAGGTCATCCAGGCTGAGCCTACATACCAGATGCCTCTCTTCTCTACCAGCCCACCCACCTCTACTAGAATATTCCCACAGCACCTGAAATGAAGTTCTCTGCCTGTGAGGGGCCTTTGCTTACTATACAAGCTCTCACTTGCTGACTTCCCAACTGGAATATTCTCCCCAACCCTTTCCTTGCCCTCACCTGTAAAGTCTTAGTCATCCTTCAAGCTCCCACTGACACAGCACTTCTAGGAAATGGTCCTTGTGAGCCCAGTTCTAAGTGTCCTTCCTCCTTCCCATAGTTTTTTGTGTTTGCTCTCATTACAGCATGATATTTTCATGGTTGGCTCACATGTCTTTACCCTCCTCTGACCTCTAAGTTCCATGAGAGCAAAGACCATAAATGTCTTGCTCTATCTTGAGTGCCAATCCCAGTAACAAGCATACCATAGGTGCTCAGTAAATATTTAGTGAATTAATAAATGGGATTTTAAGTTGACATCATGAAAATCCACTCTCTCTAACTTCTATTAATTCCAGGTTTTGGGAGCCTCCCAGAATGACTCTAATTGTTCTTTGAAATGAAGCCTTTTAGTTATTTGGAGATCACAGATGTCCTAGTCACATTTTCTCTTCCCAGTTTTCCACATTAGAACCTTAGATCATGAGAGTTGCCATGGTTCTTATACTGGGTCCCATTCAACCCCCTTATTCACAAATGTGTGCTGAGTACAAAGGACTTTCGAAAATAACAATGGACACTAAGAAACATAAAGTCCCTACCCATCAAAGGCTCACAGGCCATTACAGATAAGGAAACTGAGGCATTAAAAGGTGAAAGACTGCTTTGCAGTGACAAAACTAATCAGTGTCAAAACTGCAGAGTCAAAACTGCAGCTCAAATTTAGGTCTTTCCACCTCTCTACCTCACCATCATCCAAAACAGCAAGTCATCCAAAAAATAATGTTTGCTTAGGGAATACATTATTTAATATGTTTGCGGAGGCTTACCCTTCTAATTATGCATTATTTAAGCTAATATTAAATTTATAGCAAGTTGTTTTGTCTGCACAAGCACTTATCCCAACGTAGCATTGAGTCTTCTTGTATGGCAACAGGAGAGAGCGGCTTTAGAAATCCCAGAGGACTGACCCAGAAAGGAAATGAAGATGTCCTCTAGGCCTGGCTTTTCCTCTGGGTAGGTGACTACCTAAATTCGCTAAGGTAGGAATTCAGCTTTTAAATGTCTCCAGCCGTGGAAAATCTCGTGCCTTCCCTCACCCACCTTTTTGGGATTTTCCCACACTCAAAACATGACAGGCAAAGTGTTCCTCCGTAAGTCTAGCTGAAACCTCTCCTGCTGTGCTACAGGGCCTTTTCCTGGAGGGGATCCAGCCCAGTGTTAATTTCCTCCTTCATGTTTCTCAAATCACCAGCTCCCGTCATTGCCCCTCGAGCTAAGTTAGAGTCACTGGTTATGGGCCCAGCAGGGCCATTTTGACGACAGCGTTTCCTTTTCTCGGGGTTTTTTACGAGCCTCCTTGTGACAGGCGTGTACTTGGTGAGATCAAAACATTCTGAGGGGAGATTCCACAGGGAAAACTACTTCCCAAAGTCTGCCCTCTGCAAAAATAAAAACCATGCTAAATAGCTGAATTTTATTAACTGGGGAAGCCAGGCTGAGGAAAATGCCCGATAATTAAAAATAATGGCTTCCTTACAAACACAAAATTGTATTAATTTAAAAATTGGTTTCTTTATCACTGAATACCTACCAAGCTGGCTGGGAAGGCAATTGTGCTGATCCTGGCAGTGAAAATAATTCAAAATAACTTTTATGTTCTCCAGGAAGCCTCAAGGTTAATTTAAATATTGTTAGATGGGTAATTTAATTCAGAATAAGAGAACAGTGTGGCTAAATTAAAGCTCCTGAACACTCTCAAGTGGGGGCAGATGCCCATGAAGGACTGAGCATGCTTGTCCAGCCCTCCAACACCCCACAGTCCCCAGCTGAGGCACCTCCTTTTCACAAATGGCATGCTCATAACTAAAGACACTTGATTAGGCTACACAACAGACCTGAACTTTCAGCTGCCAGTAAGTTTATCATTTTTAATTATTAGAGGGATCGGGCATTTTTATAAGAATTGTACATTTCAAAAGTTGACTCAGAGTGACATGACCAAGATGGCGACCTCAGTCACTCCGGACTTTGTCCCCCCTCACAAGAATAACAATTATTGATGGACAAGACACCACTGAGGCAATCCTAGAACATGGGGGTGAGGCTGTAGTTCTGCCCTGACCAAGAGACCAGGACAGACTGGAATAGACATCTAAGAGCAACAGCTACACACTGATCACGTTGTCCCAAGCCAGTGTCATACCACGCAAAGAGGTCTCCCTTGAGTGTTTAGGTCCTCCATAGGGGGATGAGAGTCCAGAGGGGACATCCAGCGCCCCCCACACACACAAACACATACAGCATTGTGGGTTACTTTGTGAAAGCCCCTACTCTGGTCTTGCCCCAGAGTTTGACCCCTAGGAAACTGATTGTGATAAAGAAAGAAGGCAAAGCTGGCCAACAGCCAGCACACAGATCTTGGCAGACCCAATTTCTACACACAGAGCCCAAATACTACTCCCAACCAGCACCTTATCTGCAGAATCAAGTTGTTGGTGCAGTCCAACCACGGAACTCAGCAGGATGCAAATCTGCCGGATTCAGGGCCTCACATGAGGATTTTCAATGGCCCTGGAGCCCCTGCCCAGGCAGGGGAACTGAATCATAACCCCAGGCACTCTGGGTGTGGCTCCCAGCCCAATCTGACTGGAAGGGCTGGTGGGAACACCTGAAAGCTGAATACCCCAGTAATGACAAGGTGAGAGGAGAACAGAGCTGATCACCCCCAAACCTAAACCAGTACCAGACAGGGAGGGTTCCCCTGCTATTCCCACACAGGAGTTGGTTCACAGCCCCACTCCCTGTTTAGTACAGCTCCTGGCCATTCCTGACCCAAAAGCCCATGCTGAAAATTCTGTAAGTTCTCAGAGCAGGCCCTTCCACCTACCCAGGCAAAGGAGCTGAATCAAGGCCACACCCACTACTGAGTGTGACTCCCCACCCTGACTGGCCAGAAGGGCTGGTGGGAATGCCTGGAGGTTACACACCTCAGCAAGCTCAAGCCTTGCTGTGTCCCTAGAGGCAGGGACACAAGCTGATAGCCTATGGAGCAAAGCCAGTGGCTGTACTCAGCCTTGGAACTTGGAGCAAGGGTCGGCTTGAGTCAAGACCACAGAGAACCTTAACAAGCTCTGGAACAAGTTCTGGGGCACCAAGACAAGGAAACTAATCCATAGCCTTACCAAGGCACCTAACCAGAGCCCAAGGGAAGCTGCAGAGCCCTTCTCACAGCAGCACTTGAAAAGAAGGCATAGTCCCTGGTTTTCCCCACCTACAAAACAAAAAGAATGGCCCCATCCAGACAGGGAATTCAGTGAAAACTCTTACCTGTTAAGGAGTCTCCAAGCAGGCTGTAAAGGACCTAGATCCCATCCTGCTGCCCTTCCAGAGCAGAGAAGCTGAATTCATAGCCCCATCTATGGCTGAATATAGTACCCAGTCCCAACAGTGTAGTAAGCCTGACCAGAGAACTGAGAAACCACTGAGCTCATCCTATAGCCTCAGGTGGGCAAAGACCCAAGCCAGTAGTCTGCTTCAACTTTTGTCAACGAGCAGCACACTCCCTCACCACTGACCTCAAAGCTCAGGCAGTTGCCTTGCCCAGAAGTTGACCCTGAAGCAAGCAAGACACACTTGCCTAAGGACGTTATCAGCAGGCACATCCAGAAACCCAAACTGGGCTGACTGGGGAAGAACTGTCTCTACCAAAGCAAATCTTTAAAGTCTTGAAGAGACTGCTTACTCAAATGTGCAGATACAAATGTAAGGAATTGAGGATCACAATAAATCAGGTAAATATGACACCACCAAAGGAAATTAATGAAGTTTCAATACTGACCTTAAAGAAATGGGTATGTATTAACTGCTGAAGAATTAAGAATAGTCCTCTTGAAGTTTAGAGAACTACAAGAGCACCCAGACAGACAACTGAACAAAATTAGGAAAATAATGCATGAACAAAATGAGAAGTTCAACAGAGAAGTAGAAATTTAAAAAAAAAAAAAAAAACCCTAGACCTGAAAAATACAGTGACTGAAGAATTCAGTAGAGTGCTTCAAAACTAGACTTGACTCTGCAGAAGAATCAATAACCTGGAAGATAGGAAATTTGAAATCACCTAGTCAGAGGAATAAAAAGAAAAATGAATGAAAAAGAGTGGAGAAAGCCTACAGAACTTATGGAACATATTCAGAAGAAACAGTATCTCCATTAGGGGAATTCCAGAAGAAGAAGACAAAGAGAAAAGGATTAAAGCAATAATGACTGAAAACTTCTCAAACCTGGAAGAGAAATGGACATCCATGAGGCCCAAAGGCTCCCAAATGCATTACCTTGAATAGGACAGCACCAAGACACATTATAATTAAATTGTCAAAAGTCAAAGACATGGGGGTGCCTGTCTGGCTCAGTTGGTATAGCGTGCAACTCTTGATCTTGGGGACATGAGTTCAAGCCCCATGCTGGGTGTAGAGATTACTCAAAAAAAAAAAAAAAAAAAAAAAAAAAAATTTTTTTTTTTAAGACAATTTTGAGAGCAGGAAGAAAAAAGAAGTTACACTCAAGGGAATACAGACTTTCCTGAACAAACAGAAGCTGAGGAAATTCATCATCACTATACCTGTCTTATGAGAAATGTTAAAGGGAGTTCTTAAAAAGGAAATAAAAGGATGCTAATTAACATTATAAAAGAAACTAAAAAGAGATGGGAGCCTGCTGGCTGAGTGGGCAGAGCATGCAACTCTTGATTTTGAAGTTGTATGTTCAAGCCCCCTGTTAGGTGTAAGATTACTTAAAAATAAAATTAAAAAAAAAAAAGAAAGCCTAAAACTCCTTTTAATGGTAAATGTTAGATTCTATAATATGTTAATGGTGATGTGGAATTCACAACTCTAAAAGGTTAAAAAAAAACGTAGTAAATAAGAATACCAATAACTACAACAATCTATTATTTATTACATAATATAAAAATATGTAAACTATAATATCAATAACCTGAAATTTGAGAAAGAGGAGAGGTAAAAGTATAAAGTTTAGTAATTCTATTAAAATCAAGTTAATATCAGTTTGAAATATAGTATAATAGTTTGAAGATAATTTATGTAAATTATGGTAACCACAGAGAAAAACCTGTAGTAAATATACAAAAGAACATATTAAAGAAGTCTAAGCATAAGACATTAAAGAAACAAACAAAAAAGCATATAAGAAACAATGGATCTACAAACAGCTAGAAAACAGTATTTTTTTTTAAAGATTTTATTTATTTATTTGACAGAGAGATCGCAAGTAGGCAGAGAGGCAGGCAGAGAGAGAAGGGAGGAAGCAGGCTCCCTGCAGAGCAGAGAGCCCGATGCAGGGCTCCATCCCAGGACCCTGGGACCATGACCTGAGCTGAAGGCAGAGGCTTTAACCCACTGAGCCACCCAGTGCCCCTAGAATAAAGTATTTTAAATGGAAAGTCCTTACCTAGAAATAATTACTTTAAATATAAACACATCAAATTCTCCAATGGAAAGTTATAGAATGGCAGAATGGATAAAAAACAAAATTCAGTAGTATCCTGCCTATAGAAGACTCACTTTAGGCTTAAAGACACATATACATTGAGATTGAAGAAATGGAAAAAAGATTTCAAGCATATAGCAATAACAACAACAATGCAGGCGTACCTATACTTCTATCAGACAAAATAGACTTTAAACTAAAAATGGTATCATTATATAGTAATAAGGAGTCAATCCATAAAGAAGACATAACAATTATAAATATTTACTCAACACTGGAACACCTACTTTATAGAACTAAAAGGAGAAATAAAAAGCAATACAATAATAGTTGGGGACTCTAATACCCCACTCTCAATAATCATCGAAGACAGAAGCAAAAAGGAAACAATAGATTTGAATAACACTATTTACTAAATGGACCTAACAAACATATACAAAACCTTTTATCCAACAAGAGCAGAATACACATTCTTCTCAAGTGCACATGGAACATTTTTTTTTTTTTTTTTTGGATGGACCATATGTTAGGCCACAAAACAGGTCTTAGAAAATTCAAGATTGAGGGCATGTTGGTGGCTCAGTTTGTTAAGCTTCTGGCTTTGGCTCAGGTCATGATCTCAGGGTCCTGGGATCAATACAATAAAGGTCATTCATGAAAAGCCCACAGTTAACCCCAATTCAATGGTGAAAAGCTAAAAAGCTTTTCCTTCAAGATTAGGAATAAGACAAAGATGCCCATCCTCACCTCTCTTAATCAACATAGTACTGGAAACCCTAGTCAGAGTAGTTAGGCAAGAAAAAGAAATAAAAGACATCCAAACTGAAAAAGAAGTAAAAGTGCTGCTATCTGCAGATGACATAAAATTATATATAGAAAACCCTAGGAATGTCTGGGTGGCTCAGTAGGTAAAGCATCTGCCTTTGGCTCAGGTCATGATCCCAGGGTCCTGGGACTGAGTCCTGCATTGGGCTCTTTGCTCAGCAGGGAGCCTGCTTGTCCCTCTGCCTGCCACTCCCCCTGCTTGTACTATCTCTCTTTCTCTCTCTTTGGCAAATAAATAGGTAAAATCTTGGGAAGGGAAGGAGGGAGGGAAGAAGAAAGGGAGAGAGGGAGGGAGAGAGGGAGGGAGAGAGGGAGGAAAAAAGAAAGCAAGTAAGCCCTAAAGACTCCATCAGAAAACTGTTAGAATAAACAAATTCAGAAATGTTATAGAATACAAAAGTCAATACACAAAAATTTTTGTGTTTCCATATGCTAATGAACTATCAGAAATTAAAAATATAATCCCATTTATAATTACATCAAAAAGAATAAAATTAGGGTGCTTGGGTGGCTCAGTCACTTAAGCATCTGCCTTCGACTCAGATCATGATCCCAGGGTCCTGGGATTGAGTTCTGCATTGGTATCCCTATTCCACAGGGAGTCAGCTTCTCCCTCTGTTCCTCCTCCCACTAGTTCTCTCAATCTCTCACTCTCTCTCTCTCTCCCAAATAGATAAATAAAACCTTTTTAGAAAAAGGTTCCTAATGAAATCATTAGGAATAAATTTAATCAAGGTGGTGAAAGATCCATACACTGATGTAACATACTGTGTGACCCCCCTGGCCCATGCCAACTCCCACTCCAATAGCCATCCTACTAGGGCAGCTCCAGAACCAAGCATGCTAAGACCCTACCCACCAGCCCATGCCTGGTTCAGCTCAACTGTCCTGGCAGGATACCCCTGGTACAGAGCACCCCAGGACTCCCTGATTAGCAGTCACTCCAGCTCCAGCCATCCTACCAGGCACACACAATTTATGCAGGGGATATTTCTACATCAGGCCACTCTTCCAAGATTAGGACAGATGGCTGTTCCAACTAATTTATAAAAGGAAAACAAAGTCAAACAAAATGAGACAGAGGACTATGTTTGAAACAAAAGAACAAGAATATGTTGGCTAATTGAATTTAAATTAAAAAAAAAAAGAAGAACAAGATAAAACCTCGGTAGGGGGAGGAGAACCTAATGAAAGAGAAATAAGTAATTTACTTGATAAGAGTTCAAAGTAATGGTCATAAAGATGCTCACTGAGAAGAAAAGTGGTGGAATACAGTGAGAATTTCAACCAAGAATTAAGAAAATGTAAGGAAGTACCAGACAGAAGTCACAGAGCTGGAGAATGCAATAACTGAACTGAAAAATACACTAGAGGATATCAGCAGCAGATTAGATAATATAGAACAGATCAGCAACCTGAAAGACGACAGAAAAGCAAATAGAAAAAAGAATCTCTAAAAAATGAGAATAGTTTAAAGGACCTCTAGAACAACATCAAGCATACTTTACATGGGGGTATATTTACATGGGGGTCCCAGAAGGAAAAGAGAGAAAGGGACAGAAAATTTATTTGAAGAAATGATGGCTAAAACCTTCCCTAACCTGGGGGGGGGGGGGGGGGGCGGGAATACATCCAGACACGAGTAGAATATAAAGTCCCAAACAAGACAAACCCAAAGAGAGCCACACAAAGACATTATAATTAAAATAGCAAAAGTTAAAGATAAGGAGAAAATCTTAAAGGCAGCCAAAGAAAAATTGTCAGCAGAAACTTTGCAGGCCAGAACAAATTGATAAGATATATTTAAAGTGCTAAAAGGGAAAAATTTGCAAGCAAGAATACTCTACCCAGCAAGGTTATCATTCAGAACTGAAGGAGATATAAAGTGTTTCCAGCAAAGCAAAATCTTACAAAGTTCATCACCACTAAACAGCCTTAAAAGAAATATTAAAGGGTCTTCTTTAAGCCAAAAAGAAAAGACCATAACTAGAAATAAGAAAAAATATGAAAGAAAAAGATCTCACTAGTAAAGGCAAATATATAGTAAAGGCAGTAAATCAGCTACTTAAAAAGTCAAAATGAGGGACGCCTGAGTGGCCCAGTGGGTTAAAGCCTTTGCCTTCAGCTCAGGTCCTGATGGCAGGCTTCTGGGATCAAGCCAGCCTCAGGTTCTCTGCTCAGCAGGAAGCTTGCTTCCCCCTTCCCTCTCTCTGCCTGCCTCTCTGCCTACTTGTGATCTCTGTCAAATAAATAAAATCTTTTAAAAAGAAGTCAGAATGAAGATTAAAAGACAAAAGTATTATTAAGTAGTTAAGGGATACACAAAATTAAAATATGTAAAATAAGACATCAAAATATAAAATGTGAGAGAAGGCATAAAAATGTGCTTTTAAAATGTGTTCAGACTTAAACAACTATCGGCTTAAAAGAGACATATGTGTATAACTATGCTATGCATATATGTAAATATGCCATATATATATGCAAATATAAATGAACATCATGGTAACCACAAATGAAAAACATAAAATACATAGACAAAAAAAATAAAGAGAAAGGAACCCAAACATAACACTAAAGAAAACCATCAAACCACAGAGAAAGAGACCAAGAGAGGAAGAACTACAAAAATAACAACAACTAACAAAATGGTAATAAGTAAATATTTATTGATAGTTACTTTAAGTGTGAATGGACTAAATGTTCCAATTAAAATACACAGGGTGGCTGAATGGATTTAAAAAAAAAAAAGCCATAAAACCCCACGTACATGCTGCCTACAAGAGACTAGTTCAGTCCTAAAGACAAATACAGACTGAAAGTGAAGGGATGGAAAAAGATATTTAGTGCAGATGGAAACAAAAAGAAAACTGGTATAGCAGTACTCCCATCAGACAAAATAGACTTTAAAACATTACTGTAACAAAAAAGAAAAAAAAAGGTATGATGTAATGATACAGGAGACAATTCAAGAATCCAAAAAAAATTTTAATATTCACAAATATTTATACAGCCAAAATATGAGCACCTTAATACGTAAAGCAAAAATTAATAGACATAAAAGGAGAAATTGGCAGTAATACAGTGATAGTAGGGGACTTTAATACCCCATTTATATCAATGGAGAGATTATTCAGACAGAAAATTAATAAGGAGGGGCACCTAAGCAGCTGCCTTCACCTCAGGTCATGATCCCAGGGTCCTGGGATCAAGCCCCGCATCAGGTTTCCCAATCAGCAGAGAGCCTGATTCTCCCTCTCCCTCTGCCTGCTGTTCTGCCTACTTGTTCTCTCTCTCCATCTCTTTAATAAATAAATAAAATATTTAAAAAAGAAGAAAATTAATAAGGAAACATTGGTCTTAACCGACATATTAGGCCAGATGAACTTAATAGATATATATAGAACATTTCATCCAAAAAATACAGAATACACATTATTTTTCAAGTGGACATGGAATATTATCCAAGATAGATCACAAGTTGGACCACAAAACAAGTCTCAATACATTCAAAAACACTGAAATCATATCAAGCATATTTTCCAACCACAATGATATGAAACTAGAAATCATTTACAAGGAGAAAACTGGGGAAAAAACACAAACACATGGAGACTAAACAACATGTTATTACATAACCAGTAGGTCACTGAAAAAAGGAAATTAAAAATACCTTGAGAAAAATAAAAATGGAAACACAATTACCCAAAATCCATGAGATTCATCAAAAGTAATCCTATGAGAGAAGTTCATAGCAATACAGGTCTACCTCAAGGAACAAGAAAAATTCCAAATAAATAATCTAATTTTAAACCTAAAAGAACCAGAGAAAAAAAACCAAAAGAAACCCAAAGGTAATAGAAGGAAGAAAATAATAAAGATCAGAATAGAATGAAATAGAAACTTAAAAAAATAATAACAAAATATCAATGAAACTAAGATATGGTTCTTTGAAAAGACAAACAAAATCAATAAATCTTTATCCAACCTCATTAGGAAAAAAGAAGGCCCAAATAAAAAAGGAAACGAAAGAGAAATGCACAGAAATGCAAAGAATAGTAAGAGATTACTGTTAACAATTATAACTTCTAGGACAACCTAGAAGAAATGGGTGAGTCCCTAGAAACACACATCCTTCCAAGACTGAACTGTGAACAAATAGAAAATCTGAATAGACAGATTACAAGTGATGAAACTGAATCCATAAATTACAACAAAACAAAAGTCCAGGACCAGATAACTTTAAAGGTGAATTCACCAAACATTCAAAGAAGAGTTAGTACCAGGGCTCCTAGGTGGCTCAGTGGGTTAAGCCTCTGCCTTTGGCTCAAGTCATGGTCTCAGGGTCCTGGGATCGAGCCCCACATTGGGCTCTCTGTTCAGCGGGGAGCCCACTTCCCCCTCTCTCTCTGCCTGCCTCTCTGCCTACTTGTGATCTCTCTGTCAAATAATCTTAAAAAAAAGAAGAAGAAGAGTTAGTACCTATCCTTCTAAAACTATTCCAAAAAATTGAAAGGGAAGGAGTTCTTCCAAACTCAATTTATAAGGCTAATGTTACCTTGATACCAAAACCAGAAAAAAGACACCTCAAAAAAACAAAAAACAAAACAAAACAAAAAACACCCTCTGATTAACATAGATGCAAAATACCTCAACAAAATATCACCAAACTAAATTAAACAATACATTAAAAGGATCATAAACCACAATCAGGTAGAATTTATTCCAGGGATGCAAGGATGGGTTAAAAATATTCAAATCAGGGGCGCCTGGGTGGCTCAGTCATTAAGTATCTGCCTTCGGCTCGGGTCACGATCCCAGGGTCCTGGGATCAAGCCCCTCATCATGCTCCCTGCTTGGCAGGAAGCCTGCTTCTCCTTCTCCCATTCCCCCTGCTTGTGTTCCCTCTCTCACTGTGTCTCTCTCTGTCAAATAAATAAATAAAATCTTTTTTTAAAAAAATTCAAATCAAGCCATGTGATACACCACATTAACAATATGAAGGATAAAAATGATCATCTCAATAGATTCAGAAAAAGCATTTGAACAAAAGTCAACATCCATTTACGACAGAAACTCTCAACAAAATAGGTATAGAAGGAATGTACCTCCACATAATAAAGGTCATCTAGGACAAACCCCCAGCTAGCATCACACTCAATGGTGAAAAACCACTTTTCTTCAAAATGGAGGAACAAGAAAATGCTGCTTTTTCCATTTTTATTCAAAATAGCATTGGAAGTTTAGCCAGAGCTGTTAGGCAAGAGAAAGAAATCCAAATTGGAAAGGAAGAGATAAAACAGTCACTATTTGCTAATGTCATGATACTATATATAAAAAACCCTAAAAACTCCACCAAAAAACTTAGAATAAATGAATTCATTAAAGTCACAGGATACAAAATTAACATGCAGAAATCAGTTGCATTTCTCTATGCTAATAACAAGGTATCAGAGAGAAATTAATAATCCCATTTACAATTGCATCAAAAGAATAAAATTTCTAGGAATTAATTTAACCAAGGAAGTGAAAGATCTATACTCTGAAAATTGTAAAACACTGATAAAAGAAATTGGAGATGACCCAACAAATGTAAAGATATACCATGCTCATGGATTGAAAGGACTAGCATTATCAAAGTGTCCATACTACCTAAAGAAATCCATAGATTTAAAGCAATTCCTATCAAAATACTAATAGCATTTTTCACAGAAATAGAACAAACCTAAAATTAGTGTGGAACCAAAAGACCCCAAATAGCCAGAGCAACCTTGAGGAAGAACAACAAAACTGGAAGTATCACACTCCCTGATTTTAAGATATAATACAAACCTATAGTGATCAAAACAGTATGGTATTGACACAAAAATACACACATAGATCAATGGAACAAGATAGAGAGCCCAGAAATAAACCCACATTTATATAGTCCATTAATCGATGACAGAGGAGGTAAGAATATACAATAAGGAAAAGACAGTCTCTTCAATAAATGGTGTTGGGGAAACTGGACAGCTACATACAAAATAAGGAAACTAGATCACTTTCTTACACATACACAAAAAGAAACTCCAAATGAATGAAAGACCTACATCTGAAATCTGAAAAAAAAAAATAGACATATTGTAATCTTTTGGACAACAGCCTTAGCCTCATATGTATGATAGGTCTCCTTAGACAAGGCAAACAAAAGCAAAAATAGACTATTGGCACCACACCAAAATAAAATCTTTTACACGGCAAAGGAAACCATCAACAAAGCAAAAAGGCAACATACTGAACAGGAGAAGATATTTGCTAATGATATGTCCAATAAGGCATTAATATCCAAAATATATAAAGAACTTATACAATTCAACACCAAAAAAAGCAGAAGACTTAAAATGACATTTTTCCAAAGAAGACACACAGATGGCCAACAAACACATGAAAGGATGCTCAACATTACTAATAATCAGAGAAATGCAAATCAAAACTACAATGAGATATCACCAGTCAGAATAACTCAGATCAAAAAGCTAAGAAATAGCAAGTGTTGGCAAGGATGTGGAGAAAAGGAAATTCTTATGCACTCTTTGTGGAAATGAAAATTGGTGCAACTACTGTGCAAAACAGTATGGTGGTTCCTCAAAATTTTAAAAATAAAAATACCATATGATCCAGTAATTCCACTACTGGATATTTAGCCCAAGAAAACAGAAATACTAATTAAAGAAGATACATGTGACCCTATATTTATTGTAGCATTATTTACAATAGCGAAGATATGGAAGCAATCCAAGTGTCTATCAGTAGATGAATGGATAAAGAAGATGTGATTGATATACACATATCAATATCATATGTAGATATCAATCACATCTGTATAATGAATGTATATTTGTGTGTGTATGTGAGTGTGTGTGTATATGTATATATGATGGAAAATTACTGAACCATAAAAAAGAATGAGATCGTGCCATCTGCAACAACATGGATGGATCTGGAGGGCATTATGCTAAGTGAAATAAAGCATACACAGAAAAACAGATACCACATAATTTCACTTGTATATGGAATCAGAAAAACCAACCAACCAACCAAATAGAAACAGATTCATAAATAGAGAACAAACCAGTGGTTACCAGATGGGAGGGAGTTGGGGGTAAGGGCAAAACAGATGAAGGGGATTAAAAGGTACAAACTTCCAGTTGTAAAGTAAGTCATGAAGATGAAAATTATAGCATATAGAATATAGTCAATAATATTGTATGGTGACAGATGGTGACTACATTTATCATGATGAGCACTGAATAATGTCTAGAATTGTTGAATCACTATTCTGTACACCTAAACTAATATTGTATGTTAACTGTACTTCAATAATAAAAAATAAAAATAAATAGGGGCACCTGGGTGACTCAGTGGGTTAAGCCTCTACCTTTGGCTCAGGTCATGGTCTCAGGGTCCTGGGATCAAGCCCCGCATCGGGCTCTCTGCTCAGCAGGGAGCCTGCCTCCCCCTCTCCCTCTGCCTGCCTCTTTGCCTACTTGTGATCTCACTCTCTGTGTCAAATAAATAAATATTTTAAAAATTAAAAATAAATAAATTTTTTTTAAATGAAATGAAAGAGATGTCAGGGAAGTTTGTATCAACACAAAAGTGCCATAATATTAAAAGCATCCTGAAAGGACAGCTACCTTGGACAATCTCCTGGATGTAGCCTGAATAAGAAATAAACTTCAGTCATTTTAAGAAAAAACAAAATATCTAGAAAAAAAATTTAACCAAGGAGGTGAAAAACCTATACTGTGAAAACTAAGATTGATGAAAAATTGAAAATAACACAAATAAATGAAAAGACATTCTGTGCTCATGGATTGGAAGGATTAATATTGTTAAATATGTCCATACTACCCAATGAAATCTACACATTCAATGCAATCCCAGTCAAGCTACCAATAACATTTTTCACAGAACTAGAACAAAGAATCCTAAAATCTATATGGAATCACAAAAGACCTTGAAAAAAAACAAAACAATCTTGAGGGAGAACAAATCTGGATGTATCATAATGCTTCATTTCAAGAAATGCTACAAAGTTCAGGTAATCAAAACGGTATGGTACTGGCACAAAAGCAGACACAGAGATCAATAGAATAGAACAGAAAGCTTAGAGAAAAACCCACACATATATGGCCAATTAATCTACAACAAAGGAGGCAAGAACATAAATATGGAAAAGACCATCTCTTCAATAAATGATGCTGGAGAAACTGGACAGCTATATGCAAAAGAATGAAACTAGATCACTATCTTATATCATATACCAAAAAATTCAAAGTGGATTAAAATTCAGAGTGGATTAGGACCCCAAATCCCAAAACTCCTCAAAGAAAACATAGGCAGTATTTTCTTAGACATCAGCCTTAGCAACCTATTCAGGGATATGTCTCCTCAGGCAAGGGAAACAAAACCAAAAATAAACTATTGAGACTACATCAAAATAAAAATCTTTTTTTTTAAGATTTTATTTTTTTAAATAATCTTTACACCCAATTGAGGCTAAAACCCCAACACCAAGATCAAGAGTCACATGTTCTACTGACTGAGCCAGTCAGGTGTCCCCCCCAAAAAAGTCCTTTGTACAGCAAAGGTAACTATTAACAAAATGAAAATGCAACCTACCCAATGGGAGAATGTATTTGCAAATCATACATCTGATAAAGGATTAGTATCCAAAATATATAAAGAGTTTATATAACTTAATATCAAAAAGCAAATAACCTGATTTAAAAATGGACAGAGAACTCAAATAGATATTTTCTTAAAGAGACATACAAGGCGGCCAAGGGTGCTTGAAAAGGTGCTCAACATCACTAATCATCAGAGAAAGGCAAGTGAAAGCAATGAGGTATCACCTCATAGCTGTCAGATTGACTATTATCAAAAAGACAAAAATATTAAGTATTGGCAAGGATGTAGATAAAAGGGAACACTTGTGCACTGTTGGTGGGAATATAAATTGGTGCGGCCACTATGGAAAACAGTATGGAAGTTCCTCAGAAAAATGTCAAAGAAAGACAAATACCATATGATCTCTCTTATACCTAGAATATAGAAAAAAAACTCATATTACAGAGAATGGATTGGTGTTGCCAGAGGCAGGTTATAAAGAGTGGGAGAAATAGGTTAGAAGAGACAAAAAGTTAAAAAAAAGAAAAAAGCTTAAAATGAAGAAAGGCTCCAAATATGCATCTTAACTCTATACCTTAAAGACTAGAAAAAGGACATCCTGAACCCAAAGTTACTAGAAGGAAGGAAATAATGAAAAGCAGAGATAAAGAGAGAACAGCCAAACAATAGAAAAGATTAACCAAACTAAGAATTGTTTCTTTGACATGATTTTTTTAAAACTGACAAACCCTGACTAGATCAATCAAGGGAAATAGAGGACCCAAACCAACAAAATTATAAATGAAAAAGGAGACATTATAACTGATACTACAGAAATATAGAGGCTTGGGTGCCTGGGTGGCTCAGTTGGTTAAGCGACTGCCTTCGGCTCAGGTCATGATCCTGGAGTCCCAGGATCAAGTCCCACATTGGGCTTCCTGCTCTGCAGGGATTCTGCTTGTCCCACTGACCTCTCTCCTCTCATGCTCTCTCTCTCTCATTCTCTCTCTCTCAAATAAATAAAATCTTAAAATTAAAAAAAAGAAAGAAAGAAAGAAACAGAGGCTTGTTAAAAGGCTACTATGAGGGGTGCCTGGGTGGCTCAGTCATTAAGCATCTGCCTTTGTCTCAGGTCATGATCCCAGGGTTCTGGGATAGAGCCCCAATCCGGCTCCCTACTCCGTGGGAAGCCTGCTTTTCCCTCTCCCACTCACCCTGCTTATGTTCCCTCTCTCACAGTCTCTCTCTGTCAAATAAATGAATAAAATCTTTAAAAATAATAATAATAATAAAACTAATAAAAATTATATACAAACCAACTGGACAATCTACAGAAATGGACAAATTCTCAGGCAAGGGAAGCAAAACAATCTTGAGGGAGATTAAAAGAAGACTGAATCAGTAATCAAAAATCTCCCAAAGAAGAAAAGATCAGACCCAAAGCCTTCACTAATGATTTTTGCCAAACATTTAAAAAAGAATTAACAGTAATCCTTCTCAAACTCTTCCAAAAAATCAGAGGAGGAAATACTCCCAAACTCATTTTATGAGGCCAGCATTACCCTAAGTAAATCAGATACCAAAACCGGGGCTGGGGAGGGGGGACTACCAGAAAAGAATATCATAGGCCAGCATCCCTGATGAAAACAGATGCAAAAATTCTCAATAAAATACTAATAAATTGAACTTAGCAGGAAGCACATTGAAACGATCATTCACCAGGACCACCAAGTGGGATGTATTCAGGGATACAATGATAGTTCAACATACATAAATCAAGCAATGTAATACAGCACATTAACAGAATTTTTTAAATCATATGATCATCTCAATAGATGCAGGAAAACATTTGACAAAAGTAAATATCCATTCACAATTAAAAAAAAAAAAATGCTCAGGGCGCCTGGGTGGCCCAGTCGTTAGGCCTATGCCTTTGGCTCGGGTCATGATCCTGGGGTCCTGGGGTGGAGCTCCACATCAGGCCCGCTGCTCAGCAGGAAGCCTGCTTCTCCCTCTCCCACTCCTCCTGCTTGTGTTCCCTCTCTTGCTGTGTCTCTGTCAAATAAATAAATAAAATCTTGAAAAAAAAAAAAAAAAGCTCAACAAAAAGGGTATAGAAGGAATGTACCTCAATATAATAAAAGCCACTTATGACAAGCCCATAGTTAACATCAGACTCAATGGTGAAAGATTGGAAGTTTTTTCTCCTATCAAGACAAGGACGCTCATTCTTACTACTCCTGTTTAACATGGTACTAAAAGTCCTAGACCCAGCAATCAAGCAAGAAAGATAAATAAAAGGCATCAGACTTAGGAAGAAGTAAAATGGTCTTTATTTGCAGGTGACATGATTTTATATAGAGAAAATCCTAAAGATTCCACCAAAAAAAAAAAAAAACCCGAGATCTCAAATTAACTCAATAAGTTGCAAGATGAAAAATTAACATACAAAAATCTGTAGCCTTTCTATACACTTATACTGAATTTTCTTAAAATAAATGTCCCATTTACAATAGTGTCAGAAATAAAATATTCAGGAATAAATTTTTTTAAAGATTTTATTTATTTATTTGACAGACAGAGATCACAAGTAGGCAGAGAGACAGGCAGAGAGAGAGGGGGAAGCAGGCTCCCCACTGAGCAGAGAGCCCAATGCGGGACTCGATCCCAGGACCCTGGGATCTTAACCTGAGCTGAAGGCAGAGGCTTTAACCCACTGAGCCACTCAGGCGCCCCAGGAATAAATTTTAACTAAGGAGGTGAAAGATTTCTTCTTGAAAACTGTAAGACATTGATGAAAGAAATCAAAGAAGACACAAATGAATAGGTATCCTGTGTTCATGAATTGGAAAAATTAATATTGATAAAATGTCAATACTACCAAAAGCCATGGGGTTTGAGGGTTTTTTAAGATTTTATTTATTTGAGAGAGAGCACAAGTGGGGAGAGGGCCAGAGGGAGAGGGACAAGCAGACTACCCACTGAGCAGAAACCCCAAAACAGTGCTCTGTCTCAGGACCTTGAGATCATGACCTGAGCAAAAGTCAGATGCTTAAGGGACTGAGCCACCCAAGTGCTCTCAAAAGCCATGTTTAGATCCAATGCAATCTTTCTCAAGATTTTAATGGCACTTTTTATAAAAAAGTTGGAAAAAATCCTGACGTTCATATTAAACCACAAAGACCCTGAGTAGCTAAAGTAATCCTGAGAAAGAAAACCAAGAGGCATCATATATCCTGATTTCAAGCTATACTATAAAGCTATAGTAATTAAAACAATATGGTAGTGGTATAAAAATGGACAAATAATACATTTGTACTGAGCCATTTGTCTCTAAGAACATGGTATAAATGCTCTCAAGAAAAAAAAAAAAAAACACCAATGGAACAGAATTGAGAGCCCAGAAATAAACCCAAGGATATACAGCCAAATACTATTTGACAAAGGAGCCAAGAATATTCAATGGAGAAAAGATAGTCTCTTCAATAAATGGTGATGGGAAAATTGGATATTCACTTGTAAAATAACGATAGTGGTCCCATACCTTAAACTACTCACAAAGATTAACTCAAAGTGGACTAAAGGCTTAAATATAAGACCTAAAACCATAAAATTCCTGGAAGAAAATAGGAAAAAATCTCTCGGACACAGGTCTTGGCAATGATTTTTTTTTTAGACACCTAAAGCATAAGAAACAAAATCAAAATAAACAAATGGGACAAAATCAAACCAAAAAGCTTCTACACAGCAAAAGAAACAATTAACAAAGTGAAAAGACAACCTACAGAATGGGAGAAAATATTTGCAAGTTATATGTAAGTAAGGGGTTAATACCCAAAATATATTTTTTAAAAAACATAGGGACACCTGCGTGGCTCAGTTAGCTAAGCAGCTGCCTTTGGCTCGGGTCATGTTGCCAGGGTACTGGGATCGAACCCCTCATCGGGCTCCCTGCTCAGTGGAGAGTCTGTTTCTCCCTCTGCCCCTGCTTGTGCCTTCTCTCACTGGTGCTCTTTCTCTCTCTCTCTCTCTCTCTCTCTCTCAAATATATAAATAAATATCTTTAAAAACAAAAAACAAAAGAACTCATACAACTCAATGGTAACATTAAAATAATGCAAATTGCCATCAAAAGAAATGAAATCTTGCCATTTGTGACAACATGGATGGAATTATACTTAGGGCAATAAGTCAATCAGAGAAAGACAATTATCATATGAGCTCCCTGATATGAGGAAGTTGAGAGGCAATGTGGGGGGGTTTGGGGGATAGGAAAGGAATAAATCAAACAAGATGAGATCAGGAGGGAGACAAACCATCTGAGACTCTTAATCTCACAAAACAAACTGAGGATTGCCCAGGGGGAGGGGTGGGGGAGAGGGGTAGGGAAAGGGTAGTTGGGTTATGGACATTGGGGAAGGTATGTGCTATGGTGAGTGCTGTGAAGTGTAAATCTGGTGATTCACAGACCTGTACCCCTGGGGCTAATAATACATTATATGTTAATTAAAAATTTAAAAATTAAAATTAAAAAATAATGCAAATTAAAAATAGGTAAAGGGAGGCACCCGGCTGGCTCAGTTGGTAGAGCATGACTTTTGATGTCAGCGTCATCAGCTGGAGCCCCATATGGGCATAGAGATTACTAGAATGAATGAATGAATGAATACATACATACATACATACATACATACATAATAAAAATGGACAAAGGACCATTTTGGCATATAAACAGCCAAAAGATACATGAGAAGATGCTCAGCATCACTAATTGTGAGGGCATTGCAAATCAAAACCACAGTAACACCTCACATGTGTTAGGATGGCCATCAAAAAGACAAGAGTAAATGCCAGCAAGGATGTGAAGAAAAGAGGACTCTTGTGCACTGTTGGTAGGACTGTAAATTGGTGCAGGCACTGTGGAAAACAGTGTGGAGGACCCTCAAATTTTTAAAAACAAATAATACAAAATCCAGCAATTCTACTTCTGTGAATATATTGAAAAGAAATAAAGAGTCTGTCAAAGATCTATCTGCCCTCCCACGTCCATTGCATCATTATTTACAATAGCCAAGACATGGAAATGACCTGTGTGTTCCTCAACAGATGAAGGGATAAAAAGCTGTTTATGTATTTATAATGGAATATTATTCGGTCATAAAAAATGAGAAAATCCTGCCATTTGCAACGACCTGAATGACTCTTGACAATATTACACTAAGTGAAATAAGTCAGAAAAAGACAAATACTGTATGATCTCATTTATGTGTGGAATCTTAAAAAATAAATACAAATGAAAACTCACAGAGAAAGAGATCAGATAGTTACCAGAGGTAGAGGATAGGTGGAAAGGGAATTGGAAGAAAGTGGTCAAAATGTCCATATTTCCAGTTATAAAATAAATAAGCACTAGGGATATACTTATGGGTGATTGTAGTTAGCACTGCTGTATGTTATATAGGAAAGTCATTAAGAGAATAAAATCCTAATAGTTCTCATCACAAAGTGAAAATTTTTTTAAAAGAAAAAAAAACATCTATATGAGATGACAGGTATTAACTAAACTTCTTAAGGATTTCATTTCATTACACCCAAAAGTTTTTTATGCTGTATAATTTAATCTATACATTGATGTGTATCAACTATATCTTAAGAAAGTTAGGGGGAGTATGTTAATTTGAACAAATGCTATAACAAAATCCCTTTCCCAAAGATGTGGTAAATTGGGGAATAAAATCCCATCTTAAATTATCAATGGCTAATGATTAGCACTTACTACTACCTTATTGTTGGTACACCCAGGCCAGGGGTCAAAGGCCTTGTCAACTCTACATAGTAGCAGTAAACCCAAATGTTAGCAGTCAGAGGTTGGGGACTCCTCTTCTGGTTTTGCCCATTATTCAGTTTCTTCTGTAATCTTAGCATGCTTACCTATGAATATAACTGTTATAATGATGCTCATGTCTATAATATATGATTTGCATGTTCTTTCTCATGGTTACATATTACAGTAAATATTCATATATATGCACAGATAGATATGCACATGATTATATATATGGTTATATATATGATTTGCCTGTTAGCCTCTCTCAGGTAACTGAAGATAGGGATTTATATCACTCCAACTGTATTTTCACCAAGAGTATACATCAGAATCACCCAGCCTTTATTCCCTAGGGGGGCTAATTCAGCAGCTGTGGAATCAGCCCCACAGCAGTGCTTTGAGAGAGCATCCCAGGCGGTGTACAACCGCATGCCCAGTGGAGAGCAGCTGGTCAGAGAGGTGGTACAGCCTAGCGGGGAAGACACTGAGTTCTGGACTAGGATCCTGGCTCTAGCACTTATTATTTGTATAAACTTGAACAGGGCACTTAAACCTGTCTGTACCTTGTGTGTAAAGTGGGGATAATAGTGCTTGCCTGGGAGTGTTGTGAGGATTAAATAAGATAAAACAAGGGTAGCTCGAGAACACACTAAGCCCATCATAAATTCTCAGGACACACTGCTTTGTTGGTGTTGTTCATCCCTGCATTCCAGAGTAGGCACCAAGCCTGACACCAGCAGAGATTTAATTCTCAATAAATAATAAATGCAGAAGGAGCTGTATGATATTAACAATGAGAAGCAAAGAGAGAAATTAGTAAGGAAAGGGAAGGGGGATAGAAAGATGACGAAGGAGATAGGAAGTACACAAGCATGATAAGGAGTCATCAGCAGCCGGCTCAAGAAACCCTGAAAATCCTTCTTCATTGTTGCCACATTATTCATTCTGCCTAATAAAATGTTGGCAAGGCCTGAACTGAAATTTTCAGACTCACAGGATTAAAAGTCTTGATAGCCTTCTGCATTTGTCCCAAATGAAGCAACCCAACATGGCCAAACTTCTATTTCCAGAGGAAGTGATCATTCTGACCCCAGCTTATGGTTTGCTTTAAATATGGTGACTCTAATCTGGGCTCAAGATCCTCAATAATTCTGACAGCATTAACTTTTGGACCTGTTTGGTTTGTGTTTTTTTTTTTTAAGATTTTATTTATTCATTTGTCAGAGAGAGAAAGAGAGCGCGCGCACAAGCAGGGGCAGCAGCAGGCAGTGGGAGAAGCAGGCTTCCTGCTGAGCAAGGAGCCTGATGCAGGACTCAGTCCCAGGACCCTGGGATCATGACCTGAGCCAAAGGCAGAGGCTTAACCGACTAAGCCACTGAGGTATCCCTGGACCTGTTTTTTAAAAATCCTACCACTCCCCCTTTGCTTTCTTGACTATTCTTCCCCTGGCTGCCTGTTTGATTACATGAATCTTCCATTTGGAGTTGGGTCCCCTGTAATCCCAAGAACCCACCACCTTTATCCTATCTCCATCTTTTGATGCTTTTTCTTTCTGAAATGTTCTCTCTCGAGTGATTTATCCCCTTCTTTCTGAGATGACTCCATGGAAATAGCAATATTTTGAGGAATCAAGTAGTCCTGGATTCAAATCCAGCCTCCACCACTTGTCTAGATTTATGACCCCCTCTTAGCTCAACTGCCCATATATAAAACAATTTCTGCCTGTGTTGTGAGAATTAAACTGGGATAAGGCATGTAAAGTACCTAGCACAGTACCTGTCAACGCATGAGGGCCTTATATCAGTTTAGATTAGTTTCAACTGCTAATACCAGAGATTAAAAATAACAATGGCTTAAATAAGATGTGGCTTTATTATTTGTTATGACCTAAGAGGAGTCTAGAGGGAAGCCATTCATGGCTAGTATGGATGACCATTAGAAGACATGTAGGTCAACAAGGATCTAGACTTTCTCTGGATGAGCCACCATCTTTGAGGCTTCCATCCTCAAAGTCACCGCATATTTACAAGGTGAATGCTGGAGCTCCAGGATCACAGCCACCTTCTACCCAAGAAAAGGAGGAAAGTGAAAGATCCAATGGGTGCCTATTTCTCAGCACAGTCAGTTTCCTTTAAGGTTCCCAGGAGACCCAGCTGACAGCCAGCACTTACAGCACATTAGCCACCTCTGTCTCTGGCGAAAGCTGTGAAATGTAGTTCTTTACCTGGGTACAATGCTGCTCCCTAGAATACAGATGTCTGTGGTATCAGAATTATTCCGTGTCTCCCCATCAAGCTATAATATGGAGCCCCCAGGGGCTGGGGCAATGCTTCACAGTTCCTTCGTCATTTGACAAGTCAGGGCACTCAATGCATATATAATGCAGGAATCAGTAAAGCTGGTTAAATGTCTAAGTGGTTACCTGGTTCAAGTGGGAAGACCTAAGTTCCAGACCAACCCCACCACTTCATTGTTATGTGACCTTGGGCAAGTACATAACCTATCTGCTTTGGATTCAGTTTCCTTATTTGTCAAACTCCAGCTCAGACAGAGATGCAAACTGCCTAACACAATGCCTATGAACACTAACCCCAACATGTGTTAAAGTTATTATCACCATCATCAACATCACCATCATCACTGTTATTATTAGATGCTATTGAATTATTAGATAAGGTAAGGAGATACCACATGTCTCTCACTTCTCTTCCTTTTGCCTGTTTACATCTTTCCTTGCCTTCAGTGGTCACCCCAGGGACATCTGGATTTGCAGTCTATTATCCCGAAAGAGCCCAGGCTCAGTTGGCCTCATTTTATTCACTTCCAGCTATCCACTCAGGACTAGCCAAATCTCAAGAGTCCCTCTCCTTTGCCCCTAACCAGAGTCTAGTCACCCAGCTCTGCCTTCTGGGACAGGCTCTCTTCTCTGATCAGATCAGCTTCTAAATAAATATTAAATTGTGTCTAGATGTGTTCCACTATTTCTTTCAAATCTGAGTAAATCAGTTCCTTTGTTGGAATTCCCTAGCATTGTTGAGGCCTCCCCACTGATGTCTTGCATCCTTGACAGTGGCAAAATTTTTCTCTAGACAGAAGTGAAGAAGTTCACATAGCAATAAGTTTTCCTATTCCCAGATCTTTGCAAAATACAGATTTCTAAGTCATCGTCCCCACCCTCCTGGGTACCTTAAAAAAATCTTGGCACCTACTCTTAAGATCATTAGCTACTCAGCCAGTGATGTGCCAGAGAGGGGTTGAAAGTGTTCAAATATACAAATTATTTTGCCCTCCAAGGAGGCTGAGCAGGGCATTCAGAACCCCAGTGTCCAGGGCTACTGTATATGGCTAATTTGTACAGTGCACGATTTTCACTGTTCACACTTTCTATGACCAGATGACACTCCTTATAATTGGGCAGTGCATGGTCTATGTAACTGCTCACTGCAGCCATGCCCAGATTAGTCATCTCTGACCATAAGCAGCCTCATTTCTGCATCTTAGCGCACCTTACAAATATTACCCCTTTCAAGAAGTTTAGAAAACACTACTCGAAATAACTTCAAGGTTAGTTCTTCCTCCAGTGAACACTTGTTCCCTGGCCATGTTAGCCATATCCTCCATAGAAGCTAACATACCCAGGTGATAGCTCTCAAACCAAGCCCTTGTGTTTTCCTAGGTCCATGGAAGAAATCTCTTGTCCATTGACTATGACCGGAATATTCGGACAGAAAAGATCTATGATGATCACCGGAAGTTCACCCTGAGGATTATTTATGACCAGGTGGGCCGCCCGTTCCTCTGGCTCCCTAGCAGTGGGCTGGCAGCAGTCAACGTCTCATACTTCTTCAACGGGCGCCTGGCTGGCCTTCAGCGTGGGGCCATGAGTGAGAGGACAGACATCGACAAGCAAGGCCGAATTGTGTCCCGCATGTTTGCTGATGGAAAAGTGTGGAGCTACTCCTACCTTGACAAGGTAGGTGAATGTGCTGTCCTCACTCTGCTGGGGCTTTCCCTTATTCACACCACTCTTTTTAAGCTGACCTGATATGCTCTGCCACAAGACATTTAACATCTTTCCTCTGACTACAAGGTCTCCCTTCATGCTCCCATCCTCACTGGGAGGGAGGAAAGTTTCATAGCTCATCTCTATTACCATTAAAAGGAGGGGAAAAAAGTGTTAGACACTTGGTAATGACAAAAAGAATGGATTGTCTGATTTTATTCAAAAAAAATAAAAGAAAGAAAGAAAAAGTGCTGTTGAAGCAGACAGCAGACAGAATCATCCCACTGGCATCACAACTAATCATTATTTATGTATTGGAAATGCAATGATTTGATTCTGCCTTGCCTGAAATTAAGCTATCCAGGTAGGGAATTTTGCCTAAAATTCAAGCACACAAAGCAACATCCTCCTACTTGGCCTGTTGGCCGAAGTGGCCAATGGATTCCTTCTACATAATTCCCTGTGTCTGAAAGTGCCAAATTCAGGTCAGAAAGGGTCAGGTTAGAGCAGCAGTGAACAGAGGTCCTTTGGGGCACAAGTCAAGACTTTTGAAGGCTGTCCTTGTCCTCTAAGTCATTAGATGGGTATTTGCTCAGCTTGGGCCTCTCCCCTATATGCACCTCGACACAGGTTCTAGCTCCAGTTCTTCCTTTCTTGCCTCTCCCTTACAACAGTCACTTGCAGACAGAGTAGTGACCTCCTCCGTAAGAGTGGGGCTGATGTCCCTTTGGTCATCCCTGAATCCTGTTCTCATTATGCCATAAAATACTAGAATGGTTGACCAGGGGAGGCAAAAATTTCCCAATTGCCTCAGGTTTGAGACCATTTTTGGCCCCCAAAATTAATGATTCTGGATTCATCTTTTCAGTAGTTTATAAATGGAAGATACACTTTCTCTTAAGATGTAATCAGGGGTGGCCAAAACATAGTATGGGTGTCCCATACTGGGCCAGTGGCAGTCATTTCTAAACAATCTTAGGATTTCTGGTTATCAAGCCTGAGAGGCAAACTCAGTGCCTCTCACCTCAGTCCTTCAAGCCCTCTCTACTCAAAGTATGGTCCAAGCAACATCAGGACCAACCAGAAGCTTGTTACAAAAGCAGATTCTCGGGCCACCTCCCCCTTCATCCCTCATCCTCCCACCAAACTACTGAATCAGAATCTGCCTTTTAACAAGATCCCTGGGTGTTTCACATGCACAGTAAAGTTCAGGAAGCACTGGTCCAAGTAGCCACCATAATCCATCAGAATTAGCTTGCCCAATGAAATCAGTCTACTCATAATCTCTGGTCTAAACTTCCCAATCCTTCATGATTTTTGAATTGCCATTTTGGGAAAAGGAATAGATTCTGTCTATTTGAGCACTTGGTCTTAAAGAACTGACTCTTGCATTTCTTCCCCATTTCCTTCCTCCAGTCTATGGTCCTCCTGCTTCAGAGTCAGCGTCAGTACATATTTGAGTATGACTCCTCCGACCGTCTCCACGCCGTCACCATGCCCAGTGTTGCCCGGCACAGCATGTCCACCCATACCTCCATTGGCTACATCCGCAACATTTATAATCCCCCTGAAAGCAACGCATCAGTCATTTTTGACTACAGTGATGATGGCCGCATCCTCAAGACGTCCTTTTTAGGCACAGGGCGCCAGGTATTCTACAAGTATGGGAAACTCTCCAAGTTATCAGAGATTGTCTATGACAGTACTGCTGTCACTTTTGGATATGATGAGACCACCGGCGTTTTAAAAATGGTCAGTCTCCAAAGTGGGGGTTTCTCCTGCACAATCAGGTACCGAAAGATAGGCCCACTTGTGGACAAGCAGATCTACAGGTTCTCTGAGGAAGGCATGGTCAATGCCAGGTTTGACTACACCTATCATGACAACAGCTTCCGGATTGCAAGCATCAAGCCCGTCATAAGTGAGACTCCCCTTCCTGTGGACCTCTACCGTTATGATGAGATCTCTGGCAAGGTGGAACACTTTGGCAAGTTCGGAGTCATCTATTATGATATTAACCAGATCATCACCACCGCTGTAATGACCCTCAGCAAACACTTTGACACCCACGGGCGGATCAAGGAAGTCCAGTATGAGATGTTTCGGTCCCTCATGTACTGGATGACCGTGCAATATGACAGTATGGGAAGGGTTATTAAGAGGGAGCTGAAACTGGGGCCTTATGCTAATACCACTAAATACACCTATGACTATGATGGAGATGGGCAGCTCCAGAGTGTAGCGGTCAATGACCGCCCAACCTGGCGCTACAGCTATGACCTCAATGGGAACCTCCACTTGCTGAACCCAGGAAATAGTATACGCCTTATGCCCTTGCGCTATGATCTCCGGGATCGGATAACCAGACTTGGTGATGTGCAGTACAAAATTGATGATGATGGCTATCTGTGCCAGCGAGGGGCTGACATCTTTGAGTATAACTCCAAGGGCCTCCTAACAAGAGCCTACAACAAGGCCAGTGGGTGGAGTGTCCAGTACCGCTATGACGGTGTGGGGCGGCGGGCTTCCTACAAGACCAACCTGGGCCATCACCTGCAATATTTCTACTCTGACCTCCACAACCCGACCCGCATCACCCATGTCTATAATCATTCCAACTCAGAGATAACCTCACTCTACTATGACCTCCAAGGTCACCTCTTTGCCATGGAGAGCAGCAGTGGGGAGGAGTACTATGTTGCCTCAGATAACACAGGCACTCCTCTGGCTGTGTTCAGCATCAACGGTCTCATGATCAAACAACTGCAGTATACGGCCTATGGGGAGATCTATTATGACTCCAACCCTGACTTCCAGATGGTCATTGGCTTCCATGGTGGACTCTATGATCCCCTGACCAAACTGGTCCACTTCACTCAGCGTGATTATGATGTGCTAGCAGGACGATGGACCTCTCCAGACTATACCATGTGGAAAAATGTGGGCAAGGAGCCAGCCCCCTTTAACCTGTATATGTTCAAGAGCAACAATCCTCTCAGCAATGAGCTGGATTTGAAGAACTACGTGACAGGTGAGGACTCTACCATCTCAGCTGGTCAGCGACTCCCTGTGGGGTGGTTGTCCTGCCAGACTGTTGGGAACTTCAAAAGAAGGTCTTACTTCTGATGATAGGGCAGTCCTGGAGACCTATAAACACTGGTCTGTACAGGCTCTAGAACAGTCGGATAACAGCTACAGAGCAGTCTTCAGATCTGCTTGAAGATGTCCTAGCCATTTTCAAGCCCATTTAGTTGAAATAACTTTTATAAGAGCCCTCCCTACCCCAAGAGAGGAAAGCAGCCTCATGAAGGGGGAAATAATGGGACTCTGATGTCAGATTCTCTTTCCTACTTATAAGCCAAAAGACTTTGGCCTAGGCTTCTAATCTCTCTGAGCTGTAGCTTCCTTCTCTGTGAAAAGGTACTAATAAAACCAACCCACAGAGTGATTGTGAGAAGTAAATGAACTTATGTAGGTAAAGCTTAGTGCCTAGCACTTAGACAGTGGGTGCTTACAAAAGAGTATCTGCTCATGCTATTACCATTATCATTACAAATGAAGCATTGAGTTAGTATAGGTATGGCATGACTAAGACCCAGTTCCCTACCTCACAAGCAGGCTGGCAAGATACAAAGAGCCAATAATAACGCAGAGCCGGATTAGGTTTGTGCTACCATATAGGTGTGTGTTCAGTTATTTATTCAGTAAGCATTTATAGAGTGACATTAGGCTAGATTCTGGGGATGGAAATGATGAATAAGACAAACACCCTTCTCTCAAAGGGGGCTGTGTATGTGTGTGTGCGTGTGCATGTGTGTGTGTGGATGACTTTAAGTTTGGAAATTGTGACATAGTACAGAAGTGTCCCATGTCAAACTGGGCCTGAAGATTGAAGGGAATCTTGGTTGGCAGAAATGAGCTCAAGGCCAAAGAAAGACTATGAGTCAAAAGGACATGGGAAGCTTGGAGAAGGGTATGGATTGAGGGGCTAAGGAGGGCAAATAATCTCCTGCCTCATGATAAATGAGAAATTGGTAAAATAAGGGTCCCTATCTCTTATACCATCCATATATCTCCATCCATCTATCCATCCATTCACCTATTTGACAAATATTTTCATAATATCTAACATATACTGGGTATGAGAGATGCAGTGGACAGCAAGATAAAGTCCTTATCCTCAGGGAAATAAGGAAATCAGGATGGATGGATGGATGGATGGATAGAGAGACCAACTTTCAGCAAGGAAGCCTGAGTCACCCTGTCTGTCCATGCATTGTTGAGGAGCAACAATAGGGACCCCAACTCCAAGCACCCCCCAGGGTCCAAGAACCTCACAGCTCTTGGTCATGAGCCAAGGAAACATCAAACTCAAAGGGACCCTACGCTCAGGTGTCCAGAACTCACTTGTACACCCTCAAGAAAGGAAGCAGCAGCTAGCCAAGCACAGGGCTGCCCTCAATGTCCCAGGCTACAGAAGGATGACCTTAAAGATCAACTTATGGCCAAGCCGTATCTCATCCTTACATTCCAGAGCCTTTGAAGTTGAACCCAGCATCCCCCTACAACCATAGCAGCTGGAACCTTTTGAGCCCAGGAGCTATGACCAAGCTAGTTCCCTCCTGTTCTCCCCACCATACCTTATCAAGAGGCCCTGCCCATGGTACTCTGCCATGGTATCTCATTCCCATGGCATAGCATGACTGTTATCTTCCAGTTGACTGCACTTTCAAATTAAAGGACCTCTCAGGAAAACATACACACACATAGGTACATACATAGTTTCAGGTAACAATATGTGCTATGTAGATAAAATGGGATTGGGGTTAGACAGATCATGATGGGAAGCATCTCCCATATTTAGGGTGCTCACAGAGGACTTTCTGAAGAGGTGGCTTTTGAGCAGAGACCTTTATGAAGTGGGGAAGGGAGAGGAAGAGTGTTCTAGATGTATGAAACAGTGTGAATGGGAAGGCAGACCATGCCTATCTTAGCCTTGGGAGAAGAATTCCCTCCCCCTCCAGAATGTGCTTCCCAAAACACAGCTTGGCATTAGATAACTTAGGGATGAGTCAGCCAGAGTCAAATAAAAAGAAAGCCCTCAGAATGGACGCTAGATCTGCCAAGGTCCAAACAAAATCATTCACAGAGCAGTCAAACTCACAAATCCCCTCAACGAGTTCCCTAGTTCTCCTGCAAAGGAAAAAAGAAATTATCAGAATTTTCTGAATAGCAATATGACTTTCCTCATTCAGAGCCTCACAGAGACTCAATAAATGGGAATCAAATCAAGTTGAACTAAGTCCAACAAAATTGAATCCAGAAACCATTCAAAAGCATCTAAAATAAAAGGTAGTGTTAGAGAAGCACGTGCACAGAGCTGATGTGAGCAGTCAAAGCTGGGGAAAGGAGGGCCCAGGCAGAGCAGAGTGTTAGACCAGGCACAAGCCCACACCTGCTGCCCGTTCAAGATGAGCTGCCCCCTGGAGAGAGGATCCTAGCAGAGAACACCAAATCATTCTCTACTGTTTGAATGTTGGCTAATCTGTAAACCCCGTCTAAATTAGTCTTAATTTGCCACTTAGGAGACGAGCAGAGTGGTTGAACTTGCCGCTCACAATTTAAGCAGAAGAAGTAATTAAGATGTAGTCAGGAGGAACGCAGAGAACAGAACCTTCTCTCGCTGGTGCTCAAAAAAAAATCATTGATGTTTTGGAAACAGAGCTTTCTGAATGCAGGAGGCAGCTGCTGAGGCTGGAGGATGTTCTGCTTCCTCCTGAGACTGCAAGCACAAAGGAAAACAGCATAGAGTCCCTGTGAGCTCAGAGGCCCCCCAGGGTTACAGCAGAGCTGTAGCCACCAGGACAGGGTGAAGGAGGGCCAGAAGGGCTTCCTTTCCCACTCACAGCCTCCACAGCAGCACCCTGCCCAACCGGTATTTTTTTTTTATAAACATATAATGTATTATTAGCCCCAGGGGTACAGGTCTGTGAATCGCCAGGTTTACACACTTCACAGCACTCACCATAGCACATACCCTCCCCAATGTCCATAACCCCACCACCCTCTCCCTATCCCCCTACCCCCGGCCACCCTCAATTTGTTTTGTGACAGTAAGAATCTTTTATGGTTTGTCTCCCTCCCGATCCCATCTTGTTTCATTTATACTTTTCCTACCCCCCCAAGCCCCCCACGTTGCAACTCCACTTCCTCATATCAGGGAGATCATATGATAGTTGTCTTTCTCTGGTTGACTTATTTCACTAAGCATCATACCCTCTAGTTCCATCCACGTCATCGCAAATGGCAAGATTTCATTTCTTTTGATGGCTGCATAGTATTCCATTGTATATATACACCACATCTTCTTTATCCATTCATCTGTTGATGGACATCTAGGTTCTTTCCATAGTTTGGCTATTGTGGACATTGCTGCTAGAATCATTCCCAACCGGTATTTTTTAAGGTGATATATTGACAATTGATACATCTGTGATAACCAGATAGTAGAGCAAAGGATGTAGAAAAACAGACTGGGAGACAAATTCCCTCCCTGACAACCTCCAGGGCCTCAGTCTTTTCCAGTTCTGGCATGGCAGGAAACTCCTCAGTCCCCAACAAATGGGAGACCCATTCCCGCCCCCAAGCCTGGCCTGTAATTCAAGCCCATTTGTCCTGATGTTAGAACCTGAGTCCATCTCAAGACCCAAGTGTTGGCATTGCTAATCACTTGCTGTGTCACTTGGATGATAGCTCAAACTTTCTGAGGCTTCATTTCTTCCCCGCCAAAATGGTGGTAATCATAACGTTCACGCCATGGGGCTGTAAAAAGTAAATGAGGCCTGCTGCATAAGGTGCCTAGCGCAGTGCTAAGGCTAATGAATGGTAGGGACGCATTTGTTACTTATAAGCAGCCATGGACTTGGACATGAGGAGTTCATAGATGAAGAGTGGAGATACCACCTCTGTGTCGTTTTCTGAGGAAACAGCACATCTGGAGACCACCCCCCTCCAGATCCACCCTGAAATTGATCCAAATTCTGGCCCAAGTGGCACTGCTTTGGCAAACCTGACACCCCAGACAAATGTGAGTTAAGCAATCGTCCTAGAAATCATCCGCAATGACTTGTATTTTCTCCCCACCCCTGCTCCCTGGCAGGTCTTTGGGGCTTACAAACTCCAGGCACATGTGAGCATAGTGGGATTTTATGGAGTCGAATTTCCCTGAGTGAGGAGGAAGTCACAACCTCCTTCTCACATTAACCCTCGTCTTAGATCTACACTTAACACCTAAGATACTTTTCTGACAGCGTTTCTGGAGGCGGAGGGTATGCTTGGTGGCCACAAAGTCATCACATGCCCTCAAGAACATGAGAGTCGAATAGTAATGAGCCATTAGGAGGGGCCCCCTCATCAGCTCCTGCCCCAAAGGCTCCCTCTCTACAGACTGTGTAGGGAGCCTGTCACTAGATAACACTAATTACCTCAAAAAGGAAGAGGGGTATTTGTGTGGTGCCAGAAGTGTTTTCTGCAGAGTGGAAGAGATGAGCTACTTGAATAAATATTTCAGGATAGGTTTAGACTCAGAAACTAAGCCATGTTAGAAACTTTAAGGAAAAGAAAAGAAGGTAGATGACATGCGCTATTGGCCTTCATGGAAGCGGCCATTAAAATGTCCAGTCTCAAAGCAGGAGGTTCTCAGCATCACCTCCCAAGTACTAGGGAGGGATCCCAGCAATGAAAAGATCAGGATGGGGAGAGTCTTGGGGGCAAGACCTCACTTGCCTTTCTTGGGATTCCACACATATCCTACATATCCCTGATGAAAGATGGGATGATTGGAGATAGTCTACATATAAGGTATTAGATAACATGGAAACACAAATGGGGAAAGTTTGCCTCTTCAGTGCTCTTTTTATTCTTCCAACTCAGTCAAGGAGAAAGTCTCCACCTAATGCTGGTATGTACTTCACAACCCATTAACACTTCCAGTCTCCCCTTTTAACAAAGAGAGTAGGTCTGAGACTCCTCAGTAGCAGGTAACAAAAATCATGCTCTAATTTAATCGCATTGCTATGTTTTCTTTGTTTTTAATTTTACAGTTGTTTTCTGTTTGCATCAAGGGAGTCTGCTCTCCCATTTATGGTAGTAACATGAAGTTTCTTTTTTAAAAATGGACTTAAGCGAAACAGGCAAATTTATCTTTTTTAATCAGTAAGTCAATACTACTACAGGAGACACCTGGAGATGGCAAATCAATCGAGATGAGTGACCGTGAATGTCCACAGTTGGGAGATCCATCCTCTACAGCAGCCAGCACCCACCTTGCACAGAACAGGTGCTCTGTAAATATGTGACCATTGCTGGACTAGAGCCATGCTGCTGCCTGCTAGATGCAGACACAAGGCAGTTGTAAACCTGTATTCTTAAATGAGCCTTCCATGGTGACTACACATATTAGTCATAGTCCAAGTTATTCAAGGAACCGGTCTGTGGCCAACGGCGATTGATGGACTGTGGATCCCAGATTCCCTCCCATCAGAAGTTTCTTTTATGCCTCCGTGTTTAGAAGCAAAGTCAACATTAAACTCCTCCCAACAGTCCCAGTACAGGAGGTGGTAATACCTTGCTTAACCCCTGCAGAAGCCTTCTCTCGGGCACCATTAGTTCCTCTTGTTACACCTCTCAGAGTGGCTTTCGCCACATATATTCGGTGTTCTTTCATTCACTCGTTCCATGTATACTGTCTGGCACCTATTTCATGCCAGGCATTATCAGAGGATCTGGGAGAACAGCAGCAGATAAAACAAAAATTTTAACTCCCTTCCCTAATGAAGCTCACATTCTCAGTGAGGGAGGCAGACAGTAAACAATAAACACACAAATGATACAGCATGTTAGAATGGGATTGATTTGGGGGCAGGGGCTGGAGGATGAACAAAATAAGGGGACTTGGGATTGCTGGAGGTGGAGAGGGGGAGCGGATTTTAAATGTGGTGGTTGGGTTTGCCTTATCCAAGAGGCAGTATCTGAACAAGACTTGAAAGAGGTGAGAGAGCCAAAAAATACTTTTAGGGAAGTACACTCTGGGCAGAGGTGCTTGTCAGTGCAAAGGCCCAAGATGAGTTTGTGCCTGGCATGTTCAAGAAATAGCATCAAAGCTGGAGCTGTGGGAGCAAGGGAGAGGGCAAGAGAACATGAGGTCAGACAGTAACGGGCGAGTGTCCTTATGGACTAGTCGGAAGACTCTGGCTTCTTCACTGAGAAAAATGTGGGTTCCCCAGGTGTTCTGAGCAGAGGAATGGCATGGTCTTCTCCAGGTTTAAAAACTCATTCTGGCTGCTAGCCTGATAAGGTATGTGGGGCAGAAAGGTGGAAGCAGGGAGCCAGATAGAAGTCCAGGTGAGGGACGATGGGCCAGGATCGAGATGGCAAAGTGATGACAAGTGGACACAAATTTGGGATCAATCTTAAAAGTAATAGTAAAGGATTGAACCATATGACCCAGCAATTTCACAGGCAGGTATGTATATAAGCAAGAGAAATGAAAACAGGTTTTCAAACAAAAATCTGTACACAAATATTCATAGAAGCATTATTCATAATAGTAAATAAAAACATACATACAGATATACAGCCCAGACACCCATTAACTGATGAATGGTTAAACAAAATGTGGTATACCCAAACAATGGAATACTATTTGGCCATGAAAAGAAATGAACTCTATTGCTATGTGCTACAATATGGATGAGCCTTGAATACATTATGCTAAGTGAAAGAGACCAGACACAGAAGGCCACAATTGTATGACTGCATTTATAAGAAATGTCCAGAATAGGCAAACCCATAGAGATGGAAAGCAGTTTAGTGGTTATCAGGGACTGAGAAAGGAGAATGCAGAATGACTGCCAGTAGGTGTGAGGCCTCTTTTGGGGTAATGAAAATGTTCTGGAATTAAATAGCAATGATGGTTGTACAACATTGTAAATGTACTAGAAGCCACTGAATTGTGCACTTTAAAATGTTTCAAATGATGAATTTTATATTATGTGAATTTTACTTTAATTTAAAAAAAAGCATTTGCCAATGGATTTAGATATGGGGAGTAAGGAAAAGAAAGGGAACAAGGATGGTGGCTGAAAGGATGGAGTCGCCATTATGTGGGATGGAGAAGTCTATGGATGGGGCAGGTTTGGGGATGAAGATCAGGAGTCCAGTTTTGGACAAAAGTTTGAAACACAATTAGATATAGTAGTTTGGAATTCACAGAGAGGTCCAGGATGGAGATATAAATTTTGGAGTCAGCAACAGTATGTTGATGGTACATACTGGTCCTAAGGGTGGGTCAGAGCCCCATGTTTGTGAGAGTACATAGAGAGTAGAGAGGTTCACAGACTGAGTCACGGGCATTCCAACATTGAAGAGATCAGGAGGCAGATGAGGAGGAACCAAAATAGGATAAGGAATGGCCACTAAGGTAGGAGGAGGACTAACAAGTGAACTATATTGTCCAGAGGGCCAAGAAAAAAATAAAGGCAGGAGCTTTTGTCAAGTGCTTCTGATAAGTCAAAAAAAGATGAGGACCCATATTAATGTCAGGCTTAGCAACATGGTGGTCATTCACAACCTTGACAAGAGTTGCTTCAGTGGAGTAGTTAGAGACAAAGCCTGATTCAAAGGAGAATGGGAGACAAGTAGTACAGAGAATTGTTTTCATCCTGAGACGTTTTTGTCAAGGAGGGTGAGAGAAATGGATGGTAGCAAACGGGAGAAGAAGGGACAAGAAAGGAATTTCTTTTAAAGTGGGCATTTGGTAGCATGTCAAATGCTGACATGGTTGATCCATTGAAAAGAGGAGTAATGCGATGCCATGGGGAGAGAGAGAGTTGCTGGAGTGATGTCCTTGCGGGCACAACAGAAGACGCTACCTACTGCACACAGGGAGGGCTGACTTCAGCAGCTCCACTAGAGTAACAAGAAGAAGGCAGGAAATATGGATACAGATGCTGGAAGGCCAGTAAATGTGATGATGAGAGTTTAGGGGAATTCCCCTCTGGCTGCCCTGGGTGTTTTCTGAAAAGAAAACAAGGTCAGCTGCTCTAGTGAGAAGGGAAAGCAGATGTTGATGGTTTTAGCGGAGAGGAGAAGACGTAACATCCCCCAGCAGAATAGGAGAATGACTGATGAAGGAAGGGAGTAAAGTCAGGCAGCAGGAAGGCACAACTGGGGTTCACAGTCAGGAATTTAAAGTGACACCAGTCAGTGTAGTTACATTTGTTTCTCCAGCCACATTCAGCTGCACAGGTAGAAATAAGAAATAGGCGAACGTGTGGATTTAACCAAAATTGTTATTTTGCCAAGCAAGTGTGCTAAAGCAAGAAAGGGACACAGGAACTAAGAATATATATAAGGAATGAGTCTCATGATTGGCCATGGACATGTGCTAGGTAAGAAAAGAGACCAGAATGTTGACGAATAGGAACAAGAAGTTTAGGATGGATTGAAGATCCTAGGGAGGAAGGGAAAGGATCAAGGAGCATGGGTGTCAGGTTACAAAAAGGAGTAAATTGCAAAGAGTTCACACGGTGGTCAGAGGCTGATGTGTAAGAAATTAAGATAATGGGGATCAGAATTACTGGTGATGACAGGGTCCAGAGGATGAACAAGGGTTGGGGCTGGTCATCAAAGGAACGAAGAGGCCAGGACGTTAGAAGAGTCAAGTGCTTTTATAATGGAATCACTGTGAATGAATTTAGGGAGAGAGGTGGAGAGAAGGACAGTGAAGCAGAAAAGCACCAAGAAATGCAGGTGAGTGGCCTGGGAATCAGTAATGACTACAACAAGGAGCCCGTGTATCTCCAGGCCCAGCCAGCAATGGTAGGAAAAGAGGTGGGGAGATATAGGACACGATGTTTGGGTGCCCATTATAAACAGGGATAAGGAGCCTAAAAAGGGGATTCGTGCTGGACTGTGGGCAGATGACATGGGTGGGGCTGTGAGTGCTGCAAGGGATGGATGTCCAGGGCTCTCTACTGATCACTGTGGAAGGAGGCAAGGCAGCCTGGGAGCTGCAGTCTTACTCTGAGAGCAGGACCTGTGGGGAAAGGGGTATAATTCCCAAAGCAAGGGACTCAGCCATGACCCTGGCAGGGGAAGGGAAGTCTTACTCTAAACACACAAGAGCACTCTCTGGCCTCTCTTTGAAGAGTGGGCATCTGTGAAAAGGGTCTCAGATGCCAAAAGAATTTGTGCCTTCCACATACTTTTGGAACCCCCTCTCCATAATGAGCCAGCTGCAGTGCAGTCCCCCACCCCTGCCAATGTCTGCACAGTGTTCATAATCACCCCTTACCCTCTAGTTGATCATTGTACCTCTAGCTTCCAAACACATCAACTGGCCTATAACAGATGCCCCAATGAAGGCATTCCTATCTACTGAGCAATCTATGTGCCAGGCCTGGTGACAAGGATTTCTCCTCCACTTTCACAACAACCCAACAACATTGGTACAGCTATCATCCCAATTCACGTCTGAGGAACCCCAAGCTTAGAGAGAGGCAGGAACTTACTCAAGGTCACACAGTAAGAGGAGTCGAAACTAGATCTTACTCCAGCACTGGCCCCCTCAGTCACCCCATGGTAACTCAAGTGACCAAGGTTGGAAGAACATCCTTCCCAGGATCCACGTAAAGTGGCTCTGAGTCTGGACCAGGAGACTCTCACAAGTGCTCACCTTTCTCCCTTGCTGGACTCCACACCCAACCATGCATTTTGTTTTGTTCTCTCTCTAAGATCCTCAACTGCTTTCCATCCATCATGATTCAGAAATCTTTATTTTTGTTTCCACCACAGATGTGAAAAGCTGGCTTGTGATGTTTGGATTTCAGCTTAGCAACATAATTCCTGGCTTCCCAAGAGCCAAAATGTATTTCGTGCCTCCTCCCTATGAATTGTCAGAGAGTCAAGCCAGTGAGAATGGACAGGTAAGCGGAGGTTACTGCCAAGAATCTGAATGATTGTCCTCATTCCCTTTTGCAAACAGAACTGCACGGGAGCCAAGGGCATGTCAGTAGAGGAGGCAAACATCAGAGCTGGGTATAAAAAGGTGCATGAAACATTGTGACTTCCCAGGAAAGCGAATGTCAGTGCTGTCACCTGTCTGGCACAGCACATATTTCTGCCCAACCTCAATTATTACCTTAATTGTGGTATCATTATCTGTTCAGTATATACCCTTGAGTCTCTCCTTGATTAACAACAGCACAGAGAAATCTAGCAGCAACCCACCATCTGCACTGCCTATAAGATCATAACCCTTTTGGCTTTTATGGGATGTCATATAACTGTGGTTTGCAGTTTCTATCCCATTAAAGAACATTTTTATGCCTGACATAAAGCCTCAGCGCTTTATGGCCCAAATGTATACAGATTAAGTTTTCAGAACATAATTTGTGCTCAGGTCTTTCAGCGATGACCAAGAAGTGGTCACTTTCCATTTGGGTGCTGCTGAGACCTCCAGCCCAGTCAGACAGGAGGCGTGGGCATCGGTGTTCAGATAACTCCTGTTACAGGACAACACCCGGCCACGTAAAAGTCTGGAAGGTCTCAGCTGCTCTGAATAATCATCCACACTGTGTAACTCGAGAGAGATGAGGAGGAGCTGGTGGGTAATTGAGAACAACGTTCTCTCAGTTGTGCCCTGTGGGGACCACTCAGTGGATGAAGAGCCATCATTCCTCCCATTTATCTAAGTGCCGTTACCTCCCAAACACAGCCTCTTCCATTATCCCAGTCTGTCCCCCAACCACCAATTGAGATGAGTTGTAATTTGTGAGTAGAGAGCTCAAGGCCAAGGAGATAATGGCGATTTCGTCCCTCTGCAGAACGAGGACGAAGATCCAAAGCAAATGAATAAAGCCTGGGGATACTCCCTCTGGCCCAGGATGCCAGAACCTCTTAGTCCAGTGCTTCTCAAACAATAGCACACAAACCACGCAGGGTGTGTCCTGTTAAGACGCAGCTTCGGACTCAGTAGGTCTAGAGTGAGGCCTGAGATTCTGCTTTTCTAACAAGGCAGGTCCCCACAAATCCCCTGCTGCTAGCTGTGCTTTGCGTAGCAAGGCCTTAACCCAAGGAAGTTAATGAACACCGAGGGCACTGGCCTTGAAAACAATCTAGGTCACAGCAGCAGGGCTCATAGCTTCTCAAAAGAACCCCCTGCCCTTCAGGTCAGGATATTCCTGGGTCTGAAGTGTGCAAGGCAGCTGCCAAACCATCTGAGAGCAGAGCGACTCTCTTTTCTCCAATAACAGAGAGACATGGCAAGTGGATAGGCCTGGGTACAGATGTTAGCAAGGCGGCAAACCTCTTTTTAGTTGGTCACAGTTACAAGGCAGACAGGCCACACCATCAGAGCACTGGGAACCAGCCAGCCTGGGCTAGCTTCAAAAGATAGGACTATATGAACTCGTATCATTACAGATGGAAGACTAGTTCTTGCAGGGAGTCCAAGCATTTCCCTTACTGACCCTTTTCCAATGAGCTTCTCGGCCTATGCAAAGAGCTGTCCAGACCATCATCTCAGCCTTCTGTGTTTCCTTCTGCCCACAGCTCATTACAGGCGTCCAGCAGACAACAGAGAGGCATAATCAGGCCTTCATGGCTCTGGAAGGGCAGGTCATCTCCAAAAAGCTCCACGCCAACATCCGAGAGAAAGCAGGCCACTGGTTTGCCACCACCACACCCATCATCGGCAAAGGCATCATGTTCGCCATCAAAGAAGGGCAGGTGAGCACCGGCGTGTCCAGCATCGCCAGCGAGGACAGCCGCAAGGTGGCTTCCGTGCTCAACAATGCCTACTACCTGGACAAGATGCACTACAGCATCGAGGGCAAGGACACCCACTACTTCGTGAAGATCGGCTCGGCCGATGGCGACCTGGTCACGCTGGGCACCACGATCGGCCGCAAGGTGCTGGAGAGCGGGGTGAACGTGACCGTGTCGCAGCCCACGCTGCTGGTCAACGGCAGGACGCGAAGGTTCACCAACATTGAGTTCCAGTGCTCCACGCTGCTGCTCAGCATCCGCTACGGCCTCACCCCCGACACCCTGGATGAAGAGAAGGCCCGCGTCCTGGACCAGGCGAGGCAGAGGGCCCTGGGCACCGCCTGGGCCAAGGAGCAGCAGAAAGCCAGGGACGGGAGAGAGGGGAGCCGCCTGTGGACTGAGGGTGAGAAGCAGCAGCTTCTGAGCACGGGACGCGTGCAAGGTTATGAGGGATATTACGTGCTTCCCGTGGAGCAATACCCAGAGCTTGCAGACAGTAGCAGCAACATCCAGTTTTTAAGACAGAATGAGATGGGAAAGAGGTAACAAAATAATCTGCTGCCATTCCTTGTCTGGATGGCTCAGCGGGAGTAACTGTTATCTCCTCTCCTAAGGAGATGAAGACCTAACAGGGGCACTGAGGCCGGGCTGCTTTAGGATACCAAGTGGCAAGAAAGCTCACATTTTTTGAGTTCAAATGCTACTGTCCAAGCAAGAAGTCCCACATCCTGAAGTAGACTAAAGCCTGGCTGAAAATCCTGAGGAAAACAAAACAAACGAATGAATGAAACACACACACACACACACACACACACAAAATGTTCCAAGTTCCCCTAAAATATGGCCCACTTGTTCTGGGTCTACATAGAGAAAGAAACAATAGCAACAACAGGAAAAAAAAAAAAAGGAAAAAGACGCAAAATGTCTAAAAGGAACAAAAGAACAGGAAAACACAACAAAATAAGAACACAAAGAACAAAAAGCAAAACATACACATTGACCGAAACACAAAGACGTGAAGACAAGAAGGCCTCATACTCTATTACCTCACTCATCCACACGTGAGCGACACAGAGACATCCAGCAGGGCCGGCGTCACAGACCAGCTGAGGAAACCCAGTCAGACTGCTTGTCGGACAAATCCTACAGACATTTTCGTTTAAACAAATACAGGTGCATTTAAAACACGACTTTGGGGGTGATTTGTGTGTAGCGACCAGGGAGGGGGGGGGAAATAAAAGTGAAAGAGTGAACACTGGAAATAATTTTTAAAGAAAATAAAAAAAAACTAAAAACACATACACAAAAAAGGAAATTAATATCAAAAAATCAAAGCGAAATAATACCGTTCAGCACTTAACTCTCAGGTCCCAACTTAGTGGGGCCCGAGCTAATTTATTTGAGCGCAGAGTGTACAATTTAATTCAAAATGGTGGCTATAATCACTCCAGATAAATCTCATACTCTTTTGTCTTTGAAGATTCCATTGTGGACAGTAATACGCAGTTACAGGGTGTAGTCTGTATAGATTCCGTAGTTCGTGGGTCTCAGTTGCGGTAGAGGTGTGGTGTTGTGACACTCTTTTGCTAACGGGCACCACTTCTGATCACCCTGTACATACATAAGCCTCAAGGCACAATCACTGTTTCAGATTTAAAATTCTTAGTGTGTTTGTTTGGTCCAGAAACTGAGACAATCACATGACAGTCACCACGAAGAGAGAAAAATAAAAAAAAATTAAAAAAAAAACAAAACACAAAAACAAACAAAAAAATCAGAAAAACAAAACAAAACGAAAAAAAAGTCTAATAAGACCTTTGGTACAGGAACTTTTTTGTAATATACATGTATGAATTGTTCATCGAGTTTTTATATTAATTTTAATTTGCTGCTAAGCAAAGACTAGGGACAGGCAAAGATAATTTATGGCAAAGTGTTTAAATTGTTTATACATAAATAAAGTCTCTAAAACTCCTGTGGACACTGGTCTTCTGTGACGAATGCTTGGGGGGCGATGAGGAAAAGGTCGAGGCTACCAGAGGAAAGGGGGGGCTGCTGCCACGCACAGGGTGAGCTGGTATTTTGGGACTTAGGGAGGAGATTGTGTTAGAGGCAGCGCAGTGCTCCCCAAACTGCTCTGAATGCTCAAGTGATCTCTGCCTATGCCTGCAGCCCCTCTCTGTGGAACAGGGGTGAGAGGAAGGTCTGGACCCGGGTCCGGAGGAACCTCACACCCACCCACCCATGGATGGGTCCCTCCAGCCCTAAAGGGAAAGCCAGGCTTCTCCCCGAGACCACGTTCTCCTTGTGAGAAATGCTGGCAGGAGGTGAGGACAAACACTCTTGCCACGCTAGGAGGCATGTGAGTATCTGTGTGTGTCTGTAGTTTCTTCCAGATTCATTTATCCCCAAACTGGCACAGCGGGGGCAACCCAAGTAAGAAGAACACTTAAGATTTAGACGAGTTTTTTTTTTTCTTTCCATCAAGCCCACAGAGTAATATTATCAACAGCTAGTATTTGTTGATGCTTACTAATGCCAAGAATAGTGCTAAGTACTCTGCACACAGTATTTTCATTTAGTCCTCATCTTTCATTCATTCGGCAGCATTCTATAGAGAGTTGGTCCCACGCCAGGTCCTGTGCTCAGGGGCTAAAGAAGGTGGGTAGACATCCATGTGGGTCCTCACCTCTTGTAGACAAATGATAATCAAAGCATTACCCTAAGTAATGAAAATGGCGGGATGTTAAGCACCAAGAGGGTGTATAAAGCTATGGGAAAAAAAATTTTTTTAACTGAAAATTAAATTTTTTTTTAATAAAGATGTATAAAGTCATGGAAGCACATAACTGGAAAGGTAACCTAGAGTGAGAATGGCCCAGAAGTTGCTGCAATCTGAAAGTAAGCATTGACCAGATGAAGAGAAAGGAATGCATTCCGGACCCAGGGCACTGGCCTGAGCAAAGGGCCAGTGGTGAGCCAGGCGAGAACACAGAAGCGCTTGGCAGGAATCAGAAGATGTACAGATTAAAGACTGGGTTGTTTTTTTTTTTTCTTTTTTGCTCTTGTTGTTGTTTTAATTAAAAACAAGAGGGAGTCTGTTTTAATCTCATAAACCAATGCTTTGGATATAGTGTTGGAGAACAGGTTGGGGAGCAGATGTGGTCATCTGCATAAGACAACAGAGAAGGCTGGTGACCACTGGCCTGAGATGGAGGCATTTGGGACTATAGCAGGGAGTAGAAGTGAATTGAGGGGGTAGATTGCATTCACTTTGCCGATGAGGAGACTGAAGCTAGTTACACCCCCCCACATCCCACCACACCCCACCCCACCCTGCCACCTCAGAGCTGGTAAGTGGTGGAGTCAGATTCAAGCCCAGTCATGGCTGATTTCAGACACTCCCCAGGAAGTCTAGTTAGCACAGCATTGAGACCCCCTCCAGCACTCGGAGAGCCGCTGCCCCCTTCCCAGTCATGCAGCCAGGCCAGGGGTCACTTCCCCAGGTGGGAGGATGGGGGGGAGAAAGGCCAGGTTAGCCTGCTTTACACCAGGTGTCAGGTCTCATGGGCCCTGTTAGCATCATCGGCCCAGCAAAAGCTATGATTTAGTAAAGCAAACAGGAGGACAAAAATGTCTCAGACAACTTCCCTCTCAGAAGCACATACAAACATCTTTGCCAAGTGAGCCTGGTCCATTTCCCCTCAGCGGGGGGGCGGGAGACCGCTGCTCCTGTGTGTTCCGCCACCTGCCTTGTTTAATCCCATGGGCGTCAGGACCACTTGCACCTGCACTCGCAGACCAGCCTCCCGCTGGTCACGGCGCCAGCCTGAATCTTGGTTGGGTGGGTGCTACAAAGGGGTTAACCACTGCGTTGTGTCTCCCTGGGGAGAAGCAGCCAGTGGGACCACCCACGACAGAGTTCATCACAAGCAAGAAACCAGTGGGGAGCTCCCTCAACCCAGAGCTCCTCTGCCCCAACCAGACCCCTAGGTAGAAGATAGACTACGGACACATAGTATGGCACTCAGGGAATCCCATGTCACCAGAAATGCACGAGAGCCTGAAACTCTCCCCTTGTATGCCAACCATCTCTGAATTATTCATGAGTTTCCTACTACACCCAGCCCAGTCCAACCCCTCATAATACACACAGACCCATAACATGGGAGGGGGAGACAGCCTTGGGTAAGAATCCGCTCCTTGCCTGTCCTCAGGCTAGTCCCAGAATGATAGGACGGAATGCCTGACCTCTCTCAAGGTATCTGCCCCTTGTTACTGAATTCTGGAAAGGCAGTGCAGGGGATAGAGTTGTGCACTCTGAAGTCAGCCTGCCTGGAAACAAATTCTCACTGGACCCCTCACTGAATGTGGGAGCTGGAGATGGTTATATGGATCAGTGGGGTCCACAACAGTAGCTGCTGCAAGAGATAAACCCAACATAAGTTAACGCAGAAACCTTGAGTTCTTACTCATATAGCCATCCGCTGTGGGTCAGGGATGGAAATGGCTCTGTTTCACGCTGTCCCTCAGAGCCCCAGCCTCCTTTCATCCTGCAGCTTGCTCTTCTAGATCCTCAGAATCTTTGACATCCTCTCCACTGAGCTGGTTGAGGGAGAAAGATCCAAGACCCTGTGAATGACTATTTTATTTTTTTTATTTTATTTTTTAAGATTTTATTTATTCATTTGACAGAGATCACAAGTAGGCAGAGAGGCAGGCAGAGAGAGAAAAGGAAGCAGGCTCCCCACCAAGCAGAGAGCCCGATGTGGGGCTCGATCCCAGGACCCTGAGACCACAACCTGAGCTGAAGGCAGAGGCTTTAACCCACTGAGCCACCCAGGCACCCCGTGACTATTTTATTTTTAATGGACCACAACCTGAAGAAGGGCCGAGCCCCCTGCCTCCACCCTCCTATATCCATGGACCACCTACTGCAAAGGAGACCAGAAAAATATCATCTACGATCCTCAGAGGAGGAGGAGACTAGGTATCGGTGAGCCCAAGCAGTCTCTGGTATATAAATCAATATCCAAGAGCCTCTGTTTCCTCACCCGCCCGTGAGGACAGGTGAACACAAGATGGCAATGATGATTGAATGGGATATTGCATGTATCACTGATGTAAGCTGAGTCATCAGGAAATGGTGGTTTTTGTTACTTTTAAATCTTTGCTTCAAGCACAGGTTTTCAAAGCATGGGAACTGAGGACTGAGCCTTCCATCATATAGGAGAGATTTTTATGCAGGGGTTGGGAGGAGGGAGAAGGCCCTTCCCTCAAATCCCACTCCGCGTGGCCACCTCCCCTCTCCCAGGCCTGGGGAGCATGAGCATGTACACCCCGTGTGAGACCCTGCCTCACAGCCTCCAGGGCTCTTCAGAAAGGTCAGCATTTGGAAGGTTGAAGGTCTCAGCTACATGAAGACTGGCTCTCTGAGCAGGACACCCATTGGGACATCCATCAACATTCCATCACCAAGCGCAGTTTTGTCCCTGGCCCTGTCAGAAACTGGGCATACAAGTCCATCACGGTCAAGAGCTCACAGTCCAAGGTGTGAGGAGAACAAGCTGAGCAATGGGACACAGCAGGTTCAAAGGTCCATAGAAGTGATGCACAAATAGGAAGCGCAGAGGAGAGGACTCCAAGTTCTCTCCAGGAGCATTTGTGCTGAGCCTTCCCAGGTGAGAGAACGCCAGTTAGAAAAGCTGGAAGAAGGCTTTGTGGATGGGAAGACAGTGTGTGCTGCACGTGGGAGGATGGAAAAATACACAGATCGGCTGGGGAGAAGTTCAGAAAGGCTGGAACAATGGCTACACCTGAGCCCCACCCCACCCCCACCCCCGCTACATATTGAATCACCTGGGGGCTTTCCAAACCCATCCATGAGCTCCACATCCTGGGTTCTGGGCAAGTGTGGGCTTCGAAGCTCCCCCAGGTGTTTAGAATGTTCAGCCAGGACTAAGAAGCACGTGGGTCAGAGCCCAACAGGAGATGCGTGGCCTGGGATGGGGCATGTCGGAGAGAATGAGGCAGGAATGAAAATCAGGCCAGGAAACTGGACATTGTCCTGCAGGCCATGAGGGGGCTGATGTGGGGTCCTCCACAACTAGGAAATCCTTTGATAGCAAAGTGGGGAGAAAAGGGGGAGGCCAACAGAGCAGAGGCTGGGAGATTGCCACAGCCCGATTGTACCCGCCCAGCTGAGGGCCTGAACTGGGGTGAGAGGGTGAGAGCAGAAGGAGGTCTCCTCAGGATACTATTCCAGAAATGAGGACAAGGTTGTAGAACTCCCTCAGAGGTGGGAGCAGGGTGTGTACAAGGTAGAACACCAAGGGCTGGAAACCTGGGGCTGCTCTGCAGGGGACGCCTCAGATATACCAACGTCCCTGCTCCCTGCCTCACTCCGGTAAAAGGACACAACACCTCAGGAGAAGGGTTCAAGTGGAAGTCTAGCTGAGGCTTACCTTCAGGAATCCTCAGAGGGGCCCAAGGTGGGACTTTCCAGGAGAGTTCTGGTCTACCACACCCAAGTCCCCTCTTCCATCCTGAGGCAGCTAGGCAGCCTGAACCTCCTCTGATGCCCAGAGCGGGCAGTCTGGCTCTGCAGCAGCCCTCCCAAAGCAAGGCTGCTCCAGGTGGGGTCTCTTCCTCACTGACTTCACCTGGTTCCCAAAGCCCCTCCTTCCCCTGATCACTTCGTAAATGCTGGTAAATGCTGGGCTCGCAGTTTGGCCACTAGATGGCGGCCGTCCCCATAAAATCTTCCGAGAGCGGCGCCTGGCTCGTCCAGGCTGTTTCGCCTGCAAAGCACTGCCGTGCCTTGCACTTAAGTGCATACTGAATGGTAAGCTACTATTGAAGGAAAATAACGGAACATTTTTGAATTATGGTCTTTAGAGCCAGAAACAAAAAAAAACAAACTCCACTTTAAAGCCCACTGCTCTCCTTTCCAGCTAAGCCTGGGCTCTTAACTTCTGAAGACTCCATTTCCTCCCCTGTAAAATGGGGGCAATACCATCTCTCAGGATTGTTATGATGAACACTCAATCTAGTACCTAGCACATGGGGATGGCTACTGACCTACCACCAGTGACTACTATTCTCAGCCTGTGAGGACTGAAGGTAGGCCCCCTCCCCCTAAGACTAACTGCATACATATCCAATCCTGAAGCCTGACCTGCAAAGGAGTTAAGTTTCCAGGGCCCCCCTCCATCCTCCTACCCCATAAGCCACATAAAGCAAAAGGGCCTTGCTCTTCTAGCAGGCCCTGAGGATGGGAGGCCCGCGACCCCCCAGGAATGACTTTCCCAGTGGCCATCCTCCCAGAGAGGAGCTAGGAATGCTTGGCTTGGGTCCTTTCTCTGGGGTCTCAGTTACGAGGGTAAGGGTGATGGGAGGTGATCCCCCTAGCACCTAAGCCAGTTCCACAGCCCTCGCTAGGGCTCCAGGGTCCCCAGGCCTGGTGAGAACAGAATGGAATCTCCTCTGGCCCATCCCCCCATCCCCGTCTTTGGTGTTACATGAGGGGGCCACCTGCATAAACCATCCCCTTCATCCTCTCCTCCTCCCCCTTGCTTCTCTGTATTTTTTCAATAGCTCCCCACCCTGGTCTCCTTCTCCCACTGAACCAACTCCAGTGGCAGTGAAAGCGATCTCCTTGCACTGGTGCCTTCATAAGCCCTTTTGCCCAAATGGATGGTATTTGAACTTCGCCACCCCGAGAGACCTGTGAGAAGCTTGGAGAGAGGCAGTGACCAGAGACTACACCATAAAACAGGCCCCTTCCAGGGGGCTGGAGCTCCTCCTATTCCCAGTCTACCACCAGTTGGTTCCACTCCCAGGCCACTCCCCCCAACAGCCCCTTATTTTCACGTCATCTCAGACAAATACAGGCAGATTTTATTCAAAGACAGGGCTCCTAGCCAGAAGAAGTCTGCCCGGTGTCTGTCAATCAACCTCATGAGCTAGAGGAGTTGGAGACCATGAACACTGCCTGGCTCTGCCCCCAGGTGGCATGACTAGATTAATCTGGAAACTAGAGATGTGAAGTGACAGAACCCCAACTCAAAGCCAAAACTGGGAAGTTCAAAGAGAAGGTGGCTTCAGACATGGTGGGATCCAGGGACTCAAAAGATGTGTTTGCTCCACCTCCTGTTCTGCTTCCTTTGGGGTTTTTTTTTCCCAGGTGGGCTTTCTCCACATGTGGGAAAGAGGACTGCTGGCAGCTTCTCACCTCCATGCCTGTATCGTCCATGGAAATGGCAGTGAGGCTCTCCCTCTAATTCACAGAGAACTTGAATGAGCCCCAATCCCATTAGGGCCATAAAGAGAGGGAAAGGGTGGTTCCCCCAAGGAAGACAACGGTCTAGACAGAAACTAAAATTACACATCTGCCCATTCTATCAACGATTAGTGTCAGACACATCTTGGGTGTTTGGCTGACGAAGCCAGGTGCTGGGGATACAAGGATGAATAAAACACAGCCACCCAGGATCTAGTGAGGAACACAAGCAAATAATAGCGATACAACATGGAAGTGCTAGGGAAAGAACTGCACTGAGCATGGTGGGGATTTGGGAGGGAGGACATGGACGTGTGTGTAAGTAGTGCACTGGGAACATAGAGATTGGATCTTAAGAGTGAAAAATTTATCCAGCCCCTCATGGCTTCCCACCCAGGTTCTTGCCCACCTACCATGGGCCTTTCCCTTTCCCTGGGAAGACAGGAAGCCTCTTTCCAACACCAGTCTGGAGAACCTCTCCCTGGGCTGAACTGTGTATAGGAGGCTGGATGTCCCCCACTTCTTCACTTTCTCCCTCCCTCCTTCAGCACAAGGGGAGCATGATTTCTCCTCAGTGTCAGCCATGTTCCATAAAGAGAGGTTCTGTCCATCAGACCAGTTCACGTGCAGGTTTCCTCAATCTGGGCATCAGTTACAGTTGGAGCCAGGTGGCCCTGGGATGTGGGCTGGCGTGGGGCTTGTGCAATGTGGGGTGTTTAGCAGCAGCTCTGGCTTCTACCCACTAGGTGCCAGTAGCAGCTCCCTGCTCGGCTGTGACAACCCAGAATGTCTCCAGACGTGGCCAGGTGTCTTTTGGAGGGAAAATCACCCTCAGTTGAGAACCACTGCACTAGCTCACTCTCCCTCTACTCCCTCCGCCCTCACTCTTTCCTGACTCCAGAACCCCAGCCTTTGGGAAGGACAAGCCTCTGCTCTCTGGTTAGGCAGGCTAATTCTCCCTGAAGAGACATCTACCAGTACTTGCCTACGTTCATCCCAGGAACAACCTCCAAGCCAGGGGTTCTGGAACTCGATGAAAGCTCTGCCCTGATTCTCCTCTTCAGGGCTCACCACCCCGGAGTTACTCGGTAGCTGAGTTCGTGAGCCTAGTCTAAACTGGTAGCTCTCCTCCTCCCCTCCCCGGCCCTCCCTCCACCATGACCTGCCACCAGTCAGTCTTTCCCAAGGAGGTGCCCCTGCTCAGAAGAAGGCAGAGACCCTGAGTGTTCCTGAGACAGAGCCGCAGCAGGCTCTGTCTGTAGCCAGAAGCAGACGCCTGAGTGTGACTGTGACCATGACAAGGGTCAGAGCATTGCATGTCAGAGCACCTTCCCCGGGCACCTGGGGGACGATGCTTGGACTGGAGATGACAGGGTCCTGTTTTATTTCCTCCTTCCCGTTCTGCCTCTGTGCTGCTGGCCACACAGCCCCTGCAATGGATCCCGGAGGGTTTCCTAAGAACAGAGAGAAGGCAGCCAGCCCTTCCCTACCAACCACACGCACGCCTCACCCTACCGCCTCGGGCCTCAAACCCTGCCTCTCCCTGAGGTACCTACCACACAGCCTGAAGCTGGGAGGCGCAGAGACTGCTCACAAGACTGCGATGTGGGTCTCTTCCCAGCCCTGTGTTCAGTGACATCCCCCTGGTGGCTTGAAATGAGCCATAGTGGGGATATCCACATAGTGGAAAGCAATCCATTTCCAGGAGACGGGGGTAGGGTTGTGGTGGGGAGGGGTAACAAAAGAGAACAAAATTGTCCAAGAGGCCTTGGGAAAGAGGAGGAGAAAAAGGGGATCCTTGGGTTAAAAGCTTTCTCAGTTGTACACCGGAAACGAATATAAAATTGTGTCAACTACAGTTCTGAAAAAAAGCTTTTCGGTTGACTTCAAGGATGTGGGCACTTTGAAACTCAAAGGTCAGGAGCTCAGGCCTGGCACCATTATAAAATTAAAAATAACTGTAGCAGAAGCAGCAAGAGAAAGTCTTCTACATTCCTCCAAATTTTAAGGGTGTGTTTAACCAGCTCACAATTACATTGTTTGGGCCACAGTTGGGACCACCCCCTGCAGTGGGCACAGATCCCTCTGTTGGGGACCCAGGCATTCATTCCTCCCTCCCACCCCACCCCCAACCCCCCCAGGCCCTGGAATGTGGCCTGCGGACACTTCAAAACACCCCCACCCCTGCCCTCTCTGAAGGGCGGTTGCATGCCCTGGGGGGGGTAGGGGCGGGGTCATCCCAGCATCAGGACAATACAGGGGCTGCAAAGGCTGGCTGTGCCCCGCCCTATGACACCACCACCACCCCGCCCCGCCCCCCGCCGTGAAGAGCTATCCCAGCTCCAGAGCTGGAAAGGGGATTGATTGGCTGAGGTCATCCCCACTGGGCCATCACAGCTTGACTTTCATCTCTGCCTCCGGTGCCCAGTCCTGGGACTTCACTCCCTCCCAGGTGTTCCTGGCGCACTCTCTAGGAAACAACCTGCACGCAAATCTCCAGCTCGGAATCTTTCTCAGGGGCCCTCAACCTAAGACACCCCCCACCTGCTCTGGCCTCTCTGGAGAGGTGCAACATGACGTGTTTTGCAGGGGCTAGTTTTAAGCGCTTCGTGATGGGAGGGTGGGGGAGTAGAGGGAGAAGCATGATGAAATTGTGTACACATGGGTTACTGTTTGTTTCCCAAGCCAGCATCTCTGTTGAAGGGCACAGCAAGGGGACAAAAGAATGTCACCTGTTTGTTGGATTTAGCAACACAAGAGGACCTCTGCAGCCACAGCCACCTGCTCTATTGGCTACACAGAGATCGGAGCTAGCAGAAACGCAATCTCTCCCTCCCTCCAGGCACAAAACACACAGCCCGCATTCCAGGCGTGGGTTCTTGAGCCAAGCAGAGTCGGGAAATGGGACAAAGTCGGCCCGCTCACCTTCAATGCAAGAGGTGAAGCTGAAGAATGAGGCTTGGGATCCACTCCTGGTCCTGGCCAAATCCTAGCCCCTAACATGTGTCACTCACTTGTGCATGATCCTCCGATGTTCACAAAACACATTCATTCATTCATTCATTCCTCGAAGGCCCGAGGGACTTACTGGTTGTTGGCTTCCTGGCCCGGAAGGCCCATTTGTGATGCGAGACCTAGCTCAATCTTCAGCACAGGATGCACACACAGATGGAGAGCTTCCCCACCACCTGGAAGCAGGTACTCCTGGCCTCCCTGCTGGCAGGAGGGCTCTACCGAGCACACTCCAGGCCGAGGGCTGTGTCCACGCAGCCAGTGGTTCCAAGTGGAGAATTTGCCTCCCACCCCCCTCAGTAATCCGCCTGCCCAACCACCGAGGCGCTCACTGATAGCACTGACCCTTGGCCCTCCTAGGGGCAACCATGTTACTTATTAACCTGCTGATTGGAAATGAGTTTCTCTCCTGAGGTGCTGGAGCGAAGCCCGAGAACCTGTGGAGGGAGGAGTTTCTTCTTCATGCGCCCTCACCGTAGAAGCTGCACCGTTCGCCATTCACCTAGAACTTTACCAAGATCCCACGTGCCACGGGACCCTTCGACATTCCCCGGGTGGGCATTGCTTATGTACACCACTCCATTTTCGTGGCAGGCAGGCCTGGGTCTGAATCCTGGATTACTTAAATGTTGAGGCCAGAATGAGTACTGGATATGGGAAGCGCCATCAGCACCTGGAACGGGGTAAGCGCTCAGTCAATGGCCACAATTGTCACTATTATTGCCTCATTGTTGTCCCCCAGAGAAGCCCCTGGTCACAGAGATGAGCCACTTTGGAAGTGAAGCATCATTCGCCTGCTCTCATCCCATCCTCTGGCCTTGGCCATATCACAAGGCAGGCCAGTCTCTAAAGGCCTGTCCCCTTGCCTTAAGGGTTGCCAAATGTATGGGTTTCCCTTTCTGGGCTGGACCTTATGTTTGATCACCATGAACTCGAACAGAAGACACCAAGTGACTGAGGCCAGAGAAGGGGTTCCCCTTGCCCACTGATCCCTGCTAATTCCATGCAGGTGCAAGTCTTCAGCTTTCCACGCAATTTCAGTCCCTGAGCTGGATCAGAGGGTAGACATCAGAGGGGCTGCGTGGCACCTGCTGCTGAGCTCTTAAAGGGACATCCAGGGAGCTGGCCGAGAAGATGAGCTGAAGAGTGTCTCTATCCTTATTCTGGGTCAGAAACTGTGACCCACAGTCACATGTAAACCCATATTTCTTTTCTCTAATTTGGAATACAATGGGCAAGTTTCTTCCCTATCTTTGTTTGTTGTCCTTTATAAAGACTTACTATAAAAAATGTTAATTTATATGAAATACATTTGGAGCTCAGACCAGTTGGCTCAGCAGGAGAGAGAGGACTGCTGGCTGGTTTTCGGTTCCAAAGCCGCTCAAGGTCCAAGATCAGAAGTCCGTAGCTGGGAAGGCAAGAGATCATCTTAAGCAACGCAGGGCACACTTGTAGGCCGCCCAGTAGCTGTTCTTGCACTTCAGCCAACACTTATCAGGTGTATTCCATGCCCGGTGCTGTGCTGAGAGGAGAGTTGAAGAAAATATAAACCCCCTACCTTCGATATTATTGTTTACCTATGAACATTTTTGCCAAATTTGCATTCTCTCTCCTTCCCTCCCTCTGAAATGCTCAAATGGTTGCCAAATAGTTTGAACATAAGTTGTAGACATCACGACACTCCGCCCTACACGCTCCCGTGTCTCTGCCTCCGGAGAACAAGGGTTATCCTTCTACAGAACTACAGTACTGTGACCACTCATGAGGTACTTAACGCTGACGTAATATTGTCTAAAATATAGTCTATGCTCACATTTACCCGATTGTCGCAAGGATGCCCTCTGTAGCTTTTTTTTTTTTTTTAATTACTCCAGGATACACTCATGGATCATTTGGCTTCTTCCTCATGATTTGATGGATATAGAACTCTGCAAATAAAACCAGAGAGCTCTCAAATAAAGGCTTTTGAGAAAGAACCTTCAGACTCAAACTAAAAAGAAAAACCTTCCATAAGGACCCTTGGATGCTGCATTCTCATTCCTCACCACAGATGGGCAAATTATTTCTTACAGGGGCATATGGGCTCCTAATTCTTCCAACAGATTAATGCCATCTGCTCCCTACAAGGAGGAAGAATGGTTAAAAAGTGGTGTCAGGGAGTCTTAGGTCCTGATCAGGTATGTCTTCTAGCACATGCTGGTATCAGTGTGTGCCGGACCTATTTTAGGCACTGGGAATGGGGTGGGGGGAACCCAAACGCTGTCCTCACAGGGTTTATGGTCCAGCTAGGAGAAAGGGAGTGGGTGGGGAGAGGAGACAGAAAGAAAAGAATGAGGCTAGATCTCTAAAGGATAAAGTAAATGGAGGGGCATATAACCCAACCTTGGACAGTGAGGAAGGAAGGCAGATCTAAGCTGCCAGCTGAAGGTGAATCTGCCCCCTGAAGACAAAGGAAGAGTATTCTGAACAGGAGAAACAGCTGAAGAGCACACGTGTGCGAGCCACATACGCAAGCTCAGTCCCACAGTGTAAGGACAGGAGGCATGGAACCAAGACTGGAAGCATGCACTGGGGCAGCCCAGGCTGGGCCTTACAATATGCGCTAAGTTGCTGGGACTTTATCTTAAGACAAGTGAAAAGCCACTGAGGGTTTAACAGAAGGTGTTCTGGCACATTCCGCAGAATGATCAGATAAGCAGGCAGAGGAAGGCCACCTAGAAGGCTGTATTTGGTGCTGGCAATGGTGGCCTGCATCCAAAGTAGCACAAGTGGTGGGGCTGGCAGGTGGCTCAGTTGGCTAAGCACCCAACTCTTGATCGCAACTCAAGCCTTGATCTCAGGGTTGTGAGTTTAAGCCCCACATTGGGTGTCACACCCAGCATGGAGCCTACTTTAAAAAAAAAAGAAAGAAAGAAAAAGCAGCACAAGTGCAGATGGAGACAGCAACAGATACATACTTCGGAGACAGGATCCAAGGCTCTTGAAGGTAGAATGTACATAGGGAATAAAGAAAAGAGATAAGTCTAGGATGATGCTGAGCTCTTTGTAATTAAAAAATGTTTTAGAACAGGGGTGGGTAAACTAAAGCCTGTGGGCCAGAGGTCTGTTTTGTAAATAAAGTTTTATTGGCACACAGCCACTTGTTTACACATAGTCCATGGCTGCTTCCTGCTATAATAGAAGAGGTGAGTAGTTTCAACAGAGACCATATGGCTTGCAAAGCCGAAAATATTTATTATCTGGTTCTGTATAGAAAACACTTGCCAACCTCTGCTGTAGATCACTGTATCCCAGAGATGCCTCATGAAGAAAAATGATATTTTAGTCAAATAAGGTTGAGCAATTCTACACCATTTTCTTGGCTTCTCACTGTGGATATAGGTACACTGAAAGTCCTGAGAAGTCCTACAGTGAAGAAGTCTCTTTGTTAAAGCCAACATTTTCCAAATGTATTTGCTTATATTCAGTTTAATCTAAAGAATGCACCTGTGGGGGGCGCCTGGGTGGCTCAGTGGGTTAAGCCGCTGCCTTCGGCTCAGGTCATGATCTCAGAGTCCTGGGATCGAGCCCCGCATCGGGCTCTCTGCTCAGCAGGGAGCCTGCTTCCTCCTCTCTCTCTGCCTGCCTCTCTGCCTGCTTGTGATCTCTCTCTGTCAAATAAATAAATAAAATCTTTAAAAAAAAAAAAAAGAATGCACCTGTGGACACTCACTTTGGAAAGACTAGGAAGTATTCTGGAGGGGCAAAGATTGGTGAGAATCCAAGTCATGAGATCAGTTAAGACACCATTCAAATAACAAGAATCAGACAAAAGGGCCTGAGCCAGGGCTTAGGTCAAAAAAAAAAAAAGAAGAAGAAGAAGGAAGTATGGAAGGCCATGAATGCAGAATCCTCAGTTTCCTACTCAGATAACTGTAGGCAACATGAATGGGGATAGGGACGTGAAAGAGAGGAGGAGGAACTGGGAGGAGGAACAGAGGAGGAGAAACAAACTTGAGGAAAAGGGGTGAATTAGTCACACTGAATTTTCTTGGCTCTGAGTAACCCATCAACTTCTGCTTCCAGAAAAATAGAATAGGCAACTCAGAAAACAAGTACTCATGAAAGAAATTGAGGAAGACACAAAAAAATGGAAAAATGTTCCATGCTCATAGATTGGAAGAACAAATATTGTGAAAATGTCTACGCTACCTAAAGCAATCTACACATTCAATGCAATCCCTATCAAAATCCCATCCATTTTTTTCAAAGAAATGGAACAATTACTCCTAAAAATTATATGGAACCAGAAAAGACCTCAAATAGCCAAAGGAATATTGAAAAAGAAAGCCAAAGTTGGTGGCATCACAATTTCAGACTTCAAGCTCTACTACAAAGCTGTCATCATCAATACAGCATGGTACTGGCACAAAAACAGACACATAGACCAATGGAACAGAACAGAGAGCCCAGAAATAGACCCTCAACTCTACGGTCAACTCATCTTCAACAAAGCAGGAAAGAATGTCCAATGGAAAAAAGACAGTCTCTTCAACAAATGGTGTGGGGAAAATTGGACAGCCACACGCAGGAAAATAAAATTGAACCATTTCCTTACACCACACATGAAAATAGACTCAAAATGGATGAAGGACCTCAATGTGAGAAAGGAATCCATCAAAATCCTTGAGGAGAACACAGTCAGCAACCTCTTCGACCTCAGCCACAGCAACTTCTTCCTAGGAATATTGCCAAAGGCAAGGGAAGCAAGGGCAAAAATGAACTATTGGGACTTCATCAAGATCAAAAGCTTTTGCACACCAAAGGAAACGGTTAACAAAATCAAAAGACAACTGACAGAATGGGAGAAGATATTTGCAAACGACATATCAGATAAAGCATATCAGATAAAGCGCTAGTGTTCAAAATCTATAAAGAGCTTAGCAAACTCAACACCCAAAGAACAAATAATCCAATCAAGAAATGGGCAGAGGACATGAACAGACATTTCTGCAAAGAAGACATTCAGATGGCCAACAGACACATGAAAAAGTTCTCCACATCACTCGGCATCAGGGAAATACAAATTAAAACCACAATGAGATACCACCTCACACCAGTCAGAATGGCTAAAATGAACAAGTCAGGAAATGACAGATGCGGGGGAGGATGCAGAGAAAGGAGAACTCTCCTACACTGTTGGTGGGAATGCAAGCTGGTGCAGCCACTCTGGAAACAGCATGGAGGTTCCTCAAAAAGTTGAAAGTAGAGCTACCCTACGATCCAGCAATTGCACTACTGGGTATTTACCCTAAGGATACAAACGTAGTGATCCGAAGGGGCACCTGCACCCAAATGTTTATAGCAGCAATGTCCACAATAGCCAAACTATGAAAAGAACCTAGATGTCCATCAACAGATGAATGGATAAAGAAGAAGTGGTATATATATACAATGGAATACTATGCAGCCATCAAAAGAAATGAAATCTTGCCATTTGAGATGATGTGGATGGAATTCGAGGGTATTATGCTTAGCAAAATAAGTCAATCAGAGAAAGACAACTATCATATGATCTCCCTGATATGAGGAAGTGGAGTTGCAACGTGGGGGGGCTTGGGGGGGGTAGGAAAAGTATAAATGAAACAAGATGGGATCGGGAGGGAGACAAACCATAAAAGATTCTTACTGTCACAAAACAAACTGAGGGTGGCGGGGGGAGAGGGCTAGGGAGAGGGTGGTGGGGTTATGGACATTGGGGAGGGTATGTGCTATGGAGTGCTGTGAAGTGTGTAAACCTGGCGATTCACAGACCTATACCCCTGGGGCTGATAACACATTATATGTTTATAAAAAAATAAAATTATAAAAAAAATAGAATAGGCATACTTTTCCCTTTTCTTTAGACTAAGTAAAAACCAAGATCTTTGGACACTATACAGAAAACAAATGTAAGAAGACCCAAAGTGCAGAAAAGGAGGCAGATGGCTAAGGACCTCAGGACCTGAGGAATGACAAATGAGTTCCCTGGATTTTCTTTTTGTCTCACACATCCCAGATTGAGTGCTAGAGAAACCAAAAACTCAGAAATGTCAGTTGGTCCAGACAAAAAATGTTCAACAAAAGTTAGCCGGAAGACCAGAAAAGGGGCAGACTAGCACACAGAAATCTTTTAGACAATAGCCATCTTACTCTAGTTAAATGCCACAGAGAAAAACTGTGGCCCTACTTTCAGTCATACTAACAAAGGCCAAGTAGCAACCCTAAACAACCATGTTTGAGAGGCTTTCATGAGGAACCCCAATAACCTCCTAGGATTGTGTCAGCGAGGCCAAAGTGTATCCCCCTGGTGTCAATAAGACCAAGTGGGAATTTGGACTCCCACCTCTACCCAGCAGTAATAGGATGCCATATCTCCCCACCACCTGCAACCATTCCCCACCCCTGCTGGAACAGTATCAGAGAAAGCCAGCAAAAACCAGTTTACATGAGATCCAAGTCTCAGAGTATAATAGAAAAATGCCCAGGTATCGGTCAAAAAAAATTACTCATCGGGGTGCCTGGCTGGCCCAGTCAGTAAAGCATGTGACTCTCAATCTCAGGGTCGTGAGTTCAAGCCCTAAACTGGGCATGGAGTCTACTTAAAAAATAAATAAATACATATCACTCATCATACCAAGAACTAGGGAGATTTCAAGCTGAATGGAAAAAAAGACAATCAATAGATGCCAACACTAAAATGACACAGATGTTAGAATTTCTGACAAAAATTTTAAAGCAGTAACAATAAAAATGCTTCAATGAGTAATGATAAATACAGTTGACACAAAATGAAAGAAACAGAAAGCCTCAGCAAAGAAATAAAGGACATAAAGGAGAACCAAATGGAAAGGTTTAAAATGAAAATTTTAATGATTAAAATGGGAGTGTCTGGGTGGCTCAGTCAGTTAAGTGCCCTGGGTTTGGGTCAAGGTCCCAGGGTCCTAGGATCAAACTCTGCATCAGGCCCCACATCAGGCTCCCAGCTCATCAGGGAGCCCACTTCTCCTTCTTCCTCTGCCACTCCTCCTGCTTATGCTCTCTCTCTCTCTCTCTCTCTCTCTCTCTCAAATAAAATCCTAAAAAAAAAAAAATTAAAATTAAACGGTCAGAGGCTGGGTTCAAGAAGAGAAGGAAGGGGACAAAGGAAAGAATCAGTGATATGGAAAAGAGAACAATAGACATGGCCTAATCTGAACAACAGAGAGGAAATAGACTGGTGAAGTGTGGGGAGAGAACAGAGCCCCCGAGAACTGAGGAAATATAATAAAAGATGGGAGTCCCAGAAAGAGAGGAGAAAAGGTGGGACTGTAAAAAGAATCAGAAATAATGGCTGAAAAGTTCCCGACTTCGACAGGAATCATCAAACTGAAAATTCAAGAAGCTTAGTGAACCCCAAACAAGATAAACCCAAAGGAATCCATGCCAAGACACACAATTAAGTTTTTTTTTTTTTTAAAGGTTTTATTTATTTGAGACAGAGAGAGAGAGCACAAGCAGGGAGGAGAGTCAAAGGGAGAGAGACAAGCAGATTCCTTGCTGAGTAGGGATCCTGACATAAGACTTCATCCCAGGACCCTGGGATCACCACCCGAGCCAAAGGCAGCCACTTACCTGACTGAGCCACCCAGATACCCCCAAAATTCAGCTTCTGAAAACTAAAGACCCAGTAAACAAAGTATCCAAGCTTTACTAGGCTGTCTCAGACCTTTGATGGCTACTACTTATGGCAGCTGAGTAACCAGGGCTGGAGAGAAAGGTCTCTCAGTTCAGCCTGGATCAGGTGTCAATGGCAGTGTGGGAAGCCATGAGGTCAGAGAAACTTGCATGATTTCAGGGTGACCACCTCCTAGCTTGGATTCACCTTGTGGAAAGAACCTCCTGTGGTTTTTAGTGGAATGGAAACAGGGTTCTCTTGGTGTGTTGAACACACTAAATCTTCAGGGTCTTTCTTCCTGCTGCTCCCATAGCCTGGAATGCACATTCCTTGCCTCTTCCCATTGCTGGTTACCTCAGCTTTCTGCATAAATGTCACTTCTTCAGAAGGGCTTTCTCCTCCGTCCCTGCCAAAAGTAGATTTTCTACCAATCCCCGCCCTATTAAATTTTATCTTGCACAATTTTCCCCCCTCTTGTTATTGACCACAATGTGCAAATATTTCATTTGCTGACTTGTATAGTGTAGCTCACCACTGCTAAACTTAAGCTCCATGGGATCAAAAACCACCCTGTGTCCTGAGGGCTTCCCCCATGATCTGGTACACAGAAACCCCCACCCCCCACCCCACGTTCCAGGGCGCTGAGCTTGCGCTTCATCTATAGCATCTCATTTAGTTGTCACATGTTGACAGTGAGGTGGGTATTGTTGCTCTCATTTTACAAATGGGGAAACTGAGGTTCAAGGAGGCAGAGTCTCATGCTGAAAGTCACACACTGACCAAGATGTAAAGTTTCATGCACGGGCTTCTTCATCCCTACCCCCACCAATGTATTTCCCACAGCACCACCCAGCCCCCCTGCTGAGGCAACTTATCTGGGTTTAAGCCCTAACCTTACACTCTTCTTGCTAGTATCTTACAAAGTTCACGGAGATTGCTTATCTAAAATTTGGAGAATGAGGCATCAAACGGCAAGCACTGGACAGGTAAAGAGCCCTTCATTACACCCATCTCTAAGCAGTTGGGCCGGAGTTTTATTTCAGAGCCTGGGTACCATGGTGATGCAAGCTCTATAAATACCCGAGGCTCCTTTCAGCCAGCCCGCTGGGTATGGCACTGGCACCCCCACCCATTTCCCACCAGGGCTCCTCTGCTGCTGCTGGGGTGGGGGTAGCAGAAAGCACTGCTCAGCAGGAACTCCCTCCCTCTGCTCACACTTACTTTCTTTCTCCTCTCCACATCCCCACCCTACCCCTGAAACTGAGATTTCTTCTCCACCTCCTCCTTCGGTGCATAATTCATTTCCTCATCCCCGGGTGAAAGACTCAACAGTTCCCAGCCCCCAGTACCCAGAAGACTTTGGATGGGAGAATCAAAGCCTCTCCTGCCAGCCCCGTGGTAGCCCCCTGTCAAGAAGAAATCCAGTTCAGTTAATAAATGAACAAACAAGGGCGGGCGGGGTGGGGGGAAGTCCGGGGGTCGGTGGGGAGAGAGGCAAGCAGCCTAGGGAGAAAAGTGCTCCTCGTTCCATGGAGAAAGCTTAGCCTATTGAACCCCCTGATACCTAACTCCCCAGGTGGGTCTCATCCATGGCACTAGTGGAGGTCAAGAATCACTTTGGTCTCTATTCAGCTTAGAAGTCAGAACCCCCACCTCAACCCTGCCCTCTCATTGTAAACTCAGCTATGACCTCAGCATGCCCCCTCCCACCTCCAACTACGCCAAGTAGATAAGCAATCCAAACGAAAGCAGGAGTTCCAGATAATCTGGATATTCCTCTGTCTTGAAGTTCCTCCTTCATTGGCACTCTAGAGCCCGTGTAGCTGTGAATTCAGAAGCCAAAACCTACTTACTGGAAGGAGCTGAGTGGGAATCTTGGCTCTATTATTTACTATGTCACTGTAAGAAAGTCACTTCACTTCTTGGAGTCTCAGTTTACACATCTATAAAATGGGACTAGTAAGAACTAGGGCAATGAGTCATTAGTCATAGACACTTCATCTACCTGTAAAGTGAGGAGGCTGCGCCAGACTTATATCAGTTTATTTTCAAGCACCATATTAAGCGCTGAGGACCCAGAAGTAGATTAAAAAGCCATCTCTTCTGCTTCGACTCTCATAATGCCAAGGTTTCTTCTATCTTAATTTTCTCTGGCTTAGGGCATGTTTTCCCATCATTGAAAAGAACAGTCCATGGGCCCAATTATGAACCTCAAATAATGCATGGCTATAGAAAAAGGACATTCTGGACTCAATCATGGCAATGGAACTGTGTGCCTTGTCTGAGATGTGTGGGAGGGACAGCATGGGGTAGGGAGGTATGTGCATGGAGTCAGAAGAAAAATCTCAGCAGAAGTCTTCACAGCCTCCATTTCCTCGAAGAATGTAGACTCGAACAAGAAACTACTGCTGACATGTCCGTTCCTTTTTTTTTTTTTTTTAAGCTTAATTTCTCCTCCTTGACATCTTCATGAAATGAAGACGGCAAGGTCTGCTACATAGATCACACGAGCCGCACCACCAGCTGGATCGATCCTTGCCACTCTGAAATGCTCTGAAACACATGTGTGCAAACTGGCCTTTCTTCTTTGCTCATGCAGTGGGGGAAAGGATTTAAGTGGGCGTCTCTTGTAAAAAAAACAAGGCGACCTGTGCCAGGCTCAGGTGTCTCTTATGGGTCCCCTGGAGGTGAAAGCGAATGAGGAAAGGCTTGTCCTGTGGTCACTTCTGCTCAGCTCCAGTACCGGCCATACCTCCAGCTCAGCTCACGGGCAGCCAGACACGGCCCCAACAGGAAGGCTGGGAGAGGCTGGGCTTCTTGTCTTCAGTTCACATTCCTGCAGTTCAGTCACCTG